>NC_080847.1:34386276-34989539 GCF_030435755.1 Ochotona princeps
GCTGAAAACGGCTTTGGCGCTGAAGTGGTTTCTGAATGTGGAGTTGGTGGCATGTGAAACCCGCCTGTGGAGCCTTCGTTTGTGTGGGATGCTCACCAAGCTGCCCTTCAGGACAATGCACTCAAACGGCATTAAGCATAGTGTGTGAACACGTAGTTTGCTTGAGAGCTGCCTGTCAGCCTGATGGTGTGTGAAGTCAGTGAGCCAAATGGAGTTGTTCTCCCACAAGAACCACTCGGCTGATTCTTCTTCAATATGCAATTCAGCAACATGCAGTGTTGCTTGATGGAATTAGCTCTTACAACAACATCTGGGTCTAGAGCCTTTGTATTTAGGGCTAGCTGAAAACGGCTTTGGCGCTGAAGTGGTTTCTGAATGTGGAGTTGGTGGCATGTGAAACCCGCCTGTGGAGCCTTCGTTTGTGTGGGATGCTCACCAAGCTGCCCTTCAGGACAATGCACTCAAACGGCATTAAGCATAGTGTGTGAACACGTAGTTTGCTTGAGAGCTGCCTGTCAGCCTGATGCTGTGTGAAGTCAGTGAGCCAAATGGAGTTGTTCTCCCACAAGAACCACTCGGCTGATTCTTCTTCAATATGCAATGCAGCAACATGCAGTGTTGCTTGATGGAATTAGCTCTTACAGCAACATCTGCGTCTAGAGCCTTTGCATTTATGGCTAGCTGAAAACGGCTTTGGCGCTGAAGTGGTTTCTGAATGTGGAGTTGGTGGCATGTGAAACCCGCCTGTGGAGGCTTCGTTTGTGTGGGATGCTCACCAAGCTGCCCTTCAGGACAATGCACTGAAACGGCATTCAGCATAGTGTGTGAACACGTAGTTTTCTTGAGAGCTGCCTGTCAGCCTGATGGTGTGTGAAGTCAGTGAGCCAAATGGAGTTGTTCTCCCACAAGAACCACTCGGCTGATTCTTCTTCAATATGCAATTCAGCAACATGCAGTGTTGCTTGATGGAATTAGCTCTTACAGCAACATCTGGGTCTAGAGCCTTTGTATTTAGGGCTAGCTGAAAACGGCTTTGGCGCTGAAGTGGTTTCTGAATGTGGAGTTGGTGGCATGTGAAACCCGCCTGTGGAGCCTTCGTTTGTGTGGGATGCTCACCAAGCTGCCCTTCAGGACAATGCACTCAAACGGCATTAGGCATAGTGTGTGAACACGTAGTTTGCTTGAGAGCTGCGTGTCAGCCTGATGGTGTGTGAAGTCAGTGAGCCAAATGGAGTTGTTCTCCCACAAGAACCACTCGGCTGATTCTTCTTCAATATGCAATTCAGCAACATGCAGTGTTGCTTGATGGAATTAGCTCTTACAGCAACATCTGCGTCTAGAGCCTTTGTATTTAGGGCTAGCTGAAAACGGCTTTGGCGCTGAAGTGGTTTCTGAATGTGGAGTTGGTGGCATGTGAAACCCGCCTGTGGAGCCTTCGTTTGTGTGGGATGCTCACCAAGCTGCCCTTCAGGACAATGCACTCAAACGGCATTAAGCATAGTGTGAACACGTAGTTTTCTTGAGAGCTGCCGGTCCGCCTGATGGTGTGTGAAGTCAGTGAGCCAAATGGAGTTTTTCTCCCGCAAGAACCACTCGGCTGATTTTTCTTCAATATGCAATTCAGCAACATGCAGTATTGCTTGATGGAATAGGCTCTTACAGCATCATCTGCGTCTAGAGCCTTTGTATTTAGGGCTAGCTGAAAACGGCTTTGGCGCTGAAGTGGTTTCTGAATGTGGAGTTGGTGGCATGTGAAACCCACCTGTGGAGCCTTCGTTTGTGTGGGATGCTCACCAAGCTGCCCTTCAGGACAATGCACTCAAACGGCATTAGGCATAGTGTGTGAACACGTAGTTTGCTTGAGAGCTGACTGTCAGCCTGATGGTGTGTGAAGTCAGTGAGCCAAATGGAGTTGTTCTCCCACAAGAACCACTCGGCTGATTCTTCTTCAATATGCAATTCAGCAACATGCAGTGTTGCTTGATGGAATTAGCTCTTACAGCAACATCTGTGTCTAGAGCCTTTGTATTTAGGGCTAGCTGAAAACGGCTTTGGCGCTGAAGTGGTTTCTGAATGTGGAGTTGGTGGCATGTGAAACCCGCCTGTGGAGCCTTCGTTTGTGTGGGATGCTCACCAACCTGCCCTTCAGGACAATGCACTCAAACGGCATTAGGCATAGTGTGTGAACACGTAGTTTGCTTGAGAGCTGCGTGTCAGCCTGATGCTGTGTGAAGTCAGTGAGCCAAATGGAGTTGTTCTCCCACAAGAACCACTCGGCTGATTCTTCTTCAATATGCAATTCAGCAACATGCAGTGTTGCTTGATGGAATTAGCTCTTACAGCAACATCTGCGTCTAGAGCCTTTGCATTTATGGCTAGCTGAAAACGGCTTTGGCGCTGAAGTGGTTTCTGAATGTGGAGTTGGTGGCATGTGAAACCCGCCTGTGGAGCCTTCGTTTGTGTGGGATGCTCACCAAGCTGCCCTTCAGGACAATGCACTCAAACGGCATTAAGCATAGTGTGTGAACACGTGGTTTGCTTGAGAGCTGCGTGTCAGCCTGATGGTGTGTGAAGTCAGTGAGCCAAATGGAGTTGTTCTCCCACAAGAACCACTCGGCTGATTCTTCTTCAATATGCAATTCAGCAACATGCAGTGTTGCTTGATGGAATTAGCTCTTACAACAACATCTGGGTCTAGAGCCTTTGTATTTAGGGGTAGGTGAAAACGGCTTTGGCGCTGAAGTGGTTTCTGAATGTGGAGTTGGTGGCATGTGAAACCCGCCTGTGGAGCCTTCGTTTGTGTGGGATGCTCACCAAGCTGCCCTTCAGGACAATGCACTCAAACGGCATTAAGCATAGTGTGTGAACACGTAGTTTGCTTGAGAGCTGCCTGTCAGCCTGATGGTGTGTGAAGTCAGTGAGCCAAATGGAGTTGTTCTCCCACAAGAACCACTCGGCTGATTCTTCTTCAATATGCAATTCAGCAACATGCAGTGTTGCTTGATGGAATTAGCTCTTACAGCAACATCTGCGTCTAGAGCCTTTGCAATTATGGCTAGCTGAAAACGGCTTTGGCGCTGAAGTGGTTTCTGAATGTGGAGTTGGTGGCATGTGAAACCCGCCTGTGGAGCCTTCGTTTGTGTGGGATGCTCACCAAGCTGCCCTTCAGGACAATGCACTCAAACGGCATTCAGCATAGTGTGTGAACACGTAGTTTGCTTGAGAGCTGCCTGTCAGCCTGATGGTGTGTGAAGTCAGTGAGCCAAATGGAGTTGTTCTCCCACAAGAACCACTCGGCTGATTCTTCTTCAATATGCAATTCAGCAACATGCAGTGTTGCTTGATGGAATTAGCTCTTACAGCAACATCTGCGTCTAGAGCCTTTGTATTTAGGGCTAGCTGAAAACGGCTTTGGCGCTGAAGTGGTTTCTGAATGTGGAGTTGGTGGCATGTGAAACCCGCCTGTGGAGCCTTCGTTTGTGTGGGATGCTCACCAAGCTGCCCTTCAGGACAATGCAATCAAACGGCATTAAGCATAGTGTGTGAACACGTAGTTTGCTTGAGAGCTGCCTGTCAGCCTGATGGTGTGTGAAGTCAGTGAGCCAAATGGAGTTGTTCTCCCACAAGAACCACTCGGCTGATTCTTCTTCAATATGCAATTCAGCAACATGCAGTGTTGCTTGATGGAATTAGCTCTTACAGCAACACCTGCGTCTAGAGCCTTTGTATTTAGGGCTAGCTGAAAACGGCTTTGGCGCTGAAGTGGTTTCTGAATGTGGAGTTGGTGGCATGTGAAACCCGCCTGTGGAGCCTTCGTTTGTGTGGGATGCTCACCAACCTGCCCTTCAGGACAATGCACTCAAACGGCATTTGGCATAGTGTGTGAACACGTAGTTTGCTTGAGAGCTGCGTGTCAGCCTGATGCTGTGTGAAGTCAGTGAGCCAAATGGAGTTGTTCTCCCACAAGAACCACTCGGCTGATCCTTCTTCAATATGCAATTCAGCAACATGCAGTGTTGCTTGATGGAATTAGCTCTTACAGCAACATCTGCATCTAGAGCCTTTGTATTTAGGGCTAGCTGAAAACGGCTTTGGCGCTGAAGTGGTTTCTGAATGTGGATTTGGTGGCATGTGAAACCCGCCTGTGGAGCCTTCGTTTGTTAGGATGCTCACCAACCTGCCCTTCAGGACAATGCACTCAAACGGCATTAGGCATAGTGTGTGAACACGTAGTTTGCTTGAGATCTGCCTGTCAGCCTGATGGTGTGTGAAGTCAGTGAGCCAAATGGAGTTGTTCTCCCGCAAGAACCACTCGGCTGATTCTTCTTCAATATGCAATTCAGCAACATGCAGTATTGCTTGATGGAATAGGCTCTTACAGCATCATGTGCGTCTAGAGCCTTTGTATTTAGGGCTAGCTGAAAACGGCTTTGGCGCTGAAGTGGTTTCTGAATGTGGAGTTGGTGGCATGTGAAACCCACCTGTGGAGCCTTCGTTTGTGTGGGATGCTCACCAAGCTGCCCTTCAGGACAATGCACTCAAACGGCATTAGGCATAGTGTGTGAACACGTAGTTTGCTTGAGAGCTGCCTGTCAGCCTGATGGTGTGTGAAGTCAGTGAGCCAAATGGAGTTGTTCTCCCACAAGAACCACTCGGCTGATTCTTCTTCAATATGCAATTCAGCAACATGCAGTGTTGCTTGATGGAATTAGCTCTTACAGCAACATCTGTGTCTAGAGCCTTTGTATTTAGGGCTAGCTGAAAACGGCTTTGGCGCTGAAGTGGTTTCTGAATGTGGAGTTGGTGGCATGTGAAACCCGCCTGTGGAGCCTTCGTTTGTGTGGGATGCTCACCAACCTGCCCTTCAGGACAATGCACTCAAACGGCATTAGGCATAGTGTGTGAACACGTAGTTTGCTTGAGAGCTGCGTGTCAGCCTGATGCTGTGTGAAGTCAGTGAGCCAAATGGAGTTGTTCTCCCACAAGAACCACTCGGCTGATTCTTCTTCAATATGCAATTCAGCAACATGCAGTGTTGCTTGATGGAATTAGCTCTTACAGCAACATCTGCGTCTAGAGCCTTTGCATTTATGGCTAGCTGAAAACGGCTTTGGCGCTGAAGTGGTTTCTGAATGTGGAGTTGGTGGCATGTGAAACCCGCCTGTGGAGCCTTCGTTTGTGTGGGATGCTCACCAAGCTGCCCTTCAGGACAATGCACTCAAACGGCATTAAGCATAGTGTGTGAACACGTGGTTTGCTTGAGAGCTGCGTGTCAGCCTGATGGTGTGTGAAGTCAGTGAGCCAAATGGAGTTGTTCTCCCACAAGAACCACTCGGCTGATTCTTCTTCAATATGCAATTCAGCAACATGCAGTGTTGCTTGATGGAATTAGCTCTTACAACAACATCTGGGTCTAGAGCCTTTGTATTTAGGGCTAGGTGAAAACGGCTTTGGCGCTGAAGTGGTTTCTGAATGTGGAGTTGGTGGCATGTGAAACCCGCCTGTGGAGCCTTCGTTTGTGTGGGATGCTCACCAAGCTGCCCTTCAGGACAATGCACTCAAACGGCATTAAGCATAGTGTGTGAACACGTAGTTTGCTTGAGAGCTGCCTGTCAGCCTGATGGTGTGTGAAGTCAGTGAGCCAAATGGAGTTGTTCTCCCACAAGAACCACTCGGCTGATTCTTCTTCAATATGCAATTCAGCAACATGCAGTGTTGCTTGATGGAATTAGCTCTTACAGCAACATCTGCGTCTAGAGCCTTTGCAATTATGGCTAGCTGAAAACGGCTTTGGCGCTGAAGTGGTTTCTGAATGTGGAGTTGGTGGCATGTGAAACCCGCCTGTGGAGCCTTCGTTTGTGTGGGATGCTCACCAAGCTGCCCTTCAGGACAATGCACTCAAACGGCATTAAGCATAGTGTGTGAACACGTAGTTTGCTTGAGAGCTGCCTGTCAGCCTGATGGTGTGTGAAGTCAGTGAGCCAAATGGAGTTGTTCTCCCACAAGAACCACTCGGCTGATTCTTCTTCAATATGCAATTCAGCAACATGCAGTGTTGCTTGATGGAATTAGCTCTTACAGCAACATCTGCGTCTAGAGCCTTTGTATTTAGGGCTAGCTGAAAACGGCTTTGGCGCTGAAGTGGTTTCTGAATGTGGAGTTGGTGGCATGTGAAACCCGCCTGTGGAGCCTTCGTTTGTGTGGGATGCTCACCAAGCTGCCCTTCAGGACAATGCAATGAAACGGCATTAAGCATAGTGTGTGAACACGTAGTTTGCTTGAGAGCTGCCTGTCAGCCTGATGGTGTGTGAAGTCAGTGAGCCAAATGGAGTTGTTCTCCCACAAGAACCACTCGGCTGATTCTTCTTCAATATGCAATTCAGCAACATGCAGTGTTGCTTGATGGAATTAGCTCTTACAGCAACACCTGCGTCTAGAGCCTTTGTATTTAGGGCTAGCTGAAAACGGCTTTGGCGCTGAAGTGGTTTCTGAATGTGGAGTTGGTGGCATGTGAAACCCGCCTGTGGAGCCTTCGTTTGTGTGGGATGCTCACCAACCTGCCCTTCAGGACAATGCACTCAAACGGCATTTGGCATAGTGTGTGAACACGTAGTTTGCTTGAGAGCTGCGTGTCAGCCTGATGCTGTGTGAAGTCAGTGAGCCAAATGGAGTTGTTCTCCCACAAGAACCACTCGGCTGATCCTTCTTCAATATGCAATTCAGCAACATGCAGTGTTGCTTGATGGAATTAGCTCTTACAGCAACATCTGCATCTAGAGCCTTTGTATTTAGGGCTAGCTGAAAACGGCTTTGGCGCTGAAGTGGTTTCTGAATGTGGAGTTGGTGGCATGTGAAACCCGCCTGTGGAGCCTTCGTTTGTGTGGGATGCTCACCAACCTGCCCTTCAGGACAATGCACTCAAACGGCATTAGGCATAGTGTGTGAACACGTAGTTTGCTTGAGATCTGCCTGTCAGCCTGATGGTGTGTGAAGTCAGTGAGCCAAATGGAGTTGTTCTCCCACAAGAACCACTCGGTTGATTCTTCTTCAATATGCCATTCAGCAACATGCAGTGTTGCTTGATGGAATAAGCTCTTACAGCAACATCTGCGTCTAGAGCCTTTGTATTTAGGGCTAGCTGAAAACGGCTTTGGCGCTGAAGTGGTTTCTGAATGTGGAGTTGGTGGCATGTGAAACCCGCCTGTGGAGCCTTCGTTTGTGTGGGATGCTCACCAACCTGCCCTTCAGGAAAATGCACTCAAATGGCATTAAGCATAGTGTGTGAACACGTAGTTTGCTTGAGAGCTGCCTGTCAGCCTGATGGTGTGTGAAGTCAGTGAGCCAAATGGAGTTGTTCTCCCACAAGAGCCGCTCGGCTGATTCTTCTTCAATATGCAATGCAGCAACATGCAGTGTTGCTTGATGGAATTAGCTCTTACAGCAACATCTGCGTCTAGAGCCTTTGTATTTAGGGCTAGCTGAAAACGGCTTTGGCGCTGAAGTGGTTTCTGAATGTGGAGTTGGTGGCATGTGAAACCTGCCTGTGGAGCCTTCGTTTGTGTGGGATGCTCACCAACCTGCCCTTCAGGACAATGCACTCAAACGGCATTAAGCATAGTGTGTGAACACGTATTTGCTTGAGAGCTGCGTGTCAGCCTGATTGTGTGTGAAGTCAGTGAGCCAAATGGAGTTGTTCTCCCACAAGAACCACTCGGCTGATTCTTCTTCAATATGCAATTCAGCAACATGCAGTGTTGCTTGATGGAATTAGCTCTTACAGCAACATCTGCGTCTAGAGCCTTTGTATTCAGGGCTAGCTGAAAACGGCTTTGGCGCTGAAGTGGTTTCTGAATGTGGAGTTGGTGGCATGTGAAACCCGCCTGTGGAGCCTTCGTTTGTGTGGGATGCTCACCAAGCTGCCCTTCAGGACAATGCACTCAAACGGCATTAGGCATAGTGTGTGAACACGTAGTTTGCTTGAGAGCTGCGTGTCAGCCTGCTGGTGTGTGAAGTCAGTGAGCCAAATGGAGTTGTTCTCCCACAAGAACCACTCGGCTGATTCTTCTTCAATATGCAACTCAGCAACATGCAGTGTTGCTTGATGGAATTAGCTCTTACAGCAACATCTGCGTCTAGAGCCTTTGCATTTAGGGCTAGCTGAAAACAGCTTTGGCGCTGAAGTGGTTTCTGAATGTGGAGTTGGTGGCATGTGAAACCCGCCTGTGGAGCCTTCGTTTGTGTGGGATGCTCACCAAGCTGCCCTTCAGGACAATGCACTCAAACGGCATTAAGCATAGTGTGTGAACACGTAGTTTGCTTGAGAGCTGCCTGTCAGCCTGATGGTGTGTGAAGTCAGTGAGCCAAATGGAGTTGTTCTCCCACAAGAACCACTCGGCTGATTCTTCTTCAATATGCAATTCAGCAACATGCAGTGTTGCTTGATGGAATTAGCTCTTACAGCAACACCTGCGTCTAGATCCTTTGTATTTAGGGCTAGCTGAAAACGGCTTTGGCGCTGAAGTGGTTTCTGAATGTGGAGTTGGTGGCATGTGAAACCCGCCTGTGGAGCCTTCGTTTGTGTGGGATGCTCACCAACCTGCCCTTCAGGACAATGCACTCAAACGGCATTTGGCATAGTGTGTGAACACGTAGTTTGCTTGAGAGCTGCCTGTCAGCCTGATGGTGTGTGAAGTCAGTGAGCCAAATGGAGTTGTTCTCCCACAAGAACCACTTGGCTGATTCTTCTTCAATATGCAATTCAGCAACATGCAGTGTTGCTTGATGGAATTAGCTCTTACAGCAACATCTGCATCTAGAGCCTTTGTATTTAGGGCTAGCTGAAAACGGCTTTGGCGCTGAAGTGGTTTCTGAATGTGGAGTTGGTGGCATGTGAAACCCGCCTGTGGAGCCTTCGTTTGTTAGGATGCTCACCAAGCTGCCCTTCAGGACAATGCACTCAAACGGCATTTGGCATAGTGTGTGAACACGTAGTTTGCTTGAGAGCTGCGTGTCAGCCTGATGGTGTGTGAAGTCAGTGAGCCAAATGGAGTTGTTCTCCCACAAGAACCACTCGGCTGATTCTTCTTCAATATGCCATTCAGCAACATGCAGTGTTGCTTGATGGAATTAGCTCTTACAGCAACATCTGCGTCTAGAGCCTTTGTATTTAGGGCTAGCTGAAAACGGCTTTGGCGCTGAAGTGTTTTCTGAATGTGGAGTTGGTGGTATGTGAAACCCGCCTGTGGAGCCTTCGTTTGTGTGGGATGCTCACCAAGCTGCCCTTCAGGACAATGCACTCAAACGGCATTAGGCATAGTGTGTGAACACGTAGTTTGCTTGCGAGCTGCCTGTCAGCCTGCTGGTGTGTGAAGTCAGTGAGCCAAATGGAGTTGTTCTCCCACAAGAACCGCTCGGCTGATTCTTCTTCAAAATGCAATTCAGCAACATGCAGTGTTGCTTGATGGAATTAGCTCTTACAGCAACATCTGCGTCTAGAGCCTTTGCATTTAGGGCTAGCTGAAAACGGCTTTGGCGCTGAAGTGGTTTCTGAATGTGGAGTTGGTGGCATGTGAAACCCGCTTGTGGAGCCTTCGTTTGTGTGGGATGCTCACCAAGCTGCCTTTCAGGACAATGCTCTCAAACGGCATTAAGCATAGTGTGTGAACACGTAGTTTGCTTGAGAGCTGCCTGTCAGCCTGATGGTGTGTGAAGTCAGTGAGCCAAATGGAGTTGTTCTCCCACAAGAACCGCTCGGCTGATTCTTCTTCAAAATGCAATTCAGCAACATGCAGTGTTGCTTGATGGAATTAGCTCTTACAGCAACATCTGCGTCTAGAGCCTTTGTATTCAGGGCTAGCTGAAAACGGCTTTGGCGCTGAAGTGGTTTCTGAATGTGGAGTTGGTGGCATGTGAAACCCGCCTGTGGAGCCTTCGTTTGTGTGGGATGCTCACCAAGCTGCCCTTCAGGACAATGCACTCAAACGGCATTAGGCATAGTGTGTGAACACGTAGTTTGCTTGAGAGCTGCGTGTCAGCCTGCTGGTGTGTGAATTCAGTGAGCCAAATGGAGTTGTTCTCCCACAAGAACCACTCGGCTGATTCTTCTTCAATATGCAATTCAGCAACATGCAGTGTTGCTTGATGGAATTAGCTCTTACAGCAACATCTGCATCTAGAGCCTTTGTATTTAGGGCTAGCTGAAAAGGGCTTTGGCGCTGAAGTGGTTTCTGAATGTGGAGTTGGTGGCATGTGAAACCCGCCTGTGGAGCCTTCGTTTGTTAGGATGCTCACCAAGCTGCCCTTCAGGACAATGCACTCAAACGGCATTTGGCATAGTGTGTGAACACGTAGTTTGCTTGAGAGCTGCGTGTCAGCCTGATGGTGTGTGAAGTCAGTGAGCCAAATGGAGTTGTTCTCCCACAAGAACCACTCGGCTGATTCTTCTTCAATATGCCATTCAGCAACATGCAGTGTTGCTTGATGGAATTAGCTCTTACAGCAACATCTGCGTCTAGAGCCTTTGTATTTAGGGCTAGCTGAAAACGGCTTTGGCGCTGAAGTGGTTTCTGAATGTGGAGTTGGTGGTATGTGAAACCCGCCTGTGGAGCATTCGTTTGTGTGGGATGCTCACCAAGCTGCCCTTCAGGACAATGCACTCAAACGGCATTAGGCATAGTGTGTGAACACGTAGTTTGCTTGAGAGCTGCCTGTCAGCCTGATGGTGTGTGAAGTCAGTGAGCCAAATGGAGTTGTTCTCCCACAAGAACCGCTCGGCTGATTCTTCTTCAAAATGCAATTCAGCAACATGCAGTGTTGCTTGATGGAATTAGCTCTTACAGCAACATCTGCGTCTAGAGCCTTTGCATTTAGGGCTAGCTGAAAACGGCTTTGGCGCTGAAGTGGTTTCTGAATGTGGAGTTGGTGGCATGTGAAACCCGCTTGTGGAGCCTTCGTTTGTGTGGGATGCTCACCAAGCTGCCTTTCAGGACAATGCTCTCAAACGGCATTAAGCATAGTGTGTGAACACGTAGTTTGCTTGAGAGCTGCCTGTCAGCCTGATGGTGTGTGAAGTCAGTGAGCCAAATGGAGTTGTTCTCCCACAAGAACCACTCGGCTGATTCTTCTTCAATATGCAATTCAGCAACATGCAGTGTTGCTTGATGGAATTAGCTCTTACAGCCACATCTGCGTCTAGAGCCTTTGCATTTATGGCTAGCTGAAAACGGCTTTGGCGCTGAAGTGGTTCTGAATGTGGAGTTGGTGGCATGTGAAACCCGCCTGTGGAGCCTTCGTTTGTGTGGGATGCTCACCAAGCTGCCCTTCAGGACAATGCACTCAAACGGCGTTAAGCATAGTGTGTGAACACGTAGTTTGCTTGAGAGCTGCCTGTCAGCCTGATGGTGTGTGAAGTCAGTGAGCCAAATGGAGTTGTTCTCACACAAGAACCACTCGGCTGATTCTTCTTCAATATGCAATTCAGCAACATGCAGTGTTGCTTGATGTAATTAGCTCTTACAACAACATCTGGGTCTAGAGCCTTTGTATTTAGGGCTAGCTGAAAACGGCTTTGGCGCTGAAGTGGTTTCTGAATGTGGAGTTGGTGGCATGTGAAACCCGCCTGTGGAGCCTTCGTTTGTGTGGGATGCTCACCAAGCTGCCCTTCAGGACAATGCACTCAAACGGCATTAAGCATATTGTGTGAACACGTAGTTTGCTTGAGAGCTGCCTGTCAGCCTGATGCTGTGTGAAGTCAGTGAGCCAAATGGAGTTGTTCTCCCACAAGAACCACTCGGCTGATTCTTCTTCAATATGCAATTCAGCAACATGCAGTGTTGCTTGATGGAATTAGCTCTTACAGCAACATCTGGGTCTAGAGCCTTTGTATTTAGGGCTAGCTGAAAACGGCTTTGGCGCTGAAGTGGTTTCTGAATGTGGAGTTGGTGGCATGTGAAACCCGCCTGTGGAGCCTTCGTTTGTGTGGGATGCTCACCAAGCTGCCCTTCAGGACAATGCACTCAAACGGCATTAGGCATAGTGTGTGAACACGTAGTTTGCTTGAGAGCTGCCTGTCAGCCTGATGGTGTGTGAAGTCAGTGAGCCAAATGGAGTTGTTCTCCCACAAGAACCACTCGGCTGATTCTTCTTCAATATACAATTAAGCAACATGCAGTGTTGCTTGATGGAATTAGCTCTTACAGCAACATCTGCGTCTAGAGCCTTTGTATTTAGGGCTAGCTGAAAACGGCTTTGGCGCTGAAGTGGTTTCTGAATGTGGAGTTGGTGGCATGTGAAACCCGCCTGTGGAGCCTTCGTTTGTGTGGGATGCTCACCAAGCTGCCCTTCAGGACAATGCACTCAAACGGCATTAAGCATAGTGTGTGAACACGTAGTTTGCTTGAGAGCTGCGTGTCAGCCTGATGCTGTGTGAAGTCAGTGAGCCAAATGGAGTTGTTCTCCCACAAGAACCACTAGGCTGATTTTTCTTCAATATGCAATTCAGCAACATGCAGTGTTGCTTGATGGAATTAGCTCTTACAGCATCATCTGCGTCTAGAGCCTTTGTATTTAGGGCTAGCTGAAAACGGCTTTGGCGCTGAAGTGGTTTCTGAATGTGGAGTTGGTGGCATGTGAAACCCACCTGTGGAGCCTTCGTTTGTGTGGGATGCTCACCAAGCTGCCCTTCAGGACAATGCACTCAAACGGCATTAGGCATAGTGTGTGAACACGTAGTTTGCTTGAGAGCTGCCTGTCAGCCTGATGGTGTGTGAAGTCAGTGAGCCAAATGGAGTTGTTCTCCCACAAGAACCACTCGGCTGATTCTTCTTCAATATGCAATTCAGCAACATGCAGTGTTGCTTGATGGAATTAGCTCTTACAGCAACATCTGCGTCTAGAGCCTTTGTATTTAGGGCTAGCTGAAAACGGCTTTGGCGCTGAAGTGATTTCTGAATTTGGAGTTGGTGGCATGTGAAACCCGCCTGTGGAGCCTTCGTTTGTGTGGGATGCTCACCAAGCTGCCCTTCAGGACAATGCACTCAAACGGCATTAGGCATAGTGTGTGAACACGTAGTTTGCTTGAGAGCTGCCTTTCAGCCTGATGCTGTGTGAAGTCAGTGAGCCAAATGGAGTTGTCCACGCACAAGAACCACTCGGCTGATCCTTCTTCAATATGCAATTCAGCAACATGCAGTGTTGCTTGATGGAATTAGCTCTTACAGCAACATCTGCGTCTAGAGCCTTTGTATTTAGGGCTAGCTGAAAACGGCTTTGGCGCTGAAGTGGTTTCTGAATGTGGAGTTGGTGGCATGTGAAACCTGCCTGTGGAGCCTTCGTTTGTGTGGGATGCTCACCAAACTGCCCTTCAGGACAATGCACTCAAACGGCATTAAGCATAGTGTGTGAACACGTATTTGCTTGAGAGCTGCGTGTCAGCCTGATGCTGTGTGAAGTCAGTGAGCCAAATGGAGTTGTTCTCCCACAAGAACCACTCGGCTGATTCTTCTACAATATGCAATTCAGCAACATGCAGTGTTGCTTGATGGAATTAGCTCTTACAGCAACATCTGCGTCTAGAGCCTTTGTATTTAGGGCTAGCTGAAAACGGCTTTGGCGCTGAAGTGATTTCTGAATTTGGAGTTGGTGGCATGTGAAACCCGACTGTGGAGCCTTCGTTTGTGTGGGATGCTCACCAACCTGCCCTTCAGGACAATGCACTCAAACGGCATTAAGCATAGTGTGTGAACACGTATTTGCTTGAGAGCTGCGTGTCAGCCTGATGGTGTGTGAAGTCAGTGAGCCAAATGGAGTTGTTCTCAAACAAGAACCACTAGGCTGATCCTTCTTCAATATGCAATTCAGCAACATGCAGTGTTGCTTGATGGAATTAGCTCTTACAGCAACATCTGCGTCTAGAGCCTTTGTATTCAGGGCTAGCTGAAAACGGCTTTGGCGCTGAAGTGGTTTCTGAATGTGGAGTTGGTGGCATGTGAAACCCGCCTGTGGAGCGTTCGTTTTTGTGGGATGCTCACCAAGCTGCCCTTCAGGACAATGCACTCAAACGGCATTAAGCATAGTGTGTGAACACGTAGTTTGCTTGAGAGCTGCCTGTCAGCCTGATGCTGTGTGAAGTCAGTGAGCCAAATGGAGTTGTTCTCCCACAAGAACCACTCGGCTGATTCTTCTTCAATATGCAATTCAGCAACATGCAGTGTTGCTTGATGGAATTAGCTCTTACAGCAACATCTGCGTCTAGAGCCTTTGCATTTATGGCTAGCTGAAAACGGCTTTGGCGCTGAAGTGGTTTCTGAATGTGGAGTTGGTGGCATGTGAAACCCGCCTGTGGAGCCTTCGTTTGTGTGGGATGCTCACCAAGCTGCCCTTCAGGACAATGCACTCAAATGGCATTAAGCATAGTGTGTGAACACGTAGTTTGCTTGAGAGCTGCCTGTCAGCCTGATGCTGTGTGAAGTCAGTGAGCCAAATGGAGTTGTTCTCCCACAAGAACCACTCGGCTGATTCTTCTTCAATATGCAATTCAGCAACATGCAGTGTTGCTTGATGGAATTAGCTCTTACAGCAACACCTGCGTCTAGAGCCTTTGTATTTAGGGCTAGCTGAAAACGGCTTTGGCGCTGAAGTGGTTTCTGTATGTGGAGTTGGTGGCATGTGAAACCCGCCTGTGGAGCCTTCGTTTGTGTGGGATGCTCACCAAGATGCCCTTCAGGACAATGCACTCAAACGGCATTAGGCATAGTGTGTGAACACGTAGTTTGCTTGAGAGCTGCCTGTCAGCCTGATGGTGTGTGAAGTCAGTGAGCCAAATGGAGTTGTTCTCCCACAAGAACCACTCGGCTGATTCTTCTTCAATATACAATTAAGCAACATGCAGTGTTGCTTGATGGAATTAGCTCTTACAGCAACATCTGCGTCTAGAGCCTTTGTATTTAGGGCTAGCTGAAAACGGCTTTGGCGCTGAAGTGGTTTCTGAATGTGGAGTTGGTGGCATGTGAAACCCGCCTGTGGAGCCTTCGTTTGTGTGGGATGCTCACCAAGCTGCCCTTCAGGACAATGCACTCAAACGGCATTAAGCATAGTGTGTGAACACGTAGTTTGCTTGAGAGCTGCGTGTCAGCCTGATGGTGTGTGAAGTCAGTGAGCCAAATGGAGTTGTTCTCCCACAAGAACCACTCGGCTGATTCTTCTTCAATATGCAATTCAGCAACATGCAGTGTTGCTTGATGGAATTAGCTCTTACAGCATCATCTGCGTCTAGAGCCTTTGTATTTAGGGCTAGCTGAAAACGGCTTTGGCGCTGAAGTGGTTTCTGAATTTGGAGTTGGTGGCATGTGAAACCCACCTTTGGAGCCTTCGTTTGTGTGGGATGCTCACCAAGCTGCCCTTCAGGACAATGCACTCAAACGGCATTAGGCATAGTGTGTGAACACGTAGTTTGCTTGAGAGCTGCCTGTCAGCCTGATGGTGTGTGAAGTCAGTGAGCCAAATGGAGTTGTTCTCCCACAAGAACCACTCGGCTGATTCTTCTTCAATATGCAATTCAGCAACATGCAGTGTTGCTTGATGGAATTAGCTCTTACAGCAACATCTGCGTCTAGAGCCTTTGTATTTAGGGCTAGCTGCAAACGGCTTTGGCGCTGAAGTAGTTTCTGAATGTGGAGTTGGTGGCATGTGAAACCCGCCTGTGGAGCCTTCGTTTGTGTGGGATGCTCACCAAGCTGCCCTTCAGGACAATGCACTCAAACGGCATTAAGCATAGTGTGTGAACACGTAGTTTGCTTGAGAGCTGCGTGTCAGCCTGATGCTGTGTGAAGTCAGTGAGCCAAATGGAGTTGTTCTCCCACAAGAACCACTCGGCTGATTCTTCTTCAATCTGCAATTCAGCAACATGCAGTGTTGCTTGATGGAATTAGCTCTTACAGCCACATCTGCGTCTAGAGCCTTTGTATTTAGGGCTAGCTGAAAACGGCTTTGGCGCTGAAGTGGTTTCTGAATGTGGAGTTGGTGGCATGTGAAACCCACCTGTGGAGCCTTCGTTTGTGTGGGATGCTCACCAAGCTGCCCTTCAGTACAATGCACTCAAACGGCATTAGGCATAGTGTGTGAACACGTAGTTTGCTTGAGAGCTGCCTGTCAGCCTGATGGTGTGTGAAGTCAGTGAGCCAAATGGAGTTGTTCTCCCACAAGAACCACTCGGCTGATTCTTCTTCAATATGCAATTCAGCAACATGCAGTGTTGCTTGATGGAATTAGCTCTTACAGCAACATCTGGGTCTAGAGCCTTTGTATTTAGGGCTAGCTGAAAACGGCTTTGGCGCTGAAGTGGTTTCTGAATGTGGAGTTGGTGGCATGTGAAACCCGCCTGTGGAGCCTTCGTTTGTGTGGGATGCTCACCAAGCTGCCTTTCAGGACAATGCACTCAAACGGCATTAGGCATAGTGTGTGAACACGTAGTTTGCTTGAGAGCTGCGTGTCAGCCTGATGCTGTGTGAAGTCAGTGAGCCAAATGGAGTTGTTCTCCCACAAGAACCACTCGGCTGATTCTTCTTCAATATGCAATTCAGCAACATGCAGTATTGCTTGATGGAATTAGCTCTTACAGCAACATCTGGGTCTAGAGCCTTTGTATTTAGGGCTAGCTGAAAACGGCTTTGGCGGTGAAGTGGTTTCTGAATGTGGAGTTGGTGGCATGTGAAACCCGCCTGTGGAGTCTTCGTTTGTGTGGGATGCTCACCAAGCTGCCCTTCAGGACAATGCACTCAAACGGCATTAAGCATAGTGTGTGAACACGTAGTTTGCTTGAGAGCTGCCTTTCAGCCTGATGCTGTGTGAAGTCAGTGAGCCAAATGGAGTTGTTCACCCACAAGAACCACTCGGCTCACCCTTCTTCAATATGCAATTCAGCAACATGCAGTGTTGCTTGATGGAATTAGCTCTTACAGCAACATCTGCGTCTAGAGCCTTTGTATTTAGGGCTAGGTGAAAACGGCTTTGGCGCTGAAGTGGTTTCTGAATGTGGAGTTGGTGGCATGTGAAACCCGCCTGTGGAGCCTTCGTTTGTGTGGGATGCTCACCAACCTGCCCTTCAGGACAATGCACTCAAACGGCATTAAGCATAGTGTGTGAACACGTAGTTTGCTTGAGAGCTGCCTGTCAGCTGATGGTGTGTGAAGTCAGTGAGCCAAATGGAGTTGTTCTCCCACAAGAACCACTCGGCTGATTCTTCTTCAATATGCAATTCAGCAACATGCAGTGTTGCTTGATGGAATTAGCTCTTACAGCAACATCTGCGTCTAGAGCCTTTGTATTTAGTGCTAGCTGAAAACGGCTTTGGCGCTGAAGTGGTTTCTGAATGTGGAGTTGGTGGCATGTGAAACCCGCCTGTGGAGCCTTCGTTTGTGTGGGATGCTCACCAAGCTGCCCTTCAGGACAATGCACTAAAATGGCATTAAGCATAGTGTGTGAACACGTATTTGCTTGAGAGCTGCGTGTCAGCCTGATGGTGTGTGAAGTCAGTGAGCCAAATGGAGTTGTTCTCCCACAAGAACCACTCGGCTGATTCTTCTTCAATATGCAATGCAGCAACAAGCAGTGTTGCTTGATGGAATTAGCTCTTACAGCAACATCTGCGTCTAGAGCCTTTGTATTTATTGCTAGCTGAAAACGGCTTTGGCGCTGAAGTGGTTTCTGAATGTGGAGTTGGTGGCATGTGAAACCCGCCTGTGGAGCCTTCGTTTGTGTGGGATGCTCACCAAGCTGCCCTTCAGGACAATGCACTCAAACGGCATTAGGCATAGTGTGTGAACACGTAATTTGCTTGAGAGCTGCCTGTCAGCCTGATGGTTTGTGAAGTCAGTGAGCCAAATGGAGTTGTTCTCCCACAAGAACCACTCGGCTGATTCTTCTTCAATATGCAATTCAGCAACATGCAGTGTTGCTTGATGGAATTAGCTCTTACAGCAACATCTGCGTCTAGAGCCTTTGTATTTAGTGCTAGCTGAAAACGGCTTTGGCGCTGAAGTGGTTTCTGAATGTGGAGTTGGTGGCATGTGAAACCCGCCTGTGGAGCCTTCGTTTGTGTGGGATGCTCACCAAGCTGCCCTTCAGGACAATGCACTAAAATGGCATTAAGCATAGTGTGTGAGCACGTATTTGCTTGAGAGCTGCTTGTCAGCCTGATGGTGTGTGAAGTCAGTGAGCCAAATGGAGTTGTTCTCCCACAAGAACCACTCGGCTGATTCTTCTTCAATATGCAATGCAGCAACAAGCAGTGTTGCTTGATGGAATTAGCTCTTACAGCAACATCTGCGTCTAGAGCCTTTGTATTTATTGCTAGCTGAAAACGGCTTTGGCGCTGAAGTGGTTTCTGAATGTGGAGTTGGTGGCATGTGAAACCCGCCTGTGGAGCCTTCGTTTGTGTGGGATGCTCACCAAGCTGCCCTTCAGGACAATGCACTCAAACGGCATTAGGCATAGTGTGTGAACACGTAGTTTGCTTGAGAGCTGCCTGTCAGCCTGATGCTGTGTGAAGTCAGTGAACCAAATGGAGTTGTTCTCCCACAAGAACCACTCGGCTGATTCTTCTTCAATATGCAATTCAGCAACATGCAGTGTTGCTTGATGGAATTAGCTCTTACAGCAACATCTGCGTCTAGAGCCTTTGTATTTAGGGCTAGCTGAAAACGGCTTTGGCGCTTAAGTGGTTTCTGAATGTGGAGTTGGTGGCATGTGAAACCCGCCTGTGGAGCCTTCGTTTGTGTGGGATGCTCACCAAGCTGCCCTTCAGGACAATGCACTCAAATGGCATTAAGCATAGTGTGTGAACACGTAGTTTGCTTGAGAGCTGCCTGTCAGCCTGATGGTGTGTGAAGTCAGTGAGCCAAATGGAGTTGTTCTCCCACAAGAACCACTCGGCTGATTCTTCTTCAATATACAATTCAGCAACATGCAGTGTTGCTTGATGGAATTAGCTCTTACAGCAACACCTGCGTCTAGAGCCTTTGTATTTAGGGCTAGCTGAAAACGGCTTTGGCGCTGAAGTGGTTTCTGAATGTGGAGTTGGTGGCATGTGAAACCCGCCTGTGGAGCCTTCGTTTGTGTGGGATGCTCACCAACCTGCCCTTCAGGACAATGCACTCAAACGACATTAGGCATAGTGTGTGAACACGTAGTTTGCTTGAGAGCTGCCTTTCAGCCTGATGGTGTGTGAAGTCAGTGAGCCAAATGGAGTTGTTCTCCCACAAGAACCACTCGGCTGATTCTTCTTCAATATGCAATTCAGCAACATGCAGTGTTGCTTGATGGAATTAGCTCTTACAGCAACATCTGCGTCTAGAGCCTTTGTATTTAGAGCTAGCTCAAAACGGCTTTGGCGCGGAAGTGGTTTCTGAATGTGGAGTTGGTGGCATGTGAAACCCGCCTGTGGAGTTTTCGTTTGTGTGGGATGCTCACCAACCTGCCCTTCAGGACAATGCACTAAAATGGCTTTAAGCATAGTGTGTGAACATGTAGTTTGCTTGAGAGCTGCCTGTCAGCCTGATGGTGTGTGAAGTCAGTGAGCCAAATGGAGTTGTTCTCCCACAAGAACCACTCAGCTGATTCTTCTTCAATATGCAATTCAGCAACAAGCAGTGTTGCTGGATGGAATTAGCTCTTACAGCAACATCTGCATCTAGAGCCTTTGTATTTAGGGCTAGCTGAAAACGGCTTTGGCGCTGAAGTGGTTTCTGAATGTGGAGTTGGTGGCATGTGAAACCCGCCTGTGGAGCCTTCGTATGTGTGGGATGCTCACCAACCTGCCCTTCAGGACAATGCACTCAAACGGCATTAAGCATAGTGTGTGAACACGTAGTTTGCTTGAGAGCTGCCTGTCAGCCTGCTGGTGTGTGAAGTCAGTGAGCCAAATGGAGTTGTTCTCCCACAAGAACCACTCGGCTGATTCTTCTTCAATATGCAATTCAGCAACATGCAGTGTTGCTTGATGGAATTAGCTCTTACAGCATCATCTGTGTCAAGAACCTTGGCATTTAGGGCTAGCTGAAAAGGGCTTTGGCGCTGAAGTGGTTTCTGAATGTGGAGTTGGTGGCATGTGAAACCCGCCTGTGGAGCCTTCGTTTGTGTGGGATGCTCACCAAGCTGCCCTTCAGGACAATGCACTCAAACGGCATTAGGCATAGTGTGTGAACAAGTAGTTTGCTTGAGAGCTGCCTGTCAGCCTGATGGTGTGTGAAGTCAGTGAGCCAAATGGAGTTGTTCTCCCATAAGAACCACTCGGCTGATTCTTCTTCAATATGCAATTCAGCAACATGCAGTGTTGCTTGATGGAATTAGCTCTTACAGCCACATCTGTGTCTAGAGCCTTTGTATTTATTGCTAGCTGAAAACGGCTTTGGCGCTGAAGTGGTTTCTGAATGTGGAGTTGGTGGCATGTGAAACCCGCCTGTGGAGCCTTCGTTTGTGTGGGATGCTCACCAACCTGCCCTTCAGGACAATGCACTCAAACGGCATTAAGCATACTGTGTGAACACGTAGTTTGCTTGAGAGCTGCCTGTAGGCCTGATGGTGTGTGAAGTCAGTGAGCCAAATGGAGTTGTTCTCCCACAAGAACCACTCGGCTGATTCTTCTTCAATATGCAATTCAGCAACATGCAGTGTTGCTTGATGGAATTAGCTCTTACAGCAACATCTGGATCTAGAGCCTTTGTATTTAGGGCTAGCTGAAAAGGACTTTGGCGCTGAAGTGGTTTCTGAATGTGGAGTTGGTGGCATGTGAAACCCGCCTGTGGAGCCTTCGTTTGTGTGGGATGCTCACCAAGCTGCCCTTCAGGACAATGCACTAAAATGGCATTAAGCATAGTGTGTGAGCACGTATTTGCTTGAGAGCTGCGTGTCAGCCTGATGGTGTGTGAAGTCAGTGAGCCAAATGGAGTTGTTCTCCCACAAGAACCACTCGGCTGATTCTTCTTCAATATGCAATTCAGCAACATGCAGTGTTGCTTGATGGAATTAGCTCTTACAGCAACATCTGCGTCTAGAGCCTTTGTATTTATTGCTAGCTGAAAACGGCTTTGGCGCTGAAGTGGTTTCTGAATGTGGAGTTGGTGGCATGTGAAACCCGCCTGTGGAGCCTTCGTTTGTGTGGGATGCTCACCAAGCTGCCCTTCAGGACAATGCACTCAAACGGCATTAGGCATAGTGTGTGAACACGTAGTTTGCTTGAGAGCTGCCTGTCAGCCTGATGCTGTGTGAAGTCAGTGAACCAAATGGAGTTGTTCTCCCACAAGAACCACTCGGCTGATTCTTCTTCAATATGCAATTCAGCAACATGCAGTGTTGCTTGATGGAATTAGCTCTTACAGCAACATCTGCGTCTAGAGCCTTTGTATTTAGGGCTAGCTGAAAACGGCTTTGGCGCTTAAGTGGTTTCTGAATGTGGAGTTGGTGGCATGTGAAACCCGCCTGTGGAGCCTTCGTTTGTGTGGGATGCTCACCAAGCTGCCCTTCAGGACAATGCACTCAAATGGCATTAAGCATAGTGTGTGAACACGTAGTTTGCTTGAGAGCTGCCTGTCAGCCTGATGGTGTGTGAAGTCAGTGAGCCAAATGGAGTTGTTCTCCCACAAGAACCACTCGGCTGATTCTTCTTCAATATGCAATTCAGCAACATGCAGTGTTGCTTGATGGAATTAGCTCTTACAGCAACACCTGCGTCTAGAGCCTTTGTATTTAGGGCTAGCTGAAAACGGCTTTGGCGCTGAAGTGGTTTCTGAATGTGGAGTTGGTGGCATGTGAAACCCGCCTGTGGAGCCTTCGTTTGTGTGGGATGCTCACCAACCTGCCCTTCAGGACAATGCACTCAAACGGCATTAGGCATAGTGTGTGAACACGTAGTTTGCTTGAGAGCTGCCTTTCAGCCTGATGGTGTGTGAAGTCAGTGAGCCAAATGGAGTTGTTCTCCCACAAGAACCACTCGGCTGATTCTTCTTCAATATGCAATTCAGCAACATGCAGTGTTGCTTGATGGAATTAGCTCTTACAGCATCATCTGTGTCAAGAACCTTGGCATTTAGGGCTAGCTGAAAAGGGCTTTGGCGCTGAAGTGGTTTCTGAATGTGGAGTTGGTGGCATGTGAAACCCGCCTGTGGAGCCTTCGTTTGTGTGGGATGCTCACCAAGCTGCCCTTCAGGACAATGCACTCAAACGGCATTAGGCATAGTGTGTGAACAAGTAGTTTGCTTGAGAGCTGCCTGTCAGCCTGATGGTGTGTGAAGTCAGTGAGCCAAATGGAGTTGTTCTCCCATAAGAACCACTCGGCTGATTCTTCTTCAATATGCAATTCAGCAACATGCAGTGTTGCTTGATGGAATTAGCTCTTACAGCCACATCTGTGTCTAGAGCCTTTGTATTTATTGCTAGCTGAAAACGGCTTTGGCGCTGAAGTGGTTTCTGAATGTGGAGTTGGTGGCATGTGAAACCCGCCTGTGGAGCCTTCGTTTGTGTGGGATGCTCACCAACCTGCCCTTCAGGACAATGCACTCAAACGGCATTAAGCATACTGTGTGAACACGTAGTTTGCTTGAGAGCTGCCTGTCAGCCTGATGGTGTGTGAAGTCAGTGAGCCAAATGGAGTTGTTCTCCCACAAGAACCACTCGGCTGATTCTTCTTCAATATGCAATTCAGCAACATGCAGTGTTGCTTGATGGAATTAGCTCTTACAGCAACATCTGGATCTAGAGCCTTTGTATTTAGGGCTAGCTGAAAAGGACTTTGGCGCTGAAGTGGTTTCTGAATGTGGAGTTGGTGGCATGTGAAACCCGCCTGTGGAGCCTTCGTTTGTGTGGGATGCTCACCAACCTGCCCTTCAGTACAATGCACAGAAACGGCATTAGGCATAGTGTGTGAACACGTAGTTTGCTTGAATGCTGCCTGTCAGTCTGATGGTGTGTGAAGTCAGTGAGCCAAATGGAGTTGTTCTCCCACAAGAACCACTCGGTTGATTCTTCTTCAATATGCCTTTCAGCAACATGCAGTGTTGCTTGATGGAATTAGCTCTTACAGCAACATCTGCGTCTAGAGCCTTTGTATTTAGGGCTAGCTGAAATGGACTTTGGCGCTGAAGTGGTTTCTGAATGTGGAGTTGGTGGCATGTGAAACCCGCCTGTGGAGCCTTCGTTTGTGTGGGATGCTCACCAACCTGCCCTTCAGGACAATGCACTCAAACGGCATTAAGCATAGTGTGTGAACACGTAGTTTGCTTGAGAGCTGCCTGTCAGCCTGATGGTGTGTGAAGTCAGTGAGCCAAATGGAGTTATTCTCCCACAAGAACCGCTCGGCTGATTCTTCTTCAATATGCAATTCAGCAACATGCAGTGTTGCTTGATCTAATTAGCTCCTACAGCAACATCTGTATCTAGAGCCTTTGTATTTAGGGCTAGCTGAAAACGGCTTTGGCGCTGAAGTGGTTTCTGAATGTGGAGTTGGTGGCATGTGAAACCCGCCTGTGGAGCCTTCGTTTGTGTGGGATGCTCACCAAGCTGCCCTTCAGGACAATGCACTCAAACGGCATTAAGCATAGTGTGTGAACACGTAGTTTGCTTGAGAGCTGCCTGTCAGCCTGATGGATTGTGAAGTCAGTGAGCCAAATGGAGTTGTTCTCCCACAAGAACCACTCGGCTGATTCTTCTTCAATATGCAATTCAGCAACATGCAGTGTTGCTTGATGGAATTAGCTCTTACAGCAACATCTGCGTCTAGAGCCTTTGTATTTAGTGCTAGCTGAAAACGGCTTTGGCGCTGAAGTGGTTTCTGAATGTGGAGTTGGTGGCATGTGAAACCCGCCTGTGGGACTTCGTTTGTGTGGGATGCTCACCAAGCTGCCCTTCAGGACAATGCACTAAAATGGCATTAAGCATAGTGTGTGAACACGTATTTGCTTGAGAGCTGCGTGTCAGCCTGATGGTGTGTGAAGTCAGTGAGCCAAATGGAGTTGTTCTCCCACAAGAACCACTCGGCTGATTCTTCTTCAATATGCAATGCAGCAACAAGCAGTGTTGCTTGATGGAATTAGCTCTTACAGCAACATCTGCGTCTAGAGCCTTTGTATTTATTGCTAGCTGAAAACGGCTTTGGCGCTGAAGTGGTTTCTGAATGTGGAGTTGGTGGCATGTGAAACCCGCCTGTGGAGCCTTCGTTTGTGTGGGATGCTCACCAAGCTGCCCTTCAGGACAATGCACTCAAACGGCATTAGGCATAGTGTGTGAACACGTAGTTTGCTTGAGAGCTGCCTGTCAGCCTGATGGTGTGTGAAGTCAGTGAGCCAAATGGAGTTGTTCTGCCACAAGAACCACTCAGCTGATTCTTCTTCAATATGCAATTCAGCAACAAGCAGTGTTGCTGGATGGAATTAGCTCTTACAGCAACATCTGCATCTAGAGCCTTTGTATTTAGGGCTAGCTGAAAACGGCTTTGGCACTGAAGTGGTTTCTGAATGTGGAGTTGGTGGCATGTGAAACCCGCCTGTGGAGCCTTCGTTTGTGTGGGATGCTCACCAACCTGCCCTTCAGGACAATGCACTCAAACGGCATTAAGCATAGTGTGTGAACACGTAGTTTGCTTGAGAGCTGCCTGTCAGCCTGCTGGTGTGTGAAGTCAGTGAGCCAAATGGAGTTGTTCTCCCACAAGAACCACTCGGCTGATTATTCTTCAATATGCAATTCAGCAACATGCAGTGTTGCTTGATGGAATTAGCTCTTACAGCATCATCTGTGTCAAGAACCTTGGCATTTAGGGCTAGCTGAAAACGGCTTTGGCGCTGAAGTGGTTTCTGAATGTGGAGTTGGTGGCATGTGAAACCCGCCTGTGGAGCCTTCGTTTGTGTGGGATGCTCACCAAGCTGCCCTTCAGGACAATGCACTAAAATGGCATTAAGCATAGTGTGTGAACACGTATTTGCTTGAGAGCTGCGTGTCAGCCTGATGGTGTGTGAAGTCAGTGAGCCAAATGGAGTTGTTCTCCCACAAGAACCACTCGGCTGATTCTTCTTCAATATGCAATGCAGCAACAAGCAGTGTTGCTTGATGGAATTAGCTCTTACAGCAACATCTGCGTCTAGAGCCTTTGTATTTATTGCTAGCTGAAAACGGCTTTGGCGCTGAAGTGGTTTCTGAATGTGGAGTTGGTGGCATGTGAAACCCGCCTGTGGAGCCTTCGTTTGTGTGGGATGCTCACCAAGCTGCCCTTCAGGACAATGCACTCAAACGGCATTAGGCATAGTGTGTGAACACGTAGTTTGCTTGAGAGCTGCCTTTCAGCCTGATGGTGTGTGAAGTCAGTGAGCCAAATGGAGTTGTTCTCCCACAAGAACCACTCGGCTGATTCTTCTTCAATATGCAATTCAGCAACATGCAGTGTTGCTTGATGGAATTAGCTCTTACAGCAACATCTGCGTCTAGAGCCTTTGTATTTAGAGCTAGCTGAAAACGGCTTTTTCGCGGAAGTGGTTTCTGAATGTGGAGTTGGTGGCATGTGAAACCCGCCTGTGGAGCTTTCGTTTGTGTGGGATGCTCACCAACCTGCCCTTCAGGACAATGCAATAAAATGGCTTTAAGCATAGTGTGTGAACATGTAGCTTGCTTGAGAGCTGCCTGTCAGCCTGATGGTGTGTGAAGTCAGTGAGCCAAATGGAGTTGTTCTCCCACAAGAACCACTCAGCTGATTCTTCTTCAATATGCAATTCAGCAACAAGCAGTGTTGCTGGATGGAATTAGCTCTTACAGCAACATCTGCATCTAGAGCCTTTGTATTTAGGGCTAGCTGAAAAGGGCTTTGGCGCTGAAGTGGTTTCTGAATGTGGAGTTGGTGGCATGTGAAACCCGCCTGTGGAGCCTTCGTTTGTGTGGGATGCTCACCAACCTGCCCTTCAGGACAATGCACTCAAACGGCATTAAGCATAGTGTGTGAACACGTAGTTTGCTTGAGAGCTGCCTGTCAGCCTGCTGGTGTGTGAAGTCAGTGAGCCAAATGGAGTTGTTCTCCCACAAGAACCACTCGGCTGATTATTCTTCAATATGCAATTCAGCAACAAGCAGTGTTGCTTGATGTGAATTAGCTCTTACAGCATCATCTGTGTCAAGAACCTTGGCATTTAGGGCTAGCTGAAAACGGCTTTGGCGCTGAAGTGGTTTCTGAATGTGGAGTTGGTGGCATGTGAAACCCGCCTGTGGAGCCTTCGTTTGTGTGGGATGCTCACCAACCTGCCCTTCAGGACAATGCACTCAAACGGCATTAGGCATAGTGTGTGAACAAGTAGTTTGCTTGAGAGCTGCGTGTCAGCCTGATGGTGTGTGAAGTCAGTGAGCCAAATGGAGTTGTACTCCCACAAGAACCACTCGGCTGATTCTTCTTCAATATGCAATTCAGCAACATGCAGTGTTGCTTGATGGAATTAGCTCTTACAGCCACATCTGCGTCTAGAGCCTTTGTATTTAGGGCTAGCTGAAAAGGGCTTTGGCGCTGAAGTGGTTTCTGAATGTGGAGTTGGTGGCATGTGAAACCTGCCTGTGGAGCCTTCGTTTGTGTGGGATGCTCACCAACCTGCCCTTCAGGACAATGCACTCAAACGGCATTAAGCATAGTGTGTGAACACGTAGTTTGCTTGAGAGCTGCCTGTCAGCCTGATGGTGTGTGAAGTCAGTGAGCCAAATGGAGTTGTTCTCCCACAAGAACCACTCGGCTGATTCTTCTTCAATATGCAATTCAGCAACATGCAGTGTTGCTTGATGGAATTAGCTCTTACAGCAACATCTGGGTCTAGAGCCTTTGTATTTAGGGCTAGCTGAAAAGGACTTTGGCGCTGAAGTGGTTTCTGAATGTGGAGTTGGTGGCATGTGAAACCCGCCTGTGGAGCCTTCGTTTGTGTGGGATGCTCACCAAGCTGCTCTTCAGTACAATGCACTCAAACGGCATTAGGCATAGTGTGTGAACACGTAGTTTGCTTGAATGCTGCCTGTCAGTCTGATGGTGTGTGAAGTCAGTGAGCCAAATGGAGTTGTTCTGCCACAAGAACCACTCAGCTGATTCTTCTTCAATATGCAATTCAGCAACAAGCAGTGTTGCTGGATGGAATTAGCTCTTACAGCAACATCTGCATCTAGAGCCTTTGTATTTAGGGCTAGCTGAAAACGGCTTTGGCACTGAAGTGGTTTCTGAATGTGGAGTTGGTGGCATGTGAAACCCGCCTGTGGAGCCTTCGTTTGTGTGGGATGCTCACCAACCTGCCCTTCAGGACAATGCACTCAAACGGCATTAAGCATAGTGTGTGAACACGTAGTTTGCTTGAGAGCTGCCTGTCAGCCTGCTGGTGTGTGAAGTCAGTGAGCCAAATGGAGTTGTTCTCCCACAAGAACCACTCGGCTGATTATTCTTCAATATGCAATTCAGCAACATGCAGTGTTGCTTGATGGAATTAGCTCTTACAGCATCATCTGTGTCAAGAACCTTGGCATTTAGGGCTAGCTGAAAACGGCTTTGGCGCTGAAGTGGTTTCTGAATGTGGAGTTGGTGGCATGTGAAACCCGCCTGTGGAGCCTTCGTTTGTGTGGGATGCTCACCAAGCTGCCCTTCAGGACAATGCACTAAAATGGCATTAAGCATAGTGTGTGAACACGTATTTGCTTGAGAGCTGCGTGTCAGCCTGATGGTGTGTGAAGTCAGTGAGCCAAATGGAGTTGTTCTCCCACAAGAACCACTCGGCTGATTCTTCTTCAATATGCAATGCAGCAACAAGCAGTGTTGCTTGATGGAATTAGCTCTTACAGCAACATCTGCGTCTAGAGCCTTTGTATTTATTGCTAGCTGAAAACGGCTTTGGCGCTGAAGTGGTTTCTGAATGTGGAGTTGGTGGCATGTGAAACCCGCCTGTGGAGCCTTCGTTTGTGTGGGATGCTCACCAAGCTGCCCTTCAGGACAATGCACTCAAACGGCATTAGGCATAGTGTGTGAACACGTAGTTTGCTTGAGAGCTGCCTTTCAGCCTGATGGTGTGTGAAGTCAGTGAGCCAAATGGAGTTGTTCTCCCACAAGAACCACTCGGCTGATTCTTCTTCAATATGCAATTCAGCAACATGCAGTGTTGCTTGATGGAATTAGCTCTTACAGCAACATCTGCGTCTAGAGCCTTTGTATTTAGAGCTAGCTGAAAACGGCTTTTTCGCGGAAGTGGTTTCTGAATGTGGAGTTGGTGGCATGTGAAACCCGCCTGTGGAGCTTTCGTTTGTGTGGGATGCTCACCAACCTGCCCTTCAGGACAATGCACTAAAATGGCTTTAAGCATAGTGTGTGAACATGTAGCTTGCTTGAGAGCTGCCTGTCAGCCTGATGGTGTGTGAAGTCAGTGAGCCAAATGGAGTTGTTCTCCCACAAGAACCACTCAGCTGATTCTTCTTCAATATGCAATTCAGCAACAAGCAGTGTTGCTGGATGGAATTAGCTCTTACAGCAACATCTGCATCTAGAGCCTTTGTATTTAGGGCTAGCTGAAAAGGGCTTTGGCGCTGAAGTGGTTTCTGAATGTGGAGTTGGTGGCATGTGAAACCCGCCTGTGGAGCCTTCGTTTGTGTGGGATGCTCACCAACCTGCCCTTCAGGACAATGCACTCAAACGGCATTAAGCATAGTGTGTGAACACGTAGTTTGCTTGAGAGCTGCCTGTCAGCCTGCTGGTGTGTGAAGTCAGTGAGCCAAATGGAGTTGTTCTCCCACAAGAACCACTCGGCTGATTATTCTTCAATATGCAATTCAGCAACAAGCAGTGTTGCTTGATGTGAATTAGCTCTTACAGCATCATCTGTGTCAAGAACCTTGGCATTTAGGGCTAGCTGAAAACGGCTTTGGCGCTGAAGTGGTTTCTGAATGTGGAGTTGGTGGCATGTGAAACCCGCCTGTGGAGCCTTCGTTTGTGTGGGATGCTCACCAACCTGCCCTTCAGGACAATGCACTCAAACGGCATTAGGCATAGTGTGTGAACAAGTAGTTTGCTTGAGAGCTGCCTGTCAGCCTGATGGTGTGTGAAGTCAGTGAGCCAAATGGAGTTGTACTCCCACAAGAACCACTCGGCTGATTCTTCTTCAATATGCAATTCAGCAACATGCAGTGTTGCTTGATGGAATTAGCTCTTACAGCCACATCTGCGTCTAGAGCCTTTGTATTTAGGGCTAGCTGAAAAGGGCTTTGGCGCTGAAGTGGTTTCTGAATGTGGAGTTGGTGGCATGTGAAACCTGCCTGTGGAGCCTTCGTTTGTGTGGGATGCTCACCAACCTGCCCTTCAGGACAATGCACTCAAACGGCATTAAGCATAGTGTGTGAACACGTAGTTTGCTTGAGAGCTGCCTGTCAGCCTGATGGTGTGTGAAGTCAGTGAGCCAAATGGAGTTGTTCTCCCACAAGAACCACTCGGCTGATTCTTCTTCAATATGCAATTCAGCAACATGCAGTGTTGCTTGATGGAATTAGCTCTTACAGCAACATCTGGGTCTAGAGCCTTTGTATTTAGGGCTAGCTGAAAAGGACTTTGGCGCTGAAGTGGTTTCTGAATGTGGAGTTGGTGGCATGTGAAACCCGCCTGTGGAGCCTTCGTTTGTGTGGGATGCTCACCAAGCTGCTCTTCAGTACAATGCACTCAAACGGCATTAGGCATAGTGTGTGAACACGTAGTTTGCTTGAATGCTGCCTGTCAGTCTGATGGTGTGTGAAGTCAGTGAGCCAAATGGAGTTGTTCTCCCACAAGAACCACTCGGCTGATTCTTCTTCAATATGCCTTTCAGCAACATGCAGTGTTGCTTGATGGAATTAGCCCTTACAGCAACATCTGCGTCTAGAGCCTTTGTATTTAGGGCTAGCTGAAATGGACTTTGGCGCTGAAGTGGTTTCTGAATGTGGAGTTGGTGGCATGTGAAACCCGCCTGTGGAGCCTTCGTTTGTGTGGGATGCTCACCAACCTGCCCTTCAGGACAATGCACTCAAACGGCATTAAGCATAGTGTGTGAACACGTAGTTTGCTTGAGAGCTGCCTGTCAGCCTGATGGTGTGTGAAGTCAGTGAGCCAAATGGAGTTATTCTCCCACAAGAACCGCTCGGCTGATTCTTCTTCAATATGGAATTCAGCAACATGCAGTGTTGCTTGATGGAATTAGCTCTTACAGCAACATCTGCGTCTAGAGCCTTTGTATTTAGGGCTAGCTGAAAACGGCTTTGGCGCTGAAGTGGTTTCTGAATGTGGAGTTGGTGGCATGTGAAACCCGCCTGTGGAGCCTTCGTTTGTGTGGGATGCTCACCAAGCTGCCCTTCAGGACAATGCACTCAAATGGCATTAGTCATAGTGTGTGAACACGTAGTTTGCTTGAGAGCTGCCTGTCAGCCTGATGGTGTGTGAAGTCAGTGAGCCAAATCGAGTTGTTCTCCCACAAGAACCACTCGGCTGATTCTTCTTCAATATGCAATTCAGCAACATGCAGTGTTGCTTGATGGAATTAGCTCTTACAGCAACATCTGCGTCTAGAGCCTTTGTATTTAGAGCTAGCTGAAAACGGCTTTGGCGCTGAAGTGGTTTCTGAATGTGGAGTTGGTGGCATGTGAAACCCGCCTGTGGAGCCTTCGTTTGTGTGGGATGCTCACCAAGCTGCCCTTCAGGACAATGCACTCAAACGGCATTAAGCATAGTGTGTGAACACGTATTTGCTTGAGAGCTGCGTGTCAGCCTGATGGTGTGTGAAGTCAGTGAGCCAAATGGAGTTGTTCTCCCACAAGAACCACTCGGCTGATCCTTCTTCAATATGCAATTCAGCAACATGCAGTGTTGCTTGATGGAATTAGCTCTTACAGCCACATCTGCGTCTATAGCCTTTGTATTTAGGGCTAGCTGAAAACGGCTTTGGCGCTGAAGTGGTTTCTGAATGTGGAGTTGGTGGCATGTGAAACCCGCCTGTGGAGCCTTCGTTTGTGTGGGATGCTCACCAAGCTGCCCTTCAGGACAATGCACTCAAACGGCATTAGGCATAGTGTGTGAACACGTAGTTTGCTTGAGAGCTGCGTGTCAGCCTGATGGTGTGTGAAGTCAGTGAGCCAAATGGAGTTGTTCTCCCACAAGAACCACTCGGCTGATTCTTCTTCAATATGCAATTCAGCAACATGCAGTGTTGCTTGATGGAATTAGCTCTTACAGCCACATCTGTGTCTAGAGCCTTTGTATTTAGGGCTAGCTGAAAACGGCTTTGGCGCTGAAGTGGTTTCTGAATGTGGAGTTGGTGGCATGTGAAACCCGCCTGTGGAGCCTTCGTTTGTGTGGGATGCTCACCAAGCTGCCCTTCAGGACAATGCACTCAAACGGCATTAAGCATAGTGTGTGAACACGTAGTTTGCTTGAGAGCTGCCTGTCAGCCTGATGGTGTGTGAAGTCAGTGAGCCAAATGGAGTTGTTCTCCCACAAGAACCGCTCGGTTGATTCTTCTTCAATATTCCATTCAGCAACATGCAGTGTTGCTTGATGGAATTAGCTCTTACAGCAACATCTGCGTCTAGAGCCTTTGTATTTAGGGCTAGCTGAAAACGGCTTTGGCGCTGAAGTGGTTTCTGAATGTGGAGTTGGTGGCATGTGAAACCCGCCTGTGGAGCCTTCGTTTGTGTGGGATGATCACCAACTTGCCCTTCAGGACAATGCACTCAAACGGCATTAGACATAGTGTGTGAACACGTAGTTTGCTTGAGAGCTGCCTGTCAGTCTGATGCTGTGTGAAGTCAGTGAGCCAAATGGAGTTGTTCTCCCACAAGAACCACTCGGCTGATTCTTCTTCAATATGCAATTCAGCAACAAGCCGTGTTGCTGGATGGAATTAGCTCTTACAGCAACATCTGCATCTAGATCCTTTGTATTTAGGGCTAGCTGAAAACGGCTTTGGCGCTGAAGTGGTTTCTGAATGTGGAGTTGGTGGCATGTGAAACCCACCTGTGGAGCCTTCGTTTGTGTGGGATGCTCACCAAGCTGCCCTTCAGGACAATGCACTCAAACGGCATTAAGCATAGTGTGTGAACACGTAGTTTGCTTGAGAGCTGCCTGTCAGCCTGATGGTGTGTGAAGTCAGTGAGCCAAATGGAGTTGTTCTCCCACAAGAACCACTCGGCTGATTCTTCTTCAATATGCAATTCAGCAACATGCAGTGTTGCTGGATGGAATTAGCTCTTACAGCCACATCTGCATCTAGAGCCTTTGTATTTAGGGCTAGCTGAAAACGGCTTTGGCGCTGAAGTGGTTTCTGAATGTGGAGTTGGTGGCATGTGAAACCTGCCTGTAGAGCCTTCGTTTGTGTGGGATGCTCACCAAGCTGCCCTTCAGGACAATGCACTCAAACGGCATTAAGCATAGTGTGTGAACACGTAGTTTGCTTGAGAGCTGCCTGTCAGCCTGATGGTGTGTGAAGTCAGTGAGCCAAATGGAGTTGTTCTCCCACAAGAACCACTCGGCTGATTCTTCTTCAATATGCAATTCAGCAACATGCAGTGTTGCTTGATGGAATTAGCTCTTACAGCAACATCTGCGTCTAGAGCCTTTGTATTTAGGGCTAGCTGAAAACGGCTTTGGCTCTGAAGTGGTTTCTGAATGTGGAGTTGGTGGCACGTGAAACCCGCCTGTGGATCCTTCGTTTGTGTGGGATGCTCACCAAGCTGCCCTTCAGGACAATGCACTCAAACGGCATTAAGCATAGTGTGTGAACACGTAGTTTGCTTGAGAGCTGCCTGTCAGCCTGATGGTGTGTGAAGTCAGTGAGCCAAATGGAGTTGTTCTCCCACAAGAACCACTCGGTTGATTCTTCTTCAATATGCCATTCAGCAACATGCAGTGTTGCTTGATGGAATTAGCTCTTAAAGCAACATCTGCGTCTAGAGCCTTTGTATTTAGGGCTAGCTGAAAAGGGCTTTGGCGCTGAAGTGGTTTCTGAATGTGGAGTTGGTGGCATGTGAAACCCGCCTGTGGAGCCTTCGTTTGTGTGGGATGCTCACCAACCTGCCCTTCAGGACAATGCACTCAAATGGCATTAAGCATACTGTGTGAACACGTAGTTTGCTTGAGAGCTGCCTGTCAGCCTGATGGTGTGTGAAGTCAGTGAGCCAAATGGAGTTGTTCTCCCACAAGAACCGCTCGGCTGATTCTTCTTCAATATGGAATTCAGCAACATGCAGTGTTGCTTGATGGAATTAGCTCTTACAGCAACATCTGCGTCTAGAGCCTTTGTATTTAGGGCTAGCTGAAAACGGTTTTGGCGCTGAAGTGGTTTCTGAATGTGGAGTTGGTGGCATGTGAAACCCGCCTGTGGAGCCTTCGTTTGTGTGGGATGCTCACCAAGCTGCCCTTCAGGACAATGCACTCAAACGGCATTAAGCATAGTGTGTGAACATGTAGTTTGCTTGAGAGCTGCGTGTCAGACTGATGGTGTGTGAAGTGAGTGAGCCAAATGGAGTTGTTCTCCCACAAGAACCGCTCGGCTGATCCTTCTTCAATATGCAATTCAGCAACATGCAGTGTTGCTTGATGGAATTAGCTCTTACAGCAACATCTGCGTCTAGAGCCTTTGTATTTAGGGCTAGCTGAAAACGGCTTTGGCTCTGAAGTGGTTTCTGAATGTGGAGTTGGTGGCATGTGAAACCCGCCTGTGGAGCCTTCGTTTGTGTGGGATGCTCACCAACCTGCCCTTCAGGACAATGCACTCAAACGGCATTAGGCATAGTGTGTGAACACGTAGTTTGCTTGAGAGCTGCCTGTCAGCCTGATGGTGTGTGAAGTCAGTGAGCCAAATGGAGTTGTTCTCCCACAAGAACCACTCGGCTGATTCTTCTTCAATATGCAATTCAGCAACATGCAGTGTTGCTTGATGGAATTAGCTCTTACAGCAACATCTGCGTCTAGAGCCTTTGTATTTAGGGCTAGCTGAAAAGGGCTTTGGCGCTGAAGTGGTTTCTGAATGTGGAGTTGGTGGCATGTGAAACCCGCCTGTGGAGCCTTCGTTTGTGTGGGATGCTCACCAAGCTGCCCTTCAGGACAATGCACTCAAACGGCATTAGACATAGTGTGTGAACACGTAGTTTGCTTGAGAGCTGCGTGTCAGCCTGATGCTGTGTGAAGTCAGTGAGCCAAATGGAGTTGTTCTCCCACAAGAACCACTCGGCTGATTCTTCTTCAATATGCAATTCAGCAACAAGCAGTGTTGCTGGATGGAATTAGCTCTTACAGCAACATCTGCATCTAGAGCCTTTGTATTTAGGGCTAGCTGAAAACGGCTTTGGCGCTGAAGTGGTTTCTGAATGTGGAGTTGGTGGCATGTGAAACCCGCCTGTGGAGCCTTCGTTTGTGTGGGATGCTCACCAAGCTGCCCTTCAGGACAATGCACTCAAACGGCATTAAGCATAGTGTGTGAACACGTAGTTTGCTTGAGAGCTGCCTGTCAGCCTGATGGTGTGTGAAGTCAGTGAGCCAAATGGAGTTGTTCTCCCACAAGAACCACTCGGCTGATTCTTCTTCAATATGCAATTCAGCAACATGCAGTGTTGCTTGATGGAATTAGCTCTTACAGCCACATCTGCATCTAGAGCCTTTGTATTTAGGGCTAGCTGAAAACGGCTTTGGCGCTGAAGTGGTTTCTGAATGTGGAGTTGGTGGCATGTGAAACCTGCCTGTGGAGCCTTCGTTTGTGTGGGATGCTCACCAAGCTGCCCTTCAGGACAATGCACTCAAACGGCATTAGGCATAGTGTGTGAACACGTAGTTTGCTTGAGAGCTGCCTGTCAGCCTGATGGTGTGTGAAGTCACTGAGCCAAATGGAGTTGTTCTCCCACAAGAACCACTCGGCTGATTCTTCTTCAATATGCAATTCAGCAACATGCAGTGTTGCTTGATGGAATTAGCTCTTACAGTAACACCTGCGTCTAGAGCCTTTGTATTTAGGGCTAGCTGAAAACGGCTTTGGCTCTGAAGTGGTTTCTGAATGTGGAGTTGGTGGCACGTGAAACCCGCCTGTGGAGCCTTCGTTTGTGTGGGATGCTTACCAAGCTGCCCTTCAGGACAATGCACTCAAACGGCATTAGGCATAGTGTGTGAACACGTAGTTTGCTTGAGAGCTGCCTGTCAGCCTGATGGTGTGTGAAGTCAGTGAGCCAAATGGAGTTGTTCTCCCACAAGAACCACTCGGTTGATTCTTCTTCAATATTCCATTCAGCAACATGCAGTGTTGCTTGATGGAATTAGCTCTTAAAGCAACATCTGCGTCTAGAGCCTTTGTATTTAGGGCTAGCTGAAAACGGCTTTGGCGCTGAAGTGGTTTCTGAATGTGGAGTTGGTGGCATGTGAAACCCGCCTGTGGAGCCTTCGTTTGTGTGGGATGCTCACCAACCTGCCCTTCAGGACAATGCACTCAAACGGCATTAAGCATACTGTGTGAACACGTAGTTTGCTTGAGAGCTGCCTGTCAGCCTGATGGTGTGTGAAGTCAGTGAGCCAAATGGAGTTGTTCTCCCACAAGAACCGCTCGGCTGATTCTTCTTCAATATGGAATTCAGCAACATGCAGTGTTGCTTGATGGAATTAGCTCTTACAGCAACATCTGCGTCTACAGCCTTTGTATTTAGGGCTAGCTGAAAAGGGCTTTGGCGCTGAAGTGGTTTCTGAATGTGGAGTTGGTGGCATGTGAAACCCGCCTGTGGAGCCTTCGTTTGTGTGGGATGCTCACCAAGCTGCCCTTCAGGACAATGCACTCAAACGGCATTAAGCATAGTGTGTGAACACGTAGTTTGCTTGAGAGCTGCGTGTCAGCCTGATGGTGTGTGAAGTGAGTGAGCCAAATGGAGTTGTTCTCCCACAAGAACCACTCGGCTGATCCTTCTTCAATATGCAATTCAGCAACATGCAGTGTTGCTTGATGGAATTAGCTCTTACAGCAACATCTGCGTCTAGAGCCTTTGTATTTAGGGCTAGCTGAAAACGGCTTTGGCGCTGAAGTGGTTTCTGAATGTGGAGTTGGTGGCATGTGAAACCCGCCTGTGGAGCCTTCGTTTGTGTGGGATGCTCACCAAGCTGCCCTTCAGGACAATGCACTCAAACGGCATTAAGCATAGTGTGTGAACACGTAGTTTGCTTGAGAGCTGCCTGTCAGCCTGGTGGTGTGTGAAGTCAGTGAGCCAAATGGAGTTGTTCTTCCAACAAGAACCACTCGGCTGATTCTTCTTCAATATGCAATTCAGCAACAAGCAGTGTTGCTGGATGGAATTAGCTCTTACAGCAACATCTGCATCTAGAGCCTTTGTATTTAGGGATAGCTGAAAACGGCTTTGGCGCTGAAGTGGTTCCTGAATGTGGAGTTGGTGGCATGTGAAACCCGCCTGTGGAGCCTTCGTTTGTGTGGGATGCTCACCAACCTGCCCTTCAGGACAATGCACTCAAATGGCATTAAGCATAGTGTGTGAACACGTAGTTTGCTTGAGAGCTGCCTCTCAGCCTGATGGTGTGTGAAGTCAGTGAGCCAAATGGAGTTGTTCTCCCACAAGAACCACTCGGCTGATTCTTCTTCAATATGCAATTCAGCAACATGCAGTGTTGCTTGATGGAATTAGCTCTTACAGCAACATCTGTGTCTAGAGCCTTTGTATTTAGGGCTAGCTGAAAACGGCTTTGGCGCTGAAGTGGTTTCTGAATGTGGAGTTGGTGGCATGTGAAACCCGCCTGTGGAGCCTTCGTTTGTGTGGGATGCTCACCAAGCTGCCCTTCAGGACAATGCACTCAAACGGCATTAAGCATAGTGTGTGAACACGTAGTTTGCTTGAGAGCTGCCTGTCAGCCTGATGGTGTGTGAAGTCAGTGAGCCAAATGGAGTTGTTCTCCCACAAGAACCACTCGGCTGATTCTTCTTCAATATGCAATTCAGCAACATGCAGTGTTGCTTGATGGAATTAGCTCTTACAGCAACATCTGGATCTAGAGCCTTTGTATTTAGGGCTAGCTAAAAAGGGCTTTGGCGCTGAAGTGGTTTCTTAATGTGGAGTTGGTAGCATGTGAAACCAGCCTGTGGAGCCTTCGTTTGTGTGGGATGCTCACCAAGCTGCCCTTCAGGACAATGCACTCAAACGGCATTAAGCATAGTGTGTGAACACGTAGTTTGCTTGAGAGCTGCCTGTCAGCCTGATGGTGTGTGAAGTCAGTGAGCCAAATGGAGTTATTCTCCCAAAGAACCACTTGGAGTATTCTTCTTCAATATGCAATTCAGCAACATGCAGTGTTGCTTGATGGAATTGGCTCTTACAGCAACATCTGTGTCTAGAGCCTTTGTATTTAGGGCTAGCTGAAAATGGCTTTGGCGCTGAAGTGGTTTCTGAATGTGGAGTTGGTGGCATGTGAAACCCGCCTGTGGAGCCTTCGTTTGTGTGGGATGCTCACCAAGCTGCCCTTCAGGACAATGCACTCAAACGGCATTCAGCATAGTGTGTGAACACGTAATTTGCTTGAGAGCTGCCTGTCAGACTGATGCTGTGTGAAGTCAGTGAACCAAATGGAGTTGTTCTCCCACAAGAACCACTCGGCTGATTCTTCTTCAATATGCAATTCAGCAACATGCAGTGTTGCTTGATGGAATTAGCTCTTACAGCAACATCTGCGTCTAGAGTCTTTGTTTTTAGGGCTAGCTGAAAAGGGCTTTGGCGCTGAAGTGGTTTCTGAATGTGGAGTTGGTGGCATGTGAAACCTGCCTGTGGAGCCTTCGTTTGTGTGGGATGCTCACCAAGCTGCCCTTCAGGACAATGCACTCAAACGGCATTCAGCATAGTGTGTGAACACGTAGTTTGCTTGAGAGCTGCCTGTCAGCCTGATGGTGTGTGAAGTCAGTGAGCCAAATGGAGTTATTCTCCCAAAGAACCACTTGGCGTATTCTTCTTCAATATGCAATTCAGCAACATGCAGTGTTGCTTGATGGAATTGGCTCTTACAGCAACATCTGTGTCTAGAGCCTTTGTATTTAGGGCTAGCTGAAAACGGCTTTGGCGCTGAAGTGGTTTCTGAATGTGGAGTTGGTGGCATGTGAAACCCGCCTGTGGAGCCTTCGTTTGTGTGGGATGCTCACCAAGCTGCCCTTCAGGACAATGCACTCAAACGGCATTAGGCATAGTGTGTGAACACGTAGTTTGCTTGAGAGCTGCCTGTCAGCCTGATGGTGTGTGAAGTCAGTGAGCCAAATGGAGTTGTTCTCCCACAAGAACCACTCGGCGTATTCTTCTTCAATATGCAATTCAGCAACAAGCAGTGTTGCTTGATGGAATTAGCTCTTACAGCAACATCTGCATCTAGAGCCTTTGTATTTAGGGATAGCTGAAAACGGCTTTGGCGCTGAAGTGGTTTCTGAATGTGGAGTTGGTGGCATGTGAAACCCGCCTGTGGAGCCTTCGTTTGTGTGGGATGCTCACCAAGCTGCCCTTCAGGACAATGCACTCAAATGGCATTAAGCATAGTGTGTGAACACGTAGTTTGCTTGAGAGCTGCCTGTCAGCCTGATGGTGTGTGAAGTCAGTGAGCCAAATGGAGTTGTTCTCCCACAAGAACCACTCGGCTGATTCTTCTTCAATATGCAATTCAGCAACATGCAGTGTTGCTTGATGGAATTAGCTCTTACAGCAACATCTGCGTCTAGAGCCTTTGTATTTAGGGCTAGCTGAAAACGGCTTTGGCGCTGAAGTGGTTTCTGAATGTGGAGTTGGTGGCATGTGAAACCCGCCTGTGGAGCCTTCGTTTGTGTGGGATGCTCACCAAGCTGCCCTTCAGGACAATGCACTCAAACGGCATTAAGCATAGTGTGTGAACACGTAGTTTGCTTGAGAGCTGCCTGTCAGCCTGATGGTGTGTGAAGTCAGTGAGCCAAATGGAGTTGTTCTCCCACAAGAACCACTCGGCTGATTCTTCTTCAATATGCAATTCAGCAACATGCAGTGTTGCTTGATGGAATTAGCTCTTACAGCAACATCTGGATCTAGAGCCTTTGTATTTAGGGCTAGCTGAAAAGGGCTTTGGCGCTGAAGTGGTTTCTGAATGTGGAGTTGGTGGCATGTGAAACCCGCCTGTGGAGCCTTCGTTTGTGTGGGATGCTCACCAAGCTGCCCTTCAGGACAATGCACTCAAACGGCATTAGGCATAGTGTGTGAACACGTAGTTTGCTTGAGAGCTGCCTGTCAGCCTGATGGTGTGTGAAGTCAGTGAGCCAAATGGAGTTGTTCTCCCACAAGAACCACTCGGCTGATTCTTCTTCAATATGCAATTCAGCAACATGCAGTGTTGCTTGATGGAATTGGCTCTTACAGCAACATCTGCGTCTAGAGCCTTTGTATTTAGGGCTAGCTGAAAACGGCTTTGGCGCTGAAGTGGTTTCTGAATGTGGAGTTGGTGGCATGTGAAACCTGCCTGTGGAGCCTTCGTTTGTGTGGGATGCTCACCAACCTGCCCTTCAGGACAATGCACTCAAACGGCATTAAGCATAGTGTGTGAACACGTAGTTTGCTTGAGAGCTGCCTGTCAGCCTAATGGTGTGTGAAGTCAGTGAGCCAAATGGAGTTGTTCTCCCACAAGAACCACTCGGCTGATTCTTCTTCAATATGCAATTCAGCAACATGCAGTGTTGCTTGATGGAATTAGCTCTTACAGCAACATCTGGATCTAGAGCCTTTGTATTTAGGGCTAGCTGAAAAGGGCTTTGGCGCTGAAGTGGTTTCTGAATGTGGAGTTGGTGGCATGTGAAACCCGCCTGTGGAGCCTTCGTTTGTGTGGGATGCTCACCAACCTGCCCTTCAGGACAATGCACTCAAATGGCATTAAGCATAGTGTGTGAACACGTAGTTAGCTTGAGAGCTGCCTGTCAGCCTGATGGTGTGTGAAGTCAGTGAGCCAAATGGAGTTGTTCTCCCACAAGAACCACTCGGTTGATTCTTCTTCAATATGCCATTCAGCAACATGCAGTGTTGCTTGATGGAATTAGCTCTTACAGCAACATCTGCATCTAGAGCCTTTGTATTTAGGGCTAGCTGAAAACGGCTTTGGCGCTGAAGTGGTTTCTGTATGTGGAGTTGGTGGCATGTGAAACCCGCCTGTGGAGCCTTCGTTTGTGTGGGATGCTCACCAACCTGCCCTTCAGGACAATGCACTCAAACGGCATTAAGCATAGTGTGTGAACACGTAGTTTGCTTGAGAGCTGCCTGTCAGCCTGATGGTGTGTGAAGTCAGTGAGCCAAATGGAGTTGTTCTCCCACAAGAACCACTCGGCTGATTCTTCTTCAATATGCAATTCAGCAACAAGCAGTGTTGCTTGATGGAATTAGCTCTTACAGCAACATCTGCATCTAGAGCCTTTGTATTTAGGGCTAGCTGAAAACGGCTTTGGCGCTGAAGTGGTTTCTGAATGTGGAGTTGGTGGCATGTGAAACCCGCCTGTGGAGCCTTCGTTTGTGTGGGATGCTCACCAAGCTGCCCTTCAGGACAATGCACTCAAACGGCATTAAGCATAGTGTGTGAACACGTAGTTTGCTTGAGAGCTGCCTTTCAGCCTGATGGTGTGTGAAGTCAGTGAGCCAAATGGAGTTGTTCTCCCACAAGAACCACTCGGTTGATCCTTCTTCAATATGCAATTCAGTAACATGCTGTGTTGCTTGATGGAATTAGCTCTTACAGCAACATCTGCGTCTAGAGTCTTTGTTTTTAGGGCTAGCTGAAAAGGGCTTTGGCGCTGAAGTGGTTTCTGAATGTGGAGTTGGTGGCATGTGAAACCTGCCTGTGGAGCCTTCGTTTGTGTGGGATGCTCACCAAGCTGCCCTTCAGGACAATGCACTCAAACGGCATTAAGTATAGTGTGTGAACACGTAATTTGCTTGAGAGCTTCCTGTGAGACTGATGCTGTGTGAAGTCAGTGAACCAAATGGAGTTGTTCTCCCATAAGAACCACTCGGCTGATTCTTCTTCAATATGCAATTCAGCAACATGCAGTGTTGCTTGATGGAATTAGCTCTTACAGCCACATCTGCGTCTAGAGCCTTTGTATTGAGGGCTAGCTGAAAACGGCTTTGGCGCTGAAGTGGTTTCTGAATGTGGAGTTGGTGGCATGTGAAACCCGCTTGTGGAGCCTTCGTTTGTGTGGGATGCTCACCAAGCTGCCCTTCAGGACAATGCACTCAAACGGCATTAGGCATAGTGTGTGAACACGTAGTTTGCTTGAGAGCTGCCTGTCAGCCTGCTGGTGTGTGAAGTCAGTGAGCCAAATGGAGCTGTTCTCCCACAAGAACCACTCGGCTGATTCTTCTTCAATATGCAATTCAGCAACATGCAGTGTTGCTTGATGGAATTAGCTCTTACAGCAACATCTGCGTCTAGATCCTTTGTATTTAGTGCTAGCTGAAAAGGGCTTTGGCGCTGAAGTGGTTTCTTAATGTGGAGTTGGCAACATGTGAAACCCGCCTGTGGAGCCTTCGTTTGTGTGGGATGCTCACCAAGCTGCCCTTCAGGACAATGCACTCAAACGGCATTCAGCATAGTGTGTGAACACGTAGTTTGCTTGAGAGCTGCCTGTCAGCCTGATGGTGTGTGAAGTCAGTGAGCCAAATGGAGTTGTTCTCCCACAAGAACCACTCAGCTGATTCTTCTTCAATATGCAATTCAGCAACATGCAGTGTTGCTTGATGGAATTAGCTCTTACAGCAACATCTGCGTCTAGAGCCTTTGTATTTAGGGCTAGCTGAATGTGGCTTTGGCGCTGAAGTGGTTTCTGAATGTGGAGTTGGTGGCATGTGAAACCCGCCTGTGGAGCCTTCGTTTGTGTGGGATGCTCACCAACCTGCCCTTCAGGACAATGCACTCAAACGGCATTAGGCATAGTGTGTGAACATGTAGTTTGCTTGAGAGCTGCCTGTCAGCCTGATGGTGTGTGAAGTCAGTGAGCCAAATGGAGTTGTTCAGCCACAAGAACCACTCGGCTGATTCTTCTTCAATATGTCATTCAGCAACATGCAGTGTTGCTTGATGGAATTAGCTCTTACAGCAACATCTGCGTCTAGAGCCTTTGTATTTAGGGCTAGCTGAAAACGGCTTTGGCGCTGAAGTGGTTTCTGTATGTGGAGTTGGTGGCATGTGAAACCCGCCTGTGGAGCCTTCGTTTGTGTGGGATGCTCACCAAGCTGCCCTTCAGGACAATGCACTCAAACGGCATTAAGCATAGTGTGTGAACACGTAGTTTGCTTGAGAGCTGCCTGTCAGCCTGCTGGTGTGTGAAGTCAGTGAACCAAATGGAGTTGTTCTCCCACAAGAACCACTCGGCTGATTCTTCTTCAATATGCAATTCAGCAACATGCAGTGTTGCTTGATGGAATTAGCTCTTACAGCAACATCTGCGTCTAGAGCCTTTGTATTTAGTGCTAGCTGAAAATGGCTTTGGCGCTGAAGTGGTTTCTGTATGTGGAGTTGGTGGCATGTGAAACCCGCCTGTGGAGCCTTCGTTTGTGTGGGATGCTCACCAAGCTGCCCTTCAGGACAATGCACTCATACGGCATTAAGCATAGTGTGTGAACACGTAGTTTGCTTGAGAGCTGCCTGTCAGCCTGATGGTGTGTGAAGTCAGTGAGCCAAATGGAGTTGTTCTCCCACAAGAACCACTTGGCTGATTCTTCTTCAATATGCAATTCAGCAACATGCAGTCTTGCTTGATGGAATTAGCTCTTACAGCCACATCTGCGTCTAGAGCCTTTGTATTTAGGGCTAGCTGAAAACGGCTTTGGCGCTGAAGTGGTTTCTGAATGTGGAGTTGGTGGCATGTGAAACCCGCCTGTGGAGCCTTCGTTTGTGTGGGATGCTCACCAAGCTGCCCTTCAGGACAATGCACTCAAACGGCATTAAGCATAGTGTGTGAACACGCAGTTTGCTTGAGAGCTGCCTGTCAGCCTGATGGTGTGTTAAGTCAGTGAGCCAAATGGAGTTGTTCTCCCACAAGAACCACTCGGCTGATTCTTCTTCAATATGCAATTCAGCAACATGCAGTGTTGCTTGATGGAATTGGCTCTTACAGCAACATCTGCGTCTAGAGCCTTTGTATTTAGGGCTAGCTGAATGTGGCTTTTGCGCTGATGTGGTTTCTGAATGTGGAGTTGGTGGCATGTGAAACCCGCCTGTGGAGCATTCGTTTGTGTGGGATGCTCACCAACCTGCCCTTCAGGACAATGCACTCAAACGGCATTAGGCATAGTGTGTGAACATGTAGTTTACTTGAGAGCTGCCTGTCACCCTGATGGTGTGTGAAGTCAGTGAGCCAAATGGAGTTGTTCACCCACAAGAACCACTCGGCTGATTCTTCTTCAATATGCCATTCAGCAGCATGCAGTGTTGCTTGATGGAATTAGCTCTTACAGCAACATCTGCGTCTAGAGCCTTTGTATTTAGGGCTAGCTGAAAACGGCTTTGGCGCTGAAGTGGTTTCTGTAAGTGGAGTTGGTGGCATGTGAAACCCGCCTGTGGAGCCTTCGCTTGTGTGGGATGCTCACCAAGCTGCCCTTCAGGACAATGCACTCAAACGGCATTAAGCATAGTGTGTGAACACGTAGTTTGCTTGAGAGCTGCCTGTCAGCCTGATGGTGTGTGAAGTCAGTGAGCCAAATGGAGTTGTTCTCCCACAAGAACCACTCGGCTGATTCTTCTTCAATATGCCATACAGCAGCATGCAGTGTTGCTTGATAGAATTAGCTCTTACAGCAACATCTGCGTCTAGAGCCTTTGTATTTAGGGCTAGCTGAATGTGGCTTTGGCGCTGAAGTGGTTTCTGAATGTGGAGTTGGTGGCATGTGAAACTCGCCTGTGGAGCCTTCGTTTGTGTGGGATGCTCACCAAGCTGCCCTTCAGGACAATGCACTCAAACGGCATTCAGCATAGTATGTGAACACGTAGTTTGCTTGAGAGCTGCCTGTCAGCCTGCTGGTGTGTGAAGTCAGTGAGCCAAATGGAGTTGTTCTCCCACAAGAACCACTCGGCTGATTCTTCTTCAATATGCAATTCAGCAACATGCAGTGTTGCTTGATGGAATTAGCTCTTACAGCAACATCTGCGTCTAGAGCCTTTGTATTTAGTGCTAGCTGAAAATGGCTTTGGCGCTGAAGTGGTTTCTGTATGTGGAGTTGGTGGCATGTGAAACCCGCCTGTGGAGCCTTCGTTTGTGTGGGATGCTCACCAAGCTGCCCTTCAGGACAATGCACTCATACGGCATTAAGCATAGTGTGTGAACACGTAGTTTGCTTGAGAGCTGCCTGTCAGCCTGATGGTGTGTGAAGTCAGTGAGCCAAATGGAGTTGTTCTCCCACAAGAACCACTTGGCTGATTCTTCTTCAATATGCAATTCAGCAACAAGCAGTCTTGCTTGATGGAATTAGCTCTTACAGCAACATCTGCGTCTAGAGCCTTTGTATTTAGGGCTAGCTGAAAACGGCTTTGGCGCTGAAGTGGTTTCTGAATGTGGAGTTGGTGGCATGTGAAACCCGCCTGTGGAGCCTTCGTTTGTGTGGGATGCTCACCAAGCTGCCCTTCAGGACAATGCACTCAAACGGCATTAAGCATAGTGTGTGAACACGCAGTTTGCTTGAGAGCTGCCTGTCAGCCTGATGGTGTGTTAAGTCAGTGAGCCAAATGGAGTTGTTCTCCCACAAGAACCACTCGGCTGATTCTTCTTCAATATGCAATTCAGCAACATGCAGTGTTGCTTGATGGAATTGGCTCTTACAGCAACATCTGCGTCTAGAGCCTTTGTATTTAGGGCTAGCTGAATGTGGCTTTTGCGCTGATGTGGTTTCTGAATGTGGAGTTGGTGGCATGTGAAACCCGCCTGTGGAGCATTCGTTTGTGTGGGATGCTCACCAAGCTGCCCTTCAGGACAATGCACTCAAACGGCATTCAGCATAGTATGTGAACACGTAGTTTGCTTGAGAGCTGCCTGTCAGCCTGCTGGTGTGTGAAGTCAGTGAGCCAAATGGAGTTGTTCTCCCACAAGAACCACTCGGCTGATTCTTCTTCAATATGCAATTCAGCAACATGCAGTGTTGCTTGATGGAATTGGCTCTTACAGCCACATCTGCGTCTAGAGCCTTTGTATTTAGGGCTAGCTGAAAACGGCTTTGGCGCTGAAGTGGTTTCTGAATGTGGAGTTGGTGGCATGTGAAACCCGCCTGTGGAGCCTTCGTTTGTGTGGGATGCTCACCAACCTGCCCTTCAGGACAATGCACTCAAACGGCATTAAGCATAGTGTGTGAACACGTAGTTTGCTTGAGAGCTGCGTGGCAGCCTGATTTTGTGTGAAGTCAGTGAGCCAAATGGAGTTGTTCTCCCACAAGAACCACTCGGCTGATTCTTCTTCAATATGTGATTCAGCAACATGCAGTGTTGCTTGATGGAATTAGCTCTTACAGCAACATCTGCGTCTAGAGCCTTTGTATTTAGGGCTAGCTGAAAACGGCTTTGGCGCTGAAGTGGTTTCTGAATGTGGAGTTGGTGGCATGTGAAACCCGCCTGTGGAGCCTTCATTTGTGTGGGATGCTCACCAAGCTGCCCTTCAGGATAATGCACTCAAACGGCATTAAGCATAGTGTGTGAACACGTAGTTTGCTTGAGAGCTGCGTGTCAGCCTGATGCTGTGTGAAGTCAGTGAGCCAAATGGAGTTGTTCTCCCACAAGAACCACTCGGCTGATTCTTCTTCAATATGCAATTCAGCAACATGCAGTGTTGCTTGATGGAATTAGCTCTTACATCAACATCTGCGTCTAGAGCCTTTGTATTTAGGGCTAGCCTAAAAGGGCTTTGGCGCTGAAGTGGTTTCTGAATGTGGAGTTTGTGGCATGTGAAACCCGCCTGTGGAGCCTTCGTTTGTGTGGGATGCTCACCAAGCTGCCCTTCAGGACAATGCACTCATACGGCATTAAGCATAGTATGTGAACACGTAGTTTGCTTGAGAGCTGCCTGTCAGCCTGATGGTGTGTGAAGTCAGTGAGCCAAATGGAGTTGTTCTCCCACAAGAACCACTCGGCTGATTCTTCTTCAATATGCAATTCAGCAACATGCAGTGTTGCTTGATGGAATTGGCTCTTACAGCCACATCTGCGTCTAGAGCCTTTGTATTTAGGGCTAGCTGAAAACGGCTTTGGCGCTGAAGTGGTTTCTGAATGTGGAGTTGGTGGCATGTGAAACCCGCCTGTGGAGCCTTCGTTTGTGTGGGATGCTCACCAAGCTGCCCTTCAGGACAATGCACTCAAACGGCATTAAGAATAGTGTGTGAACACGTAGTTTGCTTGAGAGCTGCGTGGCAGCCTGATTTTGTGTGAAGTCAGTGAGCCAAATGGAGTTGTTCTCCCACAAGAACCACTCGGCTGATTCTTCTTCAATATGTCATTCAGCAACATGCAGTGTTGCTTGATGGAATTAGCTCTTACAGCAACATCTGCGTCTAGAGCCTTTGTATTTAGGGCTAGCTGAATGTGGCTTTTGCGCTGATGTGGTTTCTGAATGTGGAGTTGGTGGCATGTGAAACCCGCCTGTGGAGCCTTCGTTTGTGTGGGATGCTCACCAACCTGCCCTTCAGGACAATGCACTCAAACGGCATTAGGCATAGTGTGTGAACATGTAGTTTACTTGAGAGCTGCCTGTCACCCTGATGGTGTGTGAAGTCAGTGAGCCAAATGGAGTTGTTCACCCACAAGAACCACTCGGCTGATTCTTCTTCAATATGCCATTCAGCAGCATGCAGTGTTGCTTGATGGAATTAGCTCTTACAGCAACATCTGCGTCTAGAGCCTTTGTATTTAGGGCTAGCTGAAAACGGCTTTGGCGCTGAAGTGGTTTCTGAATGTGGAGTTGGTGGCATGTGAAACCCGCCTGTGGAGCCTTCGCTTGTGTGGGATGCTCACCAAGCTGCCCTTCAGGACAATGCACTCAAACGGCATTAAGCATAGTGTGTGAACACGTAGTTTGCTTGAGAGCTGCCTGTCAGCCTGATGGTGTGTGAAGTCAGTGAGCCAAATGGAGTTGTTCTCCCACAAGAACCACTCGGCTGATTCTTCTTCAATATGCCATACAGCAGCATGCAGTGTTGCTTGATAGAATTAGCTCTTACAGCAACATCTGCGTCTAGAGCCTTTGTATTTAGGGCTAGCTGAATGTGGCTTTGGCGCTGAAGTGGTTTCTGAATGTGGAGTTGGTGGCATGTGAAACTCGCCTGTGGAGCCTTCGTTTGTGTGGGATGCTCACCAAGCTGCCCTTCAGGACAATGCACTCAAACGGCATTCAGCATAGTATGTGAACACGTAGTTTGCTTGAGAGCTGCCTGTCAGCCTGATGGTGTGTGAAGTCAGTGAGCCAAATGGAGTTGTTCTCCCACAAGAACCACTCGGCTGATTCTTCTTCAATATGCAATTCAGCAACATGCAGTGTTGCTTGATGGAATTGGCTCTTACAGCCACATCTGCGTCTAGAGCCTTTGTATTTAGGGCTAGCTGAAAACGGCTTTGGCGCTGAAGTGGTTTCTGAATGTGGAGTTGGTGGCATGTGAAACCCGCCTGTGGAGCCTTCGTTTGTGTGGGATGCTCACCAACCTGCCCTTCAGGACAATGCACTCAAACGGCATTAAGCATAGTGTGTGAACACGTAGTTTGCTTGAGAGCTGCCTGTCAGCCTGATTTTGTGTGAAGTCAGTGAGCCAAATGGAGTTGTTCTCCCACAAGAACCACTCGGCTGATTCTTCTTCAATATGTGATTCAGCAACATGCAGTGTTGCTTGATGGAATTAGCTCTTACAGCAACATCTGCGTCTAGAGCCTTTGTATTTAGGGCTAGCTGAAAACGGCTTTGGCGCTGAAGTGGTTTCTGAATGTGGAGTTGGTGGCATGTGAAACCCGCCTGTGGAGCCTTCGTTTGTGTGGGATGCTCACCAAGCTGCCCTTCAGGACAATGCACTCAAACGGCATTAAGCATAGTGTGTGAACACGTAGTTTGCTTGAGAGCTGCGTGTCAGCCTGATGCTGTGTGAAGTCAGTGAGCCAAATGGAGTTGTTCTCCCACAAGAACCACTCGGCTGATTCTTCTTCAATATGCAATTCAGCAACATGCAGTGTTGCTTGATGGAATTAGCTCTTACATCAACATCTGCGTCTAGAGCCTTTGTATTTAGGGCTAGCCTAAAAGGGCTTTGGCGCTGAAGTGGTTTCTGAATGTGGAGTTTGTGGCATGTGAAACCCGCCTGTGGAGCCTTCGTTTGTGTGGGATGCTCACCAAGCTGCCCTTCAGGACAATGCACTCATACGGCATTAAGCATAGTATGTGAACACGTAGTTTGCTTGAGAGCTGCCTGTCAGCCTGATGGTGTGTGAAGTCAGTGAGCCAAATGGAGTTGTTCTCCCACAAGAACCACTCGGCTGATTCTTCTTCAATATGCAATTCAGCAACATGCAGTGTTGCTTGATGGAATTGGCTCTTACAGCCACATCTGCGTCTAGAGCCTTTGTATTTAGGGCTAGCTGAAAACGGCTTTGGCGCTGAAGTGGTTTCTGAATGTGGAGTTGGTGGCATGTGAAACCCGCCTGTGGAGCCTTCGTTTGTGTGGGATGCTCACCAAGCTGCCCTTCAGGACAATGCACTCAAACGGCATTAAGAATAGTGTGTGAACACGTAGTTTGCTTGAGAGCTGCGTGGCAGCCTGATTTTGTGTGAAGTCAGTGAGCCAAATGGAGTTGTTCTCCCACAAGAACCACTCGGCTGATTCTTCTTCAATATGTCATTCAGCAACATGCAGTGTTGCTTGATGGAATTAGCTCTTACAGCAACATCTGCGTCTAGAGCCTTTGTATTTAGGGCTAGCTGAAAACGGCTTTGGCGCTGAAGTGGTTTCTGAATGTGGAGTTGGTGGCATGTGAAACCCGCCTGTGGAGCCTTCGTTTGTGTGGGATGCTCACCAAGCTGCCCTTCAGGACAATGCACTCAAACGGCATTAAGCATAGTGTGTGAACACGTAGTTTGCTTGAGAGCTGCCTGTCAGCCTGATGCTGTGTGAAGTCAGTGAGCCAAATGGAGTTGTTCTCCCACAAGAACCACTCGGCTGATTCTTCTTCAATATGCAATTCAGCAACATGCAGTGTTGCTTGATGGAATTAGCTCTTACAGCAACATCTGGGTCTAGAGCCTTTGTATTTAGGGCTAGCTGAAAAGGGCTTTGGCGCTGAAGTGGTTTCTGAATGTGGAGTTGGTGGCATGTGAAACCCGCCTGTGGAGCCTTCGTTTGTGTGGGATGCTCACCAAGCTGCCCCTCAGGACAATGCACTCAAACGGCATTAAGCATAGTGTGTGAACACGTAGTTTGCTTGAGAGCTGCCTGTCAGCCTGATGGTGTGTGAAGTCAGTGAGCCAAATGGAGTTGTTCTCCCACAAGAACCACTCGGCTGATTCTTCTTCAATATGCAATTCAGCAACATGCAGTCTTGCTTGATGGAATTAGCTCTTACAGCAACATCTGCGTCTAGAGCCTTTGTATTTAGGGCTAGCTGAAAACTGCTTTGGCGCTCAAGTGGTTTCTGAATGTGGAGTTGGTGGCATGTGAAACCCGCCTGTGGAGCCTTCGTTTGTGTGGGATGCTCACCAAGCTGCCCTTCAGGACAATGCACTCAAATGGCATTAAACATAGTGTGTGAACACGTAGTTTGCTTGAGAGCTGCCTGTCAGCCTGATGGTGTGTGAAGTCAGTGAGCCAAATGGAGTTGTTCTCCCACAAGAACCACTCGGCTGATTCTTCTTCAATATGCAATTCAGCAACATGCAGTGTTGCTTGATGGAATTGGCTCTTACAGCAACATCTGCGTCTAGAGCCTTTGTATTTAGGGCTAGCTGAATGTGGCTTTGGCGCTGAAGTGGTTTCTGAATGTGGAGTTGGTGGCATGTGAAACCTGCCTGTGGAGCCTTCGTTTGTGTGGAATGCTCACCAAGCTGCCCTTCAGGACAATGCACTCAAACGGCATTAAGCATAGTGTGTGAACACGTAGTTTGCTTGAGAGCTGCCTGTCAGCCTGATGGTGTGTGAAGTCAGTGAGCCAAATGGAGTTGTTCTCCCACAAGAACCACTCGGCTGATTCTTCTTCAATATGCCATTCAGCAGCATGCAGTGTTGCTTGATGGAATTAGCTCTTACAGCAACATCTGCGTCTAGAGCCTTTGTATTTATGGCTAGCTGAAAAGGGCTTTGGCGCTGAAGTGGTTTCTGAATGTGGAGTTGGTGGCATGTGAAACCCGCCTGTGGATCCTTCGTTTGTGTGGGATGCTCACCAAGCTGCCCTTCAGGACAATGCACTCAAACGGCATTAAGCATAGTGTGTGAACACGTAGTTTGCTTGAGAGCTGCCTGTCAGCCTGATGGAGTGTGAAGTCAGTTAGCCAAATGGAGTTGTTCTCCCACAAGAACCACTCGGCTGATTCTTCTTCAATATGCAATTCAGCAACATGCAGTGTTGCTTGATGAAATTAGCTCTTACAGCAACATCTGCGTCTAGAGCCTTTGCATTTAGGGCTAGCTGAAAACGGCTTTGGCGCTGAAGTGGTTTCTGAATGTGGAGTTGGTGGCATGTGAAACCCGCCTGTGGAGCCTTCGTTTGTGTGGGATGCTCACCAAGCTGCCCTTCAGGACAATGCACTCAAACGGCATTAGGCATAGTGTGTGAACACGTAGTTTGCTTGAGAGCTGCCTGTCAGCCTGATGGTGTGTGAAGTCAGTGAGCCAAATGGAGTTGTTCTCCCACAAGAACCACTCGGCTGATTCTTCTTCAATATGCAATTCAGCAACATGCAGTGTTGCTTGATGGAATTAGCTCTTACAGCAACATCTGCGTCTAGAACCTGTGTATTTAGGGCTAGCTGAAAAGGGCTTTGGCGCTGAAGTGGTTTCTGAATGTGGAGTTGGTGGCATGTGAAACCCGCCTGTGTATCCTTCGTTTGTGTGGGATGCTCACCAAGCTGCCCTTCAGGACAATGCACTCAAACGGCATTAAGCATAGTGTGTGAACACATAGTTTGCTTGAGAGCTGCCTGTCAGCCTGGTGGTGTGTGAAGTCAGTGAGCCAAATGGAGTTGTTCTCCCACAAGAACCACTCGGCTGATTCTTCTTCAATATGCAATTCATCAACATGCAGTGTTGCTTGATGGAATTAGCTCTTACAGCAACATCTGTGTCTAGAGCCTTTGTATTTAGGGCTAGCTGAAAACGGCTTTGGCGCTGAAGTGGTTTCTGAATGTGGAGTTGGTGGCGTGTCAAACCGGCCTGTGGAGCCTTCGTTTGTGTGGGATGCTCACCAAGCTGCCCTTCAGGACAATGCACTCAAACGGCATTAAGCATAGTGTGTGAACACGTAGTTTGCTTGAGAGCTGCCTGTCAGCCTGATGGTGTGTGAAGTCAGTGAGCCAAATGGAGTTGTTCTCCCACAAGAACCACTCGGCTGATTCTTCTTCAATATGCAATTCAGCAACATGCAGTGTTGCTTGAAGGAATTAGCTCTTACAGCAACATCTGCATCTAGAGCCTTTACATTTATGGCTAGCTGAAAAGGGCTTTGGCGCTGAAGTGGTTTCTGAATGTGGAGTTGGTGGCATGTGAAACCCGCCTGTGGAGCCTTCGTTTGTGTGGGATGCTCACCAACCTGCCCTTCAGGACAATGCACTCAAACGGCATTAGGCATAGTGTGTGAACACGTAGTTTGCTTGAGAGCTGCCTGTCAGCCTGATGGTGTGTGAAGTCAGTGAGCCAAATGGAGTTGTTCTCCCACAAGAACCAATCGGCTGATTCTTCTTCAATATGCAATTCAGCAACATGCAGTGTTGCTTGATGGAATTGGCTCTTACAGCAACATCTGCGTCTAGATCCTTTGCATTTAGGGCTAGCTGAAAAGGGCTATGGCGCTGAAGTGGTTTCTGAATGTGGAGTTGGTGGCATGTGAAACCTGCCTGTGGAGCCTTCGTTTGTGTGGGATGCTCACCAAGCTGCCCTTCAGGACAATGCACTCAAACGGCATTAGGCATAGTGTGTGAACACGTAGTTTGCTTGAGAGCTGCCTGTCAGCCTGGTGGTGTGTGAAGTCAGTGAGCCAAATGGAGTTGTTCTCCCACAAGAACCACTCGGCTGATTCTTCTTCAATATGCAATTCAGCAACATGCAGTGTTGCTTGATGGAATTAGCTCTTACAGCCACATCTGCGTCTAGAGCCTTTGTATTTAGGGCTAGCTGAAAACGGCTTTGGCTCTGAAGTGGTTTCTGAATGTGGAGTTGGTGGCATGTGAAACCCGCCTGTGGAGCCTTCGTTTGTGTGGGATGCTCACCAACCTGCCCTTCAGGACAATGCACTCAAACGGCATTAAGCATAGTGTGTGAACAAGTAGTTTGCTTGAGAGCTGCCTGTCAGCCTGCTGGTGTGTGAAGTCAGTGAGCCAAATGGAGTTGTTCTCCCACAAGAACCACTCGGCTGATTCTTCTTCAATATGCAATTCAGCAACATGCAGTGTTACTTGATGGAATTGGCTCTTACAACAACATCTGCGTCTAGAGCCTTTGTATTTAGGGCTAGCTGAAAATGGGTTTGGCGCTGAAGTGGTTTCTGAATGTGGAGTTGGTGGCATGTGAAACCCGCCTGTGGAGCCGTCGTTTGTGTGGGATGCTCACCAAGCTGCCCTTCAGGACAATGCACTCAAACGGCATTTAGCATAGTGTGTGAACACGTAGTTTGCTTGAGAGCTGCCTGTCAGCCTGCTGGTGTGTGAAGTCAGTGAGCCAAATGGAGTTGTTCTCCCACAAGAAGCACTCGGCTGATTCTTCTTCAATATGCAATTCAGCAACATGCAGTGTTGCTTGAAGGAATTAGCTCTTACAGCAACATCTGCGACTAGAGCCTTTGTATTTAGGGCTAGCTGAAAACGGCTTTGGCGCTGAAGTGGTTTCTGAATGTGGAGTTGGTGGCATGTGAAACCCGCCTGTGGAGCCTTCGTTTGTGTGGGATGCTCACCAAGCTGCCCTTCAGGACAATGCACTCAAACGGCATTAAGCATAGTGTGTGAACACGTAGTTTGCTTGAGAGCTGCCTGTCAGCCTGATGGTGTGTGAAGTCAGTGTGCCAAATGGAATTGTTCTCCCACAAGAACCACTCGGCTGATTCTTCTTCAATATGCAATTCAGCAACATGCAGTGTTGCTTGATGGAATTAGCTCTTACAGCAACATCTGCGTCTAGAGCCTTTGTATTTAGGGCTAGCTGAAAACGGCTTTGGCGCTGAAGTGGTTTCTGAATGTGGAGTTGGTGGCATGTGAAACCCGCCTGTGGAGCCTTCGTTTGTGTGTGATGCTCACCAAATGCCCTTCAGGGCAATGCACTCAAATGGCATTAAGCATAGTGTGTGAACACGTAGTTTGCTTGAGAGCTGCCTGTCACCCTGATGCTGTGTGAAGTCAGTGAGCCAAATGGAGTTGTTCTCCCACAAGAACCACTCGGCTGATTCTTCTTCAATATGCACTTCAGCAACATGCAGTGTTGCTTGATGGAATTAGCTCTTACAGCCACATCTGCGTCTAGAGCCTTTGTATTTAGGGCTAGCTGAAAAGGGCTTTGGCGCTGAAGTGGTTTCTGAATGTGGAGTTGGTGGCGTGTGAAACCCGCCTGTGGAGCCTTCGTTTGTGTGGGATGCTCACCAAGCTGCCCTTCAGGACAATGCACTCAAACGGCATTTAGCATAGTGTGTGAACACGTAGTTTGCTTGAGAGCTGCCTGTCAGCCTGCTGGTGTGTGAAGTCAGTGAGCCAAATGGAGTTGTTCTCCCACAAGAACCAATCGGCTGATTCTTCTTCAATATGCAATTCAGCAACATGCAGTGTTGCTTGAAGGAATTAGCTCTTACAGCAACATCTGCGTCTAGAGCCTTTGTATTTAGGGCTAGCTGAAAAGGGCTTTGGCGCTGAAGTGGTTTCTGAATGTGGAGTTGGTGGCATGTGAAACCCGCCTGTGGAGCCTTCGTTTGTGTGGGATGCTCACCAACCTGCCCTTCAGGACAATGCACTCAAACGGCATGAAGCATAGTGTGTGAACACGTAGTTTGCTTGAGAGCTGCCTGTCAGCCTGATGGTGTGTGAAGTCAGTGAGCCAAATGGAATTGTTCTCCCACAAGAACCACTCGGCTGATTCTTCTTCAATATGCAATTCAGCAACATGCAGTGTTGTGTGATGGAATTAGCTCTTACAGCCACATCTGCGTCTAGAGCCTTTGTATTTAGGGCTAGCTGAAAAGGGCTTTGGCGCTGAAGTGGTTTCTGAATGTGGAGTTGGTGGCATGTGAAACCCGTCTGTGGAGCCTTCGTTTGTGTGGGATGCTCACCAAATGCCCTTCAGGGCAATGCACTCAAACGGCATTAAGCATAGTGTGTGAACACGTAGTTTGCTTGAGAGCTGCCTGTCAGCCTGATGGTGTGTGAAGTCAGTGAGCCAAATGGAGTTGTTCTCCCACAAGAACCACTCGGCTGATTCTTCTTCAATATGCAATTCAGCAACATGCAGTGTTGCTTGATGGAATTAGCTCTTACAGCAACATCTGGGTCTAGAGCCTTTGTATTTAGGGCTAGCTGAAAAGGGCTTTGGCTCTGAAGTGGTTTCTGAATGTGGAGTTGGTGGCATGTGAAACCCGCCTGTGGAGCCTTCGTTTGTGTGGGATGCTCACCATCTTGCACTTCAGGACAATGCACTCAAACGGCATTAAGCATAGTGTGTGAACACGTAGTTTGCTTGAGAGCTGCCTGTCAGCCTGGTGGTGTGTGAAGTCAGTGAGCCAAATGGAGTTGTTCTCCCACAAGAACCACTCGGCTGATTCTTCTTCAATATGCAATTCAGCAACATGCAGTGTTGCTTGATGGAATTAGCTCTTACAGCAACATCTGCGTCTAGAGCCTTTGTATTTAGGGCTAGCTGAAAATGGCTATGGCGCTGAAGTGGTTTCTGAATGTGGAGTTGGTGGCCTGTGAAACCCGCCTGTGGAGCCTTCGTTTGTGTGGGATGCTCACCAAGCTGCCCTTCAGGACAATGCACTCAAACGGCATTAAGCATAGTGTGTGAACACGTAGTTTGCTTGAGAGCTGCCTGTCAGCCTGATGGTGTGTGAAGTCAGTGTGCCAAATGGAATTGTTCTCCCACAAGAACCACTCGGCTGATTCTTCTTCAATATGCAATTCAGCCACATGCAGTGTTGCTGGATGGAATTAGCTCTTACAGCAACATCTGCGTCTAGAGGCTTTGTATTTAGGGCTAGCTGAAAAGGGCTTTGGCGCTCAATTGGTTTCTGAATGTGGAGTTGGTGGCATGTGAAACCCGCCTGTGGAGCCTTCGTTTGTGTGGGATGCTCACCAACCTGCCCTTCAGGACAATGCACTCAAACGGCATTAGGCATAGTGTGTGAACACGTAGTTTGCTTGAGAGCTGCCTGTCAGCCTGATGGTGTGTGAAGTCAGTGAGCCAAATGGAGTTGTTCTCCCACAAGAACCACTCGGCTGATTCTTCTTCAATATGCAATTCAGCAACATGCAGTGTTGCTTGATGGAATTAGCTCTTACAGCAACATCTGCGTCTAGAGCCTTTGTATTTAGGGCTAGCTGAAAATGGCTTTGGCGCTGAAGTGGTTTCTGAATGTGGAGTTGGTGGCTTGAAGAACCTGCCTGTGGAGCCTTCGTTTGTATGGGACGCTCACCAACCTGCCTTTCAGGCCAACGAACTGCAACGGGATTAAACAGTGTGTGAACACGTAGTTTGCTTGAGAGCTGCCTGTCAGCCTGCTGGTGTGTGAAGTCAGTGAGCCAAATGGAGTTGTTCTCCCACAAGAACCACTCGGCTGATTCTTCTTCAATATGCAATTCAGCAACATGCAGTGTTGCTTGATGGAATTGGCTCTTGCAGCATCATCTGCGTCTAAATCCTTTGTATTTAGGGCTAGCTGAAAACGGCTTTGGCGCTGAAGTGGTTTCTGAATGTGGAGTTGGTGGCATGTGAAATCCGCCTGTGGAGCCTTCGTTTGTGTGGGATGCTCACCAACCTGCCCTTCAGGACAATGCACTCAAACGGCATTAAGCATAGTGTGTGAACACGTAGTTTGCTTGAGAGCTGCCTGTCAGCCTGATGGTGTGTGAAGTCAGTGAGCCAAATGGAGTTGTTCTCCCACAAGAACCACTCGGCTGATTCTTCTTCAATATGCAATTCAGCCACATGCAGTGTTGCTGGATGGAATTAGCTCTTACAGCAACATCTGCGTCTAGAGCCTTTGTATTTAGGGCTAGCTGAAAACGGCTTTGGCGCTGAAGTGGTTTCTGAATGTGGAGTTGTTGGTATGTGAAACCTGCCTGTGGAGCCTTCGTTTGTGTGGGAGCTCACCAACATGCCCTTCAGGACAATGCACTCAAACGGCATTAAGCATAGTGTGTGAACACGTAGTTTGCTTGAGAGCTGCGTGTCAGCCTGATGCTGTGTAAAGTCAGTGAGCCAAATGGAGTTGTTCTCCCACAAGAACCACTCGGCTGATTCTTCTTCAATATGCAATTCAGCAACATGCAGTGTTGCTTGATGGAATTAGCTCTTACAGCAACATCTGCGTCTAGAGTCTTTGTATTTAGGGCTAGCTGAAAAGGGATTTGGCGCTCAAGTGGTTTCTGAATGTGGAGTTGGTGGCATGTGAAACCCGCCTGTGGAGCCTTCGTTTGTGTGGGATGCTCACCAAATGCCCTTCAGGGCAATGCACTCAAACGGCATTAAGCATAGTGTGTGAACACGTAGTTTGCTTGAGAGCTGCCTGTCAGACTGATGGTGTGTGAAGTCAGTGAGCCAAATGGAGTTGTTCTCCCACAAGAACCACTCGGCTGATTCTTTTTCAATATGCACTTCAGCAACATGCAGTGTTGCTTGATGGAATTAGCTCTTACAGCCACATCTGCGTCTAGAGCCTTTGTATTTAGGGCTAGCTGAAAAGGGCTTTGGCGCTGAAGTGGTTTCTGAATGTGGAGTTGGTGGCATGTGAAACCCGCCTGTGGAGCCTTCGTTTGTGTGGGATGCTCACCAAGCTGCCCTACAGGACAATGCACTCAAAAGACATTTAGCATAGTGTGTGAACACGTAGTTTGCTTGAGAGCTGCCTGTGAGCCTGATGGTGTGTGAAGTCAGTGAGCCAAATGGAGTTGTTCTCCCACAAGAACCACTCGGCTGATTCTTCTTCAATATGCAATTCAGCAACATGCAGTGTTGCTTGATGGAATTAGCTCTTACAGCAACATCTGCGTCTAGAGCCTTTGTATTTAGGGCTAGCTGAAAAGGGCTTTGGCGCTCAAGTGGTTTCTGAATGTGGAGTTGGTGGCATGTGAAACCCGCCTGTGGAGCCTTCGTATTTGTGGGATGCTCACCAAGCTGCCCTTCAGGACAATGCACTCAAACGGCATTAAGCATAGTGTGTGAACACGTAGTTTGCTTGAGAGCTGCCTGTCAGCCTGGTGGTGTGTGAAGTCAGTGAGCCAAATGGAGTTGTTCTCCCACAAGAACCACTCGGCTGATTCTTCTTCAATATGCAATTCAGCAACATGCAGTGTTGCTTGATGGAATTAGCTCTTACAGCAACATCTGTGTCTAGAGCCTTTGCATTTAGGGCTAGCTGAAAGTGGCTTTGGCGCTGAAGTGGTTTCTGAATGTGGAGTTGGTGGCGTGTCAAACCGGCCTGTGGAGCCTTCGTTTGTGTGGGATGCTCACCAACCTGCCCTTCAGGACAATGCACTCAAACGGCATTAAGCATAGTGTGTGAACACATAGTTTGCTTGAGAGCTGCCTGTCAGCCTGATGGTGTGTGAAGTCAGTGAGCCAAATGGAGTTGTTCTCCCACAAGAACCACTCGGCTGATTCTTCTTCAATATGCAATTCAGCAACATGCAGTGTTGCTTGATGGAATTGGCTCTTGCAGCAACATCTGCGTCTAGAGCCTTTGTATTTAGGGCTAGCTGAAAACGGCTTTGGCGCTGAAGTGGTTTCTGAATGTGGAGTTGGTGGCATGTGAAATCCGCCTGTGGAGCCTTCGTTTGTGTGGGATGCTCACCAACATGCCCTTCAGGACAATGCACTCAAACGGCATTTAGCATAGTGTGTGAACACGTAGTTTGCTTGAGAGCTGCCTGTCAGCCTGCTGGTGTGTGAAGTCAGTGAGCCAAATGGAGTTGTTCTCCCACAAGAACCACTCGGCTGATTCTTCTTCAATATGCAATTCAGCAACATGCAGTGTTGCTTGATGGAATTAGCTCTTACAGCAACATCTGCGTCTAGAGCCTTTGTATTTAGGGCTAGCTGAAAAGGGCTTTGGCGCTCAAGTGGTTTCTGAATGTGGAGTTGGTGGTATGTGAAACCCGCCTCTGGAGCCTTCGTTTGTGTGCGATGATCACCAAGCTTCCCTTCAGGACAATGCACTCAAACGGCATTAAGCATAGTGTGTGAACACGTAGTTTGCTTGAGAGCTGCCTGTCAGCCTGATGGTGTGTGAAGTCAGTGAGCCAAATGGAGTTGTTCTCCCACAAGAACCACTCGGCTGATTCTTCTTCAATATGCAATTCAGCAACATGCAGTGTTGCTTGATGGAATTGGCTCTTACAGCAACATCTGCGTCTAGAGCCTTTGTATTTAGGGTTAGCTGAAAACGGCTTTGGCGCTGAAGTGGTTTCTGAATGTGGAGTTGGTGGCATGTGAAACCCGCCTGTGGAGCCTTCGTTTGTGTGGGATGCTCAGCAAGTTGCCCTTCAGGACAATGCACTCAAACGGCATTAAGCATAGTGTGTGAACACATAGTTTGCTTGAGAGCTGTCTGTCAGCCTGATGGTGTGTGAAGTCAGTGAGCCAAATGGAGTTGTTCTCCCACAAGAACCACTCGGCTGATTCTTCTTCAATATGCAATTCTGCAACATGCAGTGTTGCTGGATGGAATTAGCTCTTACTGCAACATCTGCGTCTAGAGCCTTTGTATTTAGGGCTAGCTGAAAACGGCTTTGGCGCTGAAGTGGTTTCTGAATGTGGAGTTGGTGGCATGTGAAACCCGTCTGTGGAGCCTTCGTTTGTGTGGGATGCTCACCAAGCTGCCCTTCAGGACAATGCACTCAAACGGCATTAAGCATAGTGTGTGAACACGTAGTTTGCTTGAGAACTGCCTGTCAGCCTGATGGTGTGTGAAGTCAGTGAGCCAAATGGAGTTGTTCTCCCACAAGAACCACTCGGCTGATTCTTCTTCAATATGCAATTCAGCAACATGCAGTGTTCCTGGATGGAATTAGCTCTTACAGCAACATCTGGATCAAGAGCCTTTGTATTTAGGGCTAACTGAAAAGGGCTTTGGCGCTGAAGTGGTTTCTGAATGTGGAGTTGGTGGCATGTGAAACCCGCCTGTGGAGCCTTCTTTTGTGTGGGACGCTCACCAACCTGCCCTTCAGGACAATGCACTCAAACGGCATTAAGCATAGTGTGCGAACACGTAGTTTGCTTGAGAGCTGCCTGTCAGCCTGATGGTGTGTGAAGTCAGTGAGCCAAATGGAGTTGTTCTCCCACAAGAACCACTCGGCTGATTCTTCTTCAATCTGCAATTCAGCAACATGCAGTGTTGCTTGATGGAATTAGCCCTTACAGCCACATCTGCGTCTAGAGCCTTTGTATTTAGGGCTAGCTGAAAAGGGCTTTGGCGCTGAAGTGGTTTCTGAATGTGGAGTTGGTGGCATGTGAAACCCGCCTGTGGAGCCTTCGTTTGTGTGGGATGCTCACCAAGCTGCCCTTCAGGACAATGCACTCAAACGGCATTTAGCATAGTGTGTGAACACGTAGTTTGCTTGAGAGCTGCGTGTCAGCCTGATGGTGTGTGAAGTCAGTGAGCCAAATAGAGTTGTTCTCCCACAAGAACCACTCGGCTGATTCTTCTTCAATCTGCAATTCAGCAACATGCAGTGTTGCTTGATGGAATTAGTTCTTACAGCAACATCTGCGTCTAGAGCCTTTGTATTTAGGGTTAGCTGAAAACGGCTTTGGCGCTGAAGTGGTTTCTGAATGTGGAGTTGGTGGCATGTGAAACCCGCCTGTGGAGCCTTCGTTTGTGTGGGATGCTCACCAACCTGCCCTTCAGGACAATGCACTTAAATGGCATTAAGCATAGTGTGTGAACACGTAGTTTGCTTGAGAGCTGCCTGTCAGCCTGATGGTGTGTGAAGTCAGTGAGCCAAATGGAGTTGTTCTCCCACAAGAACCACTCGGCTGATTCTTCTTCAATATGCAATTCAGCAACATGCAGTGTTGCTTGATGGAATTGGCTCTTGCAGCAACATCTGCGTCTAGATCCTTTGTATTTAGGGCTAGCTGAAAACGGCTTTGGCGCTGAAGTGGTTTCTGAATGTGGAGTTGGTGGCATGAAGAACCTGCCTTTGGAGCCTTCGTTTGTGTGGGATGCTCACCAACCTGCCCTTCAGGCCAACGAACTGCAACGGCATTAAACAGTGTGTGAACACGTAGTTTGCTTGAGAGCTGCCTGTCAGCCTGATGGTGTGTGAAGTCAGTGAGCCAAATGGAGTTGTTCTCCCACAAGAACCACTCGGCTGATTCTTCTTCAATATGCAATTCAGCAACATGCAGTGTTGCTTGATGGAATTGGCTCTTGCAGCAACATCTGCGTCTAGATCCTTTGTATTTAGGGCTAGCTGAAAACGGCTTTGGCGCTGAAGTGGTGTCTGAATGTGGAGTTGGTGGCATGTGAAACCCGCCTGTGTAGCCTTCGTTTGTGTGGGATGCTCACCAAGCTGCCCTTCAGGACAATGCACTCAAACGGCATTAAGCATAGTGTGTGAACACGTAGTTTGCTTGAGAGCTGCCTGTCAGCCTGATGGTGTGTGAAGTCAGTGAGCCAAATGGAGTTGTTCTCCCACAAGAACCACTCGGCTGATTCTTCTTCAATATGCAATTCTGCAACATGCAGTGTTGCTTGATGGAATTAGCTCTTACAGCAACATCTGCGTCTAGAGCCTTTGTATTTAGGGCTAGCTGAAAAGGGCTTTGGCGCTGAAGTGGTTTCTGAATGTGGAGTTGGTGGCATGTGAAACCCGCCTGTGGAGCCTTCGTTTGTGTGGGATGCTCACCAAGCTGCCCTTCAGGACAATGCACTCAGACGGCATTAAGCATAGTGTGTGAACACGTAGTTTGCTTGAGAGCTGCGTGTCAGCCTGATGGTGTGTGAAGTCAGTGAGCCAAATGGAGTTTTTCTCCCACAAGAACCACTCGGCTGATTCTTCTTCAATATGCAATTCAGCAACATGCAGTGTTGCTGGATGGAATTAGCTCTTACAGCAACATCTGCGTCTAGAGCCTTTGTTTTTAGGGCTAGCTGAAAAGGGCTTTGGTGCTGAAGTGGTTTCTGAATGTGGAGTTGGTGGCATGTGAAACCCGCCTGTGGAGCCTTCGTTTGTGTGGGATGCTCACCAACATGCCCTTCAGGACAATGCACTCAAACGGCATTATGCATAGTGTGTGAACACGTAGTTTGCTTGAGAGCCGCCTGTCAGCCTGATGGTGTGTGAAGTCAGTGAGCCAAATGGAGTTGTTCTCCCACAAGAACCACTCAGCTGATTCTTCTTCAATATGCAATTCAGCAACATGCAGTGTTGCTGGATGGAATTAGCTCTTACAGCAACATCTGCGTCTAGAGCCTTTGTATTTAGGGCTAGCTGAAAAGGGCTTTGGCGCTGAAGTGGTTTCTGAATGTGGAGTTGGTGGCATGTGAAACCCGCCTGTGGAGCCTTCTTTTGTGTGGGACGCTCACCAACCTGCCCTTCAGGACAATGCACTCAAACGGCATTAAGCATAGTGTTTGAACACGTAGTTTGCTTGAGAGCTGCCTGTCAGCCTGATGGTGTGTGAAGTCAGTGAGCCAAATGGAGTTGTTCTCCCACAAGAACCACTCGGCTGATTCTTCTTCAATATGCAATTCAGCAACATGCAGTGTTGCTGGATGGAATTAGCTCTTACAGCAACATCTGCGTCTAGAGCCTTTGTATTTAGGGCTAGCTGAAAAGGGCTTTGGCGCTGAAGTGGTTTCTGAATGTGGAGTTGGTGGCATGTGAAACCCGCCTGTGGAGCCTTCGTTTGTGTGAGATGCTCACCAACATGCCCTTCAGGACAATGCACTCAAACGGCATTATACATAGTGTGTGAACACGTAGTTTGCTTGAGAGCTGCCTGTCAGCCTGATGGTGTGTGAAGTCAGTGAGCCAAATGGAGTTGTTCTCCCACAAGAACCACTCGGCTGATTCTTCTTCAATATGCAATTCAGCAACATGCAGTGTTGCTTGATGGAATTAGCTCTTACAGCAACATCTGTGTCTAAAGCCTTTGTATTTAGGGCTAGCTGAAAACGGCTTTGGTGCTGATGTGGTTTCTGAATGTGGAGTTGGTGGCATGTGAAACCCGCCTGTGGAGCCTTCGTTTGTGTGGGATGCTCACCAAGCTGCCCTTCAGGACAATGCACTTAAATGGCATTAAGCATAGTGTGTGAACACGTAGTTTGCTTGAGAGCTGCCTGTCAGCCTGATGGTGTGTGAAGTCAGTGAGCCAAATGGAGTTGTTCTCCCACAAGAACCACTCGGCTGATTCTTCTTCAATATGCAATTCAGCAACATGCAGTGTTGCTGGATGGAATTAGCTCTTACAGCAACATCTGGATCAAGAGCCTTTGTATTTAGGGCTAGCTGAAAATGTCTTTGGCGCTGAAGTGGTTTCTGAATGTGGAGTTGGTGGTATGTGAAACCCGCCTGTGGAGCCTTCGTTTGTGTGGGATGCTCACCAAGCTGCCCTTCAGGACAATGCACTCAAATGGCATTAAGCATAGTGTGTGAACACGTAGTTTGCTTGAGAGCTGCCTGTCAGCCTGATGGTGTGTGAAGTCCGTGAGCCAAATGGAGTTGTTCTCCCACAAGAACCACTCGGCTGATTCTTTTCAATATGCAATTCTGCAACATGCAGTGTTGCTTGATGGAATTAGCTCTTACAGCAACATCTGCGTCTAGAGCCTTTGTATTTAGGGCTAGCTGAAAAGGGCTTTGGCGCTGAAGTGGTTTCCGAATGTGGAGTTGGTGGCATGTGAAACCCGCCTGTGGAGCCTTCGTTTGTGTGGGATGCTCACCAAGCTGCCCTTCAGGACAATGCACTTAAATGGCATTAAGCATAGTGTGTGAACACGTAGTTTGCTTGAGAGCTGCCTGTCAGCCTGATGGTGTGTGAAGTCAGTGAGCCAAATGGAGTTGTTCTCCCACAAGAACCACTCGGCTGATTCTTCTTCAATATGCAATTCAGCAACATGCAGTGTTGCTTGATGGAATTAGCTCTTACAGCAACATCTGCGTCTAGAGCCTTTGTATTTAGGGTTAGCTGAAAAGGACTTTGGCGCTGAAGTGGTTTCTGAATGTGGAGTTGGTGGCATGTGAAACCCGCCTGTGGAGCCTTCGTTTGTGTGGGATGCTCACCAACCTGCCCTTCAGGACAATGCACTCAAACGGCATTTAGCATAGTGTGTGAACACATAGTTTGCTTGAGAGCTGCGTGTCAGCCTGATGGTGTGTGAAGTCAGTGAGCCAAATGGAGTTGTTCTCCCACAAGAACCACTCGGCTGATTCTTCTTCAATATGCAATTCAGCAACATGCAGTGTTGCTTGATGGAATTAGCTCTTACAGCAACATCTGCGTCTAGAGCCTTTGTATTTAGGGCTAGCTGAAAAGGGCTTTGGCGCTGAAGTGGTTTCTGAATGTGGAGTTGGTGGCATGTGAAACCCGCCTGTGTATCCTTAGTTTGTGTGGGATGCTCACCAAGCTGCCCTTCAGGACAATGCACTCAGACGGCATTAAGCATAGTGTGTGAACACGTAGTTTGCTTGAGAGCTGCGTGTCAGCCTGATGCTGTGTGAAGTCAGTGAGCCAAATGGAGTTGTTCTCCCACAAGAACCACTCGGCTGATTCTTCTTCAATATGCAATTCAGCAACATGCAGTGTTGCTGGATGGAATTAGCTCTTACAGCAACATCTGCGTCTAGAGCCTTTGTATTTAGGGCTAGCTGAAAAGGGCTTTGGTGCTGAAGTGGTTTCTGAATGTGGAGTTGGTGGCATGTGAAACCCGCCTGTGGAGCCTTCGTTTGTGTGGGATGCTCACCAACATGCCCTTCAGGACAATGCACTCAAACGGCATTATGCATAGTGTGTGAACACGTAGTTTGCTTGAGAGCCGCCTGTCAGCCTGATGGTGTGTGAAGTCAGTGAGCCAAATGGAGTTGTTCTCCCACAAGAACCACTCGGCTGATTCTTCTTCAATATGCAATTCAGCAACATGCAGTGTTGCTGGATGGAATTAGCTCTTACAGCAACATCTGGATCAAGAGCCTTTGTATTTAGGGCTAGCTGAAAAGGGCTTTGGCGCTGAAGTGGTTTCTGAATGTGGAGTTGGTGGCATGTGAAAAGCGCCTGTGGAGCCTTCTTTTGTGTGGGACGCTCACCAACCTGCCCTTCAGGACAATGCACTAAACGGCATTAAGCATAGTGTGCGAACACGTAGTTTGCTTGAGAGCTGCCTGTCAGCCTGATGGTGTGTGAAGTCAATGAGCCAAATGGAGTTGTTCTCCCACAAGAACCACTCGGCTGATTCTTCTTCAATATGCAATTCAGCAACATGCAGTGTTGCTTGATGGAATTAGCCCTTACAGCAACATCTGCGTCTAGAGCCTTTGTATTTAGGGCTAGCTGAAAACGGCTTTGGCGCTGAAGTGGTTTCTGAATGTGGAGTTGGTGGCATGTGAAACCCGCCTGTGGAGCCTTCGTTTGTGTGGGATGCTCACCAACCTGCCCTTCAGGACAATGCACTCAAGCGGCATTTAGCATAGTGTGTGAACACGTAGTTTGCTTGAGAGCTGCGTGTCAGCCTGATGGTGTGTGAAGTCAGTGAGCCAAATAGAGTTGTTCTCCCACAAGAACCACTCGGCTGATTCTTCTTCAATATGCAATTCAGCAACATGCAGTGTTGCTTGATGGAATTAGCTCTTACAGCAACATCTGCGTCTAGAGCCTTTGTATTTAGGGTTAGCTGAAAACGGCTTTGGTGCTGAAGTGGTTTCTTAATGTGGAGTTGGTGGCATGTGAAACCCGTCTGTGGAGCCTTCGTTTGTGTGGGATGCTCACCAACCTGCCCTTCAGGACATTGCACTCAGACGGCATTAAGCATAGTGTGTGAACACGCAGTTTGCTTGAGAGCTGCCTGTCAGCCTGATGGTGTGTGAAGTCAATGAGCCAAATGGAGTTGTTCTCCCACAAGAACCACTCGGCTGATTCTTCTTCAATATGCAATTCTGCAACATGCAGTGTTGCTTGATGGAATTAGCTCTTACAACAACATCTGCGTCTAGAGCCTTTGTATTTAGGGCTAGCTGAAAACGGCTTTGGCGCTGAAGTGGTTTCTGAATGTGGAGTTGGTGGCATGTGAAACCCGCCTGTGGAGCCTTCGTTTTTGTGGGATGCTCACCAAGCTGCCCTTCAGGACAATGCACTTAAATGGCATTAAGCATAGTGTGTGAACACGTAGTTTGCTTGAGAGCTGCCTGTCAGCCTGATGGTGTGTGAAGTCAGTGAGCCAAATGGAGTTGTTCTCCCTCAAGAACCACTCGGCTGATTCTTCTTCAATATGCAATTCAGCAACATGCAGTGTTGCTTGATGGAATTAGCTCTTACAGCAACATCTGCGTCTAGAGCCTTTGTATTTAGGGCTAGCTGAAAAGGGCTTTGGCGCTGAAGTGGTTTCTGAATGTGGAGTTGGTGGCATGTGAAACCCGCCTGTGGAGCCTTCGTTTGTGTGGGATGCTCACCAAGCTGCCCTTCAGGACAATGCACTCAGACGGCATTAAGCATAGTGTGTGAACACGTAGTTTGCTTGAGAGCTGCCTGTCAGCCTGATGCTGTGTGAAGTCAGTGAGCCAAATGGAGTTGTTCTCCCACAAGAACCACTCGGCTGATTCTTCTTCAATATGCAATTCAGCAACATGCAGTGTTGCTGGATGGAATTAGCTCTTACAGCAACATCTGCGTCTAGAGCCTTTGTATTTAGGGCTAGCTGAAAAGGGCTTTGGTGCTGAAGTGGTTTCTGAATGTGGAGTTGGTGGCATGTGAAACCCGCCTGTGGAGCCTTCGTTTGTGTGGGATGCTCACCAACATGCCCTTCAGGACAATGCACTCAAACGGCATTATGCATAGTGTGTGAACACGTAGTTTGCTTGAGAGCCGCCTGTCAGCCTGATGGTGTGTGAAGTCAGTGAGCCAAATGGAGTTGTTCTCCCACAAGAACCACTCGGCTGATTCTTCTTCAATATGCAATTCAGCAACATGCAGTGTTGCTGGATGGAATTAGCTCTTACAGCAACATCTGGATCAAGAGCCTTTGTATTTATGGCTAGCTGAAAACGGCTTTGGCGCTGAAGTGGTTTCTGAATGTGGAGTTGGTGGCATGTGAAAAGCGCCTGTGGAGCCTTCTTTTGTGTGGGACGCTCACCAACCTGCCCTTCAGGACAATGCACTCAAACGGCATTAAGCATAGTGTGCGAACACGTAGTTTGCTTGAGAGCTGCCTGTCAGCCTGATGGTGTGTGAAGTCAATGAGCCAAATGGAGTTGTTCTCCCACAAGAACCACTCGGCTGATTCTTCTTCAATATGCAATTCAGCAACATGCAGTGTTGCTTGATGGAATTAGCCCTTACAGCAACATCTGCGTCTAGAGCCTTTGTATTTAGGGCTAGCTGAAAACGGCTTTGGCGCTGAAGTGGTTTCTGAATGTGGAGTTGGTGGCATGTGAAACCCGCCTGTGGAGCCTTCGTTTGTGTGGGATGCTCACCAACCTGCCCTTCAGGACAATGCACTCAAGCGGCATTTAGCATAGTGTGTGAACACGTAGTTTGCTTGAGAGCTGCGTGTCAGCCTGATGGTGTGTGAAGTCAGTGAGCCAAATAGAGTTGTTCTCCCACAAGAACCACTCGGCTGATTCTTCTTCAATATGCAATTCAGCAACATGCAGTGTTGCTTGATGGAATTAGCTCTTACAGCCACATCTGCGTCTAGAGCCTTTGTATTTAGGGTTAGCTGAAAACGGCTTTGGTGCTGAAGTGGTTTCTTAATGTGGAGTTGGTGGCATGTGAAACCCGTCTGTGGAGCCTTCGTTTGTGTGGGATGCTCACCAACCTGCCCTTCAGGACATTGCACTCAGACGGCATTAAGCATAGTGTGTGAACACGCAGTTTGCTTGAGAGCTGCCTGTCAGCCTGATGGTGTGTGAAGTCAGTGAGCCAAATAGAGTTGTTCTCCCACAAGAACCACTCGGCTGATTCTTCTTCAATATGCAATTCAGCAACATGCAGTGTTGCTTGATGGAATTAGCTCTTACAACAACATCTGCGTCTAGAGCCTTTGTATTTAGGGCTAGCTGAAAACGGCTTTGGCGCTGAAGTGGTTTCTGAATGTGGAGTTGGTGGCATGTGAAACCCGCCTGTGGAGCCTTCGTTTTTGTGGGATGCTCACCAAGCTGCCCTTCAGGACAATGCACTTAAATGGCATTAAGCATAGTGTGTGAACACGTAGTTTGCTTGAGAGCTGCCAGTCAGCCTGATGGTGTGTGAAGTCAGTGAGCCAAATGGAGTTTTTCTCCCTCAAGAACCACTCGGCTGATTCTTCTTCAATATGCAATTCAGCAACATGCAGTGTTGCTTGATGGAATTAGCTCTTACAGCAACATCTGCGTCTAGAGCCTTTGTATTTAGGGCTAGCTGAAAACGGCTTTGGCGCTGAAGTGGTTTCTGAATGTGGAGTTGGTGGCATGTGAAACCCGCCTGTGGAGCCTTCGTTTGTGTGGGATGCTCACCAAGCTGCCCTTCAGGACAATGCACTCAGACGGCATTAAGCATAGTGTGTGAACACGTAGTTTGCTTGAGAGCTGCCTGTCAGCCTGATGCTGTGTGAAGTCAGTGAGCCAAATGGAGTTGTTCTCCCACAAGAACCACTCGGCTGATTCTTCTTCAATATGCAATTCAGCAACATGCAGTGTTGCTGGATGGAATTAGCTCTTACAGCAACATCTGCGTCTAGAGCCTTTGTATTTAGGGCTAGCTGAAAAGGGCTTTGGTGCTGAAGTGGTTTCTGAATGTGGAGTTGGTGGCATGTGAAACCCGCCTGTGGAGCCTTCGTTTGTGTGGGATGCTCACCAACATGCCCTTCAGGACAATGCACTCAAACGGCATTATGCATAGTGTGTGAACACGTAGTTTGCTTGAGAGCCGCCTGTCAGCCTGATGGTGTGTGAAGTCAGTGAGCCAAATGGAGTTGTTCTCCCACAAGAACCACTCGGCTGATTCTTCTTCAATATGCGATTCAGCAACATGCAGTGTTGCTGGATGGAATTAGCTCTTACAGCAACATCTGGATCAAGAGCCTTTGTATTTAGGGCTAGCTGAAAAGGGCTTTGGCGCTGAAGTGGTTTCTGAATGTGGAGTTGGTGGCATGTGAAAAGCGCCTGTGGAGCCTTCTTTTGTGTGGGACGCTCACCAACCTGCCCTTCAGGACAATGCACTCAAACGGCATTAAGCATAGTGTGCGAACACGTAGTTTGCTTGAGAGCTGCCTGTCAGCCTGATGGTGTGTGAAGTCAGTGAGCCAAATGGAGTTGTTCTCCCACAAGAACCACTCGGCTGATTCTTCTTCAATATGCAATTCAGCAACATGCAGTGTTGCTTGATGGAATTAGCCCTTACAGCAACATCTGCGTCTAGAGCCTTTGTATTTAGGGCTAGCTGAAAACGGCTTTGGGGCTGAAGTGGTTTCTGAATGTGGAGTTGGTGGCATGTGAAACCCGCCTGTGGAGCCTTCGTTTGTGTGGGATGCTCACCAAGCTGCCCTTCAGGACAATGCACTCAAGCGGCATTTAGCATAGTGTGTGAACACGTAGTTTGCTTGAGAGCTGCGTGTCAGCCTGATGGTGTGTGAAGTCAGTGAGCCAAATAGAGTTGTTCTCCCACAAGAACCACTCGGCTGATTCTTCTTCAATATGCAATTCAGCAACATGCAGTGTTGCTTGATGGAATTAGCTCTTACAGCATCATCTGCGTCTAGAGCCTTTGTATTTAGGGTTAGCTGAAAATGGCTTTGGTGCTGAAGTGGTTTCTGAATGTGGAGTTGGTGGCATGTGAAACCCGTCTGTGGAGCCTTCGTTTGTGTGGGATGCTCACCAACCTGCCCTTCAGGACATTGCACTCAGACGGCATTAAGCATAGTGTGCGAACACGTAGTTTGCTTGAGAGCTGCCTGTCAGCCTGCTGGTGTGTGAAGTTAGTGAGCCAAATGGAGTTGTTCTCCCACAAGAACCACTCGGCTGATTCTTCTTCAATATGCAATTCAGCAACATGCAGTGTTGCTTGATGGAATTAGCCCTTACAGCAACATCTGCGTCTAGAGCCTTTGTATTTAGGGCTAGCTGAAAACGGCTTTGGCGCTGAAGTGGTTTCTGAATGTGGAGTTGGTGGCATGTGAAACCCGCCTGTGGAGCCTTCGTTTGTGTGGGATGCTCACCAAGCTGCCCTTCAGGACAATGCACTCAAATGGCATTTAGCATAGTGTGTGAACACATAGTTTGCTTGAGAGCTGCCTGTCAGCCTGATGGTGTGTGAAGTCAATGAGCCAAATGGAGTTGTTCTCCCACAAGAACCACTCGGCTGATTCTTCTTCAATATGCAATTCAGCAACATGCAGTGTTGCTTAATGGAATTAGCTCTTACAACAACATCTGCGTCTAGAGCCTTTGTATTTAGGGCTAGCTGAAAACGGCTTTGGCGCTGAAGTGGTTTCTGAATGTGGAGTTGGTGGCATGTGAAACCCGCCTGTGGAGCCTTCGTTTGTGTGGGATGCTCACCAAGCTGCCCTTCAGGACAATGCACTTAAATGGCATTAAGCATAGTGTGTGAACACGTAGTTTGCTTGAGAGCTGCCTGTCAGCCTGATGGTGTGTGAAGTCAGTGAGCCAAATGGAGTTGTTCTCCCACAAGAACCACTCGGCTGATTCTTCTTCAATATGCAATTCAGCAACATGCAGTGTTGCTTGATGGAATTAGCTCTTACAGCAACATCTGCGTCTAGAGCCTTTGTATTTAGGGCTAGCTGAAAAGGGCTTTGGCGCTGAAGTGGTTTCTGAATGTGGAGTTGGTGGCATGTGAAACCCGCCTTTGGAGCCTTCTTTTGTGTGGGACTCTCACCAAGCTGCCCTTCAGGAAATGCACTTAAATGGCATTAAGCATAGTGTGTGAACACGTAGTTTGCTTGAGAGCTGCCTGTCAGCCTGATGGTGTGTGAAGTCAGTGAGCCAAATGGAGTTGTTCTCCCACAAGAAGCACTCGGCTGATTCTTCTTCAATATGCAATTCAGCAACATGCAGTGTTGCTTGATGGAATTAGCTCTTACAGCAACATCTGCGTCTAGAGCCTTTGTATTTAGGGCTAGCTGAAAACGGCTTTGGCGCTGAAGTGGTTTCTGAATGTGGAGTTGGTGGCATGTGAAACCCGCCTGTGGAGCCTTCGTTTGTGTGGGATGCTCACCAAGCTGCCCTTCAGGACAATGCACTCAAACGGCATTAAGCATAGTGTGTGAACACGTAGTTTGCTTGAGAGCTGCCTGTCAGCCTGAGGGTGTGTGAAGTCAATGAGCCAAATGGAGTTGTTCTCCCACAAGAACCACTCGGCTGATTCTTCTTCAATATGCAATTCAGCAACATGCAGTGTTGCTTGATGGAATTAGCTCTTACAACAACATCTGCGTCTAGAGCCTTTGTATTTAGGGCTAGCTGAAAACAGCTTTGGCGCTGAAGTGGTTTCTGAATGTGGAGTTGGTGGCATGTGAAACCCGCCTGTGGAGCCTTCGTTTGTGTGGGATGCTCACCAAGCTGCCCTTCAGGACAATGCACTTAAAAGGCATTAAGCATAGTGTGCGAACACGTAGTTTGCTTGAGAGCTGCCTGTCAGCCTGATGGTGTGTGAAGTCAGTGAGCCAAATGGAGTTGTTCTCCCACAAGAAGCACTCGGCTGATTCTTCTTCAATATGCAATTCAGCAACATGCAGTGTTGCTTGATGGAATTAGCTCTTACAGCAACATCTGCGTCTAGAGCCTTTGTATTTAGGGCTAGCTGAAAAGGGCTTTGGCGCTGAAGTGGTTTCTGAATGTGGAGTTGGTGGCATGTGAAACCCGCCTTTGGAGCCTTCTTTTGTGTGGGACTCTCACCAAGCTGCCCTTCAGGAAATGCACTTAAATGGCATTAAGCATAGTGTGTGAACACGTAGTTTGCTTGAGAGCTGCCTGTCAGCCTGATGGTGTGTGAAGTCAGTGAGCCAAATGGAGTTGTTCTCCCACAAGAAGCACTCGGCTGATTCTTCTTCAATATGCAATTCAGCAACATGCAGTGTTGCTTGATGGAATTAGCTCTTACAGCAACATCTGCGTCTAGAGCCTTTGTATTTAGGGCTAGCTGAAAACGGCTTTGGCGCTGAAGTGGTTTCTGAATGTGGAGTTGGTGGCATGTGAAACCCGCCTGTGGAGCCTTCGTTTGTGTGGGATGCTCACCAAGCTGCCCTTCAGGACAATGCACTCAAACGGCATTAAGCATAGTGTGTGAACACGTAGTTTGCTTGAGAGCTGCCTGTCAGCCTGAGGGTGTGTGAAGTCAATGAGCCAAATGGAGTTGTTCTCCCACAAGAACCACTCGGCTGATTCTTCTTCAATATGCAATTCAGCAACATGCAGTGTTGCTTGATGGAATTAGCTCTTACAACAACATCTGCGTCTAGAGCCTTTGTATTTAGGGCTAGCTGAAAACAGCTTTGGCGCTGAAGTGGTTTCTGAATGTGGAGTTGGTGGCATGTGAAACCCGCCTGTGGAGCCTTCGTTTGTGTGGGATGCTCACCAAGCTGCCCTTCAGGACAATGCACTTAAAAGGCATTAAGCATAGTGTGCGAACACGTAGTTTGCTTGAGAGCTGCCTGTCAGCCTGATGGTGTGTGAAGTCAGTGAGCCAAATGGAGTTGTTCTCCCACAAGAAGCACTCGGCTGATTCTTCTTCAATATGCAATTCAGCAACATGCAGTGTTGCTTGATGGAATTAGCTCTTACAGCAACATCTGCGTCTAGAGCCTTTGTATTTAGGGCTAGCTGAAAAGGGCTTTGGCGCTGAAGTGGTTTCTGAATGTGGAGTTGGTGGCATGTGAAACCCGCCTTTGGAGCCTTCTTTTGTGTGGGACTCTCACCAAGCTGCCCTTCAGGAAATGCACTTAAATGGCATTAAGCATAGTGTGTGAACACGTAGTTTGCTTGAGAGCTGCCTGTCAGCCTGATGGTGTGTGAAGTCAGTGAGCCAAATGGAGTTGTTCTCCCACAAGAAGCACTCGGCTGATTCTTCTTCAATATGCAATTCAGCAACATGCAGTGTTGCTTGATGGAATTAGCTCTTACAGCAACATCTGCGTCTAGAGCCTTTGTATTTAGGGCTAGCTGAAAACGGCTTTGGCGCTGAAGTGGTTTCTGAATGTGGAGTTGGTGGCATGTGAAACCCGCCTGTGGAGCCTTCGTTTGTGTGGGATGCTCACCAAGCTGCCCTTCAGGACAATGCACTCAAACGGCATTAAGCATAGTGTGTGAACACGTAGTTTGCTTGAGAGCTGCCTGTCAGCCTGAGGGTGTGTGAAGTCAATGAGCCAAATGGAGTTGTTCTCCCACAAGAACCACTCGGCTGATTCTTCTTCAATATGCAATTCAGCAACATGCAGTGTTGCTTGATGGAATTAGCTCTTACAACAACATCTGCGTCTAGAGCCTTTGTATTTAGGGCTAGCTGAAAACAGCTTTGGCGCTGAAGTGGTTTCTGAATGTGGAGTTGGTGGCATGTGAAACCCGCCTGTGGAGCCTTCGTTTGTGTGGGATGCTCACCAAGCTGCCCTTCAGGACAATGCACTTAAAAGGCATTAAGCATAGTGTGCGAACACGTAGTTTGCTTGAGAGCTGCCTGTCAGCCTGATGGTGTGTGAAGTCAGTGAGCCAAATGGAGTTGTTCTCCCACAAGAACCACTCGGCTGATTCTTCTTCAATATGCAATTCAGCAACATGCAGTGTTGCTTGATGGAATTAGCTCTTACAGCAACATCTGCGTCTAGAGCCTTTGTATTTAGGGCTAGCTGAAAAGGGCTTTGGCGCTGAAGTGGTTTCTGAATGTGGAGTTGGTGGCATGTGAAACCCGCCTGTGGAGCATTCGTTTGTGTGGGATGCTCACCAACCTGCCCTTCAGGACAATGCACTCAAACGGCATTTAGCATAGTGTGTGAACACGTAGTTTGCTTGAGAGCTGCGTGTCAGCCTGATGGTGTGTGAAGTCAGTGAGCCAAATGGAGTTGTTCTCCCACAAGAACCACTCGGCTGATTCTTCTTCAATATGCAATTCAGCAACATGCAGTGTTGCTTGATGGAATTAGCTCTTACAGCAACATCTGCATCTAGAGCCTTTGTATTTAGGGCTAGCTGAAAACGGCTTTGGTGCTGAAGTGGTTTCTGAATGTGGAGTTGGTGGCATGTGAAACCCGCCTGTGTATCCTTCGTTTGTGTGGGATGCTCACCAAGCTGCCCTTCAGGACAATGCACTTAAATGGCATTAAGCATAGTGTGTGAACACGTAGTTTGCTTGAGAGCTGCCTGTGAGCCTGATGCTGTGTGAAGTCAGTGAGCCAAATGGAGTTGTTCTCCCACAAGAACCACTCGGCTGATTCTTCTTCAATATGCAATTCAGCAACATGCAGTGTTGCTGGATGGAATTAGCTCTTACAGCAACATCCTCGTCTAGAGCCTTTGTATTTAGGGCTAGCTGAAAAGGGCTTTGACGCTGAAGTGGTTTCTGAATGTGGAGTTGGTGGCATGTGAAACCCGCCTGTGGAGCCTTCGTTTGTGTGGGATGCTCACCAACCTGCCCTTCAGACAATCCACTCAAACGGCATTTAGCATAGTGTGTGAACACGTAGTTTGTTTGAGAGCTGCCTGTCAGCCTGATGGTGTGTGAAGTCAGTGAGCCAAATGGAGTTGTTCTCCCACAAGAATCACTCGGCTGATTCTTCTTCAATATGCCATTCAGCAACATGCAGTGTTGCTTGATGGAATTAGCTCTTACAGCAACATCTGCGTCTAGAGCCTTTGTATTTAGGGCTAGCTGAAAAGGGCTTTGGCGCTGAAGTGGTTTCTGAATGTGGAGTTGGTGGCATGTGAAACCCGCCTGTGGAGCCTTCGTTTGTGTGGGATGCTCACCAAGCTGCCCTTCAGGACAATGCACTCAAACGGCATTAAGCATAGTGTGTGAACACGTAGTTTGCTTGAGAGCTGCCTGTGAGCCTGATGCTGTGTGAAGTCAGTGAGCCAAATGGAGTTGTTCTCCCACAAGAACCACTCGGCTGATTCTTCTTCAATATGCAATTCAGCAACATGCAGTGTTGCTGGATGGAATTAGCTCTTACAGCAACATCCTCGTCTAGAGCCTTTGTATTTAGGGCTAGCTGAAAAGGGCTTTGGCGCTGAAGTGGTTTCTGAATGTGGAGTTGGTGGCATGTGAAACCCGCCTGTGGAGCCTTCGTTTGTGTGGGATGCTCACCAAGCTGCCCTTCAGGACAATCCACTCAAACGGCATTTAGCATAGTGTGTGAACACGTAGTTTGTTTGAGAGCTGCCTGTCAGCCTGATGGTGTGTGAAGTCAGTGAGCCAAATGGAGTTGTTCTCCCACAAGAACCACTCGGCTGATTCTTCTTCAATATGCAATTCAGCAACATGCAGTTTTGCTGGATGGAATTAGCTCTTACAGCAACATCTGGATCTAGAGCCTTTGTATTTAGGGCTAGCTGAATGTGGCTTTGGCGCTGAAGTGGTTTCTGAATGTGGAGTTGGTGGCATGTGAAACCCGCCTGTGGAGCCTTCGTTTGTGTGGGATGCTCACCAACCTGCCCTTCAGGACAATGCACTCAAACGGCATTAGGCATAGTGTGTGAACACATAATTTGCTTGAGAGCTGCGTGTCAGCCTGATGGTGTGTGAAGTCAATGAGCCAAATGGAGCTGTTCTCTCACAAGAACCACTCGGCTGATTCTTCTTCAATATGCAATTCAGCAACATGCAGTGTTGCTTGATGGAATTAGCTCTTACAGCAACATCTGCGTCTAGAGCCTTTGTATTTAGGGCTAGCTGAAAACGGCTTTGGCGCTGAAGTGGTTTCTGAATGTGGAGTTGGTGGCATGTGAAAACCGCCTGTGGAGCCTTTGTTTGTGTGGGATGCTCACCAAGGTGCCCTTCAGGACAATGCACTCAAACGGCATTAAGCATAGTGTGTGAACACGTAGTTTGCTTGAGAGCTGCCTGTCAGCCTGATGGTGTGTGAAGTCAGTGAGCCAAATGGAGTTGTTCTCCCACAAGAACCACTCGGCTGATTCTTCTTCAATATGCAATTCAGCAACATGCAGTGTTGCTTGATGGAATTAGCTCTTACAGCAACATCTGCGTCTAGAGCCTTTGTATTTAGGGCTAGCTCAAAACGGCTTTGGCGCTGAAGTGGTTTCTGAATGTGGAGTTGGTGGCATGTGAAACCCGCCTGTGGAGCCTTCGTTTGTGTGGGATGCTCACCAACCTGCCCTTCAGGACAATGCACTCAAACGGCATTAAGCATAGTGTGTGAACACGTAGTTTGCTTGAGAGCTGCCTGTCAGCCTGCTGGTGTGTGAAGTCAGTGAGCCAAATGGAGCTGTTCTCCCACAAGAACCACTCGGCTGATTCTTCTTCAATATGCCATTCAGCAACATGCAGTGTTGCTTGATGGAATTAGCTCTTACAGCAACATCTGCGTCTAGAGCCTTTGTATTTAGGGCTAGCTGAAAACGGCTTTGGCGCTGAAGTGGTTTCTGAATGTGGAGTTGGTGGCATGTGAAACCCGCCTGTGGAGCCTTCGTTTGTGTGGGATGCTCACCAAGCTGCCCTTCAGGACAATGCACTCAAACGGCATTAAGCATAGTGTGTGAACACGTATTTGCTTGAGAGCTGCCTGTCAGCCTGCTGGTGTGTGAAGTCAGTGAGCCAAATAGAGTTGTTCTCCCACAAGAACCACTTGGCTGATTCTTCTTCAATATGCAATTCAGCAACATGCAGTGTTGCTGGATGGAATTAGCTCTTACAGCAACATCTGCGTCTAGAGCCTTTGTATTTAGGGCTAGCTGAAAATGGCTTTGGCACTGAAGTGGTTTCTGAATGTGGAGTTGGTGGCATGTGAAACCCGCCTGTGGAGCCTTCGTTTGTGTGGGATGCTCACCAAGCTGCCCTTCAGGACAATGCACTCAAACGGCATTAAGCATAGTGTGTGAACACGTAGTTTGCTTGAGAGCTGCGTGTCAGCCTGATGGTGTGTGAAGTCAGTGAGCCAAATGGAGTTGTTCTCCCACAAGAACCACTCGGCTGATTCTTCTTCAATATGCAATTCAGCAACATGCAGTGTTACTTGATGGAATTAGCCCTTACAGCAACATCTGCGTCTAGAGCCTTTGTTTTTATGGCTAGCTGAAAACGGCTTTGGCGCTGAAGTGGTTTCTGAATGTGGAGTTGGTGGCATGTGAAACCCGCCTGTGGAGCCTTCGTTTGTGTGGGATGCTCACCAACCTGCCCTTCAGGACAATGCACTCAAGTGGCATTAAGCATAGTGTGTGAACACGTAGTTTGCTTGAGAGCTGCGTGTCAGCCTGATGGTGTGTGAAGTCAGTGAGCCAAATGGAGTTGTTCTCCCACAAGAACCACTCGGCTGATTCTTCTTCAATATGCAATTCAGCAACATGCAGTGTTGCTTGATGGAATTAGCTCTTACAGCAACATCTGCGTCTAGAGCCTTTGTATTTAGGGCTAGCTGAAAACGGCTTTCGCGCTGAAGTGGTTTCTGAATGTCGAGTTGGTGGCATGTGAAATCCGCCTTTGGAGCCTTCGTTTGTGTGGGATGCTCACCAAGCTGCTCTTCAGGACAATGCACTCAAACGGCATTAAGCATAGTGTGTGAACACGTAGTTTGCTTGAGAGCTGCCTGTCAGCCTGATGGTGTGTGAAGTCAGTGAGCCAAATGGAGTTGTTCTCCCACAAGAACCACTCGGCTGATTCTTCTTCAATATGCAATTCAGCAACATGCAGTGTTGCTTGATGGAATTAGCTCTTACAGCAATATCTGCGTCTAGATCCTCTGTATTTAGGGCTAGCTGAATGTGGCTTTAGCGCTGAAGTTGTTGCTGAATGTGGAGTTGGTGGCATGTGAAACCCGTCTGTGGAGCCTTCGTTTGTGTGGGATGCTCACCAAGCTGCCCTTCAGGACAATGCACTCAAACGGCATTAAGCATAGTGTGTGAACACGTAGTTTGCTTGAGAGCTGCCTGTCAGCCTGATGGTGTGTGAAGTCAGTGAGCCAAATGGAGTTGTTCTCCCACAAGAACCACTCGGCTGATTCTTCTTCAATATGCAATTGAGCAACATGCAGTGTTGCTTGATGGAATTAGCTCTTACAGCAACATCTGCGTCTGGAGCCTTTGTATTTAGGGCTAGCTGAAAACGGCTTTGGCGCTGAAGTGGTTTCTGAATGTGGAGTTGGTGGCATGTGAAACCCGTCTGTGGAGCCTTCCTTTGTGTGGGATGCTCACCAACCTGCCCTTCAGGACAATGCACTCAAACGGCATTAAGTATAGTGTGTGAACACGTAGTTTGCTTGAGAGCTGCCTGTCAGCCTGATGGTGTGTGAAGTCAGTGAGCCAAATGGAGTTGTTCTCCCACAAGAACCACTCGGCTGATTCTTCTTCAATATGCAATTCAGCAACATGCAGTGTTGCTTGATGGAATTAGCTCTTACAGCAACATCTGCGTCTAGAGCCTTTGTATTTAGGGCTAGCTGAAAACGGCTTTCGCGCTGAAGTGGTTTCTGAATGTCGAGTTGGTGGCATGTGAAATCCGCCTTTGGAGCCTTCGTTTGTGTGGGATGCTCACCAAGCTGCTCTTCAGGACAATGCACTCAAACGGCATTAAGCATAGTGTGTGAACACGTAGTTTGCTTGAGAGCTGCCTGTCAGCCTGCTGGTGTGTGAAGTCAGTGAGCCAAATGGAGTTGTTCTCCCACAAGAACCACTCGGCTGATTCTTCTTCAATATGCAATTCAGCAACATGCAGTGTTGCTTGATGGAATTAGCTCTTACAGCAATATCTGCGTCTAGATCCTCTGTATTTAGGGCTAGCTGAATGTGGCTTTGGCGCTGAAGTGGTTGCTGAATGTGGAGTTGGTGGCATGTGAAACCCGTCTGTGGAGCCTTCGTTTGTTTGGATGCTCACCAAGCTGCCCTTCAGGACAATGCACTCAAACGGCATTAAGCATAGTGTGTGAACACGTAGTTTGCTTGAGAGCTGCCTGTCAGCCTGATGGTGTGTGAAGTCAGTGAGCCAAATGGAGTTGTTCTCCCACAAGAACCACTCGGCTGATTCTTCTTCAATATGCAATTCAGCAACATGCAGTGTTGCTTGATGGAATTAGCTCTTAGAGCAACATCTGCGTCTGGAGCCTTTGTATTTAGGGCTAGCTGAAAACGGCTTTGGCGCTGAAGTGGTTTCTGAATGTGGAGTTGGTGGCATGTGAAACCCGTCTGTGGAGCCTTCCTTTGTGTGGGATGCTCACCAACCTGCCCTTCAGGACAATGCACTCAAACGGCATTAAGTATAGTGTGTGAACACGTAGTTTGCTTGAGAGCTGCCTGTCAGCCTGATGGTGTGTGAAGTCAGTGAGCCAAATGGAGTTGTTCTCCCACAAGAACCACTCGGCTGATTCTTCTTCAATATGCAATTCAGCAACATGCAGTGTTGCTTGATGGAATTAGCTCTTACAGCAACATCTGCATCTAGAGCCTTTGTATTTAGGGCTAGCTGAAAACGGCTTTGGCGCTGAAGTGGTTTCTGAATGTGGAGTTGGTGGCATGTGAAACCCGCCTGTGGAGCCTTCGTTTTTGTGGGATGCTCACCAACCTGCCCTTCAGGACAATGCACTCAAACGGCATTAAGCATAGTGTGTGAACACGTAGTTTGCTTGAGAGCTGCCTGTCAGCCTGATGGTGTGTGAAGTCAGTGAGCCAAATGGAGTTGTTCTCCCACAAGAACCACTCGGCTGATTCTTCTTCAATATGCAATTCAGCAACATGCAGTGTTGCTTGATGGAATTAGCTCTTACAGCCACATCTGCGTCTAGAGCCTTTGTATTTAGGGCTAGCTGAAAACGGCTTTGGCGCTGAAGTGGTTTCTGAATGTGGAGTTGGTGGCATGTGAAACCCGCCTGTGGAGCCTTCGTTTGTGTGGGATGCTCACCAACCTGCCCTTCAGGACAATGCACTCAAATGGCATTAAGCATAGTGTGTGAACACGTAGTTTGCTTGAGAGCTGCCTGTCAGCCTGCTGGTGTGTGAAGTCAGTGAGCCAAATGGAGTTGTTCTCCCACAAGAACCACTCGGCTGATTCTTCTTCAATATGCAATTCAGCAACATGCAGTGTTGCTTGATGGAATTAGCTCTTACAGCAACATCTGCGTCTAGAGCCTTTGTGTTGAGGGCTAGCTGAAAAGGGCTTTGGCGCTGAAGTGGTTTCTGAATGTGGAGTTGGTGGCATGTGAAACCCGCCTGTGGAGCCTTCGTTTGTGTGGGATGCTCACCAACCTGCCCTTCAGGACAATGCACTCAAACGGCATTAAGCATAGTGTGTGAACACATAGTTTGCTTGAGAGCTGCCTGTCAGCCTGATGGTGTGTGAAGTCAGTGAGCCAAATGGAGTTGTTCTCCCACAAGAACCACTCGGCTGATTCTTCTTCAATATGCAATTCAGCAACATGCAGTGTTGCTTGATGGAATTAGCTCTTACAGCAACATCTGCGTCTAGAGTCTTTGTATTTAGGGCTAGCTGAAAACGGCTTTGGCGCTGAAGTGGTTTCTGAATGTGGAGTTGGTGGCATGTGAAACCCGCCTGTGGAGCCTTCGTTTGTGTGGGATGCTCACCAAGATGCCCTTCAGGACAATGCACTCAAACGGCATTTAGCATAGCGTGTGAACACGTAGTTTGCTTGAGAGCTGCCTGTCAGCCTGATGGTGTGTGAAGTCAGTGAGCCAAATGGAGTTGTTCTCCCACAAGAACCACTCGGCTGATTCTTCTTCAAAATGCAATTCAGCAACATGCAGTGTTGCTTGATGGAATTAGCTCTTACAGCAACATCTGCGTCTAGAGCCTTTGTATTTAGGGCTAGCTGAAAACGGCTTTGGCGCTGAAGTGGTTTCTGAATGTGGAGTTGGTGGCATGTGAAACCCGACTGTGGAGCCTTCGTTTGTGTGGGATGCTCACCAAGCTGCCCTTCAGGACAATGCACTCAAACGGCATTAAGCATAGTGTGTGAACACGTAGTTTGCTTGAGAGCTGCGTGTCAGCCTGATGGTGTGTGAAGTCAGTGAGCCAAATGGAGTTGTTCTCCCACAAGAACCACTCGGCTGATTCTTCTTCAATATGCAATTCAGCAACATGCAGTGTTGCTTGATGGAATTAGCTCTTACAGCAACATCTGCGTCTAGAGCCTTTGTATTTAGGGCTAGCTAAAAAGGGCTTTGGCGCTGAAGTGGTTTCTGAATGTGGAGTTGGTGGCATGTGAAACCCGCCTGTGGAGCCTTCGTTTGTGTGGGATGCTCACCATCCTGCCCTTCAGGACAATGCACTCAAACGGCATTAAGCATAGTGTGTGAACACGTAGTTTGCTTGAGAGCTGCCTGTCAGCCTGATGCTGTGTGAAGTCAGTGAGCCAAATGGAGTTGTTCTCCCACAAGAACCACTCGGCTGATTCTTCTTCAATATGCAATTCAGCAACATGCAGTGTTGCTTGATGAATTAGCTCTTACAGCAACATCTGCGTCTAGAGCCTTTGTATTGAGGGCTAGCTGAAAACGGCTTTGGCGCTGAAGTGGTTTCTGAATGTGGAGTTGGTGGCATGTGAAACCCGCCTGTGAAGCCTTCGTTTGTGTGGGGTGCTCACCAAGCTGCCCTTGAGGACAATGCACTCAAACGGCATTAAGCATAGTGTGTGAACACGTAGTTTGCTTGAGAGATGCCTGTCAGCCTGCTGGTGTGTGAAGTCAGTGAGCCAAATGGAGTTGTTCTCCCACAAGAAACACTCGGCTGATTCTTCTTCAATATGCAATTCAGCAACATGCAGTGTTGCTTGATGGAATTAGCTCTTAGAGCAACATCTGCGTCTAGAGCCTTTGTATTTAGGGCTAGCTGAAAACGGCTTTGGCGCTGAAGTGGTTTCTGAATGTGGAGTTGGTGGCATGTGAAACCCGCCTGTGGAGCCTTCGTTTGTGTGGGATGCTCACCAAGCTGCCCTTCAGGACAATGCACTCAAACGGCATTTAGCATAGTGTTGGAACACACAGTTTGCTTGAGAGTTGCGTGTCAGCCTGCTGGTGTGTGAAGTCAGTGAGCCAAATGGAGTTGTTCTCCCACAAGAACCACTCGGCTGATTCTTCTTCAATATGCAATTCAGCAACATGCAGTGTTGCTTGATGGAATTAGCCCTTACAGCAACATCTGCGTCTAGAGCCTTTTGTATTTAGGGCTAGCTGAAAACGGCTTTGGCGCTGAAGTGGTTTCTGAATGTGGAGTTGGTGGCATGTGAAACCCGGCTGTGGAGCCTTCATTTGTGTGGGATGCTCACCAAGCTGCCCTTCAGGACAATGCACTCAAACGGCATTAAGCATAGTGTGTGAACACGTAGTTTGCTTGAGAGCTGAGTGTCAGTCTGATGGTGTGTGAAGTCAGTGAGCCAAATGGAGTTGTTCTCCCACAAGAACCACTCGGCTGATTCTTCTTCAATATGCAATTCAGCAAAATGCAGTGTTGCTTGATGGAATTAGCTCTTACAGCAACATCTGCGTCTAGAGCCTTTGTATTTAGGGCTAGCTGAAAAGGGCTTTGGCGCTGAAGTGGTTTCTGAATGTGGAGTTGGTGGCATGTGAAACCCGCCTGTGGAGCCTTCATTTGTGTGGGATACTCACCAAGCTGCCCTTCAGGACAATGCACTCAAACGGCATTAAGCATAGTGTGTGAACACGTAGTTTGCGTGAGAGCTGCCTGTCAGCCTGCTGGTGTGTGAAGTCAGTGAGCCAAATGGAGTTGTTCTCCCACAAGAACCACTCAGCTGATTCTTCTTCAATATGCAATTCAGCAACATGCAGTGTTGCTTGATGGAATTAGCTCTTACAGCAACATCCTCGTCTAGAGCCGTTGTATTTAGGGCTAGCTGAAAAGGGCTTTGGCGCTGAAGTGGTTTCTGAATGTGGAGTTGGTGGCATGTGAAACCCGCCTGTGGAGCCTTCGTTTGTGTGGGATGCTCACCAACCTGCCCTTCAGGACAATGCACTCAAACGGCATTTAGCATAGCGTGTGAACACGTAGTTTGCTTGAGAGCTGCCTGTCAGCCTGATGGTGTGTGAAGTCAGTGAGCCAAATGGAGTTGTTCTCCCACAAGAACCACTCGGCTGATTCTTCTTCAATATGCAATTCAGCAAAATGCAGTGTTGCTTCATGGAATTAGCTCTTACAGCAACATCTGCGTCTAGAGCCTTTGTATTTAGGGCTAGCTGAAAACAGCATTGGCACTGAAGTGGTTTCTGAATGTGGAGTTGGTGGCATGTGAAACCCGCCTGTGGAGCCTTCGTTTGTGTGGGATGCTCACCAAGCTGCCCTTCAGGACAATGCACTCAAACGGCATTAAGCATAGTGTGCGAACACGTAGTTTGCTTGAGAGCTGCCTGTCAGCCTGCTGGTGTGTGAAGTCAGTGAGCCAAATGGAGTTGTTCTCCCACAATAACCACTCGGCTGATTCTTCTTCAATATGCAATTCAACAACATGCAGTGTTACTTGATGGAATTAGCCCTTACAGCAACATCTGCATCTAGAGCCTTTGTTTTTATGGCTAGCTGAAAACGGCTTTGGCGCTGAAGTGGTTTCTGAATGTGGAGTTGGTGGCATGTGAAACCCGCCTGTGGAGCCTTCGTTTGTGTGGGATGCTCACCAAGCTGCCCTTCAGGACAATGCACTCAATCGGCATTAAGCGTAGTGTGTGAACACATAGTTTGCTTGAGAGCTGCGTGTCAGCCTGATGGTGTGTGAAGTCAGTGAGCCAAATGGAGTTGTTCTCCCACAAGAACCACTCGGCTGATTCTTCTTCAATATTCAATGCAGCAACATGCAGTGTTGCTTGATGGAATTAGCTCTTACAGCAACATCTGCGTCTAGAGCCTTTGTATTTAGGGCTAGCTGAAAACGGCTTTGGCGCTGAAGTGGTTTCTGAATGTGGAGTTGGTGGCATGTGAAACCCGTCTGTGGAGCCTTCGTTTGTGTGGGATGCTCACCAACCTGCCCTTCAGGACAATGCACTCAAACGGCATTAAGCATAGTGTGTGAACACGTAGTTTGCTTGAGAGCTGCCTGTCAGCCTGCTGGTGTGTGAAGTCAGTGAGCCAAATGGAGTTGTTCTCCCACAAGAACCACTCGGCTGATTCTTCTTCAATATGCAATTCAGCAACATGCAGTGTTGCTTGATGGAATTAGCTCTTACAGCAACATCTGCATCTAGAGCCTTTGTATTTAGGGCTAGCTGAAAACGGCTTTGGCGCTGAAGTGGTTTCTGAATGTGGAGTTGGTGGCATGTGAAACCCGCCTGTGGAGCCTTCGTTTGTGTGGGATGCTCACCAACCTGCCCTTCAGGACAATGCACTCAAACGGCATTAAGCATAGTGTGTGAACACGTAATTTGCTTGAGAGCTGCCTGTTCAGCCTGATGCTGTGTGAAGTCAGTGAGCCAAATGGAGTTGTTCTCCCACAAGAACCACTCGGCTGATTCTTCTTCAATATGCAATTCAGCAACATGCAGTGTTGCTGGATGGAATTAGCTCTTACAGCATCATCTGGATCTAGAGCCTTTGTATTTAGGGCTAGCTGAAAACGGCTTTGGCGCTGAAGTGGTTTCTGAATGTGGACTTGGTGGCATGTGAAACCCGCCTGTGGAGCCTTCGTTTGTGTGGGATGCTCACCAACCTACCCTTCAGGACAATGCACTCAAACGGCATTAAGCATAGTGTGTGAACACGTAGTTTGCTTGAGAGCTGCCTGTCAGCCTGATGGTGTGTGAAGTCAGTGAGCCAAATGGAGTTGTTCTCACACAAGAACCACTCGGCTGATTCTTCTTCAATATGCAATTCAGCAACATGCAGTGTTGCTTGATGGAATTAGCTCTTACAGCAACATCTGCGTCTAGAGCCTTTGTATTTAGGGCTAGCTGAAAAGGGCTTTGGCGCTGAAGTGGTTTCTGAATGTGGAGTTGGTGGCATGTGAAACCCGCCTGTGGAGCCTTCGTTTGTGTGGGATGCTCACCAAGCTGCCCTTCAGGACAATGCACTCAAACGGCATTTAGCATAGTGTTGGAACACATAGTTTGCTTGAGAGCTGCCTGTCAGCCTGATGGTGTGTGAAGTCAGTGAGCCAAATGGAGTTGTTCTCCCACAAGAACCACTCGGCTGATTCTTCTTCAATATGCAATTCAGCAACATGCAGTGTTGCTGGATGGAATTAGCTCTTACAGCAACATCCTCGTCTAGAGCCTTTGTATTTAGGGCTAGCTGAAAACGGCTTTGGCGCTGAAGTGGTTTCTGAATGTGGAGTTGGTGGCATGTGAAACCCGCCTGTGGAGCCTTCGTTTGTGTGGGATGCTCACCAAGCTGCCCTTCAGGACAATGCACTCAAACGGCATTAAGCATAGTGTGTGAACACGTAGTTTGCTTGAGAGCTGCCTGTCAGCCTGATGGTGTGTGAAGTCAGTGAGCCAAATGGAGTTGTTCTCCCACAAGAACCACTCGGCTGATTCTTCTTCAATATGCAATTCAGCAACATGCAGTGTTGCTTGATGGAATTAGCTCTTACAGCAACATCTGCGTCTAGAGCCTTTGTATTTAGGGCTAGCTAAAAAGGGCTTTGGCGCTGAAGTGGTTTCTGAATGTGGAGTTGGTGGCATGTGAAACCCGCCTGTGGAGCCTTCGTTTGTGTGGGATGCTCACCATCCTGCCCTTCAGGACAATGCACTCAAACGGCATTAAGCATAGTGTGTGAACACGTAGTTTGCTTGAGAGCTGCCTGTCAGCCTGATGCTGTGTGAAGTCAGGGAGCCAAATGGAGTTGTTCTCCCACAAGAACCACTCGGCTGATTCTTCTTCAATATGCAATTCAGCAACATGCAGTGTTGCTTGATGGAATTAGCTCTTACAGCAACATCTGCGTCTAGAGCCTTTGTATTGAGGGCTAGCTGAAAACGGCTTTGGCGCTGAAGTGGTTTCTGAATGTGGAGTTGGTGGCATGTGAAACCCGCCTGTGAAGCCTTCGTTTGTGTGGGGTGCTCACTAAGCTGCCCTTGAGGGCAATGCACTCAAACGGCATTAAGCATAGTGTGTGAACAAGTAGTTTGCTTGAGAGCTGCCTGTCAGCCTGATGGTGTGTGAAGTCAGTGAGCCAAATGGAGTTGTTCTACCACAAGAAACACTCGGCTGATTCTTCTTCAATATGCAATTCAGCAACATGCAGTGTTGCTTGATGGAATTAGCTCTTAGAGCAACATCTGCGTCTAGAGCCTTTGTATTTAGGGCTAGCTGAAAAGGGCTTTGGCTCTGAAGTGGTTTCTGAATGTGGAGTTGGTGGCATGTGAAACCCGCCTGTGGAGCCTTCGTTTGTGTGGGATGCTCACCAAGCTGCCCTTCAGGACAATGCACTCAAACGGCATTTAGCATAGTGTTGGAACACACAGTTTGCTTGAGAGCTGCGTGTCAGCCTGCTGGTGTGTGAAGTCAGTGAGCCAAATGGAGTTGTTCTCCCACAAGAACCACTCGGCTGATTCTTCTTCAATATGCAATTCAGCAACATGCAGTGTTGCTTGATGGAATTAGCCCTTACAGCAACATCTGCGTCTAGAACCTTTTGTATTTAGGGCTAGCTGAAAACGGCTTTGGCGCTGAAGTGGTTTCTGAATGTGGAGTTGGTGGCATGTGAAACCCGGCTGTGGAGCCTTCGTTTGTGTGGGATGCTCACCAAGCTGCCCTTCAGGACAATGCACTCAAACGGCATTAAGCATAGTGTGTGAACACGTAGTTTGCTTGAGAGCTGAGTGTCAGTCTGATGGTGTGTGAAATCAGTGAGCCAAATGGAGTTGTTCTCCCACAAGAACCACTTGGCTGATTCTTCTTCAATATGCAATTCAGCAACATGCAGTGTTGCTTGATGGAATTAGCTCTTACAGCAACATCTGCGTCTAGAGCCTTTGTATTTAGGGCTAGCTGAAAAGGGCTTTGGCGCTGAAGTGGTTTCTCAATGTGGAGTTGGTGGCATGTGAAACCCGCCTGTGGAGCCTTCGTTTGTGTGGGATGCTCACCAAGCTGCCCTTCAGGACAATGCACTCAAACGGCATTAAGCATAGTGTGTGAACACGTAGTTTGCGTGAGAGCTGCCTGTCAGCCTGCTGGTGTGTGAAGTCAGTGAGCCAAATGGAGTTGTTCACCCACAAGAACCACTCAGCTGATTCTTCTTCAATATGCAATTCAGCAACATGCAGTGTTGCTTGATGGAATTAGCTCTTACAGCAACATCTGCGTCTAGAGCCTTTGTATTTAGGGCTAGCTGAAAAGGGCTTTGGCGCTGAAGTGGTTTCTGAATGTGGAGTTGGTGGCATGTGAAACCCGCCTGTGGAGCCTTCGTTTGTGTGGGATGCTCAGCAAGCTGCCCTTCAGGACAATGCACTCAAACGGCATTTAGCATAGCGTGTGAACACGTAGTTTGCTTGAGAGCTGCCTGTCAGCCTGATGCTGTGTGAAGTCAGTGAGCCAAATGGAGTTGTTCTCCCACAAGAACCACTCGGCTGATTCTTCTTCAATATGCAATTCAGCAACATGCAGTGTTGCTTGATGGAATTAGCTCTTACAGCCACATCTGCGTCTAGAGCCTTTGTATTTAGGGCTAGCTGAAAAGGGCTTTGGCGCTGAAGTGGTTTCTGAATGTGGAGTTGGTGGCATGTGAAACCCGCCTGTGGAGCCTTCGCTTGTGTGGGATGCTCACCAACCTGCCCTTCAGGACAATGCACTCAAACGGCATTAAGCATAGTGTGTGAACACGTAGTTTGCTTGAGAGCTGCCTGTCAGCCTGATGGTGTGTGAAGTCAGTGAGCCAAATGGAGTTGTTCTCCCACAAGAACCACTCGGCTGATTCTTCTTCAATATGCAATTCAGCAACATGCAGTGTTGCTTGATGGAATTAGCTCTTACAGCAACATCTGCGTCTAGAGCCTTTGTATTTAGGGCTAGCTGAAAAGGGCTTTGGCGCTGAAGTGGTTTCTGAATGTGGAGTTTGTGGCATGTGAAACCCGCCTGTGGAGCCTTCGTTTGTGTGGGATGCTCACCAACCTGCCCTTCAGGACAATGCACTCAAACGGCATTAAGCATAGTGTGTGAACAAGTAGTTTGCTTGAGAGCTGCCTGTCAGCCTGATGGTGTGTGAAGTCAGTGAGCCAAATGGAGTTGTTCTCCCACAAGAACCACTCGGCTGATTCTTCTTCAATATGCACTTCAGCAACATGCAGTGTTGCTTGATGGAATTAGCTCTTACAGCCACATCTGCGTCTAGAGCCTTTGTATTTAGGGCTAGCTGAAAACGGCTTTGGCACTGAAGTGGTTTCTCAATGTGGAGTTGGTGGCATGTGAAACCCGCCTGTGGAGCCTTCGTTTGTGTGGGATGCTCACCAACCTGCCCTTCAGGACAATGCACTCAAACGGCATTAAGCATAGTGTGTGAACACGTAGTTTGCTTGAGAGCTGCCTGTCAGCCTGATGGTGTGTGAAGTCAGTGAGCCAAATGGAGTTGTTCTCCCACAAGAACCACTCGGCTGATTCTTCTTCAATATGCAATTCAGCAACATGCAGTGTTGCTTGATGGAATTAGCTCTTACAGCAACATCTGCGTCTAGAGCCTTTGTACTTAGGGCTAGCTGAAAAGGGCTTTGGCGCTGAAGTGGTTTCTGAATGTGGAGTTGGTGGCATGTGAAACCCGCCTGTGAAGCCTTCGTTTGTGTGGGATGCTGACCAACCTGCCCTTCAGGACAATGCACTCAAACGGCATTAAGCATAGTGTGTGAACACGTGGTTTGCTTGAGAGCTGCGTGTCAGGCTGATGGTGTGTGAAGTCAGTGAGCCAAATGGAGTTGTTCTCCCACAAGAACCACTCGGCTGATTCTTCTTCAATATGCAATTCAGCAACATGCAGTGTTGCTTGATGGAATTAGCTCTTACAGCAACATCTGCGTCTAGAGCCTCTGTATTTAGGGCTAGCTGAAAACAGCTTTGGCGCTGAAGTGGTTTCTGAATGTGGAGTTGGTGGCATGTGAAACCCGCCTGTGGAGCCTTCGTTTGTGTGGGATGCTCACCAAACTGCCCTTCAGGACAATGCACTCAAACGGCATTTAGCATAGTGTGTGAACACGTAGTTTGCTTGAGAGCTGCCTGTCAGCCTGCTGGTGTGTGAAGTCAGTGAGCCAAATGGAGTTGTTCTCCCACAAGAACCACTCGGCTGATTCTTCTTCAATATGCAATTCAGCAACATGCAGTGTTGCTTGATGGAATTAGCTCTTACAGCAACATCTGCGTCTAGAGCCTTTGTATTTAGGGCTAGCTGAAAACGGGTTTGGCGCTGAAGTGGTTTCTGAATGTGGAGTTGGTGGCATGTGAAACCCGCCTGTGGAGCCTTCGTTTGTGTGGGATGCTCACCAAGCTGCCCTTCAGGACAATGCACTCAAACGGCATTAAGCATAGTGTGTGAACACGTAGTTTGCTTGAGAGCTGCCTGTCAGCCTGATGCTGTGTGAAGTCAGTGAGCCAATGGAGCTGTTCTCTCACAAGAACCACTCGGCTGATTCTTCTTCAATATGCAATTCAGCAACATGCAGTGTTGCTTGATGGAATTAGCTCTTACAGCAACATCTGCGTCTAGAGCCTTTGTATTTAGGGCTAGCTGAAAACGGCTTTGGCGCTGAAGTGGTTTCTGAATGTGGAGTTGGTGGCATGTGAAACCCGTCTGTGGAGCCTTCGTTTGTGTGGGATGCTCACCAACCTGCCCTTCAGGACAAGGCACTCAAACGGCATTAAGCATAGTGTGTGAACACGTAGTTTGCTTGAGAGCTGCCTGTCAGCCTGATGGTGTGTGAAGTCAGTGAGCCAAATGGAGTTGTTCTCCCACAAGAACCACTCGGCTGATTCTTCTTCAATATGCAATTCAGCAACATGCAGTGTTGCTTGATGGAATTAGCTCTTACAGCAACATCTGCGTCTAGAGCCTTTGTATTTAGGGCTAGCTGAAAACGGCTTTGGCGCTGAAGTGGTTTCTGAATGTGGAGTTGGTGGCATGTGAAACCCGCCTGTGGAGCCTTCGTTTGTGTGGGATGCTCACCAACCTGCCCTTCAGGACAATGCACTCAAACGGCATTAAGCATAGTGTGTGAACACGTAGTTTGCTTGAGAGCTGCCTGTCAGCCTGATGGTGTGTGAAGTCAGTGAGCCAAATGGAGTTGTTCTCCCACAAGAACCACTCGGCTGATTCTTCTTCAATATGCAATTCAGCAACATGCAGTGTTGCTTGATGGAATTAGCTATTACAGCAACATCTGCGTCTAGAGCCTTTGTATTTAGGGCTAGCTGAAAAGGGCTTTGGCGCTGAAGTGGTTTCTGAATGTGGAGTTGGTGGCATGTGAAACCCGCCTGTGGAGCCTTCGTTTGTGTGGGATGCTCACCAACCTGCCCTTCAGGACAATGCACTCAAACGGCATTAAGCATAGTGTGTGAACACGTAGTTTGCGTGAGAGCTGCCTGTCAGCCTGCTGGTGTGTGAAGTCAGTGAGCCAAATGGAGTTGTTCACCCACAAGAACCACTCAGCTGATTCTTCTTCAATATGCAATTCAGCAACATGCAGTGTTGCTTGATGGAATTAGCTCTTACAGCAACATCTGCGTCTAGAGCCTCTGTATTTACAGCTAGCTGAAAAGGGCTTTGGCGCTGAAGTGGTTTCTGAATGTGGAGTTGGTGGCATGTGAAACCCGCCTGTGGAGCCTTCGTTTGTGTGGGATGCTCAGCAAGCTGCCCTTCAGGACAATGCACTCAAACGGCATTTAGCATAGCGTGTGAACACGTAGTTTGCTTGAGAGCTGCCTGTCAGCCTGATGGTGTGTGAAGTCAGTGAGCCAAATGGAGTTGTTCTCCCACAAGAACCACTCGGCTGATTCTTCTTCAATATGCAATTCAGCAACATGCAGTGTTGCTTGATGGAATTAGCTCTTACAGCCACATCTGCGTCTAGAGCCTTTGTATTTAGGGCTAGCTGAAAAGGGCTTTGGCGCTGAAGTGGTTTCTGAATGTGGAGTTGGTGGCATGTGAAACCCGCCTGTGGAGCCTTCGCTTGTGTGGGATGCTCACCAACCTGCCCTTCAGGACAATGCACTCAAACGGCATTAAGCATAGTGTGTGAACACGTAGTTTGCTTGAGAGCTGCCTGTCAGCCTGATGGTGTGTGAAGTCAGTGAGCCAAATGGAGTTGTTCTCCCACAAGAACCACTCGGCAGTTTCTTCTTCAATATGCAATTCAGCAACATGCAGTGTTGCTTGATGGAATTAGCTCTTACAGCAACATCTGCGTCTAGAGCCTTTGTATTTAGGGCTAGCTGAAAAGGGCTTTGGCGCTGAAGTGGTTTCTGAATGTGGAGTTGGTGGCATGTGAAACCCGCCTGTGGAGCCTTCGTTTGTGTGGGATGCTCACCAACCTGCCCTTCAGGACAATGCACTCAAACGGCATTAAGCATAGTGTGTGAACAAGTAGTTTGCTTGAGAGCTGCCTGTCAGCCTGATGGTGTGTGAAGTCAGTGAGCCAAATGGAGTTGTTCTCCCACAAGAACCACTCGGCTGATTCTTCTTCAATATGCAATTCAGCAACATGCAGTGTTGCTTGATGGAATTAGCTCTTACAGCCACATCTGCGTCTAGAGCCTTTGTATTTAGGGCTAGCTGAAAACGGCTTTGGCGCTGAAGTGGTTTCTCAATGTGGAGTTGGTGGCATGTGAAACCCGCCTGTGGAGCCTTCGTTTGTGTGGGATGCTCACCAAGCTGCCCTTCAGGACAATGCACTCAAACGGCATTAAGCATAGTGTGTGAACACGTAGTTTGCTTGAGAGCTGCCTGTCAGCCTGATGGTGTGTGAAGTCAGTGAGCCAAATGGAGTTGTTCTCCCACAAGAACCACTCGGCTGATTCTTCTTCAATATGCAATTCAGCAACATGCAGTGTTGCTTGATGGAATTAGCTCTTACAGCAACATCTGCGTCTAGAGCCTTTGTACTTAGGGCTAGCTGAAAAGGGCTTTGGCGCTGAAGTGGTTTCTGAATGTGGAGTTGGTGGCATGTGAAACCCGCCTGTGAAGCCTTCGTTTGTGTGGGATGCTGACCAAGCTGCCCTTCAGGACAATGCACTCAAACGGCATTAAGCATAGTGTGTGAACACGTAGTTTGCTTGAGAGCTGCGTGTCAGGCTGATGGTGTGTGAAGTCAGTGAGCCAAATGGAGTTGTTCTCCCACAAGAACCACTCGGCTGATTCTTCTTAAATATGCAATTCAGCAACATGCAGTGTTGCTTGATGGAATTAGCTCTTACAGCAACATCTGCGTCTAGAGCCTCTGTATTTAGGGCTAGCTGAAAACAGCTTTGGCGCTGAAGTGGTTTCTGAATGTGGAGTTGGTGGCATGTGAAACCCGCCTGTGGAGCCTTCGTTTGTGTGGGATGCTCACCAAACTGCCCTTCAGGACAATGCACTCAAACGGCATTTAGCATAGTGTGTGAACACGTAGTTTGCTTGAGAGCTGCCTGTCAGCCTGATGGTTTGTGAAGTCAGTGAGCCAAATGGAGTTGTTCTCCCACAAGAACCACTCGGCTGATTCTTCTTCAATATGCAATTCAGCAACATGCAGTGTTGCTTGATGGAATTAGCTCTTACAGCAACATCTGCGTCTAGAGCCTTTGTATTTAGGGCTAGCTGAAAACGGCTTTGGCGCTGAAGTGGTTTCTGAATGTGGAGTTGGTGGCATGTGAAACCCGCCTGTGGAGCCTTCGTTTGTGTGGGATGCTCACCAAGCTGCCCTTCAGGACAATGCACTCAAACGGCATTAAGCATAGTGTGTGAACACGTAGTTTGCTTGAGAGCTGCCTGTCAGCCTGATGCTGTGTGAAGTCAGTGAGCCAATGGAGCTGTTCTCTCACAAGAACCACTCGGCTGATTCTTCTTCAATATGCAATTCAGCAACATGCAGTGTTGCTTGATGGAATTAGCTCTTACAGCAACATCTGCGTCTAGAGCCTTTGTATTTAGGGCTAGCTGAAAACGGCTTTGGCGCTGAAGTGGTTTCTCAATGTGGAGTTGGTGGCATGTGAAACCCGTCTGTGGAGCCTTCGTTTGTGTGGGATGCTCACCAACCTGCCCTTCAGGACAAGGCACTCAAACGGCATTAAGCATAGTGTGTGAACACGTAGTTTGCTTGAGAGCTGCCTGTCAGCCTGATGGTGTGTGAAGTCAGTGAGCCAAATGGAGTTGTTCTCCCACAAGAACCACTCGGCTGATTCTTCTTCAATATGCAATTCAGCAACATGCAGTGTTGCTTGATGGAATTAGCTCTTACAGCAACATCTGCATCTAGAGCCTTTGTATTTAGGGCTAGCTGAAAACGGCTTTGGCGCTGAAGTGGTTTCTGAATGTGGAGTTGGTGGCATGTGAAACCCGCCTGTGGAGCCTTCGTTTGTGTGGGATGCTCACCAAGCTGCCCTTCAGGACAATGCACTCAAACGGCATTCAGCATAGTGTGTGAACACGTAGTTTGCTTGAGAGCTGCCTGTCAGCCTGATGGTGTGTGAAGTCAGTGAGCCAAATGGAGTTGTTCTCCCACAAGAACCACTCGGCTGATTCTTCTTCAATATGCAATTCAGCAACATGCAGTGTTGCTTGATGGAATTAGCTCTTACAGCAACATCTGCGTCTAGAGCCTCTGTATTTAGGGCTAGCTGAAAAGGGCTTTGGCGCTGAAGTGGTTTCTGAATGTGGAGTTGGTGGCATGTGAAACCCGCCTGTGGAGCCTTCGTTTGTGTGGGATGCTCACCAACCTGCCCTTCAGGACAATGCACTCAAACGGCATTAAGCATAGTGTGTGAACACGTAGTTTGCTTGAGAGCTGCCTGTCAGCCTGCTGGTGTGTGAAGTCAGTGAGCCAAATGGAGTTGTTCTCCCACAAGAACCACTCGGCTGATTCTTCTTCAATATGCAATTCAGCAACATGCAGTGTTGCTTGATGGAATTAGCTCTTACAGCAACATCTGGGTCTAGAGCCTTTGTATTTAGGGCTAGCTGAAAACGGCTTTGGCGCTGAAGTGGTTTCTGAATGTGGAGTTGGTGGCATGTGAAACCCGCCTGTGGAGCCTTCGTTTGTGTGAGATGCTCACCAACCTGCTCTTCAGGACAATGCACTCAAACGGCATTAAGCATAGTGTGTGAACACGTAGTTTGCTTGAGAGCTGCCTGTCAGCCTGATGGTGTGTGAAGTCAGTGAGCCAAATGGAGTTGTTCTCCCACAAGAACCACTCGGCTGATTCTTCTTCAATATGCAATTCAGCAACATGCAGTGTTGCTTGATGGAATTAGCTCTTACAGCAACATCTGCGTCTAGAGCCTCTGTATTTAGGGCTAGCTGAAAACAGCTTTGGCGCTGAAGTGGTTTCTGAATGTGGAGTTGGTGGCATGTGAAACCCGCCTGTGGAGCCTTCGTTTGTGTGGGATGCTCACCAAACTGCCCTTCAGGACAATGCACTCAAACGGCATTTAGCATAGTGTGTGAACACGTAGTTTGCTTGAGAGCTGCCTGTCAGCCTGCTGGTGTGTGAAGTCAGTGAGCCAAATGGAGTTGTTCTCCCACAAGAACCACTCGGCTGATTCTTCTTCAATATGCAATTCAGCAACATGCAGTGTTGCTTGATGGAATTAGCTCTTACAGCAACATCTGCGTCTAGAGCCTTTGTATTTAGGGCTAGCTGAAAACGGCTTTGGCGCTGAAGTGGTTTCTGAATGTGGAGTTGGTGGCATGTGAAACCCGCCTGTGGAGCCTTCGTTTGTGTGGGATGCTCACCAAGCTGCTCTTCAGGACAATGCACTCAAACGGCATTAAGCATAGTGTGTGAACACGTAGTTTGCTTGAGAGCTGCCTGTCAGCCTGATGCTGTGTGAAGTCAGTGAGCCAATGGAGCTGTTCTCTCACAAGAACCACTCGGCTGATTCTTCTTCAATACGCAATTCAGCAACATGCAGTGTTGCTTGATGGAATTAGCTCTTACAGCAACATCTGCGTCTAGAGCCTTTGTATTGAGGGCTAGCTGAAAACGGCTTTGGCGCTGAAGTGGTTTCTCAATGTGGAGTTGGTGGCATGTGAAACCCGTCTGTGGAGCCTTCGTTTGTGTGGGATGCTCACCAACCTGCCCTTCAGTACAATGCACTCAAACGGCATTAAGCATAGTGTGTGAACACGTAGTTTGCTTGAGAGCTGAGTGTCAGCCTGATGCTGTGTGAAGTCAGTGAGCCAAATGGAGTTGTTCTCCCACAATAACCACTCGGCTGATTCTTCTTCAATATGCAATTCAGCAACATGCAGTGTTGCTTGATGGAATTAGCTCTTACAGCAACATCTGCGTCTAGAGCCTTTGTATTTAGGGCTAGCTGAAAAGGGCTTTGGCGCTGAAGTGGTTTCTGAATGTGGAGTTGGTGGCATGTGAAACCCGCCTGTGGAGCCTTCGTTTGTGTGGGATGCTCACCAACCTGCCCTTCAGGACAATGCACTCAAACGGCATTAAGCATAGTGTGTGAACACGTAGTTTGCTTGAGAGCTGCCTGTCAGCCTGATGCTCTGTGAAGTCAGTGAGCCAAATGGAGTTGTTCTCCCACAATAACCACTCGGCTGATTCTTCTTCAATATGCAATTCAGCAACATGCAGTGTTGCTTGATGGAATTAGCTCTTACAGCAACATCTGCGTCTAGAGCCTCTGTATTTAGGGCAAGCTGAAAACAGCTTTGGCGCTGAAGTGGTTTCTGAATGTGGAGTTGGTGGCATGTGAAACCCGCCTGTGGAGCCTTCGTTTGTGTGGGATGCTCACCAAACTGCCCTTCAGGACAATGCACTCGAACGGCATTTAGCATAGTGTGTGAACACGTAGTTTGCTTGAGAGCTGCCTGTCAGCCTGCTGGTGTGTGAAGTCAGTGAGCCAAATGGAGTTGTTCTCCCACAAGAACCACTCGGCTGATTCTTCTTCAATATGCAATTCAGCAACATGCAGTGTTGCTTGATGGAATTAGCTCTTACAGCAACATCTGCGTCTAGAGCCTTTGTATTTAGGGCTAGCTGAAAACGGCTTTGGCGCTGAAGTGGTTTCTGAATGTGGAGTTGGTGGCATGTGAAACCCGCCTGTGGAGCCTTCGTATGTGTGGGATGCTCACCAAGCTGCCCTTCAGGACAATGCACTCAAACGGCATTAAGCATAGTGTGTGAACACGTAGTTTGCTTGAGAGCTGCCTGTCAGCCTGATGCTGTGTGAAGTCAGTGAGCCAATGGAGCTGTTCTCTCACAAGAACCACTCGGCTGATTCTTCTTCAATATGCAATTCAGCAACATGCAGTGTTGCTTGATGGAATTAGCTCTTACAGCAACATCTGCGTCTAGAGCCTTTGTATTTAGGGCTAGCTGAAAACGGCTTTGGCGCTGAAGTGGTTTCTGAATGTGGAGTTGGTGGCATGTGAAACCCGTCTGTGGAGCCTTCGTTTGTGTGGGATGCTCACCAACCTGCCCTTCAGGACAAGGCACTCAAACGGCATTAAGCATAGTGTGTGAACACGTAGTTTGCTTGAGAGCTGCCTGTCAGCCTGATGCTGTGTGAAGTCAGTGAGCCAAATGGAGTTGTTCTCCCACAAGAACCACTCGGCTGATTCTTCTTCAATATGCAATTCAGCAACATGCAGTGTTGCTTGATGGAATTAGCTCTTACAGCAACATCTGCGTCTAGAGCCTTTGTATTTAGGGCTAGCTGAAAAGGGCTTTGGCGCTGAAGTGGTTTCTGAATGTGGAGTTGGTGGCATGTTCAACCCGCCTGTGGAGCCTTCGTATGTGTGGGATGCTCACCAAGCTGCCCTTCAGGACAATGCACTCAAACGGCATTAAGCATAGTGTGTGAACACGTAGTTTGCTTGAGAGCTGCCTGTCAGCCTGATGGTGTGTGAAGTCAGTGAGCCAATGGAGCTGTTCTCTCACAAGAACCACTCGGCTGATTCTTCTTCAATATGCAATTCAGCAACATGCAGTGTTGCTTGATGGAATTAGCTCTTACAGCAACATCTGCGTCTAGAGCCTTTGTATTTAGGGCTAGCTGAAAACGGCTTTGGCGCTGAAGTGGTTTCTGAATGTGGAGTTGGTGGCATGTGAAACCCGTCTGTGGAGCCTTCGTTTGTGTGGGATGCTCACCAACCTGCCCTTCAGGACAAGGCACTCAAACGGCATTAAGCATAGTGTGTGAACACGTAGTTTGCTTGAGAGCTGCCTGTCAGCCTGATGCTGTGTGAAGTCAGTGAGCCAAATGGAGTTGTTCTCCCACAAGAACCACTCAGCTGATTCTTCTTCAATATGCAATTCAGCAACATGCAGTGTTGCTTGATGGAATTAGCTCTTACAGCCACATCTGCGTCTAGAGCCTCTGTATTTAGGGCTAGCTGAAAACGGCTTTGGCGTTGAAGTGGTTTCTGAATGTGGAGTTGGTGGCATGTGAAACCCGCCTGTGGAGCCTTCGTTTGTGTGGGATGCTCACCAACCTGCCCTTCAGGACAATGCACTCAAACGGCATTAAGCATAGTGTGTGAACACGTAGTTTGCTTGAGAGCTGCCTGTCAGCCTGATGCTGTGTGAAGTCAGTGAGCCAATGGAGCTGTTCTCTCACAAGAACCACTCGGCTGATTCTTCTTCAATATGCAATTCAGCAACATGCAGTGTTGCTTGATGGAATTAGCTCTTACAGCCACATCTGCGTCTAGAGCCTTTGTATTTAGGGCTAGCTGAAAACGGCTTTGGCGCTGAAGTGGTTTCTGAATGTGGAGTTGGTGGCATGTGAAACCCGTCTGTGGAGCCTTCGTTTGTGTGGGATGCTCACAAACCTGCCCTTCAGGACAATGCACTCAAACGGCATTAAGCATAGTGTGTGAACACATAGTTTGCTTGAGAGCTGCCTGTCAGCCTGATGGTGTGTGAAGTCAGTGAGCCAAATGGAGTTGTTCTCCCCCAAGAACCACTCGGCTGATTCTTCTTCAATATGCAATTCAGCAACATGCAGTGTTGCTTGATGGAATTAGCTCTCAAAGCAACATCCTCGTCTAGAGCCTTTGTATTTAGGGCTAGCTGAAAACGGCTTTGGCGCTGAAGTGGTTTCTGAATGTGGAGTTGGTGGCATGTGAAACCCGCCTGTGGAGCCTTCTTTTGTGTGGGATGCTCACCAAGCTGCCCTTCAGGACAATGCACTCAAACGGCATTTAGCATAGTGTGTGAACTCCTAGTTTGCTTGAGAGCTGCCTGTCAGCCTGATGGTGTGTGAAGTCAGTGAGCAAAATAGAGTTGTTCTCCCACAAGAACCACTCGGCTGATTCTTCTTCAATATGCCATTCAGCAACATGCAGTGTTGCTTGATGGAATTAGCTCTTACAGCAACATCTGCGTCTAGAGCCTTTGTATTTAGGGCTAGCTGAAAACGGCTTTGGCGCTGAATTTGTTTCTGAACGTGGAGTTGGTGGCATGTGAAACCCGCCTGTGGAGCCTTCGTTTGTGTGGGATGCTCACCAACCTGCCCTTTAGGACAATGCACTCAAACTGCATTAAGCAATGTGTGTGAACACTTCGTTCGCTTGAGAGCTGCCTGTCAGCCTGATGGTGTGTGAAGTCAGTGAGCCAAATGGAGTTGTTCTCCCCCAAGAACCACTCGGCTGATTCTTCTTCAATATGCAATTCAGCAACATGCAGTGTTGCTTGATGGAATTAGCTCTCAAAGCAACATCCTCGTCTAGAGCCTTTGTATTTAGGGCTAGCTGAAAACGGCTTTGGCGCTGAAGTGGTTTCTGAATGTGGAGTTGGTGGCATGTGAAACCCGCCTGTGGAGCCTTCGTATGTGTGGGATGCTCACCAAGCTGCCCTTCAGGACAATGCACTCAAACGGCATTAAGCATACTGTGTGAACACGTAGTTTGCTTGAGAGCTGCCTGTCAGCCTGATGGTTTGTGAAGTCAGTGAGCCAAATGGAGTTGTTCTCCCACAAGAACCACTCGGCTGATTCTTCTTCAATATGCAATTCAGCAACATGCAGTGTTGCTGGATGAAATTAGCTCTTACAGCAACATCTGGGTCTAGAGCCTTTGTATTTAGGGCTAGCTGAAAACGGCTTTGGCGCTGAAGTGGTTTCTGAATGTGGAGTTGGTGGCATGTGAAACCCGCCTGTGGAGCCTTCGTTTGTGTGGGATGCTCACCAAGCTGCCCTTCAGGACAATGCACTCAAACGGCATTAAGCATAGTGTGTGAACACGTAGTTTGCTTGAGAGCTGCCTGTCAGCCTGATGCTGTGTGAAGTCAGTGAGCCAAATGGAGTTGTTCTCCCACAAGAACCACTCGGCTGATTCTTCTTCAATATGCAATTCAGCAACATGCAGTGTTGCTTGATGGAATTAGCTCTTACAGCAACATCTGCGTCTAGAGCCTTTGTATTTAGGGCTAGCTGAAAACGGCTTTGGCGCTGAAGTGGTTTCTGAATGTGGAGTTGGTGGCATGTGAAACCCGCCTGTGGAGCCTTCATTTGTGTGGGATGCTCACCAACCTGCCCTTCAGGACAATGCACTCAAATGGCATTAAGCATAGTGTGTGAACACGTAGTTTGCTTGAGAGCTGCCTGTCAGCCTGATGGTGTGTGAAGTCAGTGAGCCAAATGGAGTTGTTCTCCCACAAGAACCACTCGGCTGATTCTTCTTCAATATGCAATTCAGCAACATGCAGTGTTGCTTGATGGAATTAGCTCTTACAGCAACATCTGCATCTAGAGCCTTTGTATTTAGGGCTAGTTGAAAACGGCTTTGGCGCTGAAGTGGTTTCTGAATGTGGAGTTGGTGGTATGTGAAACCCGCCGTTGGAGACTTCGTTTGTGTGGGATGCTCACCAACCTGCCCTTCAGGACAATGCACTCAAACGGCATTTAGCATAGTGTGTGAACACGTAGTTTGCTTGAGAGCTGCCTGTCAGCCTGATGGTGTGTGAAGTCAGTGAGCCAAATGGAGTTGTTCTCCCACAAGAACCACTCGGCTGATTCTTCTTCAATATGCCATTCAGCAACATGCAGTGTTGCTTGATGGAATTAGCTCTTACAGCAACATCTGCGTCTAGAGTCTTTGTATTTAGGGCTAGCTGAAAACGGCTTTGGCGCTGAAGTGGTTTCTGAATGTGGAGTTGGTGGCATGTGAAACCCGCCTGTGGAGCCTTCGTTTGTGTGGGATGCTCACCAAGCTGCCCTTCAGGACAATGCACTCAAACGGCATTAAGCATAGTGTGTGAACACGTAGTTTGCTTGAGAGCTGCCTGTCAGCCTGATGGTGTGTGAAGTCAGTGAGCCAAATGGAGCTGTTCTCTCACAAGAACCACTCGGCTGATTCTTCTTCAATATGCAATTCAGCAACATGCAGTGTTGCTTGATGGAATTAGCTCTTACAGCAACATCTGCGTCTAGAGCCTTTGTATTTAGGGCTAGCTGAAAAGGGCTTTGGCGCTGAAGTGGTTTCTGAATGTGGAGTTGGTGGCATGTTCAACCCGCCTGTGGAGCCTTCGTTTGTGTGGGATGCTCACCAACCTGCCCTTCAGGACAATGCACTCAAGCAGCATTAACCACAGTGTGTGAACACAGAGTTTGCTTGAGAGCTGCCTTTCAGCCTGATGGTGTGTGAAGTCAGTGAGCCAAATGGAGTTGTTCTCCCACCAGAACCACTCGGCTGATTCTTCTTCAATATGCAATTCAGCAACATGCAGTGTTGCTTGATGGAATTAGCTCTCAAAGCAACATCCTCGTCTAGAGCCTTTGTATTTAGGGCTAGCTGAAAACGGCTTTGGCGCTGAAGTGGTTTCTGAATGTGGAGTTGGTGGCATGTGAAACCCGTCTGTGGAGCCTTCGTTTGTGTGGGATGCTCACCAAGCTGCCCTTCAGGACAATGCACTCAAACGGCATTAAGCATAGTGTGTGAACACGTAGTTTGCTTGAGAGCTGCCTGTCAGCCTGATGCTGTGTGAAGTCAGTGAGCCAAATGGAGTTGTTCTCCCACAAGAACCACTCGGCTGATTCTTCTTCAATATGCAATTCAGCAACATGCAGTGTTGCTTGATGGAATTAGCTCTTACAGCAACATCTGCGTCTAGAGCCTTTGTATTTAGGGCTAGCTGAAAACGGCTTTGGCGCTGAAGTGGTTTCTGAATGTGGAGTTGGTGGCATGTGAAACTCGCCTGTGGAGCTTTCGTTTGTGTGGGATGCTCACCAACCTGCCCTTCAGGACAATGCACTCAAACGGCATTAAGCATAGTGTGTGAACACGTAGTTTGCTTGAGAGCTGCCTGTCAGCCTGATGCTCTGTGAAGTCAGTGAGCCAAATGGAGTTGTTCTCCCACAAGAACCACTCGGCTGATTCTTCTTCAATATGCAATTCAGCAACATGCAGTGTTGCTGGATGGAATTAGCTCTTACAGCAACATCTGCGTCTACAGCCTTTGTATTTAGGGCTAGCTGAAAACGGCTTTGGCGCGGAATTGGTTTCTGAACGTGGAGTTGGTTTCATGTGAAACCCGCCTGTGGAGCCTTCGTTTGTGTGGGATGCTCACCCAGCTGCCCTTCAGGACAATGCACTCAAACGGCATTAGGCATAGTGTGTGAACACGTAGTTTGCTTGAGAGCTGCCTGTCAGCCTGATGGTGTGTGAAGTCAGTGAGCCAAATGGAGTTGTTCTCCCACAAGAACCACTCGGCTGATTCTTCTTCAATATGCAATTCAGCAACATGCAGTGTTGCTTGATGGAATTAGCTCTTACAGCAACATCTGGGTCTAGAGCCTTTGTATTTAGGGCTAGCTGAAAACGGCTTTGGCGCTGAAGTGGTTTCTGAATGTGGAGTTGGTGGCATGTGAAACCCGCCTGTGGAGCCTTCGTTTGTGTGGGATGCTCACCAACCTGCCCTTCAGGACAATGCACTCAAGCAGCATTAACCATAGTGTGTGAACACATAGTTTGCTTGAGAGCTGCCTGTCAGCCTGATGGTGTGTGAAGTCAGTGAGCCAAATGGAGTTGTTCTCCCACAAGAACCACTCGGCTGATTCTTCTTCAATATGCAATTCAGCAACATGCAGTGTTGCTTGATGGAATTAGCTCTTACAGCAACATCTGCGTCTAGAGCCTTTGTATTTAGGGCTAGCTGAAAAGGGCATTGGCGCTGAAGTGGTTTCTGAATGTGGAGTTGGTGGCATGTGAAACCCGCCTGTGGAGCCTTCGTTTGTGTGGGATGCTCACCAAGCTGCCCTTCAGGACAATGCACTCAAACGGCATTTAGCATAGTGTGTGAACACGTAGTTTGCTTGAGAGCTGCCTGTCAGCCTGATGGTGTGTGAAGTCAGTGAGCCAAATAGAGTTGTTTTCCCACAAGAACCACTCGGCTGATTCTTCTTCAATATGCAATTCAGCAACATGCAGTGTTGCTTGATGGAATTAGCTCTTACAGCAACATCTGCGTCTAGAGCCTTTGTATTTAGGGCTAGCTGAAAACGGCTTTGGCGCTGAATTGGTTTCTGAACGTGGAGTTGGTGGCATGTGAAACCCACCTGTGGAGCCTTCGTTTGTGTGGGATGCTCACCAACCTGCCCTTCAGGACAATGCACTCAAACGGCATTAAGCATAGTGTGTGAACACGTAGTTTGCTTGAGAGCTGCCTGTCAGCCTGATGGTGTGTGAAGTCAGTGAGCCAAATGGAGTTGTTCTCCCACAAGAACCACTCGGCTGATTCTTCTTCAATATGCAATTCAGCAACATGCAGTGTTGCTGGATGGAATTAGCTCTTACAGCAACATCTGTGTCTAGAGCCTTTGTATTTAGGGCTAGCTGAAAACGGCTTTGGCGCTGAAGTGGTTTCTGAATGTGGAGTTGGTGGCATGTGAAACTCGCCTGTGGAGCCTTCGTTTGTGTGGGATGCTCACCAAGCTGCCCTTCAGGACAATGCACTCAAGCAGCATTAACCATAGTGTGTGAACACATAGTTTGCTTGAGAGCTGCCTGTCAGCCTGATGGTGTGTGAAGTCAGTGAGCCAAATGGAGTTGTTCTCCCACAAGAACCACTCGGCTGATTCTTCTTCAATATGCAATTCAGCAACATGCAGTGTTGTGTGATGGAATTAGCTCTTACAGCCACATCTGCGACTAGAGCCTTTGTATTTAGGGCTAGCTGAAAACGGCTTTGGCGCTGAAGTGGTTTCTGAATGTGGAGTTGGTGGCATGTGAAACCCGCCTGTGGAGCCTTCGTTTGTGTGGGATGCTCACCAAGCTGCCCTTCAGGACAATGCACTCAAACGGCATTAAGCATAGTGTGTGAACACGTAGTTTGCTTGAGAGCTGCCTGTCAGCCTGATGGTGTGTGAAGTCAGTGAGCCAAATGGAGCTGTTCTCTCACAAGAACCACTCGGCTGATTCTTCTTCAATATACAATTCAGCAACATGCAGTGTTGCTTGATGGAATTAGCTCTTACAGCAATATCTGCGTCTAGAGCCTTTGTATTTAGGGCTAGCTGAAAACGGCTTTGGCGCTGAAGTGGTTTCTGAATGTGGAGTTGGTGGCATGTTCAACCCGCCTGTGGAGCCTTCGTTTGTGTTGGATGCTCACCAACCTGCCCTTCAGGACAATGCACTCAAGCAGCATTAAGCATAGTGTGTGAACACATAGTTTGCTTGAGAGCTGCCTGTCAGCCTGATGCTGTGTGAAGTCAGTGAGCCAAATGGAGTTGTTCTCCCACAAGAACCACTCGGCTGATTCTTCTTCAATATGCAATTCAGCAACATGCAGTGTTGCTTGATGGAATTAGCTCTCAAAGCAACATCCTCGTCTAGAGCCTTTGTATTTAGGGCTAGCTGAAAACGGCTTTGGCGCTGAAGTGGTTTCTGAATGTGGAGTTGGTGGCATGTGAAACCCGCCTGTGGAGCCTTCGTTTGTGTGGGATGCTCACCAAGCTGCCCTTCAGGACAATGCACTCAAACGGCATTAAGCATAGTGTGTGAACACGTAGTTTGCTTGAGAGCTGCCTGTTAGCCTGATGCTGTGTGAAGTCAGTGAGCCAATGGAGTTGTTCTCCCACAAGAACCACTCGGCTGATTCTTCTTCAATATGCAATTCAGCAACATGCAGTGTTGCTTGATGGAATTAGCTCTTACAGCAACATCTGCGTCTAGAGCCTTTGTATTTAGGGCTAGCTGAAAACGGCTTTGGCGCTGAAGTGGTTTCTGAATGTGGAGTTGGTGGCATGTGAAACCCGCCTGTGGAGCCTTCGTTTGTGTGGGATGCTCACCAAGCTGCCCTTCAGGACAATGCACTCAAACGGCATTAGGCATAGTGTGTGAACACGTAGTTTGCTTGAGAGCTGCCTGTCAGCCTGATGGTGTGTGAAGTCAGTGAGCCAAATGGAGTTGTTCTCCCACAAGAACCACTCGGCTGATTCTTCTTCAATATGCAATTCAGCAACATGCAGTGTTGCTTGATGGAATTAGCTCTTACAGCAACATCTGTGTCTAGAGCCTTTGTATTTAGGGCTAGCTGAAAACGGCTTTGGCGCTGAAGTGGTTTCTGAATGTGGAGTTGGTGGCATGTGAAACCCGCCTGTGGAGCCTTCGTTTGTGTGGGATGCTCACCAACCTGCCCTTCAGGACAATGCACTCAAGCAGCATTAACCATAGTGTGTGAACACATAGTTTGCTTGAGAGCTGCCTGTCAGCCTGATGGTGTGTGAAGTCAGTGAGCCAAATGGAGTTGTTCTCCCACAAGAACCACTCGGCTGATTCTTCTTCAATATGCAATTCAGCAACATGCAGTGTTGCTTGATGGAATTAGCTCTTACAGCAACATCTGCGTCTAGAGTCTTTGTATTTAGGGCTAGCTGAAAAGGGCTTTGGCGCTGAAGTGGTTTCTGAATGTGGAGTTGGTGGCATGTGAAACCCGCCTGTGGAGCCTTCGTTTGTGTGGGATGCTCACCAAGCTGCCCTTCAGGACAATGCACTCAAACGGCATTTAGCATAGTGTGTGAACACGTAGTTTGCTTGAGAGCTGCCTGTCAGCCTGATGGTGTGTGAAGTCAGTGAGCCAAATAGAGTTGTTCTCCCACAAGAACCACTCGGCTGATTCTTCTTCAATATGCAATTCAGCAACATGCAGTGTTGCTTGATGGAATTAGCTCTTACAGCAACATCTGCGTCTACAGCCTTTGTATTTAGGGCTAGCTGAAAAGGGCTTTGGCGCTGAATTGGTTTCTGAATGTGGAGTTGGTGGCATGTGAAACCCGCCTGTGGAGCCTTCGTTTGTGTGGGATGCTCACCAAGCTGCCCTTCAGGACAATGCACTCAAACGGCATTAAGCATAGTGTGTGAACACGTAGTTTGCTTGAGAGCTGCCTGTCAGCCTGATGGTGTGTGAAGTCAGTGAGCCAAATGGAGTTGTTCTCCCACAAGAACCACTCGGCTGATTCTTCTTCAATATGCAATTCAGCAACATGCAGTGTTGCTTGATGGAATTAGCTCTTACAGCAACATCTGGGTCTAGAGCCTTTGTATTTAGGGCTAGCTGAAAACGGCTTTGGCGCTGAAGTGGTTTCTGAATGTGGAGTTGGTGGCATGTGAAACCCACCTGTGGAGCCTTCGTTTGTGTGGGATGCTCACCAATCTGCCCTTCAGGACAATGCACTCAAGCAGCATTAACCATAGTGTGTGAACACATAGTTTGCTTGAGAGCTGCCTGTCAGCCTGATGGTGTGTGAAGTCAGTGAGCCAAATGGAGTTGTTCTCCCACAACAACCACTCGGCTGATTCTTCTTCAATATGCAATTCAGCAACATGCAGTGTTGTGTGATGGAATTAGCTCTTACAGCAACATCTGGATCTAGAGCCTTTGTATTTAGGGCTAGCTGAAAAGGGCTTTGGCGCTGAAGTGGTTTCTGAATGTGGAGTTCGTGGCATGTGAAACGCGCCTGTGGAGACTTCGTTTGTGTGGGATGCTCACCAACCTGCCCTTCAGGACAATGCACTCAAACGGCATTTAGCATAGTGTGTGAACACGTAGTTTGCTTGAGAGCTGCCTGTCAGCCTGATGGTGTGTGAAGTCAGTGAGCCAAATAGAGTTGTTCTCCCACAAGAACCACTCGGCTGATTATTCTTCAATATACAATTCAGCAACATGCAGTGTTGCTTCATGGAATTAGCTCTTACAGCCACATCTGCGTCTAGAGCCTTTGTATTTAGGGCTAGCTGAAAACGGCTTTGGCGCTGAAGTGGTTTCTGAATGTGGAGTTGGTGGCATGTTCAACCCGCCTGTGGAGCCTTCGTTTGTGTGGGATGCTCACCAACCTGCCCTTCAGGACAATGCACTCAAGCAGCATTAACCATAGTGTGTGAACACATAGTTTGCTTGAGAGCTGCCTGTCAGCCTGATGGTGTGTGAAGTCAGTGAGCCAAATGGAGTTGTTCTCCCACAATAACCACTCGGCTGATTCTTCTTCAATATGCAATTCAGCAACATGCAGTGTTGCTTGATGGAATTAGCTCTCAAAGCAACATCCTCGTCTAGAGCCTTTGTATTTAGGGCTAGCTGAAAACGGCTTTGGCGCTGAAGTGGTTTCTGAATGTGGAGTTGGTGGCATGTGAAACCCGCCTGTGGAGCCTTCGTTTGTGTGGGATGCTCACCAAGCTGCCCTTCAGGACAATGCACTCAAACGACATTAAGCATAGTGTGTGAACACGTAGTTTGCTTGAGAGCTGCCTGTCAGCCTGATGCTGTGTGAAGTCAGTGAGCCAATGGAGTTGTTCTCCCACAAGAACCACTCGGCTGATTCTTCTTCAATATGCAATTCAGCAACATGCAGTGTCGTGTGATGGAATTAGCTCTTACAGCAACATCTGCGTCTAGAGCCTTTGTATTTAGGGCTAGCTGAAAAGGGCTTTGGCGCTGAAGTGGTTTCTGAATGTGGAGTTGGTGGCATGTGAAACCCGCCTGTGGAGCCTTCGTTTGTGTGGGATGCTCACCAACCTGCCCTTCAGGACAATGCACTCAAGCAGCATTAACCATAGTGTGTGAACAAGTAGTTTGCTTGAGAGCTGCCTGTCAGCCTGATGGTGTGTGAAGTCAGTGAGCCAAATGGAGTTGTTCTCCCACAAGAACCACTCGGCTGATTCTTCTTCAATATGCAATTCAGCAACATGCAGTGTTGTGTGATGGAATTAGCTCTTACAGCCACATCTGCGTCTAGAGCCTTTGTATTTAGGGCTAGCTGAAAAAGGCTTTGGCGCTGAAGTGGTTTCTGAATGTGGAGTTGGTGGCATGTGAAACCCGCCTGTGGAGCCTTCGATTGTGTGGGATGCTCACCAACCTGCCCTTCAGGACAATGCACTCAAACGGCATTAAGCATAGTGTGTGAACACGTAGTTTGCTTGAGAGCTGCCTGTCAGCCTGCTGGTGTGTGAAGTCAGTGAGCCAAATGGAGTTGTTCTCCCACAAGAACCACTCGGCTGATTCTTCTTCAATATGCAATTCAGCAACATGCAGTGTTGCTTGATGGAATTAGCTCTTACAGCAACATCCTCGTCTAGAGCCTTTGTATTTAGGGCTAGCTGAAAACGGCTTTGGTGCTGAAGTGGTTTCTGAATGTGGAGTTGGTGGCATGTGAAACCCGCCTGTGGAGCCTTCGTTTGTGTGGGATGCTCACCAACCTGCCCTTCAGGACAATGCACTCAAACGGCATTAAGCATAGTGTGTGAACACGTAGTTTGCTTGAGAGCTGCCTGTCAGCCTGATGCTGTGTGAAGTCAGTGAGCCAAATGGAGTTGTTCTCCCACAAGAACCACTCGGCTGATTCTTCTTCAATATGCAATTCAGCAACATGCAGTGTTGCTTGATGGAATTAGCTCTTACAGCATCATCCTCGTCTAGAGCCTTTGTATTTAGGGCTAGCTGAAAACGGCTTTGGCGCTGAAGTGGTTTCTGAATGTGGAGTTGGTGGCATGTGAAACCCGCCTGTGGAGCCTTCGTTTGTGTGGGATGCTCACCAACCTGCCCTTCAGGACAATGCACTCAAACGGCATTAAGCATAGTGTGTGAACACGTAGTTTCCTTGAGAGCTGCCTGTCAGCCTGATGCTGTGTGAAGTCAGTGAGCCAAATGGAGTTGTTCTCCCACAAGAACCACTCGGCTGATTCTTCTTCAATATGCAATTCAGCAACATGCAGTGTTGCTTGATGGAATTAGCTCTTACAGCAACATCCTCGTCTAGAGCCTTTGTATTTAGGGCTAGCTGAAAACGGCTTTGGCGCTGAAGTGGTTTCTGAATGTGGAGTTGGTGGCATGTGAAACCCGCCTGTGGAGCCTTTGTTTGTGTGGGATGCTCACCAAGCTGCCCTTCAGGACAATGCACTCAAACGGCATTAAGCATAGTGTGTGAACACGTAGTTTGCTTGAGAGCTGCCTGTCAGCCTGATGGTGTGTGAAGTCAGTGAGCCAAATGGAGTTGTTCTCCCACAAGAACCACTCGGCTGATTCTTCTTCAATATGCAATTCAGCAACATGCAGTGTTGCTTGATGGAATTAGCTCTTACAGCAACATCTGGGTCTAGAGCCTTTGTATTTAGGGCTAGCTGAAAACGGCTTTGGCGCTGAAGTGGTTTCTGAATGTGGAGTTGGTGGCATGTGAAACCTGCCTGTGGAGAATTCGTTTGTGTGGGATGCTCACCAACCTGCCCTTCAGGACAATGCACTCAAACGGCATTAAGCATAGTGTGTGAACACGTAGTTTGCTTGAGAGCTGCCTGTCAGCCTGATGGGGTGTGAAGTCAGTGAGCCAAATGGAGTTGTTCTCCCACAAGAACCACTCGGCTGATTCTTCTTCAATATGCAATTCAGCAACATGCAGTGTTGCTTGATGGAATTAGCTCTTACAGCAACATCTGCGTCTAGAGCCTTTGTATTTAGGGCTAGCTGAAAAGGGCTTTGGCGCTGAAGTGGTTTCTGAATGTGGAGTTGGTGGCATGTGAAACCCACCTGTGGAGCCTTCGTATGTGTGGGATGCTCACCAACCTGCCCTTCAGGACAATGCACTCAAACGACATTTAGCATAGTGTGTGAACACGTAGTTTGCTTGAGAGCTGCCTGTCAGCCTGATGGTGTGTGAAGTCAGTGAGCCAAATGGAGTTGTTCTCCCACAAGAACCACTCGGCTGATTCTTCTTCAATATGCAATTCAGCAACATGCAGTGTTGCTTGATGGAATTAGCCATTATAGCAACATCCCCGTCTAGAGCCTTTGTATTTAGGGCTAGCTGAAAACGGCTTTGGCGCTGAAGTGGTTTCTGAATGTGGAGTTGGTGGAATGTGAAACCCGCCTGTGGAGCCTTCGTTTGTGTGGGATGCTCACCAAGGTGCCCTTCAGGACAATGCACTCAAACGGCATTTAGCATAGTGTGTGAACACATAGTTTGCTTGAGAGCTGCCTGTCAGCCTGATGGTGTGTGAAGTCAGTGAGCCAAATGGAGTTGTTCTCCCACAAGAACCACTCGGCTGATTCTTCTTCAATATGCAATTCAGCAACATGCAGTGTTGCTTGATGGAATTATCCCTTACAGCAACATCTGCGTCTAGAGCCTTTGTATTTAGGGCTAGCTGAAAACGGCTTTGGCGCTGAAGTGGTTTCTGAATGTGGAGTTGGTGGCATGTGAAACCTGCCTGTGGAGCCTTCGTTTGGGTGGGATGCTCACCAACCTGCCCTTCAGGACAATGCACTCAAACGGCATTAAGCATAGTGTGTGAACACGTAGTTCGCTTGAGAGCTGCCTGTCAGCCTGATGGTGTGTGAAGTCAGTGAGCCAAATGGAGCTGTTGTCTCACAAGAACCACTCGGCTGATTCTTCTTCAATATGCAATTCAGCAACATGCAGTGTTGCTTGATGGAATTAGCTCTTACAGCAACATCCTCGTCTAGAGCCTTTGTATTTAGGGCTAGCTGAAAACGGCTTTGGCGCTGAAGTGGTTTCTGAATGTGGAGTTGGTGGAATGTGAAACCCGCCTGTGGAGCCTTCGTTTGTGTGGGATGCTCACCAAGGTGCCCTTCAGGACAATGCACTCAAACGGCATTTAGCATAGTGTGTGAACACATAGTTTGCTTGAGAGCTGCCTGTCAGCCTGATGGTGTGTGAAGTCAGTGAGCCAAATGGAGTTGTTCTCCCACAAGAACCACTCGGCTGATTCTTCTTCAATATGCAATTCAGCAACATGCAGTGTTGCTTGATGGAATTATCCCTTACAGCAACATCTGCGTCTAGAGCCTTTGTATTTAGGGCTAGCTGAAAACGGCTTTGGCGCTGAAGTGGTTTCTGAATGTGGAGTTGGTGGCATGTGAAACCTGCCTGTGGAGCCTTCGTTTGGGTGGGATGCTCACCAACCTGCCCTTCAGGACAATGCACTCAAACGGCATTAAGCATAGTGTGTGAACACGTAGTTTGCTTGAGAGCTGCCTGTCAGCCTGATGGTGTGTGAAGTCAGTGAGCCAAATGGAGCTGTTGTCTCACAAGAACCACTCGGCTGATTCTTCTTCAATATGCAATTCAGCAACATGCAGTGTTGCTTGATGGAATTAGCTCTTACAGCAACATCCTCGTCTAGAGCCTTTGTATTTAGGGCTAGCTGAAAACGGCTTTGGCGCTGAAGTGGTTTCTGAATGTGGAGTTGGTGGCATGTGAAACCCGCCTGTGGAGCCTTCGTTTGTGTGGGATGCTCACCAAGCTGTCCTTCAGGACAATGCACTCAAACGGCATTAAGCATAGTGTGTGAACACGTAGTTTGCTTGAGAGCTGCCTGTCAGCCTGATGGTGTGTGAAGTCAGTGAGCAAAATGGAGTTGTTCTCCCACAAGAACCACTCGGCTGATTCTTCTTCAATATGCAATTCAGCAACATGCAGTGTTACTTGATGGAATTAGCCCTTACAGCCACATCTGCGTCTAGAGCCTTTGTATTTAGGGCTAGCTGAAAACGGCTTTGGTGCTGAAGTGGTTTCTGAATGTGGAGTTGGTGGCATGTGAAACCCGCCTGTGAAGCCTTCGTTTGTGTGGGATGCTCACCAACCTGCCCTTAAGGACAATGCACTCAAACGGCATTAAGCATAGTGTGTGAACACGTAGATTGCTTGAGAGCTGCCTGTCAGCCTGATGCTGTGTGAAGTCAGTGAGCCAAATGGAGTTGTTCTCCCACAAGAACCACTCGGCTGATTCTTCTTCAATATGCAATTCAGCAACATGCAGTGTTGCTTGATGGAATTAGCTCTTACAGCAACATCTGCATCTAGAGCCTTTGTATTTAGGGCTAGCTGAAAACGGCTTTGGCGCTGAAGTGGTTTCTGAATGTGGAGTTGGTGGCATGTGAAACCCACCTGTGGAGCCTTCGTTTGTGTGGGATGCTCACCAACCTGCCCTTCAGGACAATGCACTCAAGCGGTATTAACCATAGTGTGTGAACACATAGTTTGCTTGAGAGCTGTCTGTCAGCCTGATGGTGTGTCAAGTGAGTGAGCCAAATGGAGTTGTTCTCCCACAAGAACCACTCGGCTGATTCTTCTTCAATATGCAATTCAGCAACATGCAGTGTTGCTTGATGGAATTAGCTCTTACAGCAACATCTGGGTCTAGAGCCTTTGTATTTAGGGCTAGCTGAAAACGGCTTTGGCGCTGAAGTGGTTTCTGAATGTGGAGTGGGTGGCATGTGAAACCCGCCTGTGGAGCCTTCGTTTGGGTGGGATGCTCACCAACCTGCCCTTCAGGACAATGCACTCAAGCGGCATTAACCATAGTGTTGGAACACATAGTTTGCTTGAGAGCTGCCTGTCAGCCTGATGGTGTGTGAAGTCAGTGAGCCAAATGGAGTTGTTCTCCCACAAGAACCACTCGGCTGATTCTTCTTCAATATGCAATTCAGCAACATGCAGTGTTGCTTGATGGAATTAGCTCTTACAGCAACATCTGCGTCTACAGCCTTTGTATTTAGGGCTAGCTGAAAAGGGCTTTGGCGCTGAAGTGGTTTCTGAATGTGGAGTTGGTGGCATGTGAAACCCGCCTGTGGAGCCTTCGTTTGTGTGGGATGCTCACCAACCTGCGCTTCAGGACAATGCACTCAAACGGCATTAAGCATAGTGTGTGAACACGTAGTTTGCTTGAGAGCTGCCTGTCAGCCTGATGGTGTGTGAAGTCAGTGAGCCAAATGGAGTTGTTCTCCCACAAGAACCACTCGGCTGATTCTTCTTCAATATGCAATTCAGCAACATGCAGTGTTGCTTGATGGAATTAGCTCTTACAGCAACATCTGCGTCTAGAGTCTTTGTATTTAGGGCTAGCTGAAAACGGCTTTGGCGCTGAAGTGGTTTCTGAATGTGGAGTTGGTGGCATGTGAAACCCGCCTGTGGAGCCTTCGTTTGTGTGGGATGCTCACCAACCTGCCCTTCAGGACAATGCACTCAAACGGCATTAAGCATAGTGTGTGAACACGTAGTTTGCTTGAGAGCTGCCTGTCAGCCTGATGGTGTGTCAAGTGAGTGAGCCAAATGGAGTTGTTCTCCCATAAGAACCACACGGCTGATTCTTCTTCAATATGCAATTCAGCAACATGCAGTGTTGCTTGATCGAATTAGCTCTTACAGCCACATCTGCGTCTATAGCCTTTGTATTTAGGGCTAGCTGAAAACGGCTTAGGCGCTGAAGTGGTTTCTGAATGTGGAGTTGGTGGCATGTGAAACCCGCCTGTGGAGCCTTCGTTTGCGTGGGATGCTCACCAACCTGCCCTTCAGGACAATGCACTCAAACGGCACTAAGCATAGTGTGTGAACACGTAGTTTGCTTGAGAGCTGCCTGTCAGCCTGCTGGTGTGTGAAGTCAGTGAGCCAAATGGAGTTGTTCTCCCACAAGAACCACTCGGCTGATTCTTCTTCAATATGCAATTCAGCAACATGCAGTGTTGCTTGATGGAATTAGCTCTTACAGCAACATCTGCGTCTACAGCCTTTGTATTTAGGGCTAGCTGAAAACGGCTTTGGCGCTGAAGTGGTTTCCAAATGTGGAGTTGGTGGCATGTGAAACCCGTCTGTGGAGCCTTCGTTTGTTTGGATGCTCACCAAACTGCCCTTCAGGACAATGCACTCAAACGGCATTTAGCATAGTGTTGGAACACATAGTTTGCTTGAGAGCTGCCTGTCAGCCTGATGGTGTGTGAAGTCAGTGAGCCAAATGGAGTTGTTCTCCCACAAGAACCACTCAGCTGATTCTTCTTCAATATGCAATTCAGCAACATGCAGTGTTGCTTGATGGAATTAGCTCTTACAGCAACATCTGCATCTAGAGCCTTTGTATTTAGGGCTAGCTGAAAAAGGCTTTGGCGCTGAAGTGGTTTCTGCATGTCGAGTTGGTGGCATGTGAAACCCACCTGTGGAGCCTTCGTTTGTGTGGGATGCTCACCAAGCTGCCCTTCAGGACAATGCACTCAAACGGCATTAAGCATAGTGTGTGAACACGTAGTTTGCTTGAGAGCTGCCTGTCAGCCTGATGGTGTGTGAAGTCAGTGAGCCAAATGGAGTTGTTCTCCCACAAGAACCACTCGGCTGATTCTTCTTCAATATGCAATTCAGCAACATGCAGTGTTGCTTGATGGAATTAGCTCTTACAGCAACATCTACGTCTAGAGCCTCTGTATTTAGGGTTAGCTGAAAACGGCTTTGGCGCTGAAGTAGTTGCTGAATGTGGAGTTGGTGGCATGTGAAACCCGTCTATGGAGCCTTCGTTTGTTTGGATGCTCACCAACCTGCCCTTCAGGACAATGCACTCAAACGGCATTAAGCATAGTGTGTGAACACGTAGATTGCTTGAGGGCTGTCTGTCAGCCTGATGGTGTGTGAAGTCAGTGAGCCAAATGGAGTTGTTCTCCCACAAGAACCACTCGGCTGATTCTTCTTCAATATGCAATTCAGCAACATGCAGTGTTGCTTGATGGAATTAGCTCTTACAGCAACATCTGGGTCTAGAGCCTTTGTATTTAGGGCTAGCTGAAAACGGCTTTGGCGCTGAAGTGGTTTCTGAATGTGGAGTTGGTGGCATGTGAAACCCGCCTGTGGAGCCTTCGTTTGTGTGGGATGCTCACCAACCTGCCCTTCAGGACAATGCACTCAAGCGGCATTAACCATAGTGTGTGAACACATAGTTTGCTTGAGAGCTGCCTGTCAGCCTGATGGTGTGTGAAGTCAGTGAGCCAAATGGAGTTGTTCTCCCACAAGAACCACTCGGCTGATTCTTCTTCAATATGTCATTCAGCAACATGCAGTGTTGCTTGATGGAATTAGCTCTTACAGCCACATCTGCGTCTAGAGCCTTTGTATTTAGGGCTAGCTGAAAAGGGCTTTGGCGCTGAAGTGGTTTCTGAATGTGGAGTTGGTGGCATGTGAAACCCGCCTGTGGAGCCTTCGTTTGTGTGGGATGCTCACCAAGCTGCCCTTGAGGACAATGCACTCAAACTGCATTAAGCATAGTGTGTGAACACGTAGTTTGCTTGAGAGCTGTCTGTCAGCCTGATGGTGTGTGAAGTCAGTGAGCCAAATGGAGTTGTTCTCCCACAAGAACCACTCGGCTGATTCTTCTTCAATATGCAATTCAGCAACATGCAGTGTTGCTTGATGGAATTAGCTCTTACAGCAACATCTGGGTCTAGAGCCTTTGTATTTAGGGCTAGCTGAAAACGGCTTTGGCGCTGAAGTGGTTTCTGAATGTGGAGTTGGTGGCATGTGAAACCCGACCGGGGAGACTTCGTTTGTGTGGGATGCTCACCAAGCTCCCCTTCAGGACAATGCACTCAAACGGCATTAAGCATAGTGTGTGAACACAGAGTTTGCTTGAGAGCTGCCTGTCAGCCTGATGGTGTGTGAAGTCAGTGAGCCAAATGGAGCTGTTCTCTCACAAGAACCACTCCGCTGATTCTTCTTCAATATGCAATTCAGCAACATGCAGTGTTGCTTGATGGAATTAGCTCTTACAGCAACATCTGCATCTAGAGCCTTTGTATTTAGGGCTAGCTGAAAACGGCTTTGGCGCTGAAGTGGTTTCTGAATGTGGAGTTGGTGGCATGTGAAACCCGCCTGTGGAGCCTTCGTTTGTGTGGGATGCTCACCCAGCTGCCCTTCAGGACAATGCACTCAAACGGCATTAAGCATAGTGTGTGAACACGTAGTTTGCTTGAGAGCTGCCTGTCAGCCTGATGGTGTGTGAAGTCAGTGAGCCAAATGGAGTTGTTCTCCCACAAGAACCACTCGGCTGATTCTTCTTCAATATGCAATTCAGCAACATGCAGTGTTGCTTGATGGAATTAGCTCTTACAGCAACATCTGCGTCTAGAGCCTTTGTATTTAGGGCTAGCTGAAAACGACTTTGGCGCTGAAGTGGTTTCTGAATGTGGAGTTGGTGGCATGTGAAACCCGCCTGTGGAGCCTTCGTTTGTGTGAGATGCTCACCAAGCTTCCCTTCAGGACAATGCACTCAAACGGCATTAAGCATAGTGTGTGAACACGTAGTTTGCTTGAGAGCTGCCTGTCAGCCTGATGGTGTGTAAAGTCAGTGAGCCAAATGGAGTTGTTCTCCCACAAGAACCACTCGGCTGATTCTTCTTCAATATGCAATTCAGCAACATGCAGTGTTGCTTGATGGAATTAGCTCTTACAGCCACATCTGCGTCTAGAGCCTTTGTATTTAGGGCTAGCTGAAAAGGGCTTTGGCGCTGAAGTGGTTTCTGAATGTGGAGTTGGTGGCATGTGAAACCCGCCTGTGAAGCCTTCGTTTGTGTGGGATGCTCACCAAGCTGCCCTTGAGGACAATGCACTCAAACGGCATTAAGCATAGTGTGTGAACACATAGTTTGCTTGAGAGCTGCCTGTCAGCCTGATGGTGTGTGAAGTCAGTGAGCCAAATGGAGTTGTTCTCCCACAATAACCACTCGGCTGATTCTTCTTCAATATGCAATTCAGCAACATGCAGTGTTGCTTGATGGAATTAGCTCTTACAGCAACATCTGCGTCTAGAGCCTCTGTATTTAGGGCTAGCTGAAAACAGCTTTGGCGCTGAAGTGGTTTCTGAATGTGGAGTTGGTGGCATGTGAAACCCGCCTGTGGAGCCTTCGTTTGTGTGGGATGCTCACCAAACTGCCCTTCAGGACAATGCACTCAAACGGCATTTAGCATAGTGTGTGAACACGTAGTTTGCTTGAGAGCTGCCTGTCAGCCTGCTGGTGTGTGAAGTCAGTGAGCCAAATGGAGTTGTTCTCCCCCAAGAACCACTCGGCTGATTCTTCTTCAATATGCAATTCAGCAACATGCAGTGTTGCTTGATGGAATTAGCTCTTACAGCAACATCTGCGTCTAGAGCCTTTGTATTTAGGGCTAGCTGAAAAGGGCTTTGGCGCTGAAGTGGTTTCTGAATGTGGAGTTGGTGGCATGTGAAACCCGCCTGTGGAGCCTTCGTTTGTTTGGATGCTCACCAAGCTGCCCTTCAGGACAATGCACTCAAACGGCATTAAGCATAGTGTGTGAACACGTAGTTTGCTTGAGAGCTGCCTGTCAGCCTGATGGTGTGTGAAGTCAGTGAGCCAATGGAGCTGTTCTCTCACAAGAACCACTCGGCTGATTCTTCTTCAATATGCAATTCAGCAACATGCAGTGTTGCTGGATGGAATTAGCTCTTACAGCAACATCTGCGTCTAGAGCCTTTGTATTTAGGGCTAGCTGAAAACGGCTTTGGCGCTGAAGTGGTTTCTGAATGTGGAGTTGGTGGCATGTGAAACCCGCCTGTGGAGCCTTCGTTTGTGTGGGATGCTCACCAAACTGCCCTTCAGGTCAAGGCACTCAAACGGCATTAAGCATAGTGTGTGAACACGTAGTTTGCTTGAGAGCTGCCTGTCAGCCTGATGGTATGTGAAGTCAGTGAGCCAAATGGTGCTGTTCTCTCACAAGAACCACTCGGCTGATTCTTCTTCAATATGCAATTCAGCAACATGCAGTGTTGCTTGATGGAATTAGCTCTTACAGCCACATCTGCGTCTAGAGCCTTTGTATTTAGGGCTAGCTGAAAAGGGCTTTGGCGCTGAAGTGGTTTCTGAATGTGGAGTTGGTGGCATGTGAAACCCGTCTGTGGAGCCTTCGTTTGTGTGGGATGCTCACCAACCTGCCCTTCAGGACAATGCACTCAAACGGCATTAAGCATAGTGTGTGAACACATAGTTTGCTTGAGAGCTGCCTGTCAGCCTGATGGTGTGTGAAGTCAGTGAGCCAAATGGAGTTGTTCTCCCCCAAGAACCACTCGGCTGATTCTTCTTCAATATGCAATTCAGCAACATGCAGTGTTGCTTGATGGAATTAGCTCTCAAAGCAACATCCTCGTCTAGAGCCTTTGTATTTAGGGCTAGCTGAAAACGGCTTTGGCGCTGAAGTGGTTTCTGAATGTGGAGTTGGTGGCATGTGAAACCCGCCTGTGGAGCCTTCTTTTGTGTGGGATGCTCACCAAGCTGCCCTTCAGGACAATGCACTCAAACGGCATTTAGCATAGTGTGTGAACACGTAGTTTGCTTGAGAGCTGCCTGTCAGCCTGATGGTGTGTGAAGTCAGTGAGCCAAATAGAGTTGTTCTCCCACAAGAACCACTCGGCTGATTCTTCTTCAATATGCAATTCAGCAACATGCAGTGTTGCTTGATGGAATTAGCTCTTACAGCAACATCTGCGTCTAGAGCCTTTGTATTTAGGGCTAGCTGAAAACGGCTTTGGCGCTAAATTTGTTTCTGAACGTGGAGTTGGTGGCATGTGAAACCCGCCTGTGGAGCCTTCGTTTGTGTGGGATGCTCACCAACCTGCCCTTCAGGACAATGCACTCAAACGGCATTAAGCATAGTGTGTGAACACATAGTTTGCTTGAGAGCTGCCTGTCAGCCTGATGGTGTGTGAAGTCAGTGAGCCAAATAGAGTTGTTCTCCCACAAGAACCACTCGGCTGATTCTTCTTCAATATGCAATTCAGCAACATGCAGTGTTGCTTGAAGGAATTAGCTCTCAAAGCAACATCCTCGTCTAGAGCCTTTGTATTTAGGGCTAGCTGAAAACGGCTTTGGCGCTGAAGTGGTTTCTGAATGTGGAGTTGGTGGCATGTGAAACCCGCCTGTGGAGCCTTCGTATTTGTGGGATGCTCACCAAGCTGCCCTTCAGGACAATGCACTCAAACGGCATTAAGCATAGTGTGTGAACACGTAGTTTCCTTGAGAGCTGCCTGTCAGCCTGATGGTGTGTGAAGTCAGTGAGCCAAATGGAGTTGTTCTCCCACAAGAACCACTCGGCTGATTCTTCTTCAATATGCAATTCAGCAACATGCAGTGTTGCTTGATGGAATTAGCTCTTACAGCCACATCTGCGTCTAGAGCCTTTGTATTTAGGGCTAGCTGAAAAGGGCTTTGGCGCTGAAGTGGTTTCTGAATGTGGAGTTGGTGGCATGTGAAACCCGCCTGTGGAGCCTTCGTTTGTGTGGGATGCTCACCAAGCTGCCCTTGAGGACAATGCACTCAAACGGCATTAAGCATAGTGTGTGAACACGTAGTTTGCTTGAGAGCTGCCTGTCAGCCTGATGCTGTGTGAAGTCAGTGAGCCAAATGGAGTTGTTCTCCCACAAGAACCACTCGGCTGATTCTTCTTCAATATGCAATTCAGCAACATGCAGTGTTGCTTGATGGAATTAGCTCTTACAGCCACATCTGCGTCTAGAGCCTTTGTATTTAGGGCTAGCTGAAAACGGCTTTGGCGCTGAATTTGTTTCTGAACGTGGAGTTGGTGGCATGTGAAACCCGCCTGTGGAGCCTTCGTTTGTGTGGGATGCTCACCAAGCTGCCCTTCAGGACAATGCACTCAAATGGCATTAAGCATAGTGTGTGAACACGTAGTTTGCTTGAGAGCTGCCTGTCAGCCTGATGGTGTGTGAAGTCAGTGAGCCAAATGGAGTTGTTCTCCCACAAGAACCACTCGGCTGATTCTTCTTCAATATGCAATTCAGCAACATGCAGTGTTGCTGGATGGAATTAGCTCTTACAGCAACATCTGCGTCTAGAGCCTTTGTATTTAGGGCTAGCTGAAAACGGCTTTGGCGCTGAAGTGGTTTCTGAATGTGGAGTTGGTGGCATGTGAAACCCGCCTGTGGAGCCTTCGTTTGTGTGGGATGCTCACCAAGCTGCCCTTCAGGACAATGCACTCAAACGGCATTAAGCATAGTGTGTGAACACGTAGTTTGCTTGAGAGCTGCCTGTCAGCCTGATGCTGTGTGAAGTCAGTGAGCCAAATGGAGTTGTTCTCCCACAAGAACCACTCGGCTGATTCTTCTTCAATATGCAATTCAGCAACATACAGTGTTGCTTGATGGAATTAGCTCTTACAGCAACATCTGCGTCTAGAGCCTTTGTATTTAGGGCTAGCTGAAAAGGGCTTTGGCGCTGAAGTGGTTTCTGAATGTGGAGTTGGTGGCATGTGAAACCCGCCTGTGGAGCCTTCATTTGTGTGGGATGCTCACCAACCTGCCCTTCAGGACAATGCACTCAAACGGCATTAAGCATAGTGTGTGAACACGTAGTTTGCTTGAGAGCTGTCTGTCAGCCTGATGGTGTGTGAAGTCAGTGAGCCAAATGGAGTTGTTCTCCCACAAGAACCACTCGGCTGATTCTTCTTCAATATGCAATTCAGCAACATGCAGTGTTGCTTGATGGAATTAGCTCTAACAGCCACATCTGCGTCTAGAGCCTTTGTATTTAGGGCTAGCTGAAAAGGGCTTTGGCGCTGAAGTGGTTTCTGAATGTGGAGTTGGTGGCATGTGAAACCCGCCTGTGGAGCCTTCTTGTGTGTGGGATGCTCACCAAGCTGCCCTTCAGGACAATGCACTCAAACGGCATTTAGCATAGTGTGTGAACACGTAGTTTGCTTGAGAGCAGCCTGTCAGCCTGATGGTGTGTGAAGTCAGTGAGCCAAATGGAGTTGTTCTCCCACAAGAACCACTCGGCTGATTCTTCTTCAATATGCAATTCAGCAACATGCAGTGTTGCTTGATGGAGTTATCTCTTACAGCAACATCTGCGTCTACAGCATTTGTATTTAGGGCTAGCTGAAAACGGCTTTGGCGCTGAAGTGGTTTCTGAACGTGGAGTTGGTGGCATGTGAAACGCGCCTGTGGAGCCTTCGTTTGTTTGGATGCTCACCAACCTGCCCTTCAGGACAATGCACTCAAACGGCATTAAGCATAGTGTGTGAACACGTAGATTGCTTGAGAGCTGTCTGTCAGCCTGATGGTGTGTGAAGTCAGTGAGCCAAATGGAGTTGTTCTCCCACAAGAACCACTCGGCTGATTCTTCTTCAATATGCAATTCAGCAACATGCAGTGTTGCTTGATGGAATTAGCTCTTACAGCAACATCTGGGTCTAGAGCCTTTGTATTTAGGGCTAGCTGAAAACGGCTTTGGCGCTGAAGTGGTTTCTGAATGTGGAGTTGGTGGCATGTGAAACCCGCCTGTGGAGCCTTCGTTTGTGTGGGATGCTCACCAAGCTGCCCTTGAGGACAATGCACTCAAACTGCATTAAGCATAGTGTGTGAACACGTAGTTTGCTTGAGAGCTGTCTGTCAGCCTGATGGTGTGTGAAGTCAGTGAGCCAAATGGAGTTGTTCTCCCACAAGAACCACTCGGCTGATTCTTCTTCAATATGCAATTCAGCAACATGCAGTGTTGCTTGATGGAATTAGCTCTTACAGCAACATCTGCGTCTAGAGCCTTTGTATTTAGGGCTAGCTGAAAACGGCTTTGGCGCTGAAGTGGTTTCTGAATGTGGAGTTGGTGGCATGTGAAACCCGACCGGGGAGACTTCGTTTGTGTGGGATGCTCACCAAGCTCCCCTTCAGGACAATGCACTCAAACGGCATTAAGCATAGTGTGTGAACACAGAGTTTGCTTGAGAGCTGCCTGTCAGCCTGATGGTGTGTGAAGTCAGTGAGCCAAATGGAGCTGTTCTCTCACAAGAACCACTCCGCTGATTCTTCTTCAATATGCAATTCAGCAACATGCAGTGTTGCTTGATGGAATTAGCTCTTACAGCAACATCTGCATCTAGAGCCTTTGTATTTAGGGCTAGCTGAAAACGGCTTTGGCGCTGAAGTGGTTTCTGAATGTGGAGTTGGTGGCATGTGAAACCCGCCTGTGGAGCCTTCGTTTGTGTGGGATGCTCACCCAGCTGCCCTTCAGGACAATGCACTCAAACGGCATTAAGCATAGTGTGTGAACACGTAGTTTGCTTGAGAGCTGCCTGTCAGCCTGATGGTGTGTGAAGTCAGTGAGCCAAATGGAGTTGTTCTCCCACAAGAACCACTCGGCTGATTCTTCTTCAATATGCAATTCAGCAACATGCAGTGTTGCTTGATGGAATTAGCTCTTACAGCAACATCTGCGTCTAGAGCCTTTGTATTTAGGGCTAGCTGAAAACGACTTTGGCGCTGAAGTGGTTTCTGAATGTGGAGTTGGTGGCATGTGAAACCCGCCTGTGGAGCCTTCGTTTGTGTGAGATGCTCACCAAGCTTCCCTTCAGGACAATGCACTCAAACGGCATTAAGCATAGTGTGTGAACACGTAGTTTGCTTGAGAGCTGCCTGTCAGCCTGATGGTGTGTAAAGTCAGTGAGCCAAATGGAGTTGTTCTCCCACAAGAACCACTCGGCTGATTCTTCTTCAATATGCAATTCAGCAACATGCAGTGTTGCTTGATGGAATTAGCTCTTACAGCCACATCTGCGTCTAGAGCCTTTGTATTTAGGGCTAGCTGAAAAGGGCTTTGGCGCTGAAGTGGTTTCTGAATGTGGAGTTGGTGGCATGTGAAACCCGCCTGTGAAGCCTTCGTTTGTGTGGGATGCTCACCAAGCTGCCCTTGAGGACAATGCACTCAAACGGCATTAAGCATAGTGTGTGAACACATAGTTTGCTTGAGAGCTGCCTGTCAGCCTGATGGTGTGTGAAGTCAGTGAGCCAAATGGAGTTGTTCTCCCACAATAACCACTCGGCTGATTCTTCTTCAATATGCAATTCAGCAACATGCAGTGTTGCTTGATGGAATTAGCTCTTACAGCAACATCTGCGTCTAGAGCCTCTGTATTTAGGGCTAGCTGAAAACAGCTTTGGCGCTGAAGTGGTTTCTGAATGTGGAGTTGGTGGCATGTGAAACCCGCCTGTGGAGCCTTCGTTTGTGTGGGATGCTCACCAAACTGCCCTTCAGGACAATGCACTCAAACGGCATTTAGCATAGTGTGTGAACACGTAGTTTGCTTGAGAGCTGCCTGTCAGCCTGCTGGTGTGTGAAGTCAGTGAGCCAAATGGAGTTGTTCTCCCCCAAGAACCACTCGGCTGATTCTTCTTCAATATGCAATTCAGCAACATGCAGTGTTGCTTGATGGAATTAGCTCTTACAGCAACATCTGCGTCTAGAGCCTTTGTATTTAGGGCTAGCTGAAAAGGGCTTTGGCGCTGAAGTGGTTTCTGAATGTGGAGTTGGTGGCATGTGAAACCCGCCTGTGGAGCCTTCGTTTGTTTGGATGCTCACCAAGCTGCCCTTCAGGACAATGCACTCAAACGGCATTAAGCATAGTGTGTGAACACGTAGTTTGCTTGAGAGCTGCCTGTCAGCCTGATGGTGTGTGAAGTCAGTGAGCCAATGGAGCTGTTCTCTCACAAGAACCACTCGGCTGATTCTTCTTCAATATGCAATTCAGCAACATGCAGTGTTGCTGGATGGAATTAGCTCTTACAGCAACATCTGCGTCTAGAGCCTTTGTATTTAGGGCTAGCTGAAAACGGCTTTGGCGCTGAAGTGGTTTCTGAATGTGGAGTTGGTGGCATGTGAAACCCGCCTGTGGAGCCTTCGTTTGTGTGGGATGCTCACCAAACTGCCCTTCAGGTCAAGGCACTCAAACGGCATTAAGCATAGTGTGTGAACACGTAGTTTGCTTGAGAGCTGCCTGTCAGCCTGATGGTATGTGAAGTCAGTGAGCCAAATGGTGCTGTTCTCTCACAAGAACCACTCGGCTGATTCTTCTTCAATATGCAATTCAGCAACATGCAGTGTTGCTTGATGGAATTAGCTCTTACAGCCACATCTGCGTCTAGAGCCTTTGTATTTAGGGCTAGCTGAAAAGGGCTTTGGCGCTGAAGTGGTTTCTGAATGTGGAGTTGGTGGCATGTGAAACCCGTCTGTGGAGCCTTCGTTTGTGTGGGATGCTCACCAACCTGCCCTTCAGGACAATGCACTCAAACGGCATTAAGCATAGTGTGTGAACACATAGTTTGCTTGAGAGCTGCCTGTCAGCCTGATGGTGTGTGAAGTCAGTGAGCCAAATGGAGTTGTTCTCCCCCAAGAACCACTCGGCTGATTCTTCTTCAATATGCAATTCAGCAACATGCAGTGTTGCTTGATGGAATTAGCTCTCAAAGCAACATCCTCGTCTAGAGCCTTTGTATTTAGGGCTAGCTGAAAACGGCTTTGGCGCTGAAGTGGTTTCTGAATGTGGAGTTGGTGGCATGTGAAACCCGCCTGTGGAGCCTTCTTTTGTGTGGGATGCTCACCAAGCTGCCCTTCAGGACAATGCACTCAAACGGCATTTAGCATAGTGTGTGAACACGTAGTTTGCTTGAGAGCTGCCTGTCAGCCTGATGGTGTGTGAAGTCAGTGAGCCAAATAGAGTTGTTCTCCCACAAGAACCACTCGGCTGATTCTTCTTCAATATGCAATTCAGCAACATGCAGTGTTGCTTGATGGAATTAGCTCTTACAGCAACATCTGCGTCTAGAGCCTTTGTATTTAGGGCTAGCTGAAAACGGCTTTGGCGCTAAATTTGTTTCTGAACGTGGAGTTGGTGGCATGTGAAACCCGCCTGTGGAGCCTTCGTTTGTGTGGGATGCTCACCAACCTGCCCTTCAGGACAATGCACTCAAACGGCATTAAGCATAGTGTGTGAACACATAGTTTGCTTGAGAGCTGCCTGTCAGCCTGATGGTGTGTGAAGTCAGTGAGCCAAATAGAGTTGTTCTCCCACAAGAACCACTCGGCTGATTCTTCTTCAATATGCAATTCAGCAACATGCAGTGTTGCTTGAAGGAATTAGCTCTCAAAGCAACATCCTCGTCTAGAGCCTTTGTATTTAGGGCTAGCTGAAAACGGCTTTGGCGCTGAAGTGGTTTCTGAATGTGGAGTTGGTGGCATGTGAAACCCGCCTGTGGAGCCTTCGTATGTGTGGGATGCTCACCAAGCTGCCCTTCAGGACAATGCACTCAAACGGCATTAAGCATAGTGTGTGAACACGTAGTTTGCTTGAGAGCTGCCTGTCAGCCTGATGGTGTGTGAAGTCAGTGAGCCAAATGGAGTTGTTCTCCCACAAGAACCACTCGGCTGATTCTTCTTCAATATGCAATTCAGCAACATGCAGTGTTGCTTGATGGAATTAGCTCTTACAGCCACATCTGCGTCTAGAGCCTTTGTATTTAGGGCTAGCTGAAAAGGGCTTTGGCGCTGAAGTGGTTTCTGAATGTGGAGTTGGTGGCATGTGAAACCCGCCTGTGGAGCCTTCGTTTGTGTGGGATGCTCACCAAGCTGCCCTTGAGGACAATGCACTCAAACGGCATTAAGCATAGTGTGTGAACACGTAGTTTGCTTGAGAGCTGCCTGTCAGCCTGATGCTGTGTGAAGTCAGTGAGCCAAATGGAGTTGTTCTCCCACAAGAACCACTCGGCTGATTCTTCTTCAATATGCAATTCAGCAACATGCAGTGTTGCTTGATGGAATTAGCTCTTACAGCCACATCTGCGTCTAGAGCCTTTGTATTTAGGGCTAGCTGAAAACGGCTTTGGCGCTGAATTTGTTTCTGAACGTGGAGTTGGTGGCATGTGAAACCCGCCTGTGGAGCCTTCGTTTGTGTGGGATGCTCACCAAGCTGCCCTTCAGGACAATGCACTCAAATGGCATTAAGCATAGTGTGTGAACACGTAGTTTGCTTGAGAGCTGCCTGTCAGCCTGATGGTGTGTGAAGTCAGTGAGCCAAATGGAGTTGTTCTCCCACAAGAACCACTCGGCTGATTCTTCTTCAATATGCAATTCAGCAACATGCAGTGTTGCTGGATGGAATTAGCTCTTACAGCAACATCTGCGTCTAGAGCCTTTGTATTTAGGGCTAGCTGAAAACGGCTTTGGCGCTGAAGTGGTTTCTGAATGTGGAGTTGGTGGCATGTGAAACCCGCCTGTGGAGCCTTCGTTTGTGTGGGATGCTCACCAAGCTGCCCTTCAGGACAATGCACTCAAACGGCATTAAGCATAGTGTGTGAACACGTAGTTTGCTTGAGAGCTGCCTGTCAGCCTGATGCTGTGTGAAGTCAGTGAGCCAAATGGAGTTGTTCTCCCACAAGAACCACTCGGCTGATTCTTCTTCAATATGCAATTCAGCAACATACAGTGTTGCTTGATGGAATTAGCTCTTACAGCAACATCTGCGTCTAGAGCCTTTGTATTTAGGGCTAGCTGAAAAGGGCTTTGGCGCTGAAGTGGTTTCTGAATGTGGAGTTGGTGGCATGTGAAACCCGCCTGTGGAGCCTTCATTTGTGTGGGATGCTCACCAACCTGCCCTTCAGGACAATGCACTCAAACGGCATTAAGCATAGTGTGTGAACACGTAGTTTGCTTGAGAGCTGTCTGTCAGCCTGATGGTGTGTGAAGTCAGTGAGCCAAATGGAGTTGTTCTCCCACAAGAACCACTCGGCTGATTCTTCTTCAATATGCAATTCAGCAACATGCAGTGTTGCTTGATGGAATTAGCTCTAACAGCCACATCTGCGTCTAGAGCCTTTGTATTTAGGGCTAGCTGAAAAGGGCTTTGGCGCTGAAGTGGTTTCTGAATGTGGAGTTGGTGGCATGTGAAACCCGCCTGTGGAGCCTTCTTGTGTGTGGGATGCTCACCAAGCTGCCCTTCAGGACAATGCACTCAAACGGCATTTAGCATAGTGTGTGAACACGTAGTTTGATTGAGAGCAGCCTGTCAGCCTGATGGTGTGTGAAGTCAGTGAGCCAAATGGAGTTGTTCTCCCACAAGAACCACTCGGCTGATTCTTCTTCAATATGCAATTCAGCAACATGCAGTGTTGCTTGATGGAGTTATCTCTTACAGCAACATCTGCGTCTACAGCATTTGTATTTAGGGCTAGCTGAAAACGGCTTTGGCGGTGAATTGGTTTCTGAACGTGGAGTTGGTGGCATGTGAAACGCGCCTGTGGAGCCTTCGTTTGTGTGGGATGCTCACCAAGCTGCCCTTCAGGGCAATGCACTCAAACGGCATTAAGCATAGTGTGTGAACACGTAGTTTGCTTGAGAGCTGCCTGTCAGCCTGATAGTGTGTGAAGTCAGTGAGCCAAATGGAGTTGTTCTCCCACAAGAACCACTCGGCTGATTCTTCTTCAATATGCAATTCAGCAACATGCAGTGTTGCTTGATGGAATTAGCTCTTACAGCAACATCTGCGTCTAGAGCCTTTGTATTTAGGGCTAGCTGAAAACGGCTTTGGCGCTGAAGTGGTTTCTGAATGTGGAGTTGGTGGCATGTGAAACCCGCCTGTGGAGCCTTCATTTGTGTGGGATGCTCACCAAGCTGCCCTTCAGGACAATGCACTCAAACGGCATTAAGGATAGTGTGTGAACACGTAGTTTGCTTGAGAGCTGCCTGTCAGCCTGATGGTGTGTGAAGTCAGTGAGCCAAATGGAGTTGTTCTCCCACAAGAACCACTCGGCTGATTCTTCTTCAATATGCAATTCAGCAACATGCAGTGTTGCTTGATGGAATTAGCTCTAACAGCCACATCTGCGTCTAGAGCCTTTGTATTTAGGGCTAGCTGAAAACGGCTTTGGCGCGGAATTGGTTTCTGAACGTGGAGTTGGTTTCATGTGAAACCCGCCTGTGGAGCCTTCGTTTGTGTGGGATGCTCACCAACCTGCCCTTCAGGACAATGCACTCAAGCAGCATTAAGCATAGTGTGTGAACACATAGTTTGCTTGAGAGCTGCCTGTCAGCCTGATGGTGTGTGAAGTCAGTGAGCCAAATGGAGTTGTTCTCCCACAAGAACCACTCGGCTGATTCTTCTTCAATATGCAATTCAGCAACATGCAGTGTTGCTTGATGGAATTAGCTCTTACAGCAACATCTGGATCTAGAGCCTTTGTATTTAGGGCTAGCTGAAAAGGGCTTTGGTGCTGAAGTGGTTTCTGAATGTGGAGTTGGTGGCATGTGAAACCCGCCTGTGGAGCCTTCGTTTGTGTGGGATGCTCACCAAGCTGCCCTTCAGGACAATGCACTCAAACGGCATTTAGCATAGTGTGTGAACACGTAGTTTGCTTGAGAGCTGCCTGTCAGCCTGATGGTGTGTGAAGTCAGTGAGCCAAATAGAGTTGTTCTCCCACAAGAACCACTCGGCTGATTCTTCTTCAATATGCAATTCAGCAACATGCAGTGTTGCTTGATGGAATTAGCTCTTACAGCAACATCTGCGTCTAGAGCCTTTGTATTTAGGGCTAGCTGAAAACGGCTTTGGCGCTGAAGTGGTTTCTGAATGTGGAGTTGGTGGCATGTGAAACCCGCCTGTGGAGCCTTCATTTGTGTGGGATGCTCACCAACCTGCCCTTCAGGACAATGCACTCAAACGGCATTAAGCATAGTGTGTGAACACGTAGTTTGCTTGAGAGCTGCGTGTCAGCCTGATGGTGTGTGAAGTCAGTGAGCCAAATGGAGTTGTTCTCCCACAAGAACCACTCGGCTGATTCTTCTTCAATATGCAATTCAGCAACATGCAGTGTTGCTTGATGGAATTAGCTCTAACAGCCACATCTGCGTCTACAGCCTTTGTATTTAGGGCTAGCTGAAAACGGCTTTGGCGCTGAAGTGGTTTCTGAACGTGGAGTTGGTTTCATGTGAAACCCGCCTGTGGAGCCTTCGTTTGTGTGGGATGCTCACCAAGCTGCCCTTCAGGACAATGCACTCAAACGGCATTAAGCATAGTGTGTGAACACGTAGTTTGCTTGAGAGCTGCGTGTCAGCCTGATGGTGTGTGAAGTCAGTGAGCCAAATGGAGTTGTTCTCCCACAAGAACCACTCGGCTGATTCTTCTTCAATATGCAATTCAGCAACATGCAGTGTTGCTTGATGGAATTAGCTCTTACAGCAACATCTGGGTCTAGAGCCTTTGTATTTAGGGCTAGCTGAAAACGGCTTTGGCGCTGAAGTGGTTTCTGAATGTGGAGTTGGTGGCATGTGAAACCCGCCTGTGGAGCCTTCGTTTGTGTGGGATGCTCACCAACCTGCCCTTCAGGACAATGCACTAAAGCAGCATTAACCATAGTGTGTGAACACATAGTTTGCTTGAGAGCTGCCTGTCAGCCTGATGGTGTGTGAAGTCAGTGAGCCAAATGGAGTTGTTCTCCCACAAGAACCACTCGGCTGATTCTTCTTCAATATGCAATTCAGCAACATGCAGTGTTGCTTGATGGAATTAGCTCTTACAGCAACATCTGCGTCTAGAGCCTTTGTATTTAGGGCTAGCTGAAAACGGCTTTGGCGCTGAATTGGTTTCTGAACGTGGAGTTGGTGGCATGTGAAACCCGCCTGTGGAGCCTTCGTTTGTGTGGGATGCTCACCAAGCTGCCCTTCAGGACAATGCACTCAAACGGCATTAAGCATAGTGTGTGAACACGTAGTTTGCTTGAGAGCTGCCTGTCAGCCTGATGGTGTGTGAAGTCAGTGAGCCAAATGGAGCTGTTCTCTCACAAGAACCACTCGGCTGATTCTTCTTCAATATGCAATTCAGCAACATGCAGTGTTGCTTGATGGAATTAGCTCTTACAGCAATATCTGTGTCTAGAGCCTTTGTATTTAGGGCTAGCTGAAAAGGGCTTTGGCGCTGAAGTGGTTTCTGAATGTGGAGTTGGTGGCATGTGAAACCCGCCTGTGGAGCCTTCGTTTGTGTGGGATGCTCACCAAGCTGCCCTTCAGGACAATGCACTCAAGCAGCATTAACCATAGTGTGTGAACACATAGTTTGCTTGAGAGCTGCCTGTCAGCCTGATGGTGTGTGAAGTCAGTGAGCCAAATGGAGTTGTTCTTCCACAAGAACCACTCGGCTGATTCTTCTTCAATATGCAATTCAGCAACATGCAGTGTTGCTTGATGGAATTAGCTCTCAAAGCAACATCCTCGTCTAGAGCCTTTGTATTTAGGGCTAGCTGAAAACGGCTTTGGCGCTGAATTGGTTTCTGAACGTGGAGTTGGTGGCATGTGAAACCCGCCTGTGGAGCCTTCGTTTGTGTGGGATGCTCACCAACCTGCCCTTCAGGACAATGCACTCAAGCAGCATTAACCATAGTGTGTGAACACATAGTTTGCTTGAGAGCTGCCTGTCAGCCTGATGGTGTGTGAAGTCAGTGAGCCAAATGGAGTTGTTCTCCCACAAGAACCACTCGGCTGATTCTTCTTCAATATGCAATTCAGCAACATGCAGTGTTGCTTGATGGAATTAGCTCTTACAGCAACATCTGCGTCTAGAGCCTTTGTATTTAGGGCTAGCTGAAAAGGGCTTTGGCGCTGAAGTGGTTTCTGAATGTGGAGTTGGTGGCATGTGAAACCCGCCTGTGGAGCCTTCGTTTGTGTGGGATGCTCACCAAGCTGCCCTTCAGGACAATGCACTCAAACGGCATTAGGCATAGTGTGTGAACACGTAGTTTGCTTGAGAGCTGCCTGTCAGCCTGATGGTGTGTGAAGTCAGTGAGCCAAATAGAGTTGTTCTCCCACAAGAACCACTCGGCTGATTCTTCTTCAATATGCCATTCAGCAACATGCAGTGTTGCTTGATGGAATTAGCTCTTACAGCAACATCTGTGTCTAGAGCCTTTGTATTTAGGGCTAGCTGAAAACGGCTTTGGCGCTGAATTGGTTTCTGAAGGTGGAGTTGGTGGCATGTGAAACCCGCCTGTGGAGCCTTCGTTTGTGTGGGATGCTCACCAAGCTGCCCTTCAGGACAATGCACTCAAACGGCATTAAGCATAGTGTGTGAACACGTAGTTTGCTTGAGAGCTGCCTGTCAGCCTGATGGTGTGTGAAGTCAGTGAGCCAAATGGAGTTGTTCTACCACAAGAAACACTCGGCTGATTCATCTTCAATATGCAATTCAGCAAAATGCAGTGTTGCTGGATGGAATTAGCTCTTACAGCAACATCTGGATCTAGAGCCTTTGTATTTAGGGCTAGCTGAAAAGGGCATTGGCGCTGAAGTGGTTTCTGAATGTGGAGTTGGTGGCATGTGAAACGCGCCTGTGGAGACTTCGTTTGTGTGGGATGCTCACCAAGCTGCCCTTCAGGACAATGCACTCAAACGGCATTAAGCATAGTGTGTGAACACGTAGTTTGCTTGAGAGCTGCGTGTCAGCCTGATGCTGTGTGAAGTCAGTGAGCCAAATGGAGCTGTTCTCTCACAAGAACCACTCGGCTGATTCTTCTTCAATATGCAATTCAGCAACATGCAGTGTTGCTGGATGGAATTAGCTCTTACAGCAATATCTGCGTCTAGAGCCTTTGTATTTAGGGCTAGCTGAAAAGGGCTTTGGCGCTGAAGTGGTTTCTGAATGTGGAGTTGGTGGCATGTTCAACCCGCCTGTGGAGCCTTCGTTTGTGTGGGATGCTCACCAACCTGCCCTTCAGGACAATGCACTCAAGCAGCATTAAGCATAGTGTGTGAACACATAGTTTGCTTGAGAGCTGCCTGTCAGCCTGATGGTGTGTGAAGTCAGTGAGCCAAATGGAGTTGTTCTCCCACAAGAACCACTCGGCTGATTCTTCTTCAATATGCAATTCAGCAACATGCAGTGTTGCTTGATGGAATTAGCTCTCAAAGCAACATCCTCGTCTAGAGCCTTTGTATTTAGGGCTAGCTGAAAAGGGCTTTGGCGCTGAAGTGGTTTCTGAATGTGGAGTTGGTGGCATGTGAAACCCGCCTGTGGAGCCTTCGTATTTGTGGGATGCTCACCAAGCTGCCCTTCAGGACAATGCACTCAAACGGCATTAAGCATAGTGTGTGAACACGTAGTTTGCTTGAGAGCTGCCTGTCAGCCTGATGCTGTGTGAAGTCAGTGAGCCAATGGAGTTGTTCTCCCACAAGAACCACTCGGCTGATTCTTCTTCAATATGCAATTCAGCAACATGCAGTGTTGCTTGATGGAATTAGCTCTTACAGCAACATCTGCGTCTAGAGCCTTTGTATTTAGGGCTAGCTGAAAACGGCTTTGGCGCTTAATTGGTTTCTGAACGTGGAGTTGGTGGCATGTGAAACCCGCCTGTGGAGCCTTCGTTTGTGTGGGATGCTCACCAACCTGCCCTTCAGGACAATGCACTCAAACGGCATTAGGCATAGTGTGTGAACACATAGTTTGCTTGAGAGCTGCCTGTCAGCCTGATGGTGTGTGAAGTCAGTGAGCCAAATGGAGTTGTTCTCCCACAAGAACCACTCGGCTGATTCTTCTTCAATATGCAATTCAGCAACATGCAGTGTTGCTTGATGGAATTAGCTCTTACAGCAACATCTGGGTCTAGAGCCTTTGTATTTAGGGCTAGCTGAAAACGGCTTTGGCGCTGAAGTGGTTTCTGAATGTGGAGTTGGTGGCATGTGAAACCCGCCTGTGGAGCCTTCGTTTGTGTGGGATGCTCACCAACCTGCCCTTCAGGACAATGCACTCAAGCAGCATTAACCATAGTGTGTGAACACATAGTTTGCTTGAGAGCTGCCTGTCAGCCTGCTGGTGTGTGAAGTCAGTGAGCCAAATGGAGTTGTTCTCCCACAAGAACCACTCGGCTGATTCTTCTTCAATATGCAATTCAGCAACATGCAGTGTTGCTTGATGGAATTAGCTCTCAAAGCAACATCCTCGTCTAGAGCCTTTGTATTTAGGGCTAGCTGAAAACGGCTTTGGCGCTGAAGTGGTTTCTGAATGTGGAGTTGGTGGCATGTGAAACCCGCCTGTGGAGCCTTCGTTTGTGTGGGATGCTCACCAAGCTGCCCTTCAGGACAATGCACTCAAACGGCATTAAGCATAGTGTGTGAACACGTAGTTTGCTTGAGAGCTGCCTGTCAGCCTGATGGTGTGTGAAGTCAGTGAGCCAAATGGAGTTGTTCTTCCACAAGAACCACTCGGCTGATTCTTCTTCAATATGCAATTCAGCAACATGCAGTGTTGTGTGATGGAATTAGCTCTTACAGCCACATCTGCGTCTAGAGCCTTTGTATTTAGGGCTAGCTGAAAAGGGCTTTGGCGCGGAAGTGGTTTCTGAATGTGGAGTTGGTGGCATGTGAAACCCGCCTGTGGAGCCTTCGTTTGTGTGGGATGCTCACCAAGCTGCCCTTCAGGACAATGCACTCAAACGGCATTAAGCATAGTGTGTGAACACGTAGTTTGCTTGAGAGCTGCCTGTCAGCCTGATGGTGTGTGAAGTCAGTGAGCCAAATGGAGTTGTTCTCCCACAAGAACCACTCGGCTGATTCTTCTTCAATATGCAATTCAGCAACATGCAGTGTTGCTTGATGGAATTAGCTCTTACAGCAACAACTGCGTCTAGAGCCTTTGTATTTAGGGCTAGCTGAAAACGGCTTTGGCGCTGAAGTGGTTTCTGAATGTGGAGTTGGTGGCATGTGAAACCCGCCTGTGGAGCCTTCGTTTGTGTGGGATGCTCACCAAGCTGCCCTTCAGGACAATGCACTCAAACGGCATTAGGCATAGTGTGTGAACACGTAGTTTGCTTGAGAGCTGCCTGTCAGCCTGATGGTGTGTGAAGTCAGTGAGCCAAATAGAGTTGTTCTCCCACAAGAACCACTCGGCTGATTCTTCTTCAATATGCCATTCAGCAACATGCAGTGTTGCTTGATGGAATTAGCTCTTACAGCAACATCTGTGTCTAGAGCCTTTGTATTTAGGGCTAGCTGAAAACGGCTTTGGCGCTGAATTGGTTTCTGAAGGTGGAGTTGGTGGCATGTGAAACCCGCCTGTGGAGCCTTCGTTTGTGTGGGATGCTCACCAAGCTGCCCTTCAGGACAATGCACTCAAACGGCATTAAGCATAGTGTGTGAACACGTAGTTTGCTTGAGAGCTGCCTGTCAGCCTGATGGTGTGTGAAGTCAGTGAGCCAAATGGAGTTGTTCTACCACAAGAAACACTCGGCTGATTCATCTTCAATATGCAATTCAGCAAAATGCAGTGTTGCTGGATGGAATTAGCTCTTACAGCAACATCTGGATCTAGAGCCTTTGTATTTAGGGCTAGCTGAAAAGGGCATTGGCGCTGAAGTGGTTTCTGAATGTGGAGTTGGTGGCATGTGAAACGCGCCTGTGGAGACTTCGTTTGTGTGGGATGCTCACCAAGCTGCCCTTCAGGACAATGCACTCAAACGGCATTAAGCATAGTGTGTGAACACGTAGTTTGCTTGAGAGCTGCGTGTCAGCCTGATGCTGTGTGAAGTCAGTGAGCCAAATGGAGCTGTTCTCTCACAAGAACCACTCGGCTGATTCTTCTTCAATATGCAATTCAGCAACATGCAGTGTTGCTTGATGGAATTAGCTCTTACAGCAATATCTGCGTCTAGAGCCTTTGTATTTAGGGCTAGCTGAAAAGGGCTTTGGCGCTGAAGTGGTTTCTGAATGTGGAGTTGGTGGCATGTTCAACCCGCCTGTGGAGCCTTCGTTTGTGTGGGATGCTCACCAACCTGCCCTTCAGGACAATGCACTCAAGCAGCATTAACCATAGTGTGTGAACACATAGTTTGCTTGAGAGCTGCCTGTCAGCCTGATGGTGTGTGAAGTCAGTGAGCCAAATGGAGTTGTTCTCCCACAAGAACCACTCGGCTGATTCTTCTTCAATATGCAATTCAGCAACATGCAGTGTTGCTTGATGGAATTAGCTCTCAAAGCAACATCCTCGTCTAGAGCCTTTGTATTTAGGGCTAGCTGAAAACGGCTTTGGCGCTGAAGTGGTTTCTGAATGTGGAGTTGGTGGCATGTGAAACCCGCCTGTGGAGCCTTCGTATTTGTGGGATGCTCACCAAGCTGCCCTTCAGGACAATGCACTCAAACGGCATTAAGCATAGTGTGTGAACACGTAGTTTGCTTGAGAGCTGCCTGTCAGCCTGATGCTGTGTGAAGTCAGTGAGCCAATGGAGTTGTTCTCCCACAAGAACCACTCGGCTGATTCTTCTTCAATATGCAATTCAGCAACATGCAGTGTTGCTTGATGGAATTAGCTCTTACAGCAACATCTGCGTCTAGAGCCTTTGTATTTAGGGCTAGCTGAAAACGGCTTTGGCGCTTAATTGGTTTCTGAACGTGGAGTTGGTGGCATGTGAAACCCGCCTGTGGAGCCTTCGTTTGTGTGGGATGCTCACCAACCTGCCCTTCAGGACAATGCACTCAAACGGCATTAAGCATAGTGTGTGAACACATAGTTTGCTTGAGAGCTGCCTGTCAGCCTGATGGTGTGTGAAGTCAGTGAGCCAAATGGAGTTGTTCTCCCACAAGAACCACTCGGCTGATTCTTCTTCAATATGCAATTCAGCAACATGCAGTGTTGCTTGATGGAATTAGCTCTTACAGCAACATCTGGGTCTAGAGCCTTTGTATTTAGGGCTAGCTGAAAACGGCTTTGGCGCTGAAGTGGTTTCTCAATGTGGAGTTGGTGGCATGTGAAACCCGCCTGTGGAGCCTTCGTTTGTGTGGGATGCTCACCAACCTGCCCTTCAGGACAATGCACTCAAGCAGCATTAACCATAGTGTGTGAACACATAGTTTGCTTGAGAGTTGCCTGTCAGCCTGATGGTGTGTGAAGTCAGTGAGCCAAATGGAGTTGTTCTCCCACAAGAACCACTCGGCTGATTCTTCTTCAATATGCAATTCAGCAACATGCAGTGTTGCTTGATGGAATTAGCTCTTACAGCAACATCCTCGTCTAGAGCCTTGGTATTTAGGGCTAGCTGAAAACGGCTTTGGCGCTGAAGTGGTTTCTGAATGTGGAGTTGGTGGCATGTGAAACCCGCCTGTGGAGCCTTCTTTTGTGTGGGATGCTCACCAACCTGCCCTTCAGGACAATGCACTCAAACGGCATTAAGCATAGTGTGTGAACACGTAGTTTGCTTGAGAGCTGCCTGTCAGCCTGATGGTGTGTGAAGTCAGTGAGCCAAATAGAGTTGTTCTCCCACAAGAACCACTCGGCTGATTCTTCTTCAATATGCAATTCAGCAACATGCAGTGTTGCTTGATGGAGTTAGCTCTTACAGCAACATCTGCGTCTAGAGCCTTTGTATTTAGGGCTAGCTGAAAACGGCTTTGGCGCTGAATTGGTTTCTGAACGTGGAGTTGGTGGCATGTGAAACCCGCCTGTGTATACTTCGTTTGTGTGGGATGCTCACCAAGCTGCCCTTCAGGACAATGCACTCAAACGGCATTAAGCATAGTGTGTGAACACGTAGTTTGCTTGAGAGCTGCCTGTCAGCCTGATGGTGTGTGAAGTCAGTGAGCCAAATGGAGTTGTTCTTCCACAAGAACCACTCGGCTGATTCTTCTTCAATATGCAATTCAGCAACATGCAGTGTTGTGTGATGGAATTAGCTCTTACAGCCACATCTGCGTCTAGAGCCTTTGTATTTAGGGCTAGCTGAAAAGGGCTTTGGCGCGGAAGTGGTTTCTGAATGTGGAGTTGGTGGCATGTGAAACCCGCCTGTGGAGCCTTCGTTTGTGTGGGATGCTCACCAAGCTGCCCTTCAGGACAATGCACTCAAACGGCATTAAGCATAGTGTGTGAACACGTAGTTTGCTTGAGAGCTGCCTGTCAGCCTGATGGTGTGTGAAGTCAGTGAGCCAAATGGAGTTGTTCTCCCACAAGAACCACTCGGCTGATTCTTCTTCAATATGCAATTCAGCAACATGCAGTGTTGCTTGATGGAATTAGCTCTTACAGCAACAACTGCGTCTAGAGCCTTTGTATTTAGGGCTAGCTGAAAACGGCTTTGGCGCTGAAGTGGTTTCTGAATGTGGAGTTGGTGGCATGTGAAACCCGCCTGTGGAGCCTTCGTTTGTGTGGGATGCTCACCAACCTGCCCTTCAGGACAATGCACTCAAACGACATTAAGCATAGTGTGTGAACACGTAGTTTGCTTGAGAGCTGCCTGTCAGCCTGATGGTGTGTGAAGTCAGTGAGCCAAATGGAGTTGTTCTCCCACAAGAACCACTCGGCTGATTCTTCTTCAATATGCAATTCAGCAACATGCAGTGTAGCTGGATGGAATTAGCTCTTACAGCAACATCTGCGTCTAGAGCCTTTGTATTTAGGGCTAGCTGAAAACGGCTTTGGCGCTGAAGTGGTTTCTGAATGTGGAGTTGGTGGCATGTGAAACCCGCCTGTGGAGCCTTCGTTTGTGTGGGATGCTCACCAAGCTGCCCTTCAGGACAATGCACTCAAACGGCATTAAGCATAGTGTGTGAACACGTAGTTTGCTTGAGAGCTGCCTGTCAGCCTGATGGTGTGTGAAGTCAGTGAGCCAAATGGAGTTGTTCTCTCACAAGAACCACTCGGCTGATTCTTCTTCAATATGCAATTCAGCAACATGCAGTGTTGCTTGATGGAATTAGCTCTTACAGCAATATCTGCGTCTAGAGCCTTTGTATTTAGGGCTAGCTGAAAAGGGCTTTGGCGCTGAAGTGGTTTCTGAATGTGGAGTTGGTGGCATGTTCAACCCGCCTGTGGAGCCTTCGTTTGTGTGGGATGCTCACCAACCTGCCCTTCAGGACAATGCACTCAAGCAGCATTAACCATAGTGTGTGAACACATAGTTTGCTTGAGAGCTGCCTGTCAGCCTGATGGTGTGTGAAGTCAGTGAGCCAAATGGAGTTGTTCTCCCACAAGAACCACTCGGCTGATTCTTCTTCAATATGCAATTCAGCAACATGCAGTGTTGCTTGATGGAATTAGCTCTCAAAGCAACATCCTCGTCTAGAGCCTTTGTATTTAGGGCTAGCTGAAAACGGCTTTGGCGCTGAAGTGGTTTCTGAATGTGGAGTTGGTGGCATGTGAAACCCGCCTGTGGAGCCTTCGTATTTGTGGGATGCTCACCAAGCTGCCCTTCAGGACAATGCACTCAAACGGCATTAAGCATAGTGTGTGAACACGTAGTTTGCTTGAGAGCTGCCTGTCAGCCTGATGCTGTGTGAAGTCAGTGAGCCAAATGGAGTTGTTCTCCCACAAGAACCACTCGGCTGATTCTTCTTCAATATGCAATTCAGCAACATGCAGTGTTGCTTGATGGAATTAGCTCTTACAGCAACATCTGCGTCTAGAGCCTTTGTATTTAGGGCTAGCTGAAAACGGCTTTGGCGCTTAATTGGTTTCTGAACGTGGAGTTGGTGGCATGTGAAACCCGCCTTTGGAGCCTTCGTTTGTGTGGGATGCTCACCAACCTGCCCTTCAGGACAATGCACTCAAACGGCATTAAGCATAGTGTGTGAACACATAGTTTGCTTGAGAGCTGCCTGTCAGCCTGATGGTGTGTGAAGTCAGTGAGCCAAATGGAGTTGTTCTCCCACAAGAACCACTCGGCTGATTCATCTTCAATATGCAATTCAGCAACATGCAGTGTTGCTTGATGGAATTAGCTCTTACAGCAACATCTGGGTCTAGAGCCTTTGTATTTAGGGCTAGCTGAAAACGGCTTTGGCGCTGAAGTGGTTTCTCAATGTGGAGTTGGTGGCATGTGAAACCCGCCTGTGGAGCCTTCGTTTGTGTGGGATGCTCACCAACCTGCCCTTCAGGACAATGCACTCAAGCAGCATTAACCATAGTGTGTGAACACATAGTTTGCTTGAGAGTTGCCTGTCAGCCTGATGGTGTGTGAAGTCAGTGAGCCAAATGGAGTTGTTCTCCCACAAGAACCACTCGGCTGATTCTTCTTCAATATGCAATTCAGCAACATGCAGTGTTGCTTGATGGAATTAGCTCTTACAGCAACATCCTCGTCTAGAGCCTTGGTATTTAGGGCTAGCTGAAAACGGCTTTGGCGCTGAAGTGGTTTCTGAATGTGGAGTTGGTGGCATGTGAAACCCGCCTGTGGAGCCTTCTTTTGTGTGGGATTCTCACCAACCTGCCCTTCAGGACAATGCACTCAAACGGCATTAAGCATAGTGTGTGAACACGTAGTTTGCTTGAGAGCTGCCTGTCAGCCTGATGGTGTGTGAAGTCAGTGAGCCAAATAGAGTTGTTCTCCCACAAGAACCACTCGGCTGATTCTTCTTCAATATGCAATTCAGCAACATGCAGTATTGCTTGATGGAGTTAGCTCTTACAGCAACATCTGCGTCTAGAGCCTTTGTATTTAGGGCTAGCTGAAAACGGCTTTGGCGCGGAAGTGGTTTCTGAATGTGGAGTTGGTGGCATGTGAAACCCGCCTGTGTATACTTCGTTTGTGTGGGATGCTCACCAAGCTGCCCTTCAGGACAATGCACTCAAACGGCATTAAGCATAGTGTGTGAACACGTAGTTTGCTTGAGAGCTGCCTGTCAGCCTGATGGTGTGTGAAGTCAGTGAGCCAAATGGAGTTGTTCTTCCACAAGAACCACTCGGCTGATTCTTCTTCAATATGCAATTCAGCAACATGCAGTGTTGTGTGATGGAATTAGCTCTTACAGCCACATCTGCGTCTAGAGCCTTTGTATTTAGGGCTAGCTGAAAAGGGCTTTGGCGCTGAAGTGGTTTCTGAATGTGGAGTTGGTGGCATGTGAAACCCGCCTGTGGAGCCTTCGTTTGTGTGGGATGCTCACCAAGCTGCCCTTCAGGACAATGCACTCAAACGGCATTAAGCATAGTGTGTGAACACGTAGTTTGCTTGAGAGCTGCCTGTCAGCCTGATGGTGTGTGAAGTCAGTGAGCCAAATGGAGCTGTTGTCTCACAAGAACCACTCGGCTGATTCTTCTTCAATATGCAATTCAGCAACATGCAGTGTTGCTTGATGGAATTAGCTCTTACAGCAACATCTGCGTCTACATGCTTTGTGTTTATGGCTAGCTGAAAACGGCTTTGGCGCTGAAGTGGTTTCTGAATGTGGAGTTGGTGGCATGTGAAACCCGCCTGTGGAGCCTTCGTTTGTGTGGGATGCTCGCCAAGCTGCCCTTCAGGACAATGCACTCAAACAGCATTAAGCATAGTGTGTGAACACGTAGTTTGCTTGAGAGCTGCCTGTCAGCCTGATGGTGTGTGAAGTCAGTGAACCAAATGGAGTTGTTCTCCCACAAGAACCACTCGGCTGATTCTTCTTCAATATGCCATTCAGCAACATGCAGTGTTGCTTGATGGAATTAGCTCTTACAGCAACATCTGTGTCTAGAGCCTTTGTATTTAGGGCTAGCTGAAAACGGCTTTGGCGCTGAATTGGTTTCTGAATGTGGAGTTGGTGGCATGTGAAACCCGCCTGTGGAGCCTTCGTTTGTGTGGGATGCTCACCAACCTGCCCTTCAGGACAATGCACTCAAACGGCATTTAGCATAGTGTGTGAACACGTAGTTTGCTTGAGAGCTGCCTGTCAGCCTGATGGTGTGTGAAGTCAGTGAGCAAAATGGAGTTGTTCTCCCACAAGAACCACTCGGCTGATTCTTCTTCAATATGCAATTCAGCAACATGCAGTGTTACTTGATGGAATTAGCCCTTACAGCCACATCTGCGTCTAGAGCCTTTGTTTTTATGGCTAGCTGAAAACGGCTTTGGCGCTGAAGTGGTTTCTGAATGTGGAGTTGGTGGCATGTGAAACCCGCCTGTGGAGCCTTCGTTTGTGTGGGATGCTCACCAAGCTGCCCTTCAGGACAATGCACTCAAACGGCATTTATCATAGTGTGTGAACACGTAGTTTGCTTGAGAGCTGCCTGTCAGCCTGCTGGTGTGTGAAGTCAGTGAGCCAAATGGAGTTGTTCTCCCACAAGAACCACTCGGCTGATTCTTCTTCAATATGCAATTCAGCAACATGCAGTGTTGCTTGATGGAATTAGCTCTTACAGCAACATCTGCGTCTAGAGCCTTTGTATTTAGGGCTAGCTGAAAAGGGCTTTGGCGCTGAAGTGGTTTCTGAATGTGGAGTGGGTGGCATGTGAAACCCGCCTGTGGAGCCTTCGTTTGTGTGGGATGCTCACCAAGCTGCCCTTCAGGACAATGCACTCAAGCGGCATTAACCATAGTGTTGGAACACATAGTTTGCTTGAGAGCTGCCTGTCAGTCTGATGGTGTGTGAAGTCAGTGAGCCAAATGGAGTTGTTCTCCCCCAAGAACCACTCGGCTGATTCTTCTTCAATATGCAATTCAGCAACATGCAGTGTTGCTTGATGGAATTAGCTCTTACAGGCACATCTGCGTCTAGGGCCTTTGTATTTAGGGCTAGCTGAAAAGGGCTTTGGCGCTGAAGTGGTTTCTGAATGTGGAGTTGGTGGCATGTGAAACCCGCCTGTGGAGCCTTCGTTTGTGTGGGATGGTCACCAACCTGCCCTTCAGGACAATGCACTCAAACGGCATTTAGCATAGTGTGTGAACACGTAGTTTGCTTGAGAGCTGCCTGTCAGCCTGATGGTGTGTCAAGTGAGTGAGCCAAATGGAGTTGTTCTCCCACAAGAACCACTCGGCTGATTCTTCTTCAATATGCAATTCAGCAACATGCAGTGTTGCTTGATCGAATTAGCTCTTACAGCAACATCTGCGTCTATAGGCTTTGTATTTAGGGCTAGCTGAAAAGGGCTTTGGCGCTGAAGTGGTTTCTGAATGTGGAGTTGGTGGCATGTGAAACCCGCCTGTGGAGCCTTCGTTTGTGTGGGATGCTCACCAAGCTGCCCTTCAGGACAATGCACTCAAACGGCACTAAGCATAGTGTGTGAACACGTAGTTTGCTTGAGAGCTGCCTGTCAGCCTGCTGGTGTGTGAAGTCAGTGAGCCAAATGGAGTTGTTCTCCCACAAGAACCACTCGGCTGATTCTTCTTCAATATGCAATTCAGCAACATGCAGTGTTGCTTGATGGAATTAGCTCTTACAGCAACATCTGCGTCTAGAGCCTTTGTATTTAGGGCTAGCTGAAAACGGCTTTGGCGCTGAAGTGGTTTCCAAATGTGGAGTTGGTGGCATGTGAAACCTGTCTGTGGAGCCTTCGTTTGTTTGGATGCTCACCAACCTGCCCTTCAGGACAATGCACTCAAGCGGCATTAACCATAGTGTGTGAACACGTAGTTTGCTTGAGAGCTGCCTGTCAGCCTGATGGTGTGTGAAGTCAGTGAGCCAAATGGAGTTGTTCTCCCACAAGAACCACTCGGCTGATTCTTCTTCAATATGCAATTCAGCAACATGCAGTGTTGCTTGATGGAATTAGCTCTTACAGCAACATCTGCATCTAGAGCCTTTGTATTTAGGGCTAGCTGAAAACGGCTTTGGCGCTGAAGTGGTTTCTGAATGTGGAGTCGGTGGCATGTGAAACCCGCCTGTGGAGCCTTCGTTTGTGTGGGATGCTCACCAACCTGCCCTTCAGGACAATGCACTCAAGCGGCATTAACCATAGTGTGTGAACACATAGTTTGCTTGAGAGCTGTCTGTCAGCCTGATGGTGTGTGAAGTCAGTGAGCCAAATGGAGTTGTTCTCCCACAAGAACCACTCGGCTGATTCTTCTTCAATATGCCATTCAGCAACATGCAGTGTTGCTTGATGGAATTAGCTCTTACAGCAACATCTGCGTCTAGAGCCTTTGTATTTAGCGCTAGCTGAAAATGGCTTTGGCGCTGAAGTGGTTTCTGAATGTGGAGTTGGTGGCATGTGAAACCCGCCTGTGGAGCCTTCGTTTGTGTGGGATGCTCACCAAGCTGCCCTTCAGGACAATGCACTCAAACGGCATTAAGCATAGTGTGTGAACACGTAGTTTGCTTGAGAGCTGCCTGTCAGCCTGATGCTGTGTGAAGTCAGTGAGCCAAATGGAGTTGTTCTCCCACAAGAACCACTCGGCTGATTCTTCTTCAATATGCAATTCAGCAACATGCAGTGTTGCTTGATGGAATTAGCTCTTACAGCAACATCTGCATCTAGAGCCTTTGTATTTAGGGCTAGCTGAAAACGGCTTTGGCGCTGAAGTGGTTTCTGAATGTGGAGTTTTAGGCATGTGAAACCCGCCTGTGGAGCCTTCGTTTGTGTGGGATGCTCACCAACCTGCCCTTCAGGACAATGCACTCAAGCGGCATTAACCATAGTGTGTGAACACGTAGTTTGCTTGAGAGCTGTCTGTCAGCCTGATGGTGTGTGAAGTCAGTGAGCCAAATGGAGTTGTTCTCCCACAAGAACCACTCGGCTGATTCTTCTTCAATATGCAATTCAGCAACATGCAGTGTTGCTTGATGGAATTAGCTCTTACAGCAACATCTGCGTCTAGAGCCTTTGTATTTAGGGCTAGCTGAAAAGGGCTTTGGCGCTGAAGTGGTTTCTGAATGTGGAGTTGGTGGCATGTGAAACCCGCCTGTGGAGCCTTCGTTTGTGTGGGATGCTCACCAAGCTGCCCTTCAGGACAATGCACTCAAGCGGCATTAACCATAGTGTGTGAACACATAGTTTGCTTGAGAGCTGCCTGTCAGCCTGCTGGTGTGTGAAGTCAGTGAGCCAAATGGAGTTGTTCTCCCACAAGAACCACTCGGCTGATTCTTCTTCAATATGCAATTCAGCAACATGCAGTGTTGCTTGATGGAATTAGCTCTTACAGGCACATCTGCGTCTAAAGCCTTTGTATTTAGGGCTAGCTGAAAAGGGCTTTGGCGCTCAAGAGGTTTCTGAATGTGGAGTTGGTGGCATGTGAAACCCGCCTGTGGAGCCTTCGCTTGTGTGGGATGCTCACCAACCTGCCCTTCAGGACAATGCACTCAAACGGCATTAAGCGTAGTGTGTGAACACGTAGTTTGCTTGAGAGCTGCCTGTCAGCCTGATGCTGTGTCAAGTGAGTGAGCCAAATGGAGTTGTTCTCCCACAAGAACCACTCGGCTGATTCTTCTTCAATATGCAATTCAGCAACATGCAGTGTTGCTTGATGGAATTAGCTCTTACAGCAACATCTGCGTCTAGAGCCTTTGTATTTAGGGCTAGCTGAAAACGGCTTTGGCGCTGAAGTGGTTTCCAAATGTGGAGTTGGTGGCATGTGAAACCCGTCTGTGGAGCCTTCGTTTGTTTGGATGCTCACCAACCTGCCCTTCAGGACAATGCACTCAAACGGCATTTAGCATAGTGTGTGAACACGTAGTTTGCTTGAGAGCTGCCTGTCAGCCTGATGGTGTGTGAAGTCAGTGAGCCAAATGGAGTTGTTCTCCCACAAGAACCACTCGGCTGATTCTTCTTCAATATGCCATTCAGCAACATGCAGTGTTGCTTGATGGAATTAGCTCTTACAGCAACATCTGCGTCTAGAGTCTTTGTATTTAGGGCTAGCTGAAAAGGGCTTTGGCGCTGAAGTGGTTTCTGAATGTGGAGTTGGTGGCATGTGAAACCCTACCGGGGAGACTTCGTTTGTGTGGGATGCTCACCAAGCTGCCCTTCAGGACAATGCACTCAAACGGCATTAAGCATAGTGTGTGAACACGTAGTTTGCTTGAGAGCTGCCTGTCAGCCTGATGGTGTGTGAAGTCAGTGAGCCAAATGGAGCTGTTCTCTCACAAGAACCACTCGGCTGATTCTTCTTCAATATGCAATTCAGCAACATGCAGTGTTGCTTGATGGATTAGCTCTTACTGCAACATCTGCGTCTAGAGCCTTTGTATTTAGGGCTAGCTGAAAAGGGCTTTGGCGCTGAAGTGGTTTCTGAATGTGGAGTTGGTGGCATGTGAAACCCGCCTGTGGAGCCTTCGTTTGTGTGGGATGCTCACCAACCTGCCCTTCAGGACAATGCACTCAAGCGGCATTAACCATAGTGTTGGAACACATAGTTTGCTTGAGAGCTGCCTGTCAGCCTGATGGTGTGTGAAGTCAGTGAGCCAAATGGAGTTGTTCTCCCACAAGAACCACTCGGCTGATTCTTCTTCAATATGCAATTCAGCAACATGCAGTGTTGCTTGATGGAATTAGCTCTTACAGGCACATCTGCGTCTAGAGCCTTTGTATTTAGGGCTAGCTGAAAAGGGCTTTGGCGCTCAAGAGGTTTCTGAATGTGGAGTTGGTGGCATGTGAAACCCGCCTGTGGAGCCTTCGTTTGTGTGGGATGCTCACCAACCTGCCCTTCAGGACAATGCACTCAAACGGCATTAAGCGTAGTGTGTGAACACGTAGTTTGCTTGAGAGCTGCCTGTCAGCCTGATGCTGTGTCAAGTGAGTGAGCCAAATGGAGTTGTTCTCCCACAAGAACCACTCGGCTGATTCTTCTTCAATATGCAATTCAGCAACATGCAGTGTTGCTTGATGGAATTAGCTCTTACAGCAACATCTGCGTCTAGAGCCTCTGTATTTAGGGTTAGCTGAAAACGGCTTTGGCGCTGAAGTAGTTGCTGAATGTGGAGTTGGTGGCATGTGAAACCCGTCTGTGGAGCCTTCGTTTGTGTGGGATGCTCACCAAGCTGCCGTTCAGGACAATGCACTCAAACGGCATTAAGCATAGTGTGTGAACACGTAGATTGCTTGAGAGCTGCCTGTCAGCCTGATGGTGTGTGAAGTCAGTGAGCCAAATGGAGTTGTTCTCCCACAAGAACCACTCGGCTGATTCTTCTTCAATATGCAATTCAGCAACATGCAGTGTTGCTTGATGGAATTAGCTCTTACAGCAACATCTGGGTCTAGAGCCTTTGTATTTAGGGCTAGCTGAAAACGGCTTTCGCGCTGAAGTGGTTTCTGAATGTGGAGTTGGTGGCATGTGAAACCCGCCTGTGGAGCCTTCGTTTGTGTGGGATGCTCACCAACCTGCCCTTCAGGACAATGCACTCAAGCGGTATTAACCATAGTGTGTGAACACGTAGTTTGCTTGAGAGCTGTCTGTCAGCCTGATGGTGTGTGAAGTCAGTGAGCCAAATGGAGTTGTTCTCCCACAAGAACCACTCGGCTGATTCTTCTTCAATATGCAATTCAGCAACATGCAGTGTTGCTTGATGGAATTAGCTCTTACAGCAACATCTGGGTCTAGAGCCTTTGTATTTAGGGCTAGCTGAAAACGGCTTTGGCGCTGAAGTGGTTTCTGAATGTGGAGTGGGTGGCATGTGAAACCCGCCTGTGGAGCCTTCGTTTGTGTGGGATGCTCACCAAGCTGCCCTTCAGGACAATGCACTCAAGCGGCATTAACCATAGTGTTGGAACACATAGTTTGCTTGAGAGCTGCCTGTCAGCCTGATGGTGTGTGAAGTCAGTGAGCCAAATGGAGTTGTTCTCCCACAAGAACCACTCGGCTGATTCTTCTTCAATATGCAATTCAGCAACATGCAGTGTTGCTTGATGGAATTAGCTCTTACAGGCACATCTGCGTCTAGAGCCTTTGTATTTAGGGCTAGCTGAAAAGGGCTTTGGCGCTGAAGTGGTTTCTGAATGTGGAGTTGGTGGCATGTGAAACCCGCCTGTGGAGCCTTCGTTTGTGTGGGATGCTCACCAACCTGCCCTTCAGGACAATGCACTCAAACGGCATTAAGCATAGTGTGTGAACACGTAGTTTGCTTGAGAGCTGCCTGTCAGCCTGATGGTGTGTGAAGTCAGTGAGCCAAATGGAGTTGTTCTCCCACAAGAACCACTCGGCTGATTCTTCTTCAATATGCAATTCAGCAACATGCAGTGTTGCTTGATGGAATTAGCTCTTACAGCAACATCTGCGTCTAGAGTCTTTGTATTTAGGGCTAGCTGAAAACGGCTTTGGCGCTGAAGTGGTTTCTGAATGTGGAGTTGGTGGCATGTGAAACCCGACCGGGGAGACTTCGTTTGTGTGGGATGCTCACCAAGCTGCCCTTCAGGACAATGCACTCAAACGGCATTAAGCATAGTGTGTGAACACGTAGTTTGCTTGAGAGCTGCCTGTCAGCCTGATGGTGTGTGAAGTCAGTGAGCCAAATGGAGCTGTTCTCTCACAAGAACCACTCGGCTGATTCTTCTTCAATATGCAATTCAGCAACATGCAGTGTTGCTTGATGGATTAGCTCTTACAGCAACATCTGCGTCTAGAGCCTTTGTATTTAGGGCTAGCTGAAAAGGGCTTTGGTGCTGAAGTGGTTTCTGAATGTGGAGTTGGTGGCATGTGAAACCCGCCTGTGGAGCCTTCGTTTGTGTGGGATGCTCACCAACCTGCCCTTCAGGACAATGCACTCAAACGGCATTAAGCATAGTGTGTGAACACGTAGTTTGCTTGAGAGCTGCCTGTCAGCCTGCTGGTGTGTGAAGTCAGTGAGCCAAATGGAGTTGTTCTCCCACAAGAACCACTCGGCTGATTCTTCTTCAATATGCAATTCAGCAACATGCAGTGTTGCTTGATCGAATTAGCTCTTACAGCCACATCTGCGTCTATAGCCTTTGTATTTAGGGCTAGCTGAAAAGGGCTTTGGCGCTGAAGTGGTTTCTGAATGTGGAGTTGGTGGCATGTGAAACCCGCCTGTGGAGCCTTCGTTTGCGTGGGATGCTCACCAACCTGCCCTTCAGGACAATGCACTCAAACGGCACTAAGCATAGTGTGTGAACACGTAGTTTGCTTGAGAGCTGCCTGTCAGCCTGCTGGTGTGTGAAGTCAGTGAGCCAAATGGAGTTGTTCTCCCACAAGAACCACTCGGCTGATTCTTCTTCAATATGCAATTCAGCAACATGCAGTGTTGCTTGATGGAATTAGCTCTTACAGCAACATCTGCATCTAGAGCCTTTGTATTTAGGGCTAGCTGAAAAAGGCTTTGGCGCTGAAGTGGTTTCTGCATGTCGAGTTGGTGGCATGTGAAACCCACCTGTGGAGCCTTCGTTTGTGTGGGATGCTCACCAAGCTGCTCTTCAGGACAATGCACTCAAACGGCATTAAGCATAGTGTGTGAACACGTAGTTTGCTTGAGAGCTGCCTGTCAGCCTGATGGTGTGTGAAGTCAGTGAGCCAAATGGAGTTGTTCTCCCACAAGAACCACTCGGCTGATTCTTCTTCAATATGCAATTCAGCAACATGCAGTGTTGCTTGATGGAATTAGCTCTTACAGCAACATCTACGTCTAGAGCCTCTGTATTTAGGGTTAGCTGAAAACGGCTTTGGCGCTGAAGTAGTTGCTGAATGTGGAGTTGGTGGCATGTGAAACCCGCCTGTGGAGCCTTCGTTTGTTTGGATGCTCACCAACCTGCCCTTCAGGACAATGCACTCAAACGGCATTAAGCATAGTGTGTGAACACGTAGATTGCTTGAGAGCTGCCTGTCAGCCTGATGCTGTGTGAAGTCAGTGAGCCAAATGGAGTTGTTCTCCCACAAGAACCACTCGGCTGATTCTTCTTCAATATGCAATTCAGCAACATGCAGTGTTGCTTGATGGAATTAGCTCTTACAGCAACATCTGGGTCTAGAGCCTTTGTATTTAGGGCTAGCTGAAAACGGCTTTGGCGCTGAAGTGGTTTCCAAATGTGGAGTTGGTGGCATGTGAAACCCGTCTGTGGAGCCTTCGTTTGTTTGGATGCTCACCAACCTGCCCTTCAGGACAATGCACTCAAACGGCATTAAGCATAGTGTTGGAACACATAGTTTGCTTGAGAGCTGCCTGTCAGCCTTATGGTGTGTGAAGTCAGTGAGCCAAATGGAGTTGTTCTCCCACAAGAACCACTCGGCTGATTCTTCTTCAATATGCAATTCAGCAACATGCAGTGTTGCTTGATGGAATTAGCTCTTACAGCAACATCTGCGTCTACATGCTTTGTGTTTATGGCTAGCTGAAAACGGCTTTGGCGCTGAAGTGGTTTCTGCATGTCGAGTTGGTGGCATGTGAAACCCACCTGTGGAGCCTTCGTTTGTGTGGGATGCTCACCAAGCTGCTCTTCAGGACAATGCACTCAAACGGCATTAAGCATAGTGTGTGAACACATAGTTTGCTTGAGAGCTGCCTGTCAGCCTGATGGTGTGTGAAGTCAGTGAGCCAAATGGAGTTGTTCTCCCACAAGAACCACTCGGCTGATTCTTCTTCAATATGCAATTCAGCAACATGCAGTGTTGCTTGATGGAATTAGCTCTTACAGCAACATCTACGTCTAGAGCCTCTGTATTTAGGGTTAGCTGAAAACGGCTTTGGCGCTGAAGTAGTTGCTGAATGTGGAGTTGGTGGCATGTGAAACCCGTCTGTGGAGCCTTCGTTTGTTTGGATGCTCACCAAGCTGCCCTTCAGGACAATGCACTCAAACGGCATTAAGCATAGTGTGTGAACACGTAGATTGCTTGAGAGCTGCCTGTCAGCCTGATGGTGTGTGAAGTCAGTGAGCCAAATGGAGTTGTTCTCCCACAAGAACCACTCGGCTGATTCTTCTTCAATATGCAATTCAGCAACATGCAGTGTTGCTTGATGGAATTAGCTCTTACAGCAACATCTACATCTATAGCCTTTGTATTTAGGGCTAGCTGAAAACGGCTTTGGCGCTGAAGTGGTTTCTGAATGTGGAGTTGGTGGCATGTGAAACCCGCCTGTGGAGCCTTCGTTTGTGTGGGATGCTCACCAACCTGCCCTTCAGGACAATGCACTCAAGCGGCATTAACCATAGTGTGTGAACACATAGTTTGCTTGAGAGCTGTCTGTCAGCCTGATGGTGTGTGAAGTCAGTGAGCCAAATGGAGTTGTTCTCCCACAAGAACCACTCGGCTGATTCTTCTTCAATATGCAATTCAGCAACATGCAGTGTTGCTTGATGGAATTAGCTCTTACAGAAACATCTGGGTCTAGAGCCTTTGTATTTAGGGCTAGCTGAAAACGGCTTTGGCGCTGAAGTGGTTTCTGAATGTGGAGTTGGTGGCATGTGAAACCCGCCTGTGGAGCCTTCGTTTGTGTGGGATGCTCACCAACCTGCCCTTCAGGACAATGCACTCAAGCGGCATTAACCATAGTGTTGGAACACATAGTTTGCTTGAGAGCTGCCTGTCAGCCTGATGGTGTGTGAAGTCAGTGAGCCAAATGGAGTTGTTCTCCCACAAGAACCACTCGGCTGATTCTTCTTCAATATGCAATTCAGCAACATGCAGTGTTGCTTGATGGAATTAGCTCTTACAGGCACATCTGCGTCTAGAGCCTTTGTATTTAGGGCTAGCTGAAAAGGGCTTTTGCGCTGAAGTGGTTTCTGAATGTGGAGTTGGTGGCATGTGAAACCCGCCTGTGGAGCCTTCGTTTGTGTGGGATGCTCACCAACCTGCCCTTCAGGACAATGCACTCAAACGGCATTAAGCATAGTGTGTGAACACGTAGTTTGCTTGAGAGCTGCCTGTCAGCCTGATGGTGTGTGAAGTCAGTGAGCCAAATGGAGCTGTTCTCTCACAAGAACCACTCCGCTGATTCTTCTTCAATATGCAATTCAGCAACATGCAGTGTTGCTTGATGGATTAGCTCTTACTGCAACATCTGCGTCTAGAGCCTTTGTATTTAGGGCTAGCTGAAAAGGGCTTTGGCGCTGAAGTGGTTTCTGAATGTGGAGTTGGTGGCATGTGAAACCCGCCTGTGGAGCCTTCGTTTGTGTGGGATGCTCACCAAGCTGCCCTTCAGGACAATGCACTCAAACGGCATTAAGCGTAGTGTGTGAACACGTAGTTTGCTTGAGAGCTGCCTGTCAGCCTGATGGTGTGTCAAGTGAGTGAGCCAAATAGAGTTGTTCTCCCACAAGAACCACTCGGCTGATTCTTCTTCAATATGCAATTCAGCAACATGCAGTGTTGCTTGATCGAATTAGCTCTTACAGCCACATCTGCGTCTAGGGCCTTTGTATTTAGGGCTAGCTGAAAAGGGCTTTGGCGCTGAAGTGGTTTCTGAATGTGGAGTTGGTGGCATGTGAAACCCGCCTGTGGAGCCTTCGTTTGCGTGGGATGCTCACCAACCTGCCCTTCAGGACAATGCACTCAAACGGCACTAAGCATAGTGTGTGAACACGTAGTTTGCTTGAGAGCTGCCTGTCAGCCTGCTGGTGTGTGAAGTCAGTGAGCCAAATGGAGTTGTTCTCCCACAAGAACCACTCGGCTGATTCTTCTTCAATATGCAATTCAGCAACATGCAGTGTTGCTTGATGGAATTAGCTCTTACAGCAACATCTGCGTCTAGAGCCTTTGTATTTAGGGCTAGCTGAAAACGGCTTTGGCGCTGAAGTGGTTTCTGAATGTGGAGTTGGTGGCATGTGAAACCCGTCTGTGGAGCCTTCGTTTATTTGGATGCTCACCAACCTGCCCTTCAGGACAATGCACTCAAATGGCATTTAGCATAGTGTTGGAACACATAGTTTGCTTGAGAGCTGCCTGTCAGCCTGATGGTGTGTGAAGTCAGTGAGCCAAATGGAGTTGTTCTCCCACAAGAACCACTCGGCTGATTCTTCTTCAATATGCAATTCAGCAACATGCAGTGTTGCTTGATGGAATTAGCTCTTACAGCAACATCTGCGTCTACAGCCTTTGTATTTAGGGCTAGCTGAAAACGGCTTTGGCGCTGAAGTGGTTTCTGCATGTCGAGTTGGTGGCATGTGAAACCCACCTGTGGAGCCTTCGTTTGTGTGGGATGCTCACCAAGCTGCCCTTCAGGACAATGCACTCAAACGGCATTAAGCATAGTGTGTGAACACGTAGTTTGCTTGAGAGCTGCCTGTCAGCCTGATGGTGTGTGAAGTCAGTGAGCCAAATGGAGTTGTTCTCCCACAAGAACCACTCGGCTGATTCTTCTTCAATATGCAATTCAGCAACATGCAGTGTTGCTTGATGGAATTAGCTCTTACAGCAACATCTGTGTCTAGAGTCTTTGTATTTAGGGCTAGCTGAAAACGGCTTTGGCGCTGAAGTGGTTTCTGAATGTGGAGTTGGTGGCATGTGAAACCCGACCGGGGAGACTTCGTTTGTGTGGGATGCTCACCTAGCTGCCCTTCAGGACAATGCACTCAAACGGCATTAAGCATAGTGTGTGAACACGTAGTTTGCTTGAGAGCTGCCTGTCAGCCTGATGGTGTGTGAAGTCAGTGAGCCAAATGGAGCTGTTCTCTCACAAGAACCACTCGGCTGATTCTTCTTCAATATGCAATTCAGCAACATGCAGTGTTGCTTGATGGATTAGCTCTTACTGCAACATCTGCGTCTAGAGCCTTTGTATTTAGGGCTAGCTGAAAAGGGCTTTGGCGCTGAAGTGGTTTCTGAATGTGGAGTTGGTGGCATGTGAAACCCGCCTGTGGAGCCTTCGTTTGCGTGGGATGCTCACCAACCTGCCCTTCAGGACAATGCACTCAAACGGCACTAAGCATAGTGTGTGAACACGTAGTTTGCTTGAGAGCTGCCTGTCAGCCTGCTGGTGTGTGAAGTCAGTGAGCCAAATGGAGTTGTTCTCCCACAAGAACCACTCGGCTGATTCTTCTTCAATATGCAATTCAGCAACATGCAGTGTTGCTTGATGGAATTAGCTCTTACAGCAACATCTGGGTCTAGAGCCTTTGTATTTAGGGCTAGCTGAAAACGGCTTTGGCGCTGAAGTGGTTTCTGAATGTGGAGTGGGTGGCATGTGAAACCCGCCTGTGGAGCCTTCGTTTGTGTGGGATGCTCACCAAGCTGCCCTTCAGGACAATGCACTCAAGCGGCATTAACCATAGTGTTGGAACACATAGTTTGCTTGAGAGCTGCCTGTCAGCCTGATGGTGTGTGAAGTCAGTGAGCCAAATGGAGTTGTTCTCCCACAAGAACCACTCGGCTGATTCTTCTTCAATATGCAATTCAGCAACATGCAGTGTTGCTTGATGGAATTAGCTCTTACAGGCACATCTGCGTCTAGAGCCTCTGTATTTAGGGCTAGCTGAAAACGGCTTTGGCGCTGAAGTGGTTTCTGAATGTGGAGTTGGTGGCATGTGAAACCCGCCTGTGGAGCCTTCGTTTGTGTGGGATGCTCACCAACCTGCCCTTCAGGACAATGCACTCAAACGGCATTAAGCATAGTGTGTGAACACGTAGTTTGCTTGAGAGCTGCCTGTCAGCCTGATGGTGTGTGAAGTCAGTGAGCCAAATGGAGTTGTTCTCCCACAAGAACCACTCGGCTGATTCTTCTTCAATATGCAATTCAGCAACATGCAGTGTTGCTTGATGGAATTAGCTCTTACAGCAACATCTGGGTCTAGAGCCTTTGTATTTAGGGCTAGCTGAAAACGGCTTTGGCGCTGAAGTGGTTTCTGAATGTGGAGTGGGTGGCATGTGAAACCCGCCTGTGGAGCCTTCGTTTGTGTGGGATGCTCACCAACCTGCCCTTCAGGACAATGCACTCAAGCGGCATTAACCATAGTGTTTGAACACATAGTTTGCTTGAGAGCTGCCTGTCAGCCTGATGGTGTGTGAAGTCAGTGAGCCAAATGGAGTTGTTCTCCCACAAGAACCACTCGGCTGATTCTTCTTCAATATGCAATTCAGCAACATGCAGTGTTGCTTGATGGAATTAGCTCTTACAGCAACATCTGCGTCTACAGCCTTTGTATTTAGGGCTAGCTGAAAACGGCTTTGGCGCTGAAGTGGTTTCTGCATGTCGAGTTGGTGGCATGTGAAACCCACCTGTGGAGCCTTCGTTTGTGTGGGATGCTCACCAAGCTGCCCTTCAGGACAATGCACTCAAACGGCATTAAGCATAGTGTGTGAACACGTAGTTTGCTTGAGAGCTGCCTGTCAGCCTGATGGTGTGTGAAGTCAGTGAGCCAAATGGAGTTGTTCTCCCACAAGAACCACTCGGCTGATTCTTCTTCAATATGCAATTCAGCAACATGCAGTGTTGCTTGATGGAATTAGCTCTTACAGCAACATCTGGGTCTAGAGCCTTTGTATTTAGGGCTAGCTGAAAACGGCTTTGGCGCTGAAGTGGTTTCTGAATGTGGAGTTGGTGGCATGTGAAACCCGCCTGTGGAGCCTTCGTTTGTGTGGGATGCTCACCAACCTGCCCTTCAGGACAATGCACTCAAGCGGTATTAACCATAGTGTGTGAACACATAGTTTGCTTGAGAGCTTTCTGTCAGCCTGATGGTGTGTGAAGTCAGTGAGCCAAATGGAGTTGTTCTCCCACAAGAACCACTCGGCTGATTCTTCTTCAATATGCAATTCAGCAACATGCAGTGTTGCTTGATGGAATTAGCTCTTACAGCAACATCTGGGTCTAGAGCCTTTGTATTTAGGGCTAGCTGAAAACGGCTTTGGCGCTGAAGTGGTTTCTGAATGTGGAGTGGGTGGCATGTGAAACCCGCCTGTGGAGCCTTCGTTTGTGTGGGATGCTCACCAACCTGCCCTTCAGGACAATGCACTCAAGCGGCATTAACCATAGTGTTGGAACACATAGTTTGCTTGAGAGCTGCCTGTCAGCCTGATGGTGTGTGAAGTCAGTGAGCCAAATGGAGTTGTTCTCCCACAAGAACCACTCGGCTGATTCTTCTTCAATATGCAATTCAGCAACATGCAGTGTTGCTTGATGGAATTAGCTCTTACAGGCACATCTGCGTCTAGAGCCTTTGTATTTAGGGCTAGCTGAAAACGGCTTTGGCGCTGAAGTGGTTTCTGAATGTGGAGTTGGTGGCATGTGAAACCCGCCTGTGGAGCCTTCGTTTGTGTGGGATGCTCACCAACCTGCCCTTCAGGACAATGCACTCAAACGGCATTAAGCATAGTGTGTGAACACGTAGTTTGCTTGAGAGCTGCCTGTCAGCCTGATGGTGTGTGAAGTCAGTGAGCCAAATGGAGTTGTTCTCCCACAAGAACCACTCGGCTGATTCTTCTTCAATATGCAATTCAGCAACATGCAGTGTTGCTTGATGGAATTAGCTCTTACAGCAACATCTGGGTCTAGAGCCTTTGTATTTAGGGCTAGCTGAAAACGGCTTTGGCGCTGAAGTGGTTTCTGAATGTGGAGTGGGTGGCATGTGAAACCCGCCTGTGGAGCCTTCGTTTGTGTGGGATGCTCACCAACCTGCCCTTCAGGACAATGCACTCAAGCGGCATTAACCATAGTGTTGGAACACATAGTTTGCTTGAGAGCTGCCTGTCAGCCTGATGGTGTGTGAAGTCAGTGAGCCAAATGGAGTTGTTCTCCCACAAGAACCACTCGGCTGATTCTTCTTCAATATGCAATTCAGCAACATGCAGTGTTGCTTGATGGAATTAGCTCTTACAGGCACATCTGCGTCTAGAGCCTTTGTATTTAGGGCTAGCTGAAAAGGGCTTTGGCGCTGAAGTGGTTTCTGAATGTGGAGTTGGTGGCATGTGAAACCCGCCTGTGGAGCCTTCGTTTGTGTGGGATGCTCACCAACCTGCCCTTCAGGACAATGCACTCAAACGGCATTAAGCATAGTGTGTGAACACGTAGTTTGCTTGAGAGCTGCCTGTCAGCCTGATGGTGTGTCAAGTGAGTGAGCCAAATGGAGTTGTTCTCCCACAAGAACCACTCGGCTGATTCTTCTTCAATATGCAATTCAGCAACATGCAGTGTTGCTTGATCGAATTAGCTCTTACAGCCACATCTGCGTCTATAGCCTTTGTATTTAGGGCTAGCTGAAAAGGGCTTTGGCGCTGAAGTGGTTTCTGAATGTGGAGTTGGTGGCATGTGAAACCCGCCTGTGGAGCCTTCGTTTGCGTGGGATGCTCACCAACCTGCCCTTCAGGACAATGCACTCAAACGGCACTAAGCATAGTGTGTGAACACGTAGTTTGCTTGAGAGCTGCCGGTCAGCCTGCTGGTGTGTGAAGTCAGTGAGCCAAATGGAGTTGTTCTCCCACAAGAACCACTCGGCTGATTCTTCTTCAATATGCAATTCAGCAACATGCAGTGTTGCTTGATGGAATTAGCTCTTACAGCAACATCTGCATCTAGAGCCTTTGTATTTAGGGCTAGCTGAAAACGGCTTTGGCGCTGAAGTGGTTTCCAAATGTGGAGTTGGTGGCATGTGAAACCCGCCTGTGGAGCCTTCGTTTGTGTGGGATGCTCACCAACCTGCCCTTCAGGACAATGCACTCAAACGGCATTAAGCATAGTGTTGGAACACATAGTTTGCTTGAGAGCTGCCTGTCAGCCTGCTGGTGTGTGAAGTCAGTGAGCCAAATGGAGTTGTTCTCCCACAAGAACCACTCGGCTGATTCTTCTTCAATATGCAATTCAGCAACATGCAGTGTTGCTTGATGGAATTAGCTCTTACAGCAACATCTACGTCTAGAGCCTCTGTATTTAGGGTTAGCTGAAAACGGCTTTGGCGCTGAAGTGGTTTCTGAATGTGGAGTTGGTGGCATGTGAAACCCGTCTGTGGAGCCTTCGTTTGTGTGGGATGCTCACCAAGCTGCCCTTCAGGACAATGCACTCAAACGGCATTAAGCATAGTGTGTGAACACGTAGATTGCTTGAGAGCTGCCTGTCAGCCTGATGCTGTGTGAAGTCAGTGAGCCAAATGGAGTTGTTCTCCCACAAGAACCACTCGGCTGATTCTTCTTCAATATGCAATTCAGCAACATGCAGTGTTGCTTGATGAAATTAGCTCTTACAGCAACATCTGCATCTAGAGCCTTTGTATTTAGGGCTAGCTGAAAACGGCTTTGGCGCTGAAGAGGTTTCTGAATGTGGAGGCGGTGGCATGTGAAACCCGCCTGTGGAGCCTTCGTTTGTGTGGGATGCTCACCAACCTGCCCTTCAGGACAATGCACTCAAGCGGCATTAACCATAGTGTGTGAACACGTAGTTTGCTTGAGAGCTGCCTGTCAGCCTGATGGTGTGTGAAGTCAGTGAGCCAAATGGAGTTGTTCTCCCACAAGAACCACTCGGCTGATTCTTCTTCAATATGCAATTCAGCAACATGCAGTGTTGCTTGATGGAATTAGCTCTTACAGCAACATCTGCGTCTAGAGTCTTTGTATTTAGGGCTAGCTGAAAACGGCTTTGGCGCTGAAGTGGTTTCTGAATGTGGAGTTGGTGGCATGTGAAACCCGCCTGTGGAGCCTTCGTTTGTGTGGGATGCTCACCAACCTGCCCTTCAGGACAATGCACTCAAGCGGCATTAACCATAGTGTGTGAACACATAGTTTGCTTGAGAGCTGCCTGTCAGCCTGATGGTGTGTGAAGTCAGTGAGCCAAATGGAGTTGTTCTCCCACAAGAACCACTCGGCTGATTCTTCTTCAATATGCAATTCTGCAACATGCAGTGTTGCTTGATGGAATTAGCTCTTACAGGCACATCTGCGTCTAGAGCCTTTGTATTTAGGGCTAGCTGAAAAGGGCTTTGGCGCTGAAGTGGTTTCTGAATGTGGAGTTGGTGGCATGTGAAACCCGCCTGTGGAGCCTTCGTTTGTGTGGGATGCTCACGAACCTGCCCTTCAGGACAATGCACTCAAAAGGCATTAAGCATAGTGTGTGAACACGTAGTTTGCTTGAGAGCTGCCTGTCAGCCTGCTGGTGTGTGAAGTCAGTGAGCCAAATGGAGTTGTTCTCCCACAAGAACCACTCGGCTGATTCTTCTTCAATATGCAATTCAGCAACATGCAGTGTTGCTTGATGGAATTAGCTCTTACAGCAACATCTGCATCTAGAGCCTTTGTATTTAGGGCTAGCTGAAAACGGCTTTGGCGCTGAAGTGGTTTCTGAATGTGGAGTTGGTGGCATGTGAAACCCGCCTGTGGAGCCTTCGTTTGTGTGGGATGCTCACCAACCTGCCCTTCAGGACAATGCACTCAAAAGGCATTAACCATAGTGTGTGAACACATAGTTTGCTTGAGAGCTGTCTGTCAGCCTGATGGTGTGTGAAGTCAGTGAGCCAAATGGAGTTGTTCTCCCACAAGAACCACTCGGCTGATTCTTCTTCAATATGCAATTCAGCAACATGCAGTGTTGCTTGATGGAATTAGCTCTTACAGCAACATCTGGGTCTAGAGCCTTTGTATTTAGGGCTAGCTGAAAACGGCTTTGGCGCTGAAGTGGTTTCTGAATGTGGAGTGGGTGGCATGTGAAACCCGCCTGTGGAGCCTTCGTTTGTGTGGGATGCTCACCAACCTGCCCTTCAGGACAATGCACTCAAGCGGCATTAACCGTAGTGTTGGAACACATAGTTTGCTTGAGAGCTGCCTGTCAGCCTGATGGTGTGTGAAGTCAGTGAGCCAAATGGAGTTGTTCTCCCACAAGAACCACTCGGCTGATTCTTCTTCAATATGCAATTCAGCAACATGCAGTGTTGCTTGATGGAATTAGCTCTTACAGGCACATCTGCGTCTAGAGCCTTTGTATTTAGGGCTAGCTGAAAAGGGCTTTGGCGCTGAAGTGGTTTCTGAATGTGGAGTTGGTGGCATGTGAAACCCGCCTGTGGAGCCTTCGTTTGTGTGGGATGCTCACCAACCTGCCCTTCAGGACAATGCACTCAAACGGCATTAACCATAGTGTGTGAACACGTAGTTTGCTTGAGAGCTGCCTGTCAGCCTGATGGTGTGTGAAGTCAGTGAGCCAAATGGAGTTGTTCTCCCACAAGAACCACTCGGCTGATTCTTCTTCAATATGCAATTCAGCAACATGCAGTGTTGCTTGATGGAATTAGCTCTTACAGCAACATCTGCGTCTAGAGTCTTTGTATTTAGGGCTAGCTGAAAACGGCTTTGGCGCTGAAGTGGTTTCTGAATGTGGAGTTGGTGGCATGTGAAACCCGACCGGGGAGACTTCGTTTGTGTGGGATGCTCACCAAGCTGCCCTTCAGGACAATGCACTCAAACGGCATTAAGCATAGTGTGTGAACACGTAGTTTGCTTGAGAGCTGCCTGTCAGCCTGATGGTGTGTGAAGTCAGTGAGCCAAATGGAGCTGTTCTCTCACAAGAACCACTCCGCTGATTCTTCTTCAATATGCAATTCAGCAACATGCAGTGTTGCTTGATGGATTAGCTCTTACTGCAACATCTGCGTCTAGAGCCTTTGTATTTAGGGCTAGCTGAAAAGGGCATTGGCGCTGAAGTGGTTTCTGAATGTGGAGTTGGTGGCATGTGAAACCCGCCTGTGGAGCCTTCGTTTGTGTGGGATGCTCACCAACCTGCCCTTCAGGACAATGCACTCAAACGGCATTAAGCATAGTGTGTGAACACGTAGTTTGCTTGAGAGCTGCCTGTCAGCCTGATGGTGTGTCAAGTGAGTGAGCCAAATGGAGTTGTTCTCCCACAAGAACCACTCGGCTGATTCTTCTTCAATATGCAATTCAGCAACATGCAGTGTTGCTTGATGGAATTAGCTCTTACAGCCACATCTGCGTCTATAGCCTTTGTATTTAGGGCTAGCTGAAAAGGGCTTTGGCGCTGAAGTGGTTTCTGAATGTGGATTTGGTGGCATGTGAAACCCGCCTGTGGAGCCTTCGTTTGCGTGGGATGCTCACCAACCTGCCCTTCAGGACAATGCACTCAAACGGCACTAAGCATAGTGTGTGAACACGTAGGTTGCTTGAGAGCTGCCTGTCAGCCTGCTGGTGTGTGAAGTCAGTGAGCCAAATGGAGTTGTTCTCCCACAAGAACCACTCGGCTGATTCTTCTTCAATATGCAATTCAGCAACATGCAGTGTTGCTTGATGGAATTAGCTCTTACAGCAACATCTGCATCTAGAGCCTTTGTATTTAGGGCTAGCTGAAAACGGCTTTGGCGCTGAAGTGGTTTCTGAATGTGGAGTGGGTGGCATGTGAAACCCGCCTGTGGAGCCTTCGTTTGTGTGGGATGCTCACCAAGCTGCCCTTGAGGACAATGCACTCAAGCGGCATTAACCATAGTGTTGGAACACATAGTTTGCTTGAGAGCTGCCTGTCAGCCTGATGGTGTGTGAAGTCAGTGAGCCAAATGGAGTTGTTCTCCCACAAGAACCACTCGGCTGATTCTTCTTCAATATGCAATTCAGCAACATGCAGTGTTGCTTGATGGAATTAGCTCTTACAGCAACATCTGCGTCTAGAGCCTTTGTATTTAGGGCTAGCTGAAAAGGGCTTTGGCGCTGAAGTGGTTTCTGAATGTGGAGTTGGTGGCATGTGAAACCCGCCTGTGGAGCCTTCGTTTGTGTGGGATGCTCACCAACCTGCCCTTCAGGACAATGCACTCAAACGGCATTAAGCATAGTGTGTGAACACGTAGTTTGCTTGAGAGCTGCCTGTCAGCCTGATGGTGTGTGAAGTCAGTGAGCCAAATGGAGTTGTTCTCCCACAAGAACCACTCGGCTGATTCTTCTTCAATATGCAATTCAGCAACATGCAGTGTTGCTTGATGGAATTAGCTCTTACAGCAACATCTGCGTCTAGAGTCTTTGTATTTAGGGCTAGCTGAAAACGGCTTTGGCGCTGAAGTGGTTTCTGAATGTGGAGTTGGTGGCATGTGAAACCCGACCGGGGAGACTTCGTTTGTGTGGGATGCTCACCAAGCTGCCCTTCAGGACAATGCACTCAAACGGCATTAAGCATAGTGTTGGAACACATAGTTTGCTTGAAGAGCTGCCTGTCAGCCTGATGGTGTGTGAAGTCAGTGAGCCAAATGGAGTTGTTCTCCCACAAGAACCACTCGGCTGATTCTTCTTCAATATGCAATTCAGCAACATGCAGTGTTGCTTGATGGAATTAGCTCTTACAGCAACATCTGCATCTAGAGCCTTTGTATTTAGGGCTAGCTGAAAAAGGCTTTGGCGCTGAAGTGGTTTCTGCATGTGGAGTTGGTGGCATGTGAAACCCACCTGTGGAGCCTTCGTTTGTGTGGGATGCTCACCAAGCTGCCCTTCAGGACAATGCACTCAAACGGCATTAAGCATAGTGTGTGAACACGTAGTTTGCTTGAGAGCTGCCTGTCAGCCTGATGGTGTGTGAAGTCAGTGAGCCAAATGGAGTTGTTCTCCCACAAGAACCACTCGGCTGATTCTTCTTCAATATGCAATTCAGCAACATGCAGTGTTGCTTGATGGAATTAGCTCTTACAGCAACATCTACGTCTAGAGCCTCTGTATTTAGGGTTAGCTGAAAATGGCTTTGGCGCTGAAGTAGTTGCTGAATGTGGAGTTGGTGGCATGTGAAACCCGTCTGTGGAGCCTTCGTTTGTTTGGATGCTCACCAACCTGCCCTTCAGGACAATGCACTCAAACGGCATTAAGCATAGTGTGTGAACACGTATATTGCTTGAGAGCTGCCTGTCAGCCTGATGCTGTGTGAAGTCAGTGAGCCAAATGGAGTTGTTCTCCCACAAGAACCACTCGGCTGATTCTTCTTCAATATGCAATTCAGCAACATGCAGTGTTGCTTGATGGAATTAGCTCTTACAGCATCATCTGCATCTAGAGCCTTTGTATTTAGGGCTAGCTGAAAACGGCTTTGGCGCTGAAGTGGTTTCTGAATGTGGAGTCGGTGGCATGTGAAACCCGCCTGTGGAGCCTTCGTTTGTGTGGGATGCTCACCAAGCTGCCCTTCAGGACAATGCACTCAAGCGGCATTAACCATAGTGTGTGAACACGTAGTTTGCTTGAGAGCTGTCTGTCAGCCTGATGGTGTGTGAAGTCAGTGAGCCAAATGGAGTTGTTCTGCCACAAGAACCACTCGGCTGATTCTTCTTCAATATGCAATTCAGCAACATGCAGTGTTGCTTGATGGAATTAGCTCTTACAGCATCATCTGCATCTAGAGCCTTTGTATTTAGGGCTAGCTGAAAACGGCTTTGGCGCTGAAGTGGTTTCTGAATGTGGAGTGGGTGGCATGTGAAATCCGCCTGTGGAGCCTTCGTTTGTGTGGGATGCTCACCAACCTGCCCTTCAGGACAATGCACTCAAGCGGCATTAACCATAGTGTTGGAACACATAGTTTGCTTGAGAGCTGCCTGTCAGCCTGATGGTGTGTGAAGTCAGTGAGCCAAATGGAGTTGTTCTCCCACAAGAACCACTCGGCTGATTCTTCTTCAATATGCAATTCAGCAACATGCAGTGTTGCTTGATGGGATTAGCTCTTACAGGCACATCTGCGTCTAGAGCCTTTGTATTTAGGGCTAGCTAAAAAGGGCTTTGGCGCTGAAGTGGTTTCTGAATGTGGAGTTGGTGGCATGTGAAACCCGCCTGTGGAGCCTTCGTTTGTGTGGGATGCTCACCAACCTGCCCTTCAGGACAATGCACTCAAACGGCATTAAGCATAGTGTGTGAACACGTAGTTTGCTTGAGAGCTGCCTGTCAGCCTGATGGTGTGTGAAGTCAGTGAGCCAAATGGAGTTGTTCTCCCACAAGAACCACTCGGCTGATTCTTCTTCAATATGCAATTCAGCAACATGCAGTGTTGCTTGATGGAATTAGCTCTTACAGCAACATCTGCATCTAGAGCCTTTGTATTTAGGGCTAGCTGAAAACGGCTTTGGCGCTGAAGTGGTTTCTGAATGTGGAGTTGGTGGCATGTGAAACCCGTCTGTGGAGCCTTCGTTTGTGTGGGATGCTCACCAAGCTGCCCTTCAGGACAATGCACTCAAACGGCATTAAGCATAGTGTGTGAACACGTAGATTGCTTGAGAGCTGCCTGTCAGCCTGATGCTGTGTGAAGTCAGTGAGCCAAATGGAGTTGTTCTCCCACAAGAACCACTCGGCTGATTCTTCTTCAATATGCAATTCAGCAACATGCAGTGTTGCTTGATGAAATTAGCTCTTACAGCAACATCTGCATCTAGAGCCTTTGTATTTAGGGCTAGCTGAAAACGGCTTTGGCGCTGAAGAGGTTTCTGAATGTGGAGGCGGTGGCATGTGAAACCCGCCTGTGGAGCCTTCGTTTGTGTGGGATGCTCACCAACCTGCCCTTCAGGACAATGCACTCAAGCGGCATTAACCATAGTGTGTGAACACGTAGTTTGCTTGAGAGCTGCCTGTCAGCCTGATGGTGTGTGAAGTCAGTGAGCCAAATGGAGTTGTTCTCCCACAAGAACCACTCGGCTGATTCTTCTTCAATATGCAATTCAGCAACATGCAGTGTTGCTTGATGGAATTAGCTCTTACAGCAACATCTGCGTCTAGAGTCTTTGTATTTAGGGCTAGCTGAAAACGGCTTTGGCGCTGAAGTGGTTTCTGAATGTGGAGTTGGTGGCATGTGAAACCCGCCTGTGGAGCCTTCGTTTGTGTGGGATGCTCACCAACCTGCCCTTCAGGACAATGCACTCAAGCGGCATTAACCATAGTGTGTGAACACATAGTTTGCTTGAGAGCTGCCTGTCAGCCTGATGGTGTGTGAAGTCAGTGAGCCAAATGGAGTTGTTCTCCCACAAGAACCACTCGGCTGATTCTTCTTCAATATGCAATTCTGCAACATGCAGTGTTGCTTGATGGAATTAGCTCTTACAGGCACATCTGCGTCTAGAGCCTTTGTATTTAGGGCTAGCTGAAAAGGGCTTTGGCGCTGAAGTGGTTTCTGAATGTGGAGTTGGTGGCATGTGAAACCCGCCTGTGGAGCCTTCGTTTGTGTGGGATGCTCACGAACCTGCCCTTCAGGACAATGCACTCAAAAGGCATTAAGCATAGTGTGTGAACACGTAGTTTGCTTGAGAGCTGCCTGTCAGCCTGCTGGTGTGTGAAGTCAGTGAGCCAAATGGAGTTGTTCTCCCACAAGAACCACTCGGCTGATTCTTCTTCAATATGCAATTCAGCAACATGCAGTGTTGCTTGATGGAATTAGCTCTTACAGCAACATCTGCATCTAGAGCCTTTGTATTTAGGGCTAGCTGAAAACGGCTTTGGCGCTGAAGTGGTTTCTGAATGTGGAGTTGGTGGCATGTGAAACCCGCCTGTGGAGCCTTCGTTTGTGTGGGATGCTCACCAACCTGCCCTTCAGGACAATGCACTCAAAAGGCATTAACCATAGTGTGTGAACACATAGTTTGCTTGAGAGCTGTCTGTCAGCCTGATGGTGTGTGAAGTCAGTGAGCCAAATGGAGTTGTTCTCCCACAAGAACCACTCGGCTGATTCTTCTTCAATATGCAATTCAGCAACATGCAGTGTTGCTTGATGGAATTAGCTCTTACAGCAACATCTGGGTCTAGAGCCTTTGTATTTAGGGCTAGCTGAAAACGGCTTTGGCGCTGAAGTGGTTTCTGAATGTGGAGTGGGTGGCATGTGAAACCCGCCTGTGGAGCCTTCGTTTGTGTGGGATGCTCACCAACCTGCCCTTCAGGACAATGCACTCAAGCGGCATTAACCGTAGTGTTGGAACACATAGTTTGCTTGAGAGCTGCCTGTCAGCCTGATGGTGTGTGAAGTCAGTGAGCCAAATGGAGTTGTTCTCCCACAAGAACCACTCGGCTGATTCTTCTTCAATATGCAATTCAGCAACATGCAGTGTTGCTTGATGGAATTAGCTCTTACAGACACATCTGCGTCTAGAGCCTTTGTATTTAGGGCTAGCTGAAAAGGGCTTTGGCGCTGAAGTGGTTTCTGAATGTGGAGTTGGTGGCATGTGAAACCCGCCTGTGGAGCCTTCGTTTGTGTGGGATGCTCACCAACCTGCCCTTCAGGACAATGCACTCAAACGGCATTAAGCATAGTGTGTGAACACGTAGTTTGCTTGAGAGCTGCCTGTCAGCCTGATGGTGTGTGAAGTCAGTGAGCCAAATGGAGTTGTTCTCCCACAAGAACCACTCGGCTGATTCTTCTTCAATATGCAATTCAGCAACATGCAGTGTTGCTTGATGGAATTAGCTCTTACAGCAACATCTGCGTCTAGAGTCTTTGTATTTAGGGCTAGCTGAAAACGGCTTTGGCGCTGAAGTGGTTTCTGAATGTGGAGTTGGTGGCATGTGAAACCCGACCGGGGAGACTTCGTTTGTGTGGGATGCTCACCAAGCTGCCCTTCAGGACAATGCACTCAAACGGCATTAAGCATAGTGTGTGAACACGTAGTTTGCTTGAGAGCTGCCTGTCAGCCTGATGGTGTGTGAAGTCAGTGAGCCAAATGGAGCTGTTCTCTCACAAGAACCACTCCGCTGATTCTTCTTCAATATGCAATTCAGCAACATGCAGTGTTGCTTGATGGATTAGCTCTTACTGCAACATCTGCGTCTAGAGCCTTTGTATTTAGGGCTAGCTGAAAAGGGCTTTGGCGCTGAAGTGGTTTCTGAATGTGGAGTTGGTGGCATGTGAAACCCGCCTGTGGAGCCTTCGTTTGTGTGGGATGCTCACCAACCTGCCCTTCAGGACAATGCACTCAAACGGCATTAAGCATAGTGTGTGAACACGTAGTTTGCTTGAGAGCTGCCTGTCAGCCTGATGGTGTGTCAAGTGAGTGAGCCAAATGGAGTTGTTCTCCCACAAGAACCACTCGGCTGATTCTTCTTCAATATGCAATTCAGCAACATGCAGTGTTGCTTGATGGAATTAGCTCTTACAGCCACATCTGCGTCTATAGCCTTTGTATTTAGGGCTAGCTGAAAAGGGCTTTGGCGCTGAAGTGGTTTCTGAATGTGGATTTGGTGGCATGTGAAACCCGCCTGTGGAGCCTTCGTTTGCGTGGGATGCTCACCAACCTGCCCTTCAGGACAATGCACTCAAACGGCACTAAGCATAGTGTGTGAACACGTAGGTTGCTTGAGAGCTGCCTGTCAGCCTGCTGGTGTGTGAAGTCAGTGAGCCAAATGGAGTTGTTCTCCCACAAGAACCACTCGGCTGATTCTTCTTCAATATGCAATTCAGCAACATGCAGTGTTGCTTGATGGAATTAGCTCTTACAGCAACATCTGCATCTAGAGCCTTTGTATTTAGGGCTAGCTGAAAACGGCTTTGGCGCTGAAGTGGTTTCTGAATGTGGAGTGGGTGGCATGTGAAACCCGCCTGTGGAGCCTTCGTTTGTGTGGGATGCTCACCAAGCTGCCCTTGAGGACAATGCACTCAAGCGGCATTAACCATAGTGTTGGAACACATAGTTTGCTTGAGAGCTGCCTGTCAGCCTGATGGTGTGAAGTCAGTGAGCCAAATGGAGTTGTTCTCCCACAAGAACCACTCGGCTGATTCTTCTTCAATATGCAATTCAGCAACATGCAGTGTTGCTTGATGGAATTAGCTCTTACAGCAACATCTGCGTCTAGAGCCTTTGTATTTAGGGCTAGCTGAAAAGGGCTTTGGCGCTGAAGTGGTTTCTGAATGTGGAGTTGGTGGCATGTGAAACCCGCCTGTGGAGCCTTCGTTTGTGTGGGATGCTCACCAACCTGCCCTTCAGGACAATGCACTCAAACGGCATTAAGCATAGTGTGTGAACACGTAGTTTGCTTGAGAGCTGCCTGTCAGCCTGATGGTGTGTGAAGTCAGTGAGCCAAATGGAGTTGTTCTCCCACAAGAACCACTCGGCTGATTATTCTTCAATATGCAATTCAGCAACATGCAGTGTTGCTTGATGGAATTAGCTCTTACAGCAACATCTGCGTCTAGAGTCTTTGTATTTAGGGCTAGCTGAAAACGGCTTTGGCGCTGAAGTGGTTTCTGAATGTGGAGTTGGTGGCATGTGAAACCCGACCGGGGAGACTTCGTTTGTGTGGGATGCTCACCAAGCTGCCCTTCAGGACAATGCACTCAAACGGCATTAAGCATAGTGTTGGAACACATAGTTTGCTTGAAGAGCTGCCTGTCAGCCTGATGGTGTGTGAAGTCAGTGAGCCAAATGGAGTTGTTCTCCCACAAGAACCACTCGGCTGATTCTTCTTCAATATGCAATTCAGCAACATGCAGTGTTGCTTGATGGAATTAGCTCTTACAGCAACATCTGCATCTAGAGCCTTTGTATTTAGGGCTAGCTGAAAAAGGCTTTGGCGCTGAAGTGGTTTCTGCATGTGGAGTTGGTGGCATGTGAAACCCACCTGTGGAGCCTTCGTTTGTGTGGGATGCTCACCAAGCTGCCCTTCAGGACAATGCACTCAAACGGCATTAAGCATAGTGTGTGAACACGTAGTTTGCTTGAGAGCTGCCTGTCAGCCTGATGGTGTGTGAAGTCAGTGAGCCAAATGGAGTTGTTCTCCCACAAGAACCACTCGGCTGATTCTTCTTCAATATGCAATTCAGCAACATGCAGTGTTGCTTGATGGAATTAGCTCTTACAGCAACATCTACGTCTAGAGCCTCTGTATTTAGGGTTAGCTGAAAATGGCTTTGGCGCTGAAGTAGTTGCTGAATGTGGAGTTGGTGGCATGTGAAACCCGTCTGTGGAGCCTTCGTTTGTTTGGATGCTCACCAACCTGCCCTTCAGGACAATGCACTCAAACGGCATTAAGCATAGTGTGTGAACACGTATATTGCTTGAGAGCTGCCTGTCAGCCTGATGCTGTGTGAAGTCAGTGAGCCAAATGGAGTTGTTCTCCCACAAGAACCACTCGGCTGATTCTTCTTCAATATGCAATTCAGCAACATGCAGTGTTGCTTGATGGAATTAGCTCTTACAGCATCATCTGCATCTAGAGCCTTTGTATTTAGGGCTAGCTGAAAACGGCTTTGGCGCTGAAGTGGTTTCTGAATGTGGAGTCGGTGGCATGTGAAACCCGCCTGTGGAGCCTTCGTTTGTGTGGGATGCTCACCAAGCTGCCCTTCAGGACAATGCACTCAAGCGGCATTAACCATAGTGTGTGAACACGTAGTTTGCTTGAGAGCTGTCTGTCAGCCTGATGGTGTGTGAAGTCAGTGAGCCAAATGGAGTTGTTCTGCCACAAGAACCACTCGGCTGATTCTTCTTCAATATGCAATTCAGCAACATGCAGTGTTGCTTGATGGAATTAGCTCTTACAGCATCATCTGCATCTAGAGCCTTTGTATTTAGGGCTAGCTGAAAACGGCTTTGGCGCTGAAGTGGTTTCTGAATGTGGAGTGGGTGGCATGTGAAATCCGCCTGTGGAGCCTTCGTTTGTGTGGGATGCTCACCAACCTGCCCTTCAGGACAATGCACTCAAGCGGCATTAACCATAGTGTTGGAACACATAGTTTGCTTGAGAGCTGCCTGTCAGCCTGATGGTGTGTGAAGTCAGTGAGCCAAATGGAGTTGTTCTCCCACAAGAACCACTCGGCTGATTCTTCTTCAATATGCAATTCAGCAACATGCAGTGTTGCTTGATGGAATTAGCTCTTACAGCATCATCTGCATCTAGAGCCTTTGTATTTAGGGCTAGCTAAAAAGGGCTTTGGCGCTGAAGTGGTTTCTGAATGTGGAGTTGGTGGCATGTGAAACCCGCCTGTGGAGCCTTCGTTTGTGTGGGATGCTCACCAACCTGCCCTTCAGGACAATGCACTCAAACGGCATTAAGCATAGTGTGTGAACACGTAGTTTGCTTGAGAGCTGCCTGTCAGCCTGATGGTGTGTGAAGTCAGTGAGCCAAATGGAGTTGTTCTCCCACAAGAACCACTCGGCTGATTCTTCTTCAATATGCAATTCAGCAACATGCAGTGTTGCTTGATGGAATTAGCTCTTACAGCAACATCTGCATCTAGAGCCTTTGTATTTAGGGCTAGCTGAAAACGGCTTTGGCGCTGTAGTGGTTTCTGAATGTCGAGTTGGTGGCATGTGAAACCCACCTGTGGAGCCTTCGTTTGTGTGGGATGCTCACCAAGCTGCCCTTCAGGACAATGCACTCAAACGGCATTAAGCATAGTGTGTGAACACGTAGTTTGCTTGAGAGCTGCCTGTCAGCCTGATGGTGTGTGAAGTCAGTGAGCCAAATGGAGTTGTTCTCCCACAAGAACCACTCGGCTGATTCTTCTTCAATATGCAATTCAGCAACATGCAGTGTTGCTTGATGGAATTAGCTCTTACAGCAACATCTGGGTCTAGAGCCTTTGTATTTAGGGCTAGCTGAAAACGGCTTTGGCGCTGAAGTGGTTTCTGAATGTGGAGTTGGTGGCATGTGAAACCCGCCTGTGGAGCCTTCGTTTGTGTGGGATGCTCACCAAGCTGCCCTTCAGGACAATGCACTCAAGCGGTATTAACCATAGTGTGTGAACACATAGATTGCTTGAGAGCTGTCTGTCAGCCTGATGGTGTGTGAAGTCAGTGAGCCAAATGGAGTTGTTCTCCCACAAGAACCACTCGGCTGATTCTTCTTCAATATGCAATTCAGCAACATGCAGTGTTGCTTGATGGAATTAGCTCTTACAGCAACATCTGGGTCTAGAGCCTTTGTATTTAGGGCTAGCTGAAAACGGCTTTGGCGCTGAAGTGGTTTCTGAATGTGGAGTTGGTGGCATGTGAAACCCGCCTGTGGAGCCTTCGTTTGTGTGGGATGCTCACCAAGCTGCCCTTCAGGACAATGCACTCAAGCGGCATTAACCATAGTGTTGGAACACATAGTTTGCTTGAGAGCTGCCTGTCAGCCTGATGCTGTGTGAAGTCAGTGAGCCAAATGGAGTTGTTCTCCCACAAGAACCACTCGGCTGATTCTTCTTCAATATGCAATTCAGCAACATGCAGTGTTGCTTGATGGAATTAGCTCTTACAGGCACATCTGCGTCTAGAGCCTTTGTATTTAGGGCTAGCTGAAAAGGGCTTTGGCGCTGAAGTGGTTTCTGAATGTGGAGTTGGTGGCATGTGAAACCCGCCTGTGGAGCCTTCGTTTGTGTGGGATGCTCACCAACCTGCCCTTCAGGACAATGCACTCAAACGGCATTAAGCATAGTGTGTGAACACGTAGTTTGCTTGAGAGCTGCCTGTCAGCCTGATGGTGTGTGAAGTCAGTGAGCCAAATGGAGTTGTTCTCCCACAAGAACCACTCGGCTGATTCTTCTTCAATATGCAATTCAGCAACATGCAGTGTTGCTTGATGGAATTAGCTCTTACAGCAACATCTGCGTCTAGAGTCTTTGTATTTAGGGCTAGCTGAAAACGGCTTTGGCGCTGAAGTGGTTTCTGAATGTGGAGTTGGTGGCATGTGAAACCCGACCGGGGAGACTTCGTTTGTGTGGGATGCTCACCAAGCTGCCCTTCAGGACAATGCACTCAAACGGCATTAAGCATAGTGTGTGAACACGTAGTTTGCTTGAGAGCTGCCTGTCAGCCTGATGGTGTGTGAAGTCAGTGAGCCAAATGGAGCTGTTCTCTCACAAGAACCACTCCGCTGATTCTTCTTCAATATGCAATTCAGCAACATGCAGTGTTGCTTGATGGATTAGCTCTTACTGCAACATCTGCGTCTAGAGCCTTTGTATTTAGGGCTAGCTGAAAAGGGCTTTGGCGCTGAAGTGGTTTCTGAATGTGGAGTTGGTGGCATGTGAAACCCGCCTGTGGAGCCTTCGTTTGTGTGGGATGCTCACCAACCTGCCCTTCAGGACAATGCACTCAAACGGCATTAAGCATAGTGTGTGAACACGTAGTTTGCTTGAGAGCTGCCTGTCAGCCTGATGGTGTGTCAAGTGAGTGAGCCAAATGGAGTTGTTCTCCCACAAGAACCACTCGGCTGATTCTTCTTCAATATGCAATTCAGCAACATGCAGTGTTGCTTGATGGAATTAGCTCTTACAGCCACATCTGCGTCTATAGCCTTTGTATTTAGGGCTAGCTGAAAAGGGCTTTGGCGCTGAAGTGGTTTCTGAATGTGGATTTGGTGGCATGTGAAACCCGCCTGTGGAGCCTTCGTTTGCGTGGGATGCTCACCAACCTGCCCTTCAGGACAATGCACTCAAACGGCACTAAGCATAGTGTGTGAACACGTACGTTGCTTGAGAGCTGCCTGTCAGCCTGCTGGTGTGTGAAGTCAGTGAGCCAAATGGAGTTGTTCTCCCACAAGAACCACTCGGCTGATTCTTCTTCAATATGCAATTCAGCAACATGCAGTGTTGCTTGATGGAATTAGCTCTTACAGCAACATCTGCATCTAGAGCCTTTGTATTTAGGGCTAGCTGAAAACGGCTTTGGCGCTGAAGTGGTTTCTGAATGTGGAGTGGGTGGCATGTGAAACCCGCCTGTGGAGCCTTCGTTTGTGTGGGATGCTCACCAAGCTGCCCTTCAGGACAATGCACTCAAGCGGCATTAACCATAGTGTTGGAACACATAGTTTGCTTGAGAGCTGCCTGTCAGCCTGATGGTGTGTGAAGTCAGTGAGCCAAATGGAGTTGTTCTCCCACAAGAACCACTCGGCTGATTCTTCTTCAATATGCAATTCAGCAACATGCAGTGTTGCTTGATGGAATTAGCTCTTACAGGCACATCTGCGTCTAGAGCCTTTGTATTTAGGGCTAGCTGAAAAGGGCTTTGGCGCTGAAGTGGTTTCTGAATGTGGAGTTGGTGGCATGTGAAACCCGCCTGTGGAGCCTTCGTTTGTGTGGGATGCTCACCAACCTGCCCTTCAGGACAATGCACTCAAACGGCATTAAGCATAGTGTGTGAACACGTAGTTTGCTTGAGAGCTGCCTGTCAGCCTGATGGTGTGTGAAGTCAGTGAGCCAAATGGAGTTGTTCTCCCACAAGAACCACTCGGCTGATTCTTCTTCAATATGCAATTCAGCAACATGCAGTGTTGCTTGATGGAATTAGCTCTTACAGCAACATCTGCGTCTAGAGTCTTTGTATTTAGGGCTAGCTGAAAACGGCTTTGGCGCTGAAGTGGTTTCTGAATGTGGAGTTGGTGGCATGTGAAACCCGACCGGGGAGACTTCGTTTGTGTGGGATGCTCACCAAGCTGCCCTTCAGGACAATGCACTCAAACGGCACTAAGCATAGTGTGTGAACACGTAGTTTGCTTGAGAGCTGCCTGTCAGCCTGCTGGTGTGTGAAGTCAGTGAGCCAAATGGAGTTGTTCTCCCACAAGAACCACTTGGCTGATTCTTCTTCAATATGCAATTCAGCAACATGCAGTGTTGCTTGATGGAATTAGCTCTTACAGCAACATCTGCATATAGAGCCTTTGTATTTAGGGCTAGCTGAAAACGGCTTTGGCGCTGAAGTGGTTTCCAAATGTGGAGTTGGTGGCATGTGAAACCCGTCTGTGGAGCCTTCGTTTGTTTGGATGCTCACCAACCTGCCCTTCAGGACAATGCACTCAAACGGCATTAAGCATAGTGTTGGAACACATAGTTTGCTTGAAGAGCTGCCTGTCAGCCTGATGGTGTGTGAAGTCAGTGAGCCAAATGGAGTTGTTCTCCCACAAGAACCACTCGGCTGATTCTTCTTCAATATGCAATTCAGCAACATGCAGTGTTGCTTGATGGAATTAGCTCTTACAGCAACATCTGCATCTAGAGCCTTTGTATTTAGGGCTGGCTGAAAAAGGCTTTGGCGCTGAAGTGGTTTCTGCATGTGGAGTTGGTGGCATGTGAAACCCACCTGTGGAGCCTTCGTTTGTGTGGGATGCTCACCAAGCTGCCCTTCAGGACAATGCACTCAAACGGCATTAAGCATAGTGTGTGAACACGTAGTTTGCTTGAGAGCTGCCTGTCAGCCTGATGGTGTGTGAAGTCAGTGAGCCAAATGGAGTTGTTCTCCCACAAGAACCACTCGGCTGATTCTTCTTCAATATGCAATTCAGCAACATGCAGTGTTGCTTGATGGAATTAGCTCTTACAGCAACATCTACGTCTAGAGCCTCTGTATTTAGGGTTAGCTGAAAATGGCTTTGGCGCTGAAGTAGTTGCTGAATGTGGAGTTGGTGGCATGTGAAACCCGTCTGTGGAGCCTTCGTTTGTTTGGATGCTCACCAACCTGCCCTTCAGGACAATGCACTCAAACGGCATTAAGCATAGTGTGTGAACACGTATATTGCTTGAGAGCTGCCTGTCAGCCTGATGCTGTGTGAAGTCAGTGAGCCAAATGGAGTTGTTCTCCCACAAGAACCACTCGGCTGATTCTTCTTCAATATGCAATTCAGCAACATGCAGTGTTGCTTGATGGAATTAGCTCTTACAGCATCATCTGCATCTAGAGCCTTTGTATTTAGGGCTAGCTGAAAACGGCTTTGGCGCTGAAGTGGTTTCTGAATGTGGAGTCGGTGGCATGTGAAACCCGCCTGTGGAGCCTTCGTTTGTGTGGGATGCTCACCAAGCTGCCCTTCAGGACAATGCACTCAAGCGGCATTAACCATAGTGTGTGAACACGTAGTTTGCTTGAGAGCTGTCTGTCAGCCTGATGGTGTGTGAAGTCAGTGAGCCAAATGGAGTTGTTCTGCCACAAGAACCACTCGGCTGATTCTTCTTCAATATGCAATTCAGCAACATGCAGTGTTGCTTGATGGAATTAGCTCTTACAGCATCATCTGCATCTAGAGCCTTTGTATTTAGGGCTAGCTGAAAACGGCTTTGGCGCTGAAGTGGTTTCTGAATGTGGAGTGGGTGGCATGTGAAACCCGCCTGTGGAGCCTTCGTTTGTGTGGGATGCTCACCAACCTGCCCTTCAGGACAATGCACTCAAGCGGCATTAACCATAGTGTTGGAACACATAGTTTGCTTGAGAGCTGCCTGTCAGCCTGATGGTGTGTGAAGTCAGTGAGCCAAATGGAGTTGTTCTCCCACAAGAACCACTCGGCTGATTCTTCTTCAATATGCAATTCAGCAACATGCAGTGTTGCTTGATGGGATTAGCTCTTACAGGCACATCTGCGTCTAGAGCCTTTGTATTTAGGGCTAGCTAAAAAGGGCTTTGGCGCTGAAGTGGTTTCTGAATGTGGAGTTGGTGGCATGTGAAACCCGCCTGTGGAGCCTTCGTTTGTGTGGGATGCTCACCAACCTGCCCTTCAGGACAATGCACTCAAACGGCATTAAGCATAGTGTGTGAACACGTAGTTTGCTTGAGAGCTGCCTGTCAGCCTGATGGTGTGTGAAGTCAGTGAGCCAAATGGAGTTGTTCTCCCACAAGAACCACTCGGCTGATTCTTCTTCAATATGCAATTCAGCAACATGCAGTGTTGCTTGATGGAATTAGCTCTTACAGCAACATCTGCATCTAGAGCCTTTGTATTTAGGGCTAGCTGAAAACGGCTTTGGCGCTGTAGTGGTTTCTGAATGTCGAGTTGGTGGCATGTGAAACCCACCTGTGGAGCCTTCGTTTGTGTGGGATGCTCACCAAGCTGCCCTTCAGGACAATGCACTCAAACAGCATTAAGCATAGTGTGTGAACACGTAGTTTGCTTGAGAGCTGCCTGTCAGCCTGATGGTGTGTGAAGTCAGTGAGCCAAATGGAGTTGTTCTCCCACAAGAACCACTCGGCTGATTCTTCTTCAATATGCAATTCAGCAACATGCAGTGTTGCTTGATGGAATTAGCTCTTACAGCAACATCTGGGTCTAGAGCCTTTGTATTTAGGGCTAGCTGAAAACGGCTTTGGCGCTGAAGTGGTTTCTGAATGTGGAGTTGGTGGCATGTGAAACCCGCCTGTGGAGCCTTCGTTTGTGTGGGATGCTCACCAAGCTGCCCTTCAGGACAATGCACTCAAGCGGTATTAACCATAGTGTGTGAACACATAGTTTGCTTGAGAGCTGTCTGTCAGCCTGATGGTGTGTGAAGTCAGTGAGCCAAATGGAGTTGTTCTCCCACAAGAACCACTCGGCTGATTCTTCTTCAATATGCAATTCAGCAACATGCAGTGTTGCTTGATGGAATTAGCTCTTACAGCAACATCTGCGTCTAGAGCCTTTGTATTTAGGGCTAGCTGAAAACGGCTTTGGCGCTGAAGTGGTTTCTGAATGTGGAGTTGGTGGCATGTGAAACCCGCCTGTGGAGCCTTCGTTTGTGTGGGATGCTCACCAAGCTGCCCTTCAGGACAATGCACTCAAGCGGCATTAACCATAGTGTTGGAACACATAGTTTGCTTGAGAGCTGCCTGTCAGCCTGATGCTGTGTGAAGTCAGTGAGCCAAATGGAGTTGTTCTCCCACAAGAACCACTCGGCTGATTCTTCTTCAATATGCAATTCAGCAACATGCAGTGTTGCTGGATGGAATTAGCTCTTACAGGCACATCTGCGTCTAGAGCCTTTGTATTTAGGGCTAGCTGAAAAGGGCTTTGGCGCTGAAGTGGTTTCTGAATGTGGAGTTGGTGGCATGTGAAACCCGCCTGTGGAGCCTTCGTTTGTGTGGGATGCTCACCAACCTGCCCTTCAGGACAATGCACTCAAACGGCATTAAGCATAGTGTGTGAACACGTAGTTTGCTTGAGAGCTGCCTGTCAGCCTGATGGTGTGTGAAGTCAGTGAGCCAAATGGAGTTGTTCTCCCACAAGAACCACTCGGCTGATTCTTCTTCAATATGCAATTCAGCAACATGCAGTGTTGCTTGATGGAATTAGCTCTTACAGCAACATCTGCGTCTAGAGTCTTTGTATTTAGGGCTAGCTGAAAACGGCTTTGGCGCTGAAGTGGTTTCTGAATGTGGAGTTGGTGGCATGTGAAACCCGACCGGGGAGACTTCGTTTGTGTGGGATGCTCACCAAGCTGCCCTTCAGGACAATGCACTCAAACGGCATTAAGCATAGTGTGTGAACACGTAGTTTGCTTGAGAGCTGCCTGTCAGCCTGATGGTGTGTGAAGTCAGTGAGCCAAATGGAGCTGTTCTCTCACAAGAACCACTCCGCTGATTCTTCTTCAATATGCAATTCAGCAACATGCAGTGTTGCTTGATGGATTAGCTCTTACTGCAACATCTGCGTCTAGAGCCTTTGTATTTAGGGCTAGCTGAAAAGGGCTTTGGCGCTGAAGTGGTTTCTGAATGTGGAGTTGGTGGCATGTGAAACCCGCCTGTGGAGCCTTCGTTTGTGTGGGATGCTCACCAACCTGCCCTTCAGGACAATGCACTCAAACGGCATTAAGCATAGTGTGTGAACACGTAGTTTGCTTGAGAGCTGCCTGTCAGCCTGATGGTGTGTCAAGTGAGTGAGCCAAATGGAGTTGTTCTCCCACAAGAACCACTCGGCTGATTCTTCTTCAATATGCAATTCAGCAACATGCAGTGTTGCTTGATGGAATTAGCTCTTACAGCCACATCTGCGTCTATAGCCTTTGTATTTAGGGCTAGCTGAAAAGGGCTTTGGCGCTGAAGTGGTTTCTGAATGTGGATTTGGTGGCATGTGAAACCCGCCTGTGGAGCCTTCGTTTGCGTGGGATGCTCACCAACCTGCCCTTCAGGACAATGCACTCAAACGGCACTAAGCATAGTGTGTGAACACGTAGGTTGCTTGAGAGCTGCCTGTCAGCCTGCTGGTGTGTGAAGTCAGTGAGCCAAATGGAGTTGTTCTCCCACAAGAACCACTCGGCTGATTCTTCTTCAATATGCAATTCAGCAACATGCAGTGTTGCTTGATGGAATTAGCTCTTACAGCAACATCTGCATCTAGAGCCTTTGTATTTAGGGCTAGCTGAAAACGGCTTTGGCGCTGAAGTGGTTTCTGAATGTGGAGTGGGTGGCATGTGAAACCCGCCTGTGGAGCCTTCGTTTGTGTGGGATGCTCACCAAGCTGCCCTTCAGGACAATGCACTCAAGCGGCATTAACCATAGTGTTGGAACACATAGTTTGCTTGAGAGCTGCCTGTCAGCCTGATGGTGTGTGAAGTCAGTGAGCCAAATGGAGTTGTTCTCCCACAAGAACCACTCGGCTGATTCTTCTTCAATATGCAATTCAGCAACATGCAGTGTTGCTTGATGGAATTAGCTCTTACAGGCACATCTGCGTCTAGAGCCTTTGTATTTAGGGCTAGCTGAAAAGGGCTTTGGCGCTGAAGTGGTTTCTGAATGTGGAGTTGGTGGCATGTGAAACCCGCCTGTGGAGCCTTCGTTTGTGTGGGATGCTCACCAACCTGCCCTTCAGGACAATGCACTCAAACGGCATTAAGCATAGTGTGTGAACACGTAGTTTGCTTGAGAGCTGCCTGTCAGCCTGATGGTGTGTGAAGTCAGTGAGCCAAATGGAGTTGTTCTCCCACAAGAACCACTCGGCTGATTCTTCTTCAATATGCAATTCAGCAACATGCAGTGTTGCTTGATGGAATTAGCTCTTACAGCAACATCTGCGTCTAGAGTCTTTGTATTTAGGGCTAGCTGAAAACGGCTTTGGCGCTGAAGTGGTTTCTGAATGTGGAGTTGGTGGCATGTGAAACCCGACCGGGGAGACTTCGTTTGTGTGGGATGCTCACCAAGCTGCCCTTCAGGACAATGCACTCAAACGGCACTAAGCCTAGTGTGTGAACACGTAGTTTGCTTGAGAGCTGCCTGTCAGCCTGCTGGTGTGTGAAGTCAGTGAGCCAAATGGAGTTGTTCTCCCACAAGAACCACTTTGCTGATTCTTCTTCAATATGCAATTCAGCAACATGCAGTGTTGCTTGATGGAATTAGCTCTTACAGCAACATCTGCATATAGAGCCTTTGTATTTAGGGCTAGCTGAAAACGGCTTTGGCGCTGAAGTGGTTTCCAAATGTGGAGTTGGTGGCATGTGAAACCCGTCTGTGGAGCCTTCGTTTGTTTGGATGCTCACCAACCTGCCCTTCAGGACAATGCACTCAAACGGCATTAAGCATAGTGTTGGAACACATAGTTTGCTTGAAGAGCTGCCTGTCAGCCTGATGGTGTGTGAAGTCTGTGAGCCAAATGGAGTTGTTCTCCCACAAGAACCACTCGGCTGATTCTTCTTCAATATGCAATTCAGCAACATGCAGTGTTGCTTGATGGAATTAGCTCTTACAGCAACATCTGCATCTAGAGCCTTTGTATTTAGGGCTGGCTGAAAAAGGCTTTGGCGCTGAAGTGGTTTCTGCATGTGGAGTTGGTGGCATGTGAAACCCACCTGTGGAGCCTTCGTTTGTGTGGGATGCTCACCAAGCTGCCCTTCAGGACAATGCACTCAAACGGCATTAAGCATAGTGTGTGAACACGTAGTTTGCTTGAGAGCTGCCTGTCAGCCTGATGGTGTGTGAAGTCAGTGAGCCAAATGGAGTTGTTCTCCCACAAGAACCACTCGGCTGATTCTTCTTCAATATGCAATTCAGCAACATGCAGTGTTGCTTGATGGAATTAGCTCTTACAGCAACATCTACGTCTAGAGCCTCTGTATTTAGGGTTAGCTGAAAATGGCTTTGGCGCTGAAGTAGTTGCTGAATGTGGAGTTGGTGGCATGTGAAACCCGTCTGTGGAGCCTTCGTTTGTTTGGATGCTCACCAACCTGCCCTTCAGGACAATGCACTCAAACGGCATTAAGCATAGTGTGTGAACACGTAGTTTGCTTGAGAGCTGCCTGTCAGCCTGATGCTGTGTGAAGTCAGTGAGCCAAATGGAGTTGTTCTCCCACAAGAACCACTCGGCTGATTCTTCTTCAATATGCAATTCAGCAACATGCAGTGTTGCTTGATGGAATTAGCTCTTACAGCATCATCTGCATCTAGAGCCTTTGTATTTAGGGCTAGCTGAAAACGGCTTTGGCGCTGAAGTGGTTTCTGAATGTGGAGTCGGTGGCATGTGAAACCCGCCTGTGGAGCCTTCGTTTGTGTGGGATGCTCACCAAGCTGCCCTTCAGGACAATGCACTCAAGCGGCATTAACCATAGTGTGTGAACACGTAGTTTGCTTGAGAGCTGTCTGTCAGCCTGATGGTGTGTGAAGTCAGTGAGCCAAATGGAGTTGTTCTCCCACAAGAACCACTCGGCTGATTCTTCTTCAATATGCAATTCAGCAACATGCAGTGTTGCTTGATGGAATTAGCTCTTACAGCATCATCTGCATCTAGAGCCTTTGTATTTAGGGCTAGCTGAAAACGGCTTTGGCGCTGAAGTGGTTTCTGAATGTGGAGTGGGTGGCATGTGAAACCCGCCTGTGGAGCCTTCGTTTGTGTGGGATGCTCACCAACCTGCCCTTCAGGACAATGCACTCAAGCGGCATTAACCATAGTGTTGGAACACATAGTTTGCTTGAGAGCTGCCTGTCAGCCTGATGGTGTGTGAAGTCAGTGAGCCAAATGGAGTTGTTCTCCCACAAGAACCACTCGGCTGATTCTTCTTCAATATGCAATTCAGCAACATGCAGTGTTGCTTGATGGGATTAGCTCTTACAGGCACATCTGCGTCTAGAGCCTTTGTATTTAGGGCTAGCTAAAAAGGGCTTTGGCGCTGAAGTGGTTTCTGAATGTGGAGTTGGTGGCATGTGAAACCCGCCTGTGGAGCCTTCGTTTGTGTGGGATGCTCACCAACCTGCCCTTCAGGACAATGCACTCAAACGGCATTAAGCATAGTGTGTGAACACGTAGTTTGCTTGAGAGCTGCCTGTCAGCCTGATGGTGTGTGAAGTCAGTGAGCCAAATGGAGTTGTTCTCCCACAAGAACCACTCGGCTGATTCTTCTTCAATATGCAATTCAGCAACATGCAGTGTTGCTTGATGGAATTAGCTCTTACAGCAACATCTGCATCTAGAGCCTTTGTATTTAGGGCTAGCTGAAAACGGCTTTGGCGCTGTAGTGGTTTCTGAATGTGGAGTTGGTGGCATGTGAAACCCACCTGTGGAGCCTTCGTTTGTGTGGGATGCTCACCAAGCTGCCCTTCAGGACAATGCACTCAAACGGCATTAAGCATAGTGTGTGAACACGTAGTTTGCTTGAGAGCTGCCTGTCAGCCTGATGGTGTGTGAAGTCAGTGAGCCAAATGGAGTTGTTCTCCCACAAGAACCACTCGGCTGATTCTTCTTCAATATGCAATTCAGCAACATGCAGTGTTGCTTGATGGAATTAGCTCTTACAGCAACATCTGGGTCTAGAGCCTTTGTATTTAGGGCTAGCTGAAAACGGCTTTGGCGCTGAAGTGGTTTCTGAATGTGGAGTTGGTGGCATGTGAAACCCGCCTGTGGAGCCTTCGTTTGTGTGAGATGCTCACCAAGCTGCCCTTCAGGACAATGCACTCAAGCGGTATTAACCATAGTGTGTGAACACATAGTTTGCTTGAGAGCTGTCTGTCAGCCTGATGGTGTGTGAAGTCAGTGAGCCAAATGGAGTTGTTCTCCCACAAGAACCACTCGGCTGATTCTTCTTCAATATGCAATTCAGCAACATGCAGTGTTGCTTGATGGAATTAGCTCTTACAGCAACATCTGGGTCTAGAGCCTTTGTATTTAGGGCTAGCTGAAAACGGCTTTGGCGCTGAAGTGGTTTCTGAATGTGGAGTTGGTGGCATGTGAAACCCGCCTGTGGAGCCTTCGTTTGTGTGGGATGCTCACCAAGCTGCCCTTCAGGACAATGCACTCAAGCGGCATTAACCATAGTGTTGGAACACATAGTTTGCTTGAGAGCTGCCTGTCAGCCTGATGGTGTGTGAAGTCAGTGAGCCAAATGGAGTTGTTCTCCCACAAGAACCACTCGGCTGATTCTTCTTCAATATGCAATTCAGCAACATGCAGTGTTGCTTGATGGAATTAGCTCTTACAGGCACATCTGCGTCTAGAGCCTTTGTATTTAGGGCTAGCTGAAAAGGGCTTTGGCGCTGAAGTGGTTTCTGAATGTGGAGTTGGTGGCATGTGAAACCCGCCTGTGGAGCCTTCGTTTGTGTGGGATGCTCACCAACCTGCCCTTCAGGACAATGCACTCAAACGGCATTAAGCATAGTGTGTGAACACGTAGTTTGCTTGAGAGCTGCCTGTCAGCCTGATGGTGTGTGAAGTCAGTGAGCCAAATGGAGTTGTTCTCCCACAAGAACCACTCGGCTGATTCTTCTTCAATATGCAATTCAGCAACATGCAGTGTTGCTTGATGGAATTAGCTCTTACAGCAACATCTGCGTCTAGAGTCTTTGTATTTAGGGCTAGCTGAAAACGGCTTTGGCGCTGAAGTGGTTTCTGAATGTGGAGTTGGTGGCATGTGAAACCCGACCGGGGAGACTTCGTTTGTGTGGGATGCTCACCAAGCTGCCCTTCAGGACAATGCACTCAAACGGCATTAAGCATAGTGTGTGAACACGTAGTTTGCTTGAGAGCTGCCTGTCAGCCTGATGGTGTGTGAAGTCAGTGAGCCAAATGGAGCTGTTCTCTCACAAGAACCACTCCGCTGATTCTTCTTCAATATGCAATTCAGCAACATGCAGTGTTGCTTGATGGATTAGCTCTTACTGCAACATCTGCGTCTAGAGCCTTTGTATTTAGGGCTAGCTGAAAAGGGCTTTGGCGCTGAAGTGGTTTCTGAATGTGGAGTTGGTGGCATGTGAAACCCGCCTGTGGAGCCTTCGTTTGTGTGGGATGCTCACCAACCTGCCCTTCAGGACAATGCACTCAAACGGCATTAAGCATAGTGTGTGAACACGTAGTTTGCTTGAGAGCTGCCTGTCAGCCTGATGGTGTGTCAAGTGAGTGAGCCAAATGGAGTTGTTCTCCCACAAGAACCACTCGGCTGATTCTTCTTCAATATGCAATTCAGCAACATGCAGTGTTGCTTGATGGAATTAGCTCTTACAGCCACATCTGCGTCTATAGCCTTTGTATTTAGGGCTAGCTGAAAAGGGCTTTGGCGCTGAAGTGGTTTCTGAATGTGGATTTGGTGGCATGTGAAACCCGCCTGTGGAGCCTTCGTTTGCGTGGGATGCTCACCAACCTGCCCTTCAGGACAATGCACTCAAACGGCACTAAGCATAGTGTGTGAACACGTAGGTTGCTTGAGAGCTGCCTGTCAGCCTGCTGGTGTGTGAAGTCAGTGAGCCAAATGGAGTTGTTCTCCCACAAGAACCACTCGGCTGATTCTTCTTCAATATGCAATTCAGCAACATGCAGTGTTGCTTGATGGAATTAGCTCTTACAGCAACATCTGCATCTAGAGCCTTTGTATTTAGGGCTAGCTGAAAACGGCTTTGGCGCTGAAGTGGTTTCTGAATGTGGAGTGGGTGGCATGTGAAACCCGCCTGTGGAGCCTTCGTTTGTGTGGGATGCTCACCAAGCTGCCCTTCAGGACAATGCACTCAAGCGGCATTAACCATAGTGTTGGAACACATAGTTTGCTTGAGAGCTGCCTGTCAGCCTGATGGTGTGTGAAGTCAGTGAGCCAAATGGAGTTGTTCTCCCACAAGAACCACTCGGCTGATTCTTCTTCAATATGCAATTCAGCAACATGCAGTGTTGCTTGATGGAATTAGCTCTTACAGGCACATCTGCGTCTAGAGCCTTTGTATTTAGGGCTAGCTGAAAAGGGCTTTGGCGCTGAAGTGGTTTCTGAATGTGGAGTTGGTGGCATGTGAAACCCGCCTGTGGAGCCTTCGTTTGTGTGGGATGCTCACCAACCTGCCCTTCAGGACAATGCACTCAAACGGCATTAAGCATAGTGTGTGAACACGTAGTTTGCTTGAGAGCTGCCTGTCAGCCTGATGGTGTGTGAAGTCAGTGAGCCAAATGGAGTTGTTCTCCCACAAGAACCACTCGGCTGATTCTTCTTCAATATGCAATTCAGCAACATGCAGTGTTGCTTGATGGAATTAGCTCTTACAGCAACATCTGCGTCTAGAGTCTTTGTATTTAGGGCTAGCTGAAAACGGCTTTGGCGCTGAAGTGGTTTCTGAATGTGGAGTTGGTGGCATGTGAAACCCGACCGGGGAGACTTCGTTTGTGTGGGATGCTCACCAAGCTGCCCTTCAGGACAATGCACTCAAACGGCACTAAGCATAGTGTGTGAACACGTAGTTTGCTTGAGAGCTGCCTGTCAGCCTGCTGGTGTGTGAAGTCAGTGAGCCAAATGGAGTTGTTCTCCCACAAGAACCACTTGGCTGATTCTTCTTCAATATGCAATTCAGCAACATGCAGTGTTGCTTGATGGAATTAGCTCTTACAGCAACATCTGCATATAGAGCCTTTGTATTTAGGGCTAGCTGAAAACGGCTTTGGCGCTGAAGTGGTTTCCAAATGTGGAGTTGGTGGCATGTGAAACCCGTCTGTCGAGCCTTCGTTTGTTTGGATGCTCACCAACCTGCCCTTCAGGACAATGCACTCAAACGGCATTAAGCATAGTGTTGGAACACATAGTTTGCTTGAAGAGCTGCCTGTCAGCCTGATGGTGTGTGAAGTCAGTGAGCCAAATGGAGTTGTTCTCCCACAAGAACCACTCGGCTGATTCTTCTTCAATATGCAATTCAGCAACATGCAGTGTTGCTTGATGGAATTAGCTCTTACAGCAACATCTGCATCTAGAGCCTTTGTATTTAGGGCTGGCTGAAAAAGGCTTTGGCGCTGAAGTGGTTTCTGCATGTGGAGTTGGTGGCATGTGAAACCCACCTGTGGAGCCTTCGTTTGTGTGGGATGCTCACCAAGCTGCCCTTCAGGACAATGCACTCAAACGGCATTAAGCATAGTGTGTGAACACGTAGTTTGCTTGAGAGCTGCCTGTCAGCCTGATGGTGTGTGAAGTCAGTGAGCCAAATGGAGTTGTTCTCCCACAAGAACCACTCGGCTGATTCTTCTTCAATATGCAATTCAGCAACATGCAGTGTTGCTTGATGGAATTAGCTCTTACAGCAACATCTACGTCTAGAGCCTCTGTATTTAGGGTTAGCTGAAAATGGCTTTGGCGCTGAAGTAGTTGCTGAATGTGGAGTTGGTGGCATGTGAAACCCGTCTGTGGAGCCTTCGTTTGTTTGGATGCTCACCAACCTGCCCTTCAGGACAATGCACTCAAACGGCATTAAGCATAGTGTGTGAACACGTATATTGCTTGAGAGCTGCCTGTCAGCCTGATGCTGTGTGAAGTCAGTGAGCCAAATGGAGTTGTTCTCCCACAAGAACCACTCGGCTGATTCTTCTTCAATATGCAATTCAGCAACATGCAGTGTTGCTTGATGGAATTAGCTCTTACAGCATCATCTGCATCTAGAGCCTTTGTATTTAGGGCTAGCTGAAAACGGCTTTGGCGCTGAAGTGGTTTCTGAATGTGGAGTCGGTGGCATGTGAAACCCGCCTGTGGAGCCTTCGTTTGTGTGGGATGCTCACCAAGCTGCCCTTCAGGACAATGCACTCAAGCGGCATTAACCATAGTGTGTGAACACGTAGTTTGCTTGAGAGCTGTCTGTCAGCCTGATGGTGTGTGAAGTCAGTGAGCCAAATGGAGTTGTTCTGCCACAAGAACCACTCGGCTGATTCTTCTTCAATATGCAATTCAGCAACATGCAGTGCTGCTTGATGGAATTAGCTCTTACAGCATCATCTGCATCTAGAGCCTTTGTATTTAGGGCTAGCTGAAAACGGCTTTGGCGCTGAAGTGGTTTCTGAATGTGGAGTGGGTGGCATGTGAAACCCGCCTGTGGAGCCTTCGTTTGTGTGGGATGCTCACCAACCTGCCCTTCAGGACAATGCACTCAAGCGGCATTAACCATAGTGTTGGAACACATAGTTTGCTTGAGAGCTGCCTGTCAGCCTGATGGTGTGTGAAGTCAGTGAGCCAAATGGAGTTGTTCTCCCACAAGAACCACACGGCTGATTCTTCTTCAATATGCAATTCAGCAACATGCAGTGTTGCTTGATGGGATTAGCTCTTACAGGCACATCTGCGTCTAGAGCCTTTGTATTTAGGGCTAGCTAAAAAGGGCTTTGGCGCTGAAGTGGTTTCTGAATGTGGAGTTGGTGGCATGTGAAACCCGCCTGTGGAGCCTTCGTTTGTGTGGGATGCTCACCAACCTGCCCTTCAGGACAATGCACTCAAACGGCATTAAGCATAGTGTGTGAACACGTAGTTTGCTTGAGAGCTGCCTGTCAGCCTGATGGTGTGTGAAGTCAGTGAGCCAAATGGAGTTGTTCTCCCACAAGAACCACTCGGCTGATTCTTCTTCAATATGCAATTCAGCAACATGCAGTGTTGCTTGATGGAATTAGCTCTTACAGCAACATCTGCATCTAGAGCCTTTGTATTTAGGGCTAGCTGAAAACGGCTTTGGCGCTGTAGTGGTTTCTGAATGTCGAGTTGGTGGCATGTGAAACCCACCTGTGGAGCCTTCGTTTGTGTGGGATGCTCACCAAGCTGCCCTTCAGGACAATGCACTCAAACGGCATTAAGCATAGTGTGTGAACACGTAGTTTGCTTGAGAGCTGCCTGTCAGCCTGATGGTGTGTGAAGTCAGTGAGCCAAATGGAGTTGTTCTCCCACAAGAACCACTCGGCTGATTCTTCTTCAATATGCAATTCAGCAACATGCAGTGTTGCTTGATGGAATTAGCTCTTACAGCAACATCTGCATCTAGAGCCTTTGTATTTAGGGCTAGCTGAAAACGGCTTTGGCGCTGAAGTGGTTTCTGAATGTGGAGTTGGTGGCATGTGAAACCCGTCTGTGGAGCCTTCGTTTGTGTGGGATGCTCACCAAGCTGCCCTTCAGGACAATGCACTCAAACGGCATTAAGCATAGTGTGTGAACACGTAGTTTGCTTGAGAGCTGCCTGTCAGCCTGATGGTGTGTGAAGTCAGTGAGCCAAATGGAGTTGTTCTGCCACAAGAACCACTCGGCTGATTCTTCTTCAATATGCAATTCAGCAACATGCAGTGTTGCTTGATGGAATTAGCTCTTACAGCAACATCTGGGTCTAGAGCCTTTGTATTTAGGGCTAGCTGAAAACGGCTTTGGCGCTGAAGTGGTTTCTGAATGTGGAGTGGGTGGCATGTGAAACCCGCCTGTGGAGCCTTCGTTTGTGTGGGATGCTCACCAACCTGCCCTTCAGGACAATGCACTCAAGCGGCATTAACCATAGTGTTGGAACACATAGTTTGCTTGAGAGCTGCCTGTCAGCCTGATGGTGTGTGAAGTCAGTGAGCCAAATGGAGTTGTTCTCCCACAAGAACCACTCGGCTGATTCTTCTTCAATATGCAATTCAGCAACATGCAGTGTTGCTTGATGGAATTAGCTCTTACAGGCACATCTGCATCTAGAGCCTTTGTATTTAGGGCTAGCTGAAAAGGGCTTTGGCGCTGAAGTGGTTTCTGAATGTGGAGTTGGTGGCATGTGAAACCCGCCTGTGGAGCCTTCGTTTGTGTGGGATGCTCACCAACCTGCCCTTCAGGACAATGCACTCAAGCGGCATTAACCATAGTGTGTGAACACATAGTTTGCTTGAGAGCTGCCTGTCAGCCTGCTGGTGTGTGAAGTCAGTGAGCCAAATGGAGTTGTTCTCCCACAAGAACCACTCGGCTGATTCTTCTTCAATATGCAATTCAGCAACATGCAGTGTTGCTTGATCGAATTAGCTCTTACAGCCACATCTGCGTCTATAGCCTTTGTATTTAGGGCTAGCTGAAAAGGGCTTTGGCGCTGAAGTGGTTTCTGAATGTGGAGTTGGTGGCATGTGAAACCCGCCTGTGGAGCCTTCGTTTGCGTGGGATGCTCACCAACCTGCCCTTCAGGACAATGCACTCAAACGGCACTAAGCATAGTGTGTGAACACGTAGTTTGCTTGAGAGCTGCCTGTCAGCCTGCTGGTGTGTGAAGTCAGTGAGCCAAATGGAGTTCTTCTCCCACAAGAACCACTCGGCTGATTCTTCTTCAATATGCAATTCAGCAACATGCAGTGTTGCTTGATGGAATTAGCTCTTACAGCAACATCTGCATCTAGAGCCTTTGTATTTAGGGCTAGCTGAAAACGGCTTTGGCGCTGAAGTGGTTTCCAAATGTGGAGTTGGTGGCATGTGAAACCCGCCTGTGGAGCCTTCGTTTGTTTGGATGCTCACCAACCTGCCCTTCAGGACAATGCACTCAAACGGCATTAAGCATAGTGTTGGAACACATAGTTTGCTTGAGAGCTGCCTGTCAGCCTGATGGTGTGTGAAGTCAGTGAGCCAAATGGAGTTGTTCTCCAACAAGAACCACTCGGCTGATTCTTCTTCAATATGCAATTCAGCAACATGCAGTGTTGCTTGATGGAATTAGCTCTTACAGCAACATCTACGTCTAGAGCCTCTGTATTTAGGGTTAGCTGAAAACGGCTTTGGCGCTGAAGTAGTTGCTGAATGTGGAGTTGGTGGCATGTGAAACCCGTCTGTGGAGCCTTCGTTTGTTTGGATGCTCACCAAGCTGCCCTTCAGGACAATGCACTCAAACGGCATTAAGCATAGTGTGTGAACACGTAGATTGCTTGAGAGCTGCCTGTCAGCCTGATGCTGTGTGAAGTCAGTGAGCCAAATGGAGTTGTTCTCCCACAAGAACCACTCGGCTGATTCTTCTTCAATATGCAATTCAGCAACATGCAGTGTTGCTTGATGAAATTAGCTCTTACAGCAACATCTGCATCTAGAGCGTTTGTATTTATGGCTAGCTGAAAACGGCTTTGGCGCTGAAGAGGTTTCTGAATGTGGAGGCGGTGGCATGTGAAACCCGCCTGTGGAGCCTTCGTTTGTGTGGGATGCTCACCAAGCTGCCCTTCAGGACAATGCACTCAAGCGGCATTAAGCATAGTGTGTGAACACGTAGTTTGCTTGAGAGCTGCCTGTCAGCCTGATGGTGTGTGAAGTCAGTGAGCCAAATGGAGTTGTTCTCCCACAAGAACCACTCGGCTGATTCTTCTTCAATATGCAATTCAGCAACATGCAGTGTTGCTTGATGGAATTAGCTCTTACAGCAACATCTGCGTCTAGAGTCTTTGTATTTAGGGCTAGCTGAAAACGGCTTTGGCGCTGAAGTGGTTTCTGAATGTGGAGTGGGTGGCATGTGAAACCCGCCTGTGGAGCCTTCGTTTGTGTGGGATGCTCACCAACCTGCCCTTCAGGACAATGCACTCAAGCGGCATTAACCATAGTGTGTGAACACATAGTTTGCTTGAGAGCTGCCTGTCAGCCTGATGGTGTGTGAAGTCAGTGAGCCAAATGGAGTTGTTCTCCCACAAGAACCACTCGGCTGATTCTTCTTCAATATGCAATTCTGCAACATGCAGTGTTGCTTGATGGAATTAGCTCTTACAGGCACATCTGCGTCTAGAGCCTTTGTATTTAGGGCTAGCTGAAAAGGGCTTTGGCGCTGAAGTGGTTTCTGAATGTGGAGTTGGTGGCATGTGAAACCCGCCTGTGGAGCCTTCGTTTGTGTGGGATGCTCACCAACCTGCCCTTCAGGACAATGCACTCAAAAGGCATTAAGCATAGTGTGTGAACACGTAGTTTGCTTGAGAGCTGCCTGTCAGCCTGCTGGTGTGTGAAGTCAGTGAGCCAAATGGAGTTGTTCTCCCACAAGAACCACTCGGCTGATTCTTCTTCAATATGCAATTCTGCAACATGCAGTGTTGCTTGATGGAATTAGCTCTTACAGCAACATCTGCATCTAGAGCCTTTGTATTTAGGGCTAGCTGAAAACGGCTTTGGCGCTGAAGTGGTTTCTGAATGTGGAGTTGGTGGCATGTGAAACCCGCCTGTGGAGCCTTCGTTTGTGTGGGATGCTCACCAACCTGCCCTTCAGGACAATGCACTCAAGCGGCATTAACCATAGTGTGTGAACACATAGTTTGCTTGAGAGCTGCCTTTCAGCCTGATGGTGTGTGAAGTCAGTGAGCCAAATGGAGTTGTTCTCCCACAAGAACCACTCGGCTGATTCTTCTTCAATATGCAATTCAGCAACATGCAGTGTTGCTTGATGGAATTAGCTCTTACAGCAACGTCTGGGTCTAGAGCCTTTGTATTTAGGGCTAGCTGAAAAGGGCTTTGGCGCTGAAGTGGTTTCTGAATGTGGAGTGGGTGGCATGTGAAACCCGCCTGTGGAGCCTTCGTTTGTGTGGGATGCTCACCAACCTGCCCTTCAGGACAATGCACTCAAGCGGCATTAACCATAGTGTTGGAACACATAGTTTGCTTGAGAGCTGCCTGTCAGCCTGATGGTGTGTGAAGTCAGTGAGCCAAATGGAGTTGTTCTCCCACAAGAACCACTCGGCTGATTCTTCTTCAATATGCAATTCAGCAACATGCAGTGTTGCTTGATGGAATTAGCTCTTACAGGCACATCTGCGTCTAGAGCCTTTGTATTTAGGGCTAGCTGAAAAGGGCTTTGGCGCTGAAGTGGTTTCTGAATGTGGAGTTGGTGGCATGTGAAACCCGCCTGTGGAGCCTTCGTTTGTGTGGGATGCTCACCAACCTGCCCTTCAGGACAATGCACTCAAACGGCATTAAGCATAGTGTGTGAACACGTAGTTTGCTTGAGAGCTGCCTGTCAGCCTGATGGTGTGTGAAGTCAGTGAGCCAAATGGAGTTGTTCTCCCACAAGAACCACTCGGCTGATTCTTCTTCAATATGCAATTCAGCAACATGCAGTGTTGCTTGATGGAATTAGCTCTTACAGCAACATCTGCGTCTAGAGTCTTTGTATTTAGGGCTAGCTGAAAACGGCTTTGGCGCTGAAGTGGTTTCTGAATGTGGAGTTGGTGGCATGTGAAACCCGCCTGTGGAGCCTTCGTTTGTGTGGGATGCTCACCAAGCTGCCCTTCAGGACAATGCACTCAAACGGCATTAAGCATAGTGTGTGAACACGTAGATTGCTTGAGAGCTGCCTGTCAGCCTGATGGTGTGTGAAGTCAGTGAGCCAAATGGAGCTGTTCTCTCACAAGAACCACTCCGCTGATTCTTCTTCAATATGCAATTCAGCAACATGCAGTGTTGCTTGATGGATTAGCTCTTACTGCAACATCTGCGTCTAGAGCCTTTGTATTTAGGGCTAGCTGAAAAGGGCTTTGGCGCTGAAGTGGTTTCTGAATGTGGAGTTGGTGGCATGTGAAACCCGCCTGTGGAGCCTTCGTTTGTGTGGGATGCTCACCAACCTGCCCTTCAGGACAATGCACTCAAACGGCATTAAGCATAGTGTGTGAACACGTAGTTTGCTTGAGAGCTGCCTGTCAGCCTGATGGTGTGTCAAGTGAGTGAGCCAAATGGAGTTGTTCTCCCACAAGAACCACTCGGCTGATTCTTCTTCAATATGCAATTCAGCAACATGCAGTGTTGCTTGATGGAATTAGCTCTTACAGCAACATCTGCATATAGAGCCTTTGTATTTAGGGCTAGCTGAAAACGGCTTTGGCGCTGAAGTGGTTTCCAAATGTGGAGTTGGTGGCATGTGAAACCCGTCTGTGGAGCCTTCGTTTGTTTGGATGCTCACCAAGCTGCCCTTCAGGACAATGCACTCAAACGGCACTAAGCATAGTGTGTGAACACGTAGTTTGCTTGAGAGCTGCCTGTCAGCCTGCTGGTGTGTGAAGTCAGTGAGCCAAATGGAGTTGTTCTCCCACAAGAACCACTCGGCTGATTCTTCTTCAATATGCAATTCAGCAACATGCAGTGTTGCTTGATGGAATTAGCTCTTACAGCAACATCTGGGTCTAGAGCCTTTGTATTTAGGGCTAGCTGAAAACGGCTTTGGCGCTGAAGTGGTTTCTGCATGTGGAGTTGGTGGCATGTGAAACCCACCTGTGGAGCCTTCGTTTGTGTGGGATGCTCACCAAGCTGCCCTTCAGGACAATGCACTCAAACGGCATTAAGCATAGTGTGTGAACACGTAGTTTGCTTGAGAGCTGCCTGTCAGCCTGATGGTGTGTGAAGTCAGTGAGCCAAATGGAGTTGTTCTCCCACAAGAACCACTCGGCTGATTCTTCTTCAATATGCAATTCAGCAACATGCAGTGTTGCTTGATGGAATTAGCTCTTACAGCAACATCTACATCTAGAGCCTCTGTATTTAGGGTTAGCTGAAAATGGCTTTGGCGCTGAAGTAGTTGCTGAATGTGGAGTTGGTGGCATGTGAAACCCGTCTGTGGAGCCTTCGTTTGTTTGGATGCTCACCAACCTGCCCTTCAGGACAATGCACTCAAACGGCATTAAGCATAGTGTGTGAACACGTATATTGCTTGAGAGCTGCCTGTCAGCCTGATGCTGTGTGAAGTCAGTGAGCCAAATGGAGTTGTTCTCCCACAAGAACCACTCGGCTGATTCTTCTTCAATATACAATTCAGCAACATGCAGTGTTGCTTGATGGAATTAGCTCTTACAGCATCATCTGCATCTAGAGCCTTTGTATTTAGGGCTAGCTGAAAACGGCTTTGGTGCTGAAGTGGTTTCTGAATGTGGAGTGGGTGGCATGTGAAACCTGCCTGTGGAGCCTTCGTTTGTGTGGGATGCTCACCAACCTGCCCTTCAGGACAATGCACTCAAGCGGCATTAAGCATAGTGTGTGAACACATAGTTTGCTTGAGAGCTGCCTGTCAGCCTGATGGTGTGTGAAGTCAGTGAGCCAAATGGAGTTGTTCTCCCACAAGAACCACTCGGCTGATTCTTCTTCAATATGCAATTCAGCAACATGCAGTGTTGCTTGATGGGATTAGCTCTTACAGGCACATCTGCGTCTAGAGCCTTTGTATTTAGGGCTAGCTGAAAAGGGCTTTGGCGCTGAAGTGGTTTCTGAATGTGGAGTTGGTGGCATGTGAAACCCGCCTGTGGAGCCTTCGTTTGTGTGGGATGCTCACCAACCTGCCCTTCAGGACAATGCACTCAAACGGCATTAAGCATAGTGTGTGAACACGTAGTTTGCTTGAGAGCTGCCTGTCAGCCTGATGGTGTGTGAAGTCAGTGAGCCAAATGGAGTTGTTCTCCCACAAGAACCACTCGGCTGATTCTTCTTCAATATGCAATTCAGCAACATGCAGTGTTGCTTGATGGAATTAGCTCTTACAGCAACATCTGGGTCTAGAGCCTTTGTATTTAGGGCTAGCTGAAAACGGCTTTGGCGCTGTAGTGGTTTCTGAATGTCGAGTTGGTGGCATGTGAAACCCACCTGTGGAGCCTTCGTTTGTGTGGGATGCTCACCAAGCTGCCCTTCAGGACAATGCACTCAAACGGCATTAAGCATAGTGTGTGAACACGTAGTTTGCTTGAGAGCTGCCTGTCAGCCTGATGGTGTGTGAAGTCAGTGAGCCAAATGGAGTTGTTCTCCCACAAGAACCACTCGGCTGATTCTTCTTCAATATGCAATTCAGCAAAATGCAGTGTTGCTTGATGGAATTAGCTCTTACAGCAACATCTACGTCCAGATCCTCTGTATTTAGGGCTAGCTGAAAACGGCTTTGGCGCTGAAGTGGTTTCTGAATGTGGAGTTGGTGGCGTGTGAAACCCGTCTGTGGAGCCTTCGTTTGTTAGGATGCTCACCAACCTGCCCTTCAGGACAATGCACTCAAACGGCATTAAGCATAGTGTGTGAACACGTAGTTTGCTTGAGAGCTGCCTGTCAGCCTGATGGTGTGTGAAGTCAGTGAGCCAAATAGAGTTGTTCTCCCACAAGAACCACTCGGCTGATTCTTCTTCAATATGCAATTCAGCAACATGCAGTGTTGCTTGATGGAATTAGCTCTTACAGCAACATCTGCGACTAGAGCCTTTGTATTTAGGGCTAGCTGAAAACGGCTTTGGCGCTGAAGTGGTTTGTGAATGTGGAGTTGGTGGCATGTGAAACCCGCCTGTGGAGCCTTCGTTTGTGTGGGATGCTCACCAACCTGCCCTTCAGGACAATGCACTCAAACGGCATTTAGCATAGTGTGTGAACACGTAGTTTGCTTGAGAGCTGCCTGTCAGCCTGATGGTGTGTGAAGTCAGTGAGCCAAATAGAGTTGTTCTCCCACAAGAACCACTCGGCTGATACTTCTTCAATATGCAATTCAGCAACATGCAGTGTTGCTTGATGGAATTAGCTCTTACAGCAACATCTGCGTCTAGAGCCTTTGTATTTAGGGCTAGCTGAAAACGGCTTTGGCGCTGAAGTGGTTTCTGAATGTGGAGTTGGTGGCATGTGAAACCCGCCTGTGGAGCCTTCGTTTGTGTGGGATGCTCACCAAGCTGCCCTTCAGGACAATGCACTCAAACGGCATTAAGCATAGTGTGTGAACACGTAGTTTGCTTGAGAGCTGCCTGTCAGCCTGATGCTGTGTGAAGTCAGTGAGCCAATGGAGCTGTTCTCTCACAAGAACCACTCGGCTGATTCTTCTTCAATATGCAATTCAGCAACATGCAGTGTTGCTTGATGGAATTAGCTCTTACAGCAACATCTGCGTCTAGAGCCTTTGTATTGAGGGCTAGCTGAAAACGGCTTTGGCGCTGAAGTGGTTTCTGAATGTGGAGTTGGTGGCATGTGAAACCCGTCTGTGGAGCCTTCGTTTGTGTGGGATGCTCACCAACCTGCCCTTCAGGACAATGCACTCAAACGGCATTAAGCATAGTGTGTGAACACGTAGTTTCTTTGAGAGCTGAGTGTCAGCCTGATGGTGTGTGAAGTCAGTGAGCCAAATGGAGTTGTTCTCCCACAATAACCACTCGGCTGATTCTTCTTCAATATGCAATTCAGCAACATGCAGTGTTGCTTGATGGAATTAGCTCTTACAGCAACATCTGCGTCTAGAGCCTTTGTATTTAGGGCTAGCTGAAAACGGCTTTGGCGCTGAAGTGGTTTCTGAATGTGGAGTTGGTGGCATGTGAAACCCGCCTGTGGAGCCTTCGTTTGTGTGGGATGCTCACCAAGCTGCCCTTGAGGACAATGCACTCAAACGGCATTAAGCATAGTGTGTGAACACGTAGTTTGCTTGAGAGCTGCCTGTCAGCCTGATGGTGTGTGAAGTCAGTGAGCCAAATGGAGTTGTTCTCCCACAATAATCACTCGGCTGATTCTTCTTCAATATGCAATTCAGCAACATGCAGTGTTGCTTGATGGAATTAGCTCTTACAGCAACATCTGCGTCTAGAGCCTCTGTATTTAGGGCTAGCTGAAAACAGCTTTGGCGCTGAAGAGGTTTCTGAATGTGGAGTTGGTGGCATGTGAAACCCGCCTGTGGAGCCTTCGTTTGTGTGGGATGCTCACCAACCTGCCCTTCAGGATAATGCACTCGAACGGCATTTAGCATAGTGTGTGAACACGTAGTTTGCTTGAGAACTGCCTGTCAGCCTGCTGGTGTGTGAAGTCAGTGAGCCAAATGGAGTTGTTCTCCCACAAGAACCACTCGGCTGATTCTTCTTCAATATGCAATTCAGCAACATGCAGTGTTGCTTGATGGAATTAGCTCTTACAGCAACATCTGCGTCTAGAGCCTTTGTATTTAGGGCTAGCTGAAAAGGGCATTGGCGCTGAAGTGGTTTCTGAATGTGGAGTTGGTGGCATGTGAAACCCGCCTGTGGAGCCTTCGTTTGTGTGGGATGCTCACCAAGCTGCCCTTCAGGACAATGCACTCAAACGGCATTTAGCATAGTGTGTGAACACGTAGTTTGCTTGAGAGCTGCCTGTCAGCCTGATGGTGTGTGAAGTCAGTGAGCCAAATAGAGTTGTTCTCCCACAAGAACCACTCGGCTGATTCTTCTTCAATATGCAATTCAGCAACATGCAGTGTTGCTTGATGGAATTAGCTCTTACAGCAACATCTGCGTCTACAGCCTTTGTATTTAGGGCTAGCTGAAAACGGCTTTGGCGCTGAATTGGTTTCTGAACGTGGAGTTGGTGGCATGTGAAACCCGCCTGTGGAGCCTTCGTTTGTGTGGGATGCTCACCAAGCTGCCCTTCAAGACAATGCACTCAAACGGCATTAAGCATAGTGTGTGAACACGTAGTTTGCTTGAGAGCTGCCTGTCAGCCTGATGGTGTGTGAAGTCAGTGAGCCAAATGGAGTTGTTCTCCCACAAGAACCACTCGGCTGATTCTTCTTCAATATGCAATTCAGCAACATGCAGTGTTGCTGGATGGAATTAGCTCTTACAGCAACATCTGTGTCTAGAGCCTTTGTATTTAGGGCTAGCTGAAAACGGCTTTGGCGCTGAAGTGGTTTCTGAATGTGGAGTTGGTGGCATGTGAAACCCGCCTGTGGAGCCTTCGTTTGTGTGGGATGCTCACCAATCTGCCCTTCAGGACAATGCACTCAAGCGGCATTAACCATAGTGTGTGAACACATAGTTTGCTTGAGAGCTGCCTGTCAGCCTGATGGTGTGTGAAGTCAGTGAGCCAAATGGAGTTGTTCTCCCACAAGAACCACTCGGCTGATTCTTCTTCAATATGCAATTCAGCAACATGCAGTGTTGTGTGATGGAATTAGCTCTTACAGCAACATCTGGGTCTAGAGCCTTTGTATTTAGGGCTAGCTGAAAAGGGCTTTGGCGCTGAAGTGGTTTCTGAATGTGGAGTTGGTGGCATGTGAAACGCGCCTGTGGAGACTTCGTTTGTGTGGGATGCTCACCAACCTGCCCTTCAGGACAATGCACTCAAACGGCATTTAGCATAGTGTGTGAACACGTAGATTGCTTGAGAGCTGCGTGTCAGCCTGATGGTGTGTGAAGTCAGTGAGCCAAATGGAGTTGTTCTCCCACAAGAACCACTCGGCTGATTCTTCTTCAATATGCAATTCAGCAACATGCAGTGTTGCTTGATGGAATTAGCTCTTACAGCCACATCTGCGTCTAGAGCCTTTGTATTTAGGGCTAGCTGAAAACGGCTTTGGCGCTGAAGTGGTTTCTGAATGTGGAGTTGGTGGCATGTGAAACCCGCCTGTGGAGCCTTCGTTTGTGTGGGATGCTCACCAAGCTGCCCTTCAGGACAATGCACTCAAACGGCATTTAGCATAGTGTGTGAACACGTAGTTTGCTTGAGAGCTGCCTGTCAGCCTGATGGTGTGTGAAGTCAGTGAGCCAAATAGAGTTGTTCTCCCACAAGAACCACTCGGCTGATTCTTCTTCAATATGCAATTCAGCAACATGCAGTGTTGCTGGATGGAATTAGCTCTTACAGCAACATCTGCGTCTAGAGCCTTTGTATTTAGGGCTAGCTGAAAACGGCGTTGGCGCTGAATTGGTTTCTGAACGTGGAGTTGGTTTCATGTGAAACCCGCCTGTGGAGCCTTCGTTTGTGTGGGATGCTCACCAAGCTGCCCTTCAGGACAATGCACTCAAACGGCATTAGGCATAGTGTGTGAACACGTAGTTTGCTTGAGAGCTGCCTGTCAGCCTGATGGTGTGTGAAGTCAGTGAGCCAAATGGAGTTGTTCTCCCACAAGAACCACTCGGCTGATTCTTCTTCAATATGCAATTCAGCAACATGCAGTGTTGCTTGATGGAATTAGCTCTTACAGCAACATCTGGGTCTAGAGCCTTTGTATTTAGGGCTAGCTGAAAACGGCTTTGGCGCTGAAGTGGTTTCTGAATGTGGAGTTGGTGGCATGTGAAACCCGCCTGTGGAGCCTTCGTTTGTGTGGGATGCTCACCAACCTGCCCTTCAGGACAATGCACTCAAGCAGCATTAACCATAGTGTGTGAACACATAGTTTGCTTGAGAGCTGCCTGTCAGCCTGATGGTGTGTGAAGTCAGTGAGCCAAATGGAGTTGTTCTCCCACAAGAACCACTCGGCTGATTCTTCTTCAATATGCAATTCAGCAACATGCAGTGTTGCTTGATGGAATTAGCTCTTACAGCAACATCTGCGTCTAGAGCCTTTGTATTTAGGGCTAGCTGAAAAGGGCTTTGGCGCTGAAGTGGTTTCTGAATGTGGAGTTGGTGGCATGTGAAACCCGCCTGTGGAGCCTTCGTTTGTGTGGGATGCTCACCAAGCTGCCCTTCAGGACAATGCACTCAAACGGCATTTAGCATAGTGTGTGAACACGTAGTTTGCTTGAGAGCTGCCTGTCAGCCTGATGGTGTGTGAAGTCAGTGAGCCAAATGGAGTTGTTCTCCCACAAGAACCACTCGGCTGATTCTTCTTCAATATGCAATTCAGCAACATGCAGTGTTGCTTGATGGAATTAGCTCTTACAGCAACATCTGGATCTAGAGCCTTTGTATTTAGGGCTAGCTGAAAACGGCTTTGGCGCTGAAGTGGTTTCTGAATGTGGAGTTGGTGGCATGTGAAACGCGCCTGTGGAGACTTCGTTTGTGTGGGATGCTCACCAACCTGCCCTTGAGGACAATGCACTCAAACGGCATTTAGCATAGTGTGTGAACACGTAGATTGCTTGAGAGCTGCGTGTCAGCCTGATGGTGTGTGAAGTCAGTGAGCCAAATGGAGTTGTTCTCCCACAAGAACCACTCGGCTGATTCTTCTTCAATATGCCATTCAGCAACATGCAGTGTTGCTTGATGGAATTAGCTCTTACAGCAACATCTGCGTCTAGAGTCTTTGTATTTAGGGCTAGCTGAAAACGGCTTTGGCGCTGAAGTGGTTTCTGAATGTGGAGTTGGTGGCATGTGAAACCCGCCTGTGGAGCCTTCGTTTGTGTGGGATGCTCACCAAGCTGCCCTTCAGGACAATGCACTCAAACGGCATTAAGCATAGTGTGTGAACACGTAGTTTGCTTGAGAGCTGCCTGTCAGCCTGATGGTGTGTGAAGTCAGTGAGCCAAATGGAGCTGTTCTCTCACAAGAACCACTCGGCTGATTCTTCTTCAATATACAATTCAGCAACATGCAGTGTTGCTTGATGGAATTAGCTCTTACAGCAATATCTGCGTCTAGAGCCTTTTTATTTAGGGCTAGCTGAAAACGGCTTTGGCGCTGAAGTGGTTTCTGAATGTGGAGTTGGTGGCATGTTCAACCCGCCTGTGGAGCCTTCGTTTGTGTGGGATGCTCACCAACCTGCCCTTCAGGACAATGCACTCAAGCAGCATTAACCATAGTGTGTGAACACATAGTTTGCTTGAGAGCTGCCTGTCAGCCTGATGCTGTGTGAAGTCAGTGAGCCAAATGGAGTTGTTCTCCCACAAGAACCACTCGGCTGATTCTTCTTCAATATGCAATTCAGCAACATGCAGTGTTGCTTGATGGAATTAGCTCTCAAAGCAACATCCTCGTCTAGAGCCTTTGTATTTAGGGCTAGCTGAAAACGGCTTTGGCGCTGAAGTGGTTTCTGAATGTGGAGTTGGTGGCATGTGAAACCCGCCTGTGCAGCCTTCGTTTGTGTGGAATGCTCACCAAGCTGCCCTTCAGGACAATGCACTCAAACGGCATTAAGCATAGTGTGTGAACACGTAGTTTGCTTGAGAGCTGCCTGTCAGCCTGATGCTGTGTGAAGTCAGTGAGCCAATGGAGTTGTTCTCCCACAAGAACCACTCGGCTGATTCTTCTTCAATATGCAATTCAGCAACATGCAGTGTTGCTTGATGGAATTAGCTCTTACAGCAACATCTGTGTCTAGAGCCTTTGTATTTAGGGCTAGCTGAAAACGGCTTTGGCGCTGAAGTGGTTTCTGAATGTGGAGTTGGTGGCATGTGAAACCCGCCTGTGGAGCCTTTGTTTGTGTGGGATGCTCACCAACCTGCCCTTCAGGACAATGCACTCAAGCAGCATTAACCATAGTGTGTGAACACATAGTTTGCTTGAGAGCTGCCTGTCAGCCTGATGGTGTGTGAAGTCAGTGAGCCAAATGGAGTTGTTCTTCCACAAGAACCACTCGGCTGATTCTTCTTCAATATGCAATTCAGCAACATGCAGTGTTGCTTGATGGAATTAGCTCTTACAGCAACATCTGCGTCTAGAGCCTTTGTATTTAGGGCTAGCTGAAAAGGGCTTTGGCGCTGAAGTGGTTTCTGAATGTGGAGTTGGTGGAATGTGGAGTTGGTGGCATGTGAAACGCGCCTGTGGAGACTTCGTTTGTGTGGGATGCTCACCAACCTGCCCTTCAGGACAATGCACTCAAACGGCATTTAGCATAGTGTGTGAACACGTAGATTGCTTGAGAGCTGCCTGTCAGCCTGATGGTGTGTAAAGTCAGTGAGCCAAATGGAGTTGTTCTCCCACAAGAACCACTCGGCTGATTCTTCTTCAATATGCCATTCAGCAACATGCAGTGTTGCTTGATGGAATTAGCTCTTACAGCAACATCTGCGTCTAGAGTCTTTGTATTTAGGGCTAGCTGAAAAGGGCTTTGGCGCTGAAGTGGTTTCTGAATGTGGAGTTGGTGGCATGTGAAACCCGCCTGTGGAGCCTTCGTTTGTGTGGGATGCTCACCAAGCTGCCCTTCAGGACAATGCACTCAAACGGCATTAAGCATAGTGTGTGAACACGTAGTTTGCTTGAGAGCTGCCTGTCAGCCTGATGGTGTGTGAAGTCAGTGAGCCAAATGGAGCTGTTCTCTCACAAGAACCACTCGGCTGATTATTCTTCAATATACAATTCAGCAACATGCAGTGTTGCTTGATGGAATTAGCTCTTACAGCAATATCTGCGTCCAGAGCCTTTGTATTTAGGGCTAGCTGAAAACGGCTTTGGCGCTGAAGTGGTTTCTGAATGTGGAGTTGGTGGCATGTTCAACCCGCCTGTGGAGCCTTCGTTTGTGTGGGATGCTCACTAACCTGCCCTTCAGGACAATGCACTCAAGCAGCATTAACCATAGTGTGTGAACACATAGTTTGCTTGAGAGCTGCCTGTCAGCCTGATGCTGTGTGAAGTCAGTGAGCCAAATGGAGTTGTTCTCCCACAAGAACCACTCGGCTGATTCTTCTTCAATATGCAATTCAGCAACATGCAGTGTTGCTTGATGGAATTAGCTCTCAAAGCAACATCCTCATCTAGAGCCTTTGTATTTAGGGCTAGCTGAAAACGGCTTTGGCGCTGAAGTGGTTTCTGAATGTGGAGTTGGTGGCATGTGAAACCCGCCTGTGGAGCCTTCGTTTGTGTGGGATGCTCACCAAGCTGCCCTTCAGGACAATGCACTCAAACGGCATTAAGCATAGTGTGTGAACACGTAGTTTGCTTGAGAGCTGCCTGTCAGCCTGATGCTGTGTGAAGTCAGTGAGCCAATGGAGTTGTTCTGCCACAAGAACCACTCGGCTGATTCTTCTTCAATATGCAATTCAGCAACATGCAGTGTTGCTTGATGGAATTAGCTCTTACAGCAACATCTGCGTCTAGAGCCTTTGTATTTAGGGCTAGCTGAAAACGGCTTTGGCGCTGAAGTGGTTTCTGAATGTGGAGTTGGTGGCATGTGAAACCCGCCTGTGGAGCCTTCATTTGTGTGGGATGCTCACCAACCTGCCCTTCAGGACAATGCACTCAAACGGCATTAAGCATAGTGTGTGAACACGTAGTTTGCTTGAGAGCTGCCTGTCAGCCTGATGGTGTGTGAAGTCAGTGAGCCAAATGGAGTTGTTCTTCCACAAGAACCACTCGGCTGATTCTTCTTCAATATGCAATTCAGCAACATGCAGTGTTGCTGGATGGAATTAGCTCCTACAGCAACATCTGCGTCTAGAGCCTTTGTATTTAGGGCTAGCTGAAAAGGGCTTTGGCGCTGAAGTGGTTTCTGAATGTGGAGTTGGTGGCATGTGAAACCCGCCTGTGGAGCCTTCGTTTGTGTGGGATGCTTACCAACCTGCCCTTCAGGACAATGCACTCAAGCAGCATTAAGCATAGTGTGTGAACACATAGTTTGCTTGAGAGCTGCCTGTCAGCCTGATGGTGTGTGAAGTCAGTGAGCCAAATGGAGTTGTTCTCCCACAAGAACCACTCGGCTGATTCTTCTTCAATATGCAATTCAGCAACATGCAGTGTTGTGTGATGGAATTAGCTCTTACAGCCACATCTGCGTCTAGAGCCTTTTTATTTAATGCTAGCTGAAAAGGGCTTTGGCGCTGAAGTGGTTTCTGAATGTGGAGTTGGTGGCATGTGAAACCCGCCTGTGGAGCCTTCGATTGTGTGGGATGCTCACCAAGCTGCCCTTCAGGACAATGCACTCAAACGGCATTAAGCATAGTGTGTGAACACGTAGTTTGCTTGAGAGCTGCCTGTCAGCCTGCTGGTGTGTGAAGTCAGTGAGCCAAATGGAGTTGTTCTCCCACAAGAACCACTCGGCTGATTCTTCTTCAATATGCAATTCAGCAACATGCAGTGTTGCTGGATGGAATTAGCTCTTACAGCAACATCCTCGTCTAGAGCCTTTGTATTTAGGGCTAGCTGAAAACGGCTTTGGCGCTGAAGTGGTTTCTGAATGTGGAGTTGGTGGCATGTGAAACCCGCCTGTGGAGCCTTCGTTTGTGTGGGATGCTCACCAAGCTGCCCTTGAGGACAATGCACTCAAACGGCATTAAGCATAGTGTGTGAACACGTAGTTTGCTTGAGAGCTGCCTGTCAGCCTGATGCTGTGTGAAGTCAGTGAGCCAAATGGAGTTGTTCTCCCACAAGAACCACTCGGCTGATTCTTCTTCAATATGCAATTCAGCAACATGCAGTGTTGCTTGATGGAATTAGCTCTCAAAGCAACATCCTCGTCTAGAGCCTTTGTATTTAGGGCTAGCTGAAAAGGGCTTTGGCGCTGAAGTGGTTTCTGAATGTGGAGTTGGTGGCATGTGAAACCCGCCTGTGGAGCCTTCGTTTGTGTGGGATGCTCACCAAGCTGCCCTTGAGGACAATGCACTCAAACGGCATTAAGCATAGTGTGTGAACACGTAGTTTGCTTGAGAGCTGCCTGTCAGCCTGATGGTGTGTGAAGTCAGTGAGCCAAATGGAGTTGTTCTCCCACAAGAACCACTCGGCTGATTCTTCTTCAATATGCAATTCAGCAACATGCAGTGTTGTGTGATGGAATTAGCTCTTACTGCAACATCTGCGTCTAGAGCCTTTGTATTTAGGGCTAGCTGAAAAGGGCTTTGGCGCTGAAGTGGTTTCTGAATGTGGAGTTGGTGGCATGTGAAACCCGCCTGTGGAGCCTTCGTTTGTGTGGGATGCTCACCAAGCTGCCCTTCAGGACAATGCACTCAAGCAGCATTAACCATAGTGTGCGAACACATAGTTTGCTTGAGAGCTGCCTGTCAGCCTGATGCTGTGTGAAGTCAGTGAGCCAAATGGAGTTGTTCTCCCACAAGAACCACTCGGCTGATTCTTCTTCAATATGCAATTCAGCAACATGCAGTGTTGCTTGATGGAATTAGCTCTCAAAGCAACATCCTCGTCTAGAGCCTTTGTATTTAGGGCTAGCTGAAAACGGCTTTGGCGCTGAAGTGGTTTCTGAATGTGGAGTTGGTGGCATGTGAAACCCGCCTGTGGAGCCTTCGTTTGTGTGGGATGCTCACCAAGCTGCCCTTCAGGACAATGCACTCAAACGGCATTAAGCATAGTGTGTGAACACGTAGTTTGCTTGAGAGCTGCCTGTCAGCCTGATGCTCTGTGAAGTCAGTGAGCCAATGGAGTTGTTCTCCCACAAGAACCACTCGGCTGATTCTTCTTCAATATGCAATTCAGCAACATGCAGTGTTGCTTGATGGAATTAGCTCTTACAGCAACATCTGCGTCTAGAGCCTTTGTATTTAGGGCTAGCTGAAAACGGCTTTGGCGCTGAAGTGGTTTCTGAATGTGGAGTTGGTGGCATGTGAAACCCGCCTGTGGAGCCTTCATTTGTGTGGGATGCTCACCAACCTGCCCTTCAGGACAATGCACTCAAACGGCATTAAGCATAGTGTGTGAACACGTAGTTTGCTTGAGAGCTGCCTGTCAGCCTGATGGTGTGTGAAGTCAGTGAGCCAAATGGAGTTGTTCTTCCACAAGAACCACTCGGCTGATTCTTCTTCAATATGCAATTCAGCAACATGCAGTGTTGCTGGATGGAATTAGCTCCTACAGCAACATCTGGGTCTAGAGCCTTTGTATTTAGGGCTAGCTGAAAAGGGCTTTGGCGCTGAAGTGGTTTCTGAATGTGGAGTTGGTGGCATGTGAAACCCGCCTGTGGAGCCTTCGTTTGTGTGGGATGCTCACCAACCTGCCCTTCAGGACAATGCACTCAAGCAGCATTAACCATAGTGTGTGAACACATAGTTTGCTTGAGAGCTGCCTGTCAGCCTGATGGTGTGTGAAGTCAGTGAGCCAAATGGAGTTGTTCTCCCACAAGAACCACTCGGCTGATTCTTCTTCAATATGCAATTCAGGAACATGCAGTGTTGTGTGATGAAATTAGCTCTTACAGCCACATCTGCGTCTAGAGCCTTTGTATTTAGGGCTAGCTGAAAAGGGCTTTGGCGCTGAAGTAGTTGCTGAATGTGGAGTTGGTGGCATGTGAAACCCGCCTGTGGAGCCTTCGATTGTGTGGGATGCTCACCAACCTGCCCTTCAGGACAATGCACTCAAACGGCATTAAGCATAGTGTGTGAACACGTAGTTTGCTTGAGAGCTGCCTGTCAGCCTGCTGGTGTGTGAAGTCAGTGAGCCAAATGGAGTTGTTCTCCCACAAGAACCACTCGGCTGATTCTTCTTCAATATGCAATTCAGCAACATGCAGTGTTGCTGGATGGAATTAGCTCTTACAGCAACATCCTCGTCTAGAGCCTTTGTATTTAGGGCTAGCTGAAAACGGCTTTGGCGCTGAAGTGGTTTCTGAATGTGGAGTTGGTGGCATGTGAAACCCGCCTGTGGAGCCTTCGTTTGTGTGGGATGCTCACCAAGCTGCCCTTGAGGACAATGCACTCAAACGGCATTAAGCATAGTGTGTGAACACGTAGTTTGCTTGAGAGCTGCCTGTCAGCCTGATGCTGTGTGAAGTCAGTGAGCCAAATGGAGTTGTTCTCCCACAAGAACCACTCGGCTGATTCTTCTTCAATATGCAATTCAGCAACATGCAGTGTTGCTTGATGGAATTAGCTCTTACAGCAACATCTGCGTCTAGAGCCTTTGTATTTAGGGCTAGCTGAAAACGGCTTTGGCGCTGAAGTGGTTTCTGAATGTGGAGTTGGTGGCATGTGAAACCCGCCTGTGGAGCCTTCATTTGTGTGGGATGCTCACCAACCTGCCCTTCAGGACAATGCACTCAAACGGCATTAAGCATAGTGTGTGAACACGTAGTTTGCTTGAGAGCTGCCTGTCAGCCTGATGGTGTGTGAAGTCAGTGAGCCAAATGGAGTTGTTCTTCCACAAGAACCACTCGGCTGATTCTTCTTCAATATGCAATTCAGCAACATGCAGTGTTGCTGGATGGAATTAGCTCCTACAGCAACATCTGGGTCTAGAGCCTTTGTATTTAGGGCTAGCTGAAAAGGGCTTTGGCGCTGAAGTGGTTTCTGAATGTGGAGTTGGTGGCATGTGAAACCCGCCTGTGGAGCCTTCGTTTGTGTGGGATGCTCACCAACCTGCCCTTCAGGACAATGCACTCAAGCAGCATTAACCATAGTGTCTGAACACATAGTTTGCTTGAGAGCTGCCTGTCAGCCTGATGGTGTGTGAAGTCAGTGAGCCAAATGGAGTTGTTCTCCCACAAGAACCACTCGGCTGATTCTTCTTCAATATGCAATTCAGCAACATGCAGTGTTGTGTGATGGAATTAGCTCTTACAGCCACATCTGCGTCTAGAGCCTTTGTATTTAGGGCTAGCTGAAAAGGGCTTTGGCGCTGAAGTGGTTTCTGAATGTGGAGTTGGTGGCATGTGAAACCCGCCTGTGGAGCCTTCGTTTGTGTGGGATGCTCACCAAGCTGCCCTTCAGGACAATGCACTCAAACGGCATTTAGCATAGTGTGTGAACACGTAGTTTGCTTGAGAGCTGCCTGTCAGCCTGATGGTGTGTGAAGTCAGTGAGCCAAATGGAGTTGTTCTCCCACAAGAACCACTCGGCTGATTCTTCTTCAATATGCAATTCAGCAACATGCAGTGTTGCTGGATGGAATTAGCTCTTACAGCAACATCCTCGTCTAGAGCCTTTGTATTTAGGGCTAGCTGAAAAGGGCTTTGGCGCTGAAGTGGTTTCTGAATGTGGAGTTGGTGGCATGTGAAACCCGCCTGTGGAGCCTTCGTTTGTGTGGGATGCTCACCAAGCTGCCCTTCAGGACAATGCACTCAAACGGCATTAAGCATAGTGTGTGAACACGTAGTTTGCTTGAGAGCTGCCTGTCAGCCTGATGCTGTGTGAAGTCAGGGAGCCAAATGGAGTTGTTCTCCCACAAGAACCACTCGGCTGATTCTTCTTCAATATGCAATTCAGCAACATGCAGTGTTGCTTGATGGAATTAGCTCTTACAGCATCATCCTCGTCTAGAGCCTTTGTATTTAGGGCTAGCTGAAAACGGCTTTGGCGCTGAAGTGGTTTCTGAATGTGGAGTTGGTGGCATGTGAAACCCGCCTGTGGAGCCTTCGTTTGTGTGGGATGCTCACCAAGCTGCCCTTCAGGACAATGCACTCAAACGGCATTAAGCATAGTGTGTGAACACGTAGTTTGCTTGAGAGCTGCCTGTCAGCCTGATGGTGTGTGAAGTCAGTGAGCCAAATGGAGTTGTTCTCCCACAAGAACCACTCGGCTGATTCTTCTTCAATATGCAATTCAGCAACATACAGTGTTGCTTGATGGAATTAGCTCTTACAGCCACATCTGCGTCTAGAGCCTTTGTATTTAGGGCTAGCTGAAAACGGCTTTGGCGCTGAAGTGGTTTCTGAATGTGGAGTTGGTGGCATATGAAACCTGCCTGTGGAGCCTTCGTTTGTGTGGGATGCTCACCTAACTGCCCTTCAGGACAATGCACTCAAACGGCATTAAGCATAGTGTGTGAACACGTAGTTTGCTTGAGAGCTGCCTGTCAGCCTGATGCTCTGTGAAGTCAGTGAGCCAAATGGAGTTGTTCTCCCACAAGAACCACTCGGCTGATTCTTCTTCAATATGCAATTCAGCAACATGCAGTGTTGCTTGATGGAATTAGCTCTTACAGCAACATCTGGGTCTAGAGCCTTTGTATTTAGGGCTAGCTGAAAAGGGCTTTGGCGCTGAAGTGGTTTCTGAATGTGGAGTTGGTGGCATGTGAAACCTGCCTGTGGAGCCTTCGTTTGGGTGGGATGCTCACCAACCTGCCCTTCAGGACAATGCACTCAAACGGCATTAAGCATAGTGTGTGAACACGTAGTTTGCTTGAGAGCTGCCTGTCAGCCTGATGGTGTGTGAAGTCAGTGAGCCAAATGGAGTTGTTCTCCCACAAGAACCACTCGGCTGATTCTTCTTCAATATGCAATTCAGCAACATGCAGTGTTGCTTGATGGAATTAGCTCTTACAGCCACATCTGCGTCTAGAGCCTTTGTATTTAGGGCTAGCTGAAAAGGGCTTTGGCGCTGAAGTGGTTTCTGAATGTGGAGTTGGTGGCATGTGAAACCCGCCTGTGGAGCATTCGTATGTGTGGGATGCTCACCAACCTGCCCTTCAGGACAATGCACTCAAACAACATTTAGCATAGTGTGTGAACACGTAGTTTGCTTGAGAGCTGCCTGTCAGCCTGATGGTGTGTGAAGTCAGTGAGCCAAATGGAGTTGTTCTCCCACAAGAACCACTTAGCTGATTCTTCTTCAATATGCAATTCAGCAACATGCAGTGTTGCTTGATGGAATTAGCCATTATAGCAACATCCTCGTCTAGAGCCTTTGTATTTAGGGCTAGCTGAAAACGGCTTTGGCGCCGAAGTGGTTTCTGAATGTGGAGTTGGTGGCATGTGAAACCCGCCTGTGGAGCCTTCGTTTGTGTGGGATGCTCACCAAGGTGCCCTTCAGGACAATGCACTCAAACGGCATTTAGCATAGTGTGTGAACACGTAGTTTGCTTGAGAGCTGCCTGTCAGCCTGATGGTGTGTGAAGTCAGTGAGCCAAATGGAGTTGTTCTCCCACAAGAACCACTCGGCTGATTCTTCTTCAATATGCAATTCAGCAACATGCAGTGTTGCTTGATGGAATTAGCCCTTACAGCAACATCTGCGTCTAGAGCCTTTGTATTTAGGGCTAGCTGAAAACGGCTTTGGCGCTGAAGTGGTTTCTGAATGTGGAGTTGGTGGCATGTGAAACCTGCCTGTGGAGCCTTCGTTTGGGTGGGATGCTCACCAACCTGCCCTTCAGGACAATGCACTCAAACGGCATTAAGCATAGTGTGTGAACACGTAGTTTGCTTGAGAGCTGCCTGTCAGACTGATGGTGTGTGAAGTCAGTGAGCCAAATGGAGCTGTTGTCTCAGAAGAACCACTCTGCTGATTCTTCTTCAATATGCAATTCAGCAACATGCAGTGTTGCTTGATGGAATTAGCTCTTACAGCAACATCTGCGTCTACATGCTTTGTGTTTATGGCTAGCTGAAAACGGCTTTGGCGCTGAAGTGGTTTCTGAATGTGGAGTTGGTGGCATGTGAAACCCGCCTGTGGAGCCTTCGTTTGTGTGGGATGCTCACCAAGCTGCCCTTCAGGACAATGCACTCAAACGGCATTAAGCATAGTGTGTGAACACGTAGTTTGCTTGAGAGCTGCCTGTCAGCCTGATGGTGTGTGAAGTCAGTGAGCAAAATGGAGTTGTTCTCCATCAAGAACCACTCGGCTGATTCTTCTTCAATATGCAATTCAGCAACATGCAGTGTTACTTGATGGAATTAACCCTTACAGCAACATCTGCCTCTAGAGCCTTTGTTTTTATGGCTAGCTGAAAACGGCTTTGGCGCTGAAGTGGTTTCTGAATGTGGAGTTGGTGGCATGTGAAACCCGCCTGTGGAGCCTTCGTTTGTGTGGGATGCTCACCAAGCTGCCCTTCAGGACAATGCACTCAAACGGCATTTAGCATAGTGTGTGAACACGTAGTTTGCTTGAGAGCTGCCTGTCAGCCTGCTGGTGTGTGAAGTCAGTGAGCCAAATGGAGTTGTTCTCCCACAAGAACCACTCGGCTGATTCTTCTTCAATATGCAATTCAGCAACATGCAGTGTTACTTGATGGAATTAGCCCTTACACCCACATCTGCGTCTAGAGCCTTTGTATTTAGGGCTAGCTGAAAACGGCTTTGGTGCTGAAGTGGTTTCTGAATGTGGAGTTGGTGGCATGTGAAACCCGCCTGTGGAGCCTTCGTTTGTGTGGGATGCTCACCAACCTGCCCTTCAGGACAATGCACTCAAACGGCATTAAGCATAGTGTGTGAACACGTAGATTGCTTGAGAGCTGCCTGTCAGCCTGATGCTGTGTGAAGTCAGTGAGCCAAATGGAGTTGTTCTCCCACAAGAACCACTCGGCTGATTCTTCTTCAATATGCAATTCAGCAACATGCAGTGTTGCTTGATGGAATTAGCTCTTACAGCAACATCTGGGTCTAGAGCCTTTGTATTTAGGGCTAGCTGAAAACGGCTTTGGCGCTGAAGTGGTTTCTGAATGTGGAGTGGGTGGCATGTGAAACCCGCCTGTGGAGCCTTCGTTTGTGTGGGATGCTCACCAAGCTGCCCTTCAGGACAATGCACTCAAGCGGCATTAACCATAGTGTTGGAACACATAGTTTGCTTGAGAGCTGCCTGTCAGCCTGATGGTGTGTGAAGTCAGTGAGCCAAATGGAGTTGTTCTCCCACAAGAACCACTCGGCTGATTCTTCTTCAATATGCAATTCAGCAACATGCAGTGTTGCTTGATGGAATTAGCTCTTACAGGCACATCTGCGTCTAGAGCCTTTGTATTTAGGGCTAGCTGAAAAGGGCTTTGGCACTGAAGTGGTTTCTGAATGTGGAGTTGGTGGCATGTGAAACCCGCCTGTGGAGCCTTCGTTTGTGTGGGATGCTCACCAACCTGCGCTTCAGGACAATGCACTCAAACGGCATTAAGCATAGTGTGTGAACACGTAGTTTGCTTGAGAGCTGCCTGTCAGCCTGATGGTGTGTGAAGTCAGTGAGCCAAATGGAGCTGTTCTCTCACAAGAACCACTCCGCTGATTCTTCTTCAATATGCAATTCAGCAACATGCAGTGTTGCTTGATGGATTAGCTCTTACTGCAACATCTGCGTCTAGAGCCTTTGTATTTAGGGCTAGCTGAAAACGGCTTTGGCGCTGAAGTGGTTTCTGAATGTGGAGTTGGTGGCATGTGAAACCCGCCTGTGGAGCCTTCGTTTGTGTGGGATGCTCACCAACCTGCCCTTCAGGACAATGCACTCAAACGGCATTAAGCATAGTGTGTGAACACGTAGTTTGCTTGAGAGCTGCCTGTCAGCCTGATGGTGTGTCAAGTGAGTGAGCCAAATGGAGTTGTTCTCCCACAAGAACCACTCGGCTGATTCTTCTTCAATATGCAATTCAGCAACATGCAGTGTTGCTTGATCGAATTAGCTCTTACAGCCACATCTGCGTCTAGAGCCTTTGTATTTAGGGCTAGCTGAAAAGGGCTTTGGCGCTGAAGTGGTTTCTGAATGTGGAGTTGGTGGCATGTGAAACCCGCCTGTGGAGCCTTCGTTTGTGTGGGATGCTCACCAACCTGCCCTTCAGGACAATGCACTCAAACGGCACTAAGCATAGTGTGTGAACACGTAGTTTGCTTGAGAGCTGCCTGTCAGCCTGCTGGTGTGTGAAGTCAGTGAGCCAAATGGAGTTGTTCTCCCACAAGAACCACTCGGCTGATTCTTCTTCAATATGCAATTCAGCAACATGCAGTGTTGCTTGATGGAATTAGCTCTTACAGCAACATCTGCGTCTACAGCCTTTGTATTTAGGGCTAGCTGAAAACGGCTTTGGCGCTGAAGTGGTTTCCAAATGTGGAGTTGGTGGCATGTGAAACCCGCCTGTGGAGCCTTCGTTTGTGTGGGATGCTCACCAACCTGCCCTTCAGGACAATGCACTCAAACGGCATTTAGCATAGTGTTGGAACACATAGTTTGCTTGAGAGCTGCCTGTCAGCCTGATGGTGTGTGAAGTCAGTGAGCCAAATGGAGTTGTTCTCCCACAAGAACCACTCGGCTGATTCTTCTTCAATATGCAATTCAGCAACATGCAGTGTTGCTTGATGGAATTAGCTCTTACAGCAACATCTGCATCTAGAGCCTTTGTATTTAGGGCTAGCTGAAAAAGGCTTTGGCGCTGAAGTGGTTTCTGCATGTCGAGTTGGTGGCATGTGAAACCCACCTGTGGAGCCTTCGTTTGTGTGGGATGCTCACCAAGCTGCCCTTCAGGACAATGCACTCAAACGGCATTAAGCATAGTGTGTGAACACGTAGTTTGCTTGAGAGCTGCCTGTCAGCCTGATGGTGTGTGAAGTCAGTGAGCCAAATGGAGTTGTTCTCCCACAAGAACCACTCGGCTGATTCTTCTTCAATATGCAATTCAGCAACATGCAGTGTTGCTTGATGGAATTAGCTCTTACAGCAACATCTACGTCTAGAGCCTCTGTATTTAGGGTTAGCTGAAAACGGCTTTGGCGCTGAAGTAGTTGCTGAATGTGGAGTTGGTGGCATGTGAAACTCGTCTGTGGAGCCTTCGTTTGTTTGGATGCTCACCAACCTGCCCTTCAGGACAATGCACTCAAACGGCATTAAGCATAGTGTGTGAACACGTAGATTGCTTGAGAGCTGTCTGTCAGCCTGATGGTGTGTGAAGTCAGTGAGCCAAATGGAGTTGTTCTCCCACAAGAACCACTCGGCTGATTCTTCTTCAATATGCAATTCAGCAACATGCAGTGTTGCTTGATGGAATTAGCTCTTACAGCAACATCTGGGTCTAGAGCCTTTGTATTTAGGGCTAGCTGAAAACGGCTTTGGCGCTGAAGTGGTTTCTGAATGTGGAGTTGGTGGCATGTGAAACCCGCCTGTGGAGCCTTCGTTTGTGTGGGATGCTCACCAACCTGCCCTTCAGGACAATGCACTCAAGCGGCATTAACCATAGTGTGTGAACACATAGTTTGCTTGAGAGCTGTCTGTGAGCCTGATGGTGTGTGAAGTCAGTGAGCCAAATGGAGTTGTTCTCCCACAAGAACCACTCGGCTGATTCTTCTTCAATATGCAATTCAGCAACATGCAGTGTTGCTTGATGGAATTAGCTCTTACAGGCACATCTGCGTCTAGAGCCTTTGTATTTAGGGCTAGCTGAAAAGGGCTTTGGCGCTGAAGTGGTTTCTGAATGTGGAGTTGGTGGCATGTGAAACCCGGCTGTGGAGCCTTCGTTTGTGTGGGATGCTCACCAAGCTGCCCTTGAGGACAATGCACTCAAACGGCATTAAGCATAGTGTGTGAACATGTAGATTGCTTGAGAGCTGTCTGTCAGCCTGATGGTGTGTGAAGTCAGTGAGCCAAATGGAGTTGTTCTCCCACAAGAACCACTCGGCTGATTCTTCTTCAATATGCAATTCAGCAACATGCAGTGTTGCTTGATGGAATTAGCTCTTACAGCAACATCTGGGTCTAGAGCCTTTGTATTTAGGGCTAGCTGAAAACGGCTTTGGCGCTGAAGTGGTTTCTGAATGTGGAGTGGGTGGCATGTGAAACCCGCCTGTGGAGCCTTCGTTTGTTTGGGATGCTCACCAACCTGCCCTTCAGGACAATGCACTCAAGCGGCATTAACCATAGTGTTGGAACACATAGTTTGCTTGAGAGCTGCCTGTCAGCCTGATGGTGTGTGAAGTCAGTGAGCCAAATGGAGTTGTTCTCCCACAAGAACCACTCGGCTGATTCTTCTTCAATATGCAATTCAGCAACATGCAGTGTTGCTTGATGGAATTAGCTCTTACAGCAACATCTGCGTCTAGAGTCTTTGTATTTAGGGCTAGCTGAAAACGGCTTTGGCGCTGAAGTGGTTTCTGAATGTGGAGTTGGTGGCATGTGAAACCCGACCGGGGAGACTTCGTTTGTGTGGGATGCTCACCAAGCTGCCCTTCAGGACAATGCACTCAAACGGCATTAAGCATAGTGTGTGAACACGTAGTTTGCTTGAGAGCTGCCTGTCAGCCTGATGGTGTGTGAAGTCAGTGAGCCAAATGGAGCTGTTGTCTCACAAGAACCACTCATCTGATTCTTCTTCAATATGCAATTCAGCAACATGCAGTGTTGCTTGATGGAATTAGCTCTTACAGCAACATCTGCATCTAGAGCCTTTGTATTTAGGGCTAGCTGAAAACGGCTTTGGCGCTGAAGTGGTTTCTGAATGTGGAGTTGGTGGCATGTGAAACCCGCCTGTGGAGCCTTCGTTTGTGTGGGATGCTCACCAACCTGCGCTTCAGGACAATGCACTCAAACGGCATTAAGCATAGTGTGTGAACACGTAGTTTGCTTGAGAGCTGCCTGTCAGCCTGATGCTGTGTGAAGTCAGTGAGCCAAATGGAGTTGTTCTCCCACAAGAACCACTCGGCTGATTCTTCTTCAATATGCAATTCAGCAACATGCAGTGTTGCTTGATGGAATTAGCTCTTACAGCAACATCTGCGTCTAGAGCCTTTGTATTTAGGGCTAGCTGAAAACGACTTTGGCGCTGAAGTGGTTTCTGAATGTGGAGTTGGTGGCATGTGAAACCTGCCTGTGGAGCCTTCGTTTGTGTGAGATGCTCACCAAGCTGCCCTTGAGGACAATGCACTCAAACGGCATTAAGCATAGTGTGTGAACACGTAGTTTGCTTGAGAGCTGCCTGTCAGCCTGATGGTGTGTGAAGTCAGTGAGCCAAATGGAGTTGTTCTCCCACAAGAACCACTCGGCTGATTCTTCTTCAATATGCAATTCAGCAACATGCAGTGTTGCTTGATGGAATTAGCTCTTACAGCCACATCTGCGTCTAGAGCCTTTGTATTTAGGGCTAGCTGAAAAGGGCTTTGGCGCTGAAGTGGTTTCTGAATGTGGAGTTTGTGGCATGTGAAACCCGCCTGTGAAGCCTTCGTTTGTGTGGGATGCTCACCAAGCTGCCCTTGAGGACAATGCACTCAAACGGCATTAAGCATAGTGTGTGAACACGTAGTTTGCTTGAGAGCTGCCTGTCAGCCTGATGGTGTGTGAAGTCAGTGAGCCAAATGGAGTTGTTCTCCCACAATAACCACTCGGCTGATTCTTCTTCAATATGCAATTCAGCAACATGCAGTGTTGCTTGATGGAATTAGCTCTTACAGCAACATCTGCGTCTAGAGCCTCTGTATTTAGGGCTAGCTGAAAACGGCTTTGGCGCTGAAGTGGTTTCTGAATGTGGAGTTGGTGGCATGTGAAACCCGCCTGTGGAGCCTTCGTTTGTGTGGGATGCTCACCAAACTGCCCTTCAGGACAATGCACTCAAACGGCATTTAGCATAGTGTGTGAACACGTAGTTTGCTTGAGAGCTGCCTGTCAGCCTGATGGTTTGTGAAGTCAGTGAGCCAAATGGAGTTGTTCTCCCACAAGAACCACTCGGCTGATTCTTCTTCAATATGCAATTCAGCAACATGCAGTGTTGCTTGATGGAATTAGCTCTTACAGCAACATCTGCGTCTAGAGCCTTTGTATTTAGGGCTAGCAGAAAACGGCTTTGGCGCTGAAGTGGTTTCTGAATGTGGAGTTGGTGGCATGTGAAACCCGCCTGTGGAGCTTTCGTTTGTGTGGGATGCTCACCAACCTGCCCTTCAGGACAATGCACTCAAACGGCATTAAGCATAGTGTGTGAACACGTAGTTTGCTTGAGAGCTGCCTGTCAGCCTGATGGTGTGTGAAGTCAGTGAGCCAATGGAGCTGTTCTCTCACAAGAACCACTCGGCTGATTCTTCTTCAATATGCAATTCAGCAACATGCAGTGTTGCTTGATGGAATTAGCTCTTACAGCAACATCTGGGTCTAGAGCCTTTGTATTTAGGGCTAGCTGAAAACGGCTTTGGCGCTGAAGTGGTTTCTGAATGTGGAGTTGGTGGCATGTGAAACCCGCCTGTGGAGCCTTCGTTTGTGTGGGATGCTCACCAACCTGCCCTTCAGGACAAGGCACTCAAACGGCATTAAGCATAGTGTGTGAACACGTAGTTTGCTTGAGAGCTGCCTGTCAGCCTGATGCTGCGTGAAGTCAGTGAGCCAAATGGAGTTGTTCTCCCACAAGAACCACTCGGCTGATTCTTCTTCAATATGCAATTCAGCAACATGCAGTGTTGCTTGATGGAATTAGCTCTTACAGCCACATCTGCATCTAGAGCCTCTGTATTTAGGGCTAGCTGAAAAAGGCTTTGGCGCTGAAGTGGTTTCTGCATGTGGAGTTGGTGGCATGTGAAACCCGCCTGTGGAGCCTTCGTTTGTGTGGGATGCTCACCAAACTGCCCTTCAGGACAATGCACTCAAACGGCATTTAGCATAGTGTGTGAACACGTAGTTTGCTTGAGAGCTGCCTGTCAGCCTGCTGGTGTGTGAAGTCAGTGAGCCAAATGGAGTTGTTCTCCCACAAGAACCACTCGGCTGATTCTTCTTCAATATGCAATTCAGCAACATGCAGTGTTGCTTGATGGAATTAGCTCTTACAGCCACATCTGCGTCTAGAGCCTTTGTATTTAGGGCTAGCTGAAAACGGCTTTGGCGCTGAAGTGGTTTCTGAATGTGGAGTTGGTGGCATGTGAAACCCGCCTGTGGAGCCTTCGTTTGTGTGGGATGCTCACCAAGCTGCCCTTCAGGACAATGCACTCAAACGGCATTAAGCATAGTGTGTGAACACGTAGATTGCTTGAGAGCTGCCTGTCAGCCTGATGCTGTGTGAAGTCAGTGAGCCAAATGGAGTTGTTCTCCCACAAGAACCACTCGGCTGATTCTTCTTCAATATGCAATTCAGCAACATGCAGTGTTGCTTGATGGAATTAGCTCTTACAGCAACATCTGCATCTAGAGCCTTTGTATTTAGGGCTAGCTGAAAACGGCTTTGGCGCTGAAGTGGTTTCTGAATGTGGAGTGGGTGGCATGTGAAACCCGCCTGTGGAGCCTTCGTTTGTGTGGGATGCTCACCAAGCTGCCCTTCAGGACAATGCACTCAAGCGGCATTAACCATAGTGTTGGAACACATAGTTTGCTTGAGAGCTGCCTGTCAGCCTGATGGTGTGTGAAGTCAGTGAGCCAAATGGAGTTGTTCTCCCACAAGAACCACTCGGCTGATTCTTCTTCAATATGCAATTCAGCAACATGCAGTGTTGCTTGATGGAATTAGCTCCTACAGCAACATCTGGGTCTAGAGCCTTTGTATTTAGGGCTAGCTGAAAAGGGCTTTTGCACTGAAGTGGTTTCTGAATGTGGAGTTGGTGGCATGTGAAACCCGCCTGTGGAGCCTTCGTTTGTGTGGGATGCTCACCAACCTGCGCTTCAGGACAATGCACTCAAACGGCATTAAGCATAGTGTGTGAACACGTAGTTTGCTTGAGAGCTGCCTGTCAGCCTGATGGTGTGTGAAGTCAGTGAGCCAAATGGAGCTGTTCTCTCACAAGAACCACTCCGCTGATTCTTCTTCAATATGCAATTCAGCAACATGCAGTGTTGCTTGATGGATTAGCTCTTACTGCAACATCTGCGTCTAGAGCCTTTGTATTTAGGGCTAGCTGAAAACGGCTTTGGCGCTGAAGTGGTTTCTGAATGTGGAGTTGGTGGCATGTGAAACCCGCCTGTGGAGCCTTCATTTGTGTGGGATGCTCACCAACCTGCCCTTCAGGACAATGCACTCAAACGGCATTAAGCATAGTGTGTGAACACGTAGTTTGCTTGAGAGCTGCCTGTCAGCCTGATGGTGTGTCAAGTGAGTGAGCCAAATGGAGTTGTTCTCCCACAAGAACCACTCGGCTGATTCTTCTTCAATATGCAATTCAGCAACATGCAGTGTTGCTTGATCGAATTAGCTCTTACAGCCACATCTGCGTCTATAGCCTTTGTATTTAGGGCTAGCTGAAAAGGGCTTTGGCGCTGAAGTGGTTTCTGAATGTGGAGTTGGTGGCATGTGAAACCCGCCTGTGGAGCCTTCGTTTGCGTGGGTTGCTCACCAACCTGCCCTTCAGGACAATGCACTCAAACGGCACTAAGCATAGTGTGTGAACACGTAGTTTGCTTGAGAGCTGCCTGTCAGCCTGCTGGTGTGTGAAGTCAGTGAGCCAAATGGAGTTGTTCTCCCACAAGAACCACTCGGCTGATTCTTCTTCAATATGCAATTCAGCAACATGCAGTGTTGCTTGATGGAATTAGCTCTTACAGCAACATCTGCGTCTACAGCCTTTGTATTTAGGGCTAGCTGAAAACGGCTTTGGCGCTGAAGTGGTTTCTGAATGTGGAGTTGGTGGCATGTGAAACCCGCCTGTGGAGCCTTCGTTTGTGTGGGATGCTCACCAACCTGCCCTTCAGGACAATGCACTCAAGCGGCATTAACCATAGTGTGTGAACACATAGTTTGCTTGAGAGCTGTCTGTCAGCCTGATGGTGTGTGAAGTCAGTGAGCCAAATGGAGTTGTTCTCCCACAAGAACCACTCGGCTGATTCTTCTTCAATATGCAATTCAGCAACATGCAGTGTTGCTTGATGGAATTAGCTCTTACAGGCACATCTGCGTCTAGAGCCTTTGTATTTAGGGCTAGCTGAAAAGGGCTTTGGCGCTGAAGTGGTTTCTGAATGTGGAGTTGGTGGCATGTGAAACCCGCCTGTGGAGCCTTCGTTTGTGTGGGATGCTCACCAAGCTGCCCTTCAGGACAATGCACTCAAACGGCATTAAGCATAGTGTGTGAACATGTAGATTGCTTGAGAGCTGTCTGTCAGCCTGATGGTGTGTGAAGTCAGTGAGCCAAATGGAGTTGTTCTCCCACAAGAACCACTCGGCTGATTCTTCTTCAATATGCAATTCAGCAACATGCAGTGTTGCTTGATGGAATTAGCTCTTACAGCAACATCTGGGTCTAGAGCCTTTGTATTTAGGGCTAGCTGAAAACGGCTTTGGCGCTGAAGTGGTTTCTGAATGTGGAGTGGGTGGCATGTGAAACCCGCCTGTGGAGCCTTCGTTTGTGTGGGATGCTCACCAACCTGCCCTTCAGGACAATGCACTCAAGCGGCATTAACCATAGTGTTGGAACACATAGTTTGCTTGAGAGCTGCCTGTCAGCCTGATGGTGTGTGAAGTCAGTGAGCCAAATGGAGTTGTTCTCCCACAAGAACCACTCGGCTGATTCTTCTTCAATATGCAATTCAGCAACATGCAGTGTTGCTTGATGGAATTAGCTCTTACAGCAACATCTGCGTCTAGAGTCTTTGTATTTAGGGCTAGCTGAAAACGGCTTTGGCGCTGAAGTGGTTTCTGAATGTGGAGTTGGTGGCATGTGAAACCCGACCGGGGAGACTTCGTTTGTGTGGGATGCTCACCAAGCTGCCCTTCAGGACAATGCACTCAAACGGCATTAAGCATAGTGTGTGAACACGTAGTTTGCTTGAGAGCTGCCTGTCAGCCTGATGGTGTGTGAAGTCAGTGAGCCAAATGGAGCTGTTGTCTCACAAGAACCACTCCGCTGATTCTTCTTCAATATGCAATTCAGCAACATGCAGTGTTGCTTGATGGAATTAGCTCTTACAGCAACATCTGCATCTAGAGCCTTTGTATTTAGGGCTAGCTGAAAACGGCTTTGGCGCTGAAGTGGTTTCTGAATGTGGAGTTGGTGGCATGTGAAACCCGCCTGTGGAGCCTTCGTTTGTGTGGGATGCTCACCAACCTGCGCTTCAGGACAATGCACTCAAACGGCATTAAGCATAGTGTGTGAACACGTAGTTTGCTTGAGAGCTGCCTGTCAGCCTGATGCTGTGTGAAGTCAGTGAGCCAAATGGAGTTGTTCTCCCACAAGAACCACTCGGCTGATTCTTCTTCAATATGCAATTCAGCAACATGCAGTGTTGCTTGATGGAATTAGCTCTTACAGCAACATCTGCGTCTAGAGCCTTTGTATTTAGGGCTAGCTGAAAACGACTTTGGCGCTGAAGTGGTTTCTGAATGTGGAGTTGGTGGCATGTGAAACCCGCCTGTGGAGCCTTCGTTTGTGTGGGATGCTCACCAAACTGCCCTTCAGGACAATGCACTCAAACGGCATTTAGCATAGTGTGTGAACACGTAGTTTGCTTGAGAGCTGCCTGTCAGCCTGATGGTGTGTGAAGTCAGTGAGCCAAATGGAGTTGTTCTCCCACAAGAACCACTCGGCTGATTCTTCTTCAATATGCAATTCAGCAACATGCAGTGTTGCTTGATGGAATTAGCTCTTACAGGCACATCTGCGTCTAGAGCCTTTGTATTTAGGGCTAGCAGAAAACGGCTTTGGCGCTGAAGTGGTTTCTGAATGTGGAGTTGGTGGCATGTGAAACCCGCCTGTGGAGCCTTCGTTTGTGTGGGATGCTCACCAACCTGCCCTTCAGGACAATGCACTCAAACGGCATTAAGCATAGTGTGTGAACACGTAGTTTGCTTGAGAGCTGCCTGTCAGCCTGATGGTGTGTGAAGTCAGTGAGCCAATGGAGCTGTTCTCTCACAAGAACCACTCGGCTGATTCTTCTTCAATATGCAATTCAGCAACATGCAGTGTTGCTGGATGGAATTAGCTCTTACAGCAACATCTGCGTCTAGAGCCTTTGTATTTAGGGCTAGCTGAAAACGGCTTTGGCGCTGAAGTGGTTTCTGAATGTGGAGTTGGTGGCATGTGAAACCCGCCTGTGGAGCCTTCGTTTGTGTGGGATGCTCACCAACCTGCCCTTCAGGACAAGGCACTCAAACGGCATTAAGCATAGTGTGTGAACACGTAGTTTGCTTGAGAGCTGCCTGTCAGCCTGATGCTGCGTGAAGTCAGTGAGCCAAATGGAGTTGTTCTCCCACAAGAACCACTCGGCTGATTCTTCTTCAATATGCAATTCAGCAACATGCAGTGTTGCTTGATGGAATTAGCTCTTACAGCAACATCTGCATCTAGAGCCTCTGTATTTAGGGCTAGCTGAAAAAGGCTTTGGCGCTGAAGTGGTTTCTGCATGTGGAGTTGGTGGCATGTGAAACCCGCCTGTGGAGCCTTCGTTTGTGTGGGATGCTCACCAAACTGCCCTTCAGGACAATGCACTCAAACGGCATTTAGCATAGTGTGTGAACACGTAGTTTGCTTGAGAGCTGCCTGTCAGCCTGCTGGTGTGTGAAGTCAGTGAGCCAAATGGAGTTGTTCTCCCACAAGAACCACTCGGCTGATTCTTCTTCAATATGCAATTCAGCAACATGCAGTGTTGCTTGATGGAATTAGCTCTTACAGCCACATCTGCGTCTAGAGCCTTTGTATTTAGGGCTAGCTGAAAACGGCTTTGGCGCTGAAGTGGTTTCTGAATGTGGAGTTGGTGGCATGTGAAACCCGCCTGTGGAGCCTTCGTTTGTGTGGGATGCTCACCAAGCTGCCCTTCAGGACAATGCACTCAAGCGGCATTAACCATAGTGTTGGAACACATAGTTTGCTTGAGAGCTGCCTGTCAGCCTGATGGTGTGTGAAGTCAGTGAGCCAAATGGAGTTGTTCTCCCACAAGAACCACTCGGCTGATTCTTCTTCAATATGCAATTCAGCAACATGCAGTGTTGCTTGATGGAATTAGCTCCTACAGCAACATCTGGGTCTAGAGCCTTTGTATTTAGGGCTAGCTGAAAAGGGCTTTGGCACTGAAGTGGTTTCTGAATGTGGAGTTGGTGGCATGTGAAACCCGCCTGTGGAGCCTTCGTTTGTGTGGGATGCTCACCAACCTGCGCTTCAGGACAATGCACTCAAACGGCATTTAGCATAGTGTGTGAACACGTAGTTTGCTTGAGAGCTGCCTGTCAGCCTGATGGTGTGTGAAGTCAGTGAGCCAAATGGAGCTGTTCTCTCACAAGAACCACTCCGCTGATTCTTCTTCAATATGCAATTCAGCAACATGCAGTGTTGCTTGATGGATTAGCTCTTACTGCAACATCTGCGTCTAGAGCCTTTGTATTTAGGGCTAGCTGAAAACGGCTTTGGCGCTGAAGTGGTTTCTGAATGTGGAGTTGGTGGCATGTGAAACCCGCCTGTGGAGCCTTCGTTTGTGTGGGATGCTCACCAACCTGCCCTTCAGGACAATGCACTCAAACGGCATTAAGCATAGTGTGTGAACACGTAGTTTGCTTGAGAGCTGCCTGTCAGCCTGATGGTGTGTCAAGTGAGTGAGCCAAATGGAGTTGTTCTCCCACAAGAACCACTCGGCTGATTCTTCTTCAATATGCAATTCAGCAACATGCAGTGTTGCTTGATCGAATTAGCTCTTACAGCCACATCTGCGTCTATAGCCTTTGTATTTAGGGCTAGCTGAAAAGGGCTTTGGCGCTGAAGTGGTTTCTGAATGTGGAGTTGGTGGCATGTGAAACCCGCCTGTGGAGCCTTCGTTTGCGTGGGTTGCTCACCAAGCTGCCCTTCAGGACAATGCACTCAAACGGCACTAAGCATAGTGTGTGAACACGTAGTTTGCTTGAGAGCTGCCTGTCAGCCTGCTGGTGTGTGAAGTCAGTGAGCCAAATGGAGTTGTTCTCCCACAAGAACCACTCGGCTGATTCTTCTTCAATATGCAATTCAGCAACATGCAGTGTTGCTTGATGGAATTAGCTCTTACAGCAACATCTGCGTCTACAGCCTTTGTATTTAGGGCTAGCTGAAAACGGCTTTGGCGCTGAAGTGGTTTCTGAATGTGGAGTTGGTGGCATGTGAAACCCGCCTGTGGAGCCTTCGTTTGTGTGGGATGCTCACCAACCTGCCCTTCAGGACAATGCACTCAAGCGGCATTAACCATAGTGTGTGAACACATAGTTTGCTTGAGAGCTGTCTGTCAGCCTGATGGTGTGTGAAGTCAGTGAGCCAAATGGAGTTGTTCTCCCACAAGAACCACTCGGCTGATTCTTCTTCAATATGCAATTCAGCAACATGCAGTGTTGCTTGATGGAATTAGCTCTTACAGGCACATCTGCGTCTAGAGCCTTTGTATTTAGGGCTAGCTGAAAAGGGCTTTGGCGCTGAAGTGGTTTCTGAATGTGGAGTTGGTGGCATGTGAAACCCGCCTGTGGAGCCTTCGTTTGTGTGGGATGCTCACCAAGCTGCCCTTGAGGACAATGCACTCAAACGGCATTAAGCATAGTGTGTGAACATGTAGATTGCTTGAGAGCTGTCTGTCAGCCTGATGGTGTGTGAAGTCAGTGAGCCAAATGGAGTTGTTCTCCCACAAGAACCACTCGGCTGATTCTTCTTCAATATGCAATTCAGCAACATGCAGTGTTGCTTGATGGAATTAGCTCTTACAGCAACATCTGGGTCTAGAGCCTTTGTATTTAGGGCTAGCTGAAAACGGCTTTGGCGCTGAAGTGGTTTCTGAATGTGGAGTGGGTGGCATGTGAAACCCGCCTGTGGAGCCTTCGTTTGTGTGGGATGCTCACCAACCTGCCCTTCAGGACAATGCACTCAAGCGGCATTAACCATAGTGTTGGAACACATAGTTTGCTTGAGAGCTGCCTGTCAGCCTGATGGTGTGTGAAGTCAGTGAGCCAAATGGAGTTGTTCTCCCACAAGAACCACTCGGCTGATTCTTCTTCAATATGCAATTCAGCAACATGCAGTGTTGCTTGATGGAATTAGCTCTTACAGCAACATCTGCGTCTAGAGTCTTTGTATTTAGGGCTAGCTGAAAACGGCTTTGGCGCTGAAGTGGTTTCTGAATGTGGAGTTGGTGGCATGTGAAACCCGACCGGGGAGACTTCGTTTGTGTGGGATGCTCACCAAGCTGCCCTTCAGGACAATGCACTCAAACGGCATTAAGCATAGTGTGTGAACACGTAGTTTGCTTGAGAGCTGCCTGTCAGCCTGATGGTGTGTGAAGTCAGTGAGCCAAATGGAGCTGTTGTCTCACAAGAACCACTCCGCTGATTCTTCTTCAATATGCAATTCAGCAACATGCAGTGTTGCTTGATGGAATTAGCTCTTACAGCAACATCTGCATCTAGAGCCTTTGTATTTAGGGCTAGCTGAAAACGGCTTTGGCGCTGAAGTGGTTTCTGAATGTGGAGTTGGTGGCATGTGAAACCCGCCTGTGGAGCCTTCGTTTGTGTGGGATGCTCACCAACCTGCGCTTCAGGACAATGCACTCAAACGGCATTAAGCATAGTGTGTGAACACGTAGTTTGCTTGAGAGCTGCCTGTCAGCCTGATGCTGTGTGAAGTCAGTGAGCCAAATGGAGTTGTTCTCCCACAAGAACCACTCGGCTGATTCTTCTTCAATATGCAATTCAGCAACATGCAGTGTTGCTTGATGGAATTAGCTCTTACAGCATCATCTGCGTCTAGAGCCTTTGTATTTAGGGCTAGCTGAAAACGACTTTGGCGCTGAAGTGGTTTCTGAATGTGGAGTTGGTGGCATGTGAAACCTGCCTGTGGAGCCTTCGTTTGTGTGAGATGCTCACCAAGCTGCCCTTGAGGACAATGCACTCAAACGGCATTAAGCATAGTGTGTGAACACGTAGTTTGCTTGAGAGCTGCCTGTCAGCCTGATGGTGTGTGAAGTCAGTGAGCCAAATGGAGTTGTTCTCCCACAAGAACCACTCGGCTGATTCTTCTTCAATATGCAATTCAGCAACATGCAGTGTTGCTTGATGGAATTAGCTCTTACAGCCACATCTGCGTCTAGAGCCTTTGTATTTAGGGCTAGCTGAAAACGGCTTTGGCGCTGAAGTGGTTTCTGAATGTGGAGTTTGTGGCATGTGAAACCCGCCTGTGAAGCCTTCGTTTGTGTGGGATGCTCACCAAGCTGCCCTTGAGGACAATGCACTCAAACGGCATTAAGCATAGTGTGTGAACACGTAGTTTGCTTGAGAGCTGCCTGTCAGCCTGATGCTCTGTGAAGTCAGTGAGCCAAATGGAGTTGTTCTCCCACAAGAACCACTCGGCTGATTCTTCTTCAATATGCAATTCAGCAACATGCAGTGTTGCTTGATGGAATTAGCTCTTACAGCAACATCTGCGTCTAGAGCCTCTGTATTTAGGGCTAGCTGAAAACGGCTTTGGCGCTGAAGTGGTTTCTGAATGTGGAGTTTGTGGCATGTGAAACCCGCCTGTGAAGCCTTCGTTTGTGTGGGATGCTCACCAAGCTGCCCTTGAGGACAATGCACTCAAACGGCATTTAGCATAGTGTGTGAACACGTAGTTTGCTTGAGAGCTGCCTGTCAGCCTGATGGTGTGTGAAGTCAGTGAGCCAAATGGAGTTGTTCTCCCACAAGAACCACTCGGCTGATTCTTCTTCAATATGCAATTCAGCAACATGCAGTGTTGCTTGATGGAATTAGCTCTTACAGCAACATCTGCGTCTAGAGCCTTTGTATTTAGGGCTAGCAGAAAACGGCTTTGGCGCTGAAGTGGTTTCTGAATGTGGAGTTGGTGGCATGTGAAACCCGCCTGTGGAGCCTTCGTTTGTGTGGGATGCTCACCAACCTGCCCTTCAGGACAATGCACTCAAACGGCATTAAGCATAGTGTGTGAACACGTAGTTTGCTTGAGAGCTGCCTGTCAGCCTGATGGTGTGTGAAGTCAGTGAGCCAATGAAGCTGTTCTCTCACAAGAACCACTCGGCTGATTCTTCTTCAATATGCAATTCAGCAACATGCAGTGTTGCTGGATGGAATTAGCTCTTACAGCAACATCTGCGTCTAGAGCCTTTGTATTTAGGGCTAGCTGAAAACGGCTTTGGCGCTGAAGTGGTTTCTGAATGTGGAGTTGGTGGCATGTGAAACCCGCCTGTGGAGCCTTCGTTTGTGTGGGATGCTCACCAACCTGCCCTTCAGGACAAGGCACTCAAACGGCATTAAGCATAGTGTGTGAACACGTAGTTTGCTTGAGAGCTGCCTGTCAGCCTGATGCTGCGTGAAGTCAGTGAGCCAAATGGAGTTGTTCTCCCACAAGAACCACTCGGCTGATTCTTCTTCAATATGCAATTCAGCAACATGCAGTGTTGCTTGATGGAATTAGCTCTTACAGCCACATCTGCATCTAGAGCCTCTGTATTTAGGGCTAGCTGAAAAAGGCTTTGGCGCTGAAGTGGTTTCTGCATGTGGAGTTGGTGGCATGTGAAACCCGCCTGTGGAGCCTTCGTTTGTGTGGGATGCTCACCAAACTGCCCTTCAGGACAATGCACTCAAACGGCATTTAGCATAGTGTGTGAACACGTAGTTTGCTTGAGAGCTGCCTGTCAGCCTGATGCTGTGTGAAGTCAGTGAGCCAAATGGAGTTGTTCTCCCACAAGAACCACTCATCTGATTCTTCTTCAATATGCAATTCAGCAACATGCAGTGTTGCTTGATGGAATTAGCTCTTACAGCCACATCTGCGTCTAGAGCCTTTGTATTTAGGGCTAGCTGAAAACGGCTTTGGCGCTGAAGTGGTTTCTGAATGTGGAGTTGGTGGCATGTGAAACCCGCCTGTGGAGCCTTCGTTTGTGTGGGATGCTCACCAACCTGCCCTTCAGGACAATGCACTCAAACGGCATTAAGCATAGTGTGTGAACACGTAGATTGCTTGAGAGCTGCCTGTGAGCCTGATGCTGTGTGAAGTCAGTGAGCCAAATGGAGTTGTTCTCCCACAAGAACCACTCGGCTGATTCTTCTTCAATATGCAATTCAGCAACATGCAGTGTTGCTTGATGGAATTAGCTCTTACAGCAACATCTGCATCTAGAGCCTTTGTATTTAGGGCTAGCTGAAAACGGCTTTGGCGCTGAAGTGGTTTCTGAATGTGGAGTGGGTGGCATGTGAAACCCGCCTGTGGAGCCTTCGTTTGTGTGGGATGCTCACCAAGCTGCCCTTCAGGACAATGCACTCAAGCGGCATTAACCATAGTGTTGGAACACATAGTTTGCTTGAGAGCTGCCTGTCAGCCTGATGCTGTGTGAAGTCAGTGAGCCAAATGGAGTTGTTCTCCCACAAGAACCACTCGGCTGATTCTTCTTCAATATGCAATTCAGCAACATGCAGTGTTGCTTGATGGAATTAGCTCTTACAGGCACATCTGCGTCTAGAGCCTTTGTATTTAGGGCTAGCTGAAAAGGGCTTTGGCACTGAAGTGGTTTCTGAATGTGCAGTTGGTGGCATGTGAAACCCGCCTGTGGAGCCTTCGTTTGTGTGGGATGCTCACCAAGCTGCCCTTCAGGACAATGCACTCAAGCGGCATTAACCATAGTGTTGGAACACATAGTTTGCTTGAGAGCTGCCTGTCAGCCTGATGGTGTGTGAAGTCAGTGAGCCAAATGGAGTTGTTCTCCCACAAGAACCACTCGGCTGATTCTTCTTCAATATGCAATTCAGCAACATGCAGTGTTGCTTGATCGAATTAGCTCTTACAGCCACATCTGCGTCTATAGCCTTTGTATTTAGGGCTAGCTGAAAAGGGCTTTGGCACTGAAGTGGTTTCTGAATGTGGAGTTTGTGGCATGTGAAACCCGCCTGTGAAGCCTTCGTTTGTGTGGGATGCTCACCAAGCTGCCCTTGAGGACAATGCACTCAAACGGCATTAAGCATAGTGTGTGAACACGTAGTTTGCTTGAGAGCTGCCTGTCAGCCTGATGGTGTGTGAAGTCAGTGAGCCAAATGGAGTTGTTCTCCCACAATAACCACTCGGCTGATTCTTCTTCAATATGCAATTCAGCAACATGCAGTGTTGCTTGATGGAATTAGCTCTTACAGCAACATCTGCATCTAGAGCCTCTGTATTTAGGGCTAGCAGAAAACGGCTTTGGCGCTGAAGTGGTTTCTGAATGTGGAGTTGGTGGCATGTGAAACCCGCCTGTGGAGCCTTCGTTTGCGTGGGTTGCTCACCAACCTGCCCTTCAGGACAATGCACTCAAACGGCACTAAGCATAGTGTGTGAACACGTAGTTTGCTTGAGAGCTGCCTGTCAGCCTGCTGGTGTGTGAAGTCAGTGAGCCAAATGGAGTTGTTCTCCCACAAGAACCACTCGGCTGATTCTTCTTCAATATGCAATTCAGCAACATGCAGTGTTGCTTGATGGAATTAGCTCTTACAGCAACATCTGCGTCTACAGCCTTTGTATTTAGGGCTAGCTGAAAACGGCTTTGGCGCTGAAGTGGTTTCCAAATGTGGAGTTGGTGGCATGTGAAACCCGTCTGTGGAGCCTTCGTTTGTTTGGATGCTCACCAACCTGCCCTTCAGGACAATGCACTCAAACGTCATTTAGCATAGTGTTGGAACACATAGTTTGCTTGAGAGCTGCCTGTCAGCCTGATGGTGTGTGAAGTCAGTGAGCCAAATGGAGTTGTTCTCCCACAAGAACCACTCGGCTGATTCTTCTTCAATATGCAATTCAGCAACATGCAGTGTTGCTTGATGGAATTAGCTCTTACAGCAACATCTACGTCTAGAGCCTCTGTATTTAGGGTTAGCTGAAAACGGCTTTGGCGCTGAAGTAGTTGCTGAATGTGGAGTTGGTGGCATGTGAAACCCGTCTGTGGAGCCTTCGTTTGTTTGGATGCTCACCAACCTGCCCTTCAGGACAATGCACTCAAACGGCATTAAGCATAGTGTGTGAACACGTAGATTGCTTGAGAGCTGTCTGTCAGCCTGATGGTGTGTGAAGTCAGTGAGCCAAATGGAGTTGTTCTCCCACAAGAACCACTCGGCTGATTCTTCTTCAATATGCAATTCAGCAACATGCAGTGTTGCTTGATGGAATTAGCTCTTACAGCAACATCTGGGTCTAGAGCCTTTGTATTTAGGGCTAGCTGAAAACGGCTTTGGCGCTGAAGTGGTTTCTGAATGTGGAGTTGGTGGCATGTGAAACCCGCCTGTGGAGCCTTCGTTTGTGTGGGATGCTCACCAACCTGCCCTTCAGGACAATGCACTCAAGCGGCATTAACCATAGTGTGTGAACACATAGTTTGCTTGAGAGCTGTCTGTCAGCCTGATGGTGTGTGAAGTCAGTGAGCCAAATGGAGTTGTTCTCCCACAAGAACCACTCGGCTGATTCTTCTTCAATATGCAATTCAGCAACATGCAGTGTTGCTTGATGGAATTAGCTCTTACAGGCACATCTGCGTCTAGAGCCTTTGTATTTAGGGCTAGCTGAAAAGGGCTTTGGCGCTGAAGTGGTTTCTGAATGTGGAGTTGGTGGCATGTGAAACCCGCCTGTGGAGCCTTCGTTTGTGTGGGATGCTCACCAAGCTGCCCTTGAGGACAATGCACTCAAACGGCATTAAGCATAGTGTGTGAACATGTAGATTGCTTGAGAGCTGTCTGTCAGCCTGATGGTGTGTGAAGTCAGTGAGCCAAATGGAGTTGTTCTCCCACAAGAACCACTCGGCTGATTCTTCTTCAATATGCAATTCAGCAACATGCAGTGTTGCTTGATGGAATTAGCTCTTACAGCAACATCTGGGTCTAGAGCCTTTGTATTTAGGGCTAGCTGAAAACGGCTTTGGCGCTGAAGTGGTTTCTGAATGTGGAGTGGGTGGCATGTGAAACCCGCCTGTGGAGCCTTCGTTTGTGTGGGATGCTCACCAAACTGCCCTTCAGGACAATGCACTCAAGCGGCATTAACCATAGTGTTGGAACACATAGTTTGCTTGAGAGCTGCCTGTCAGCCTGCTGGTGTGTGAAGTCAGTGAGCCAAATGGAGTTGTTCTCCCACAAGAACCACTCGGCTGATTCTTCTTCAATATGCAATTCAGCAACATGCAGTGTTGCTTGATGGAATTAGCTCTTACAGCAACATCTGCGTCTAGAGTCTTTGTATTTAGGGCTAGCTGAAAACGGCTTTGGCGCTGAAGTGGTTTCTGAATGTGGAGTTGGTGGCATGTGAAACCCGACCGGGGAGACTTCGTTTGTGTGGGATGCTCACCAAGCTGCCCTTGAGGACAATGCACTCAAACGGCATTAAGCATAGTGTGTGAACACGTAGTTTGCTTGAGAGCTGCCTGTCAGCCTGATGGTGTGTGAAGTCAGTGAGCCAAATGGAGCTGTTGTCTCACAAGAACCACTCCGCTGATTCTTCTTCAATATGCAATTCAGCAACATGCAGTGTTGCTTGATGGAATTAGCTCTTACAGCAACATCTGCATCTAGAGCCTTTGTATTTAGGGCTAGCTGAAAACGGCTTTGGCGCTGAAGTGGTTTCTGAATGTGGAGTTGGTGGCATGTGAAACCCGCCTGTGGAGCCTTCGTTTGTGTGGGATGCTCACCAAGCTGCCCTTCAGGACAATGCACTCAAACGGCATTAAGCATAGTGTGTGAACACGTAGTTTGCTTGAGAGCTGCCTGTCAGCCTGATGGTGTGTGAAGTCAGTGAGCCAAATGGAGTTGTTCTCCCACAAGAACCACTCGGCTGATTCTTCTTCAATATGCAATTCAGCAACATGCAGTGTTGCTTGATGGAATTAGCTCTTACAGCCACATCTGCGTCTAGAGCCTTTGTATTTAGGGCTAGCTGAAAACGACTTTGGCGCTGAAGTGGTTTCTGAATGTGGAGTTGGTGGCATGTGAAACCTGCCTGTGGAGCCTTCGTTTGTGTGAGATGCTCACCAAGCTGCCCTTGAGGACAATGCACTCAAACGGCATTAAGCATAGTGTGTGAACACGTAGTTTGCTTGAGAGCTGCCTGTCAGCCTGATGGTGTGTGAAGTCAGTGAGCCAAATGGAGTTGTTCTCCCACAAGAACCACTCGGCTGATTCTTCTTCAATATGCAATTCAGCAACATGCAGTGTTGCTTGATGGAATTAGCTCTTACAGCCACATCTGCGTCTAGAGCCTTTGTATTTAGGGCTAGCTGAAAAGGGCTTTGGCGCTGAAGTGGTTTCTGAATGTGGAGTTTGTGGCATGTGAAACCCGCCTGTGAAGCCTTCGTTTGTGTGGGATGCTCACCAAGCTGCCCTTGAGGACAATGCACTCAAACGGCATTAAGCATAGTGTGTGAACACGTAGTTTGCTTGAGAGCTGCCTGTCAGCCTGATGGTGTGTGAAGTCAGTGAGCCAAATGGAGTTGTTCTCCCACAAGAACCACTCGGCTGATTCTTCTTCAATATGCAATTCAGCAACATGCAGTGTTGCTTGATGGAATTAGCTCTTACAGCAACATCTGCGTCTAGAGCCTCTGTATTTAGGGCTAGCTGAAAACGGCTTTGGCGCTGAAGTGGTTTCTGAATGTGGAGTTGGTGGCATGTGAAACCCGCCTGTGGAGCCTTCGTTTGTGTGGGATGCTCACCAAACTGCCCTTCAGGACAATGCACTCAAACGGCATTTAGCATAGTGTGTGAACACGTAGTTTGCTTGAGAGCTGCCTGTCAGCCTGATGGTTTGTGAAGTCAGTGAGCCAAATGGAGTTGTTCTCCCACAAGAACCACTCGGCTGATTCTTCTTCAATATGCAATTCAGCAACATGCAGTGTTGCTTGATGGAATTAGCTCTTACAGCAACATCTGCGTCTAGAGCCTTTGTATTTAGGGCTAGCAGAAAACGGCTTTGGCGCTGAAGTGGTTTCTGAATGTGGAGTTGGTGGCATGTGAAACCCGCCTGTGGAGCCTTCGTTTGTGTGGGATGCTCACCAACCTGCCCTTCAGGACAATGCACTCAAACGGCATTAAGCATAGTGTGTGAACACGTAGTTTGCTTGAGAGCTGCCTGTCAGCCTGATGGTGTGTGAAGTCAGTGAGCCAATGGAGCTGTTCTCTCACAAGAACCACTCGGCTGATTCTTCTTCAATATGCAATTCAGCAACATGCAGTGTTGCTGGATGGAATTAGCTCTTACAGCAACATCTGCGTCTAGAGCCTTTGTATTTAGGGCTAGCTGAAAACGGCTTTGGCGCTGAAGTGGTTTCTGAATGTGGAGTTGGTGGCATGTGAAACCCGCCTGTGGAGCCTTCGTTTGTGTGGGATGCTCACCAACTTGCCCTTCAGGACAATGCACTCAAACGGCATTAAGCATAGTGTGTGAACACGTAGTTTGCTTGAGAGCTGCCTGTCAGCCTGATGCTGCGTGAAGTCAGTGAGCCAAATGGAGTTGTTCTCCCACAAGAACCACTCGGCTGATTCTTCTTCAATATGCAATTCAGCAACATGCAGTGTTGCTTGATGGAATTAGCTCTTACAGCCACATCTGCATCTAGAGCCTCTGTATTTAGGGCTAGCTGAAAAAGGCTTTGGCGCTGAAGTGGTTTCTGCATGTGGAGTTGGTGGCATGTGAAACCCGCCTGTGGAGCCTTCGTTTGTGTGGGATGCTCACCAAACTGCCCTTCAGGACAATGCACTCAAACGGCATTTAGCATAGTGTGTGAACACGTAGTTTGCTTGAGAGCTGCCTGTCAGCCTGCTGGTGTGTGAAGTCAGTGAGCCAAATGGAGTTGTTCTCCCACAAGAACCACTCATCTGATTCTTCTTCAATATGCAATTCAGCAACATGCAGTGTTGCTTGATGGAATTAGCTCTTACAGCCACATCTGCGTCTAGAGCCTTTGTATTTAGGGCTAGCTGAAAACGGCTTTGGCGCTGAAGTGGTTTCTGAATGTGGAGTTGGTGGCATGTGAAACCCGCCTGTGGAGCCTTCGTTTGTGTGGGATGCTCACCAACCTGCCCTTCAGGACAATGCACTCAAACGGCATTAAGCATAGTGTGTGAACACGTAGTTTGCTTGAGAGCTGCTGTCAGCCTGATGGTGTGTGAAGTCAGTGAGCCAATGGAGTTGTTCTCTCACAAGAACCACTCGGCTGATTCTTCTTCAATATGCAATTCAGCAACATGCAGTGTTGCTTGATGGAATTAGCTCTTACAGCCACATCTGCGTCTAGAGCCTTTGTATTTAGGGCTAGCTGAAAACGGCTTTGGCGCTGAATTTGTTTCTGAACGTGGAGTTGGTGGCATGTGAAACCCGCCTGTGGAGCCTTCGTTTGTGTGGGATGCTCACCAAGCTGCCCTTGAGGACAATGCACTCAAACGGCATTAAGCATAGTGTGTGAACACGTAGTTTGCTTGAGAGCTGCCTGTCAGCCTGATGGTGTGTGAAGTCAGTGAGCCAAATGGAGTTGTTCTCCCACAAGAACCACTCGGCTGATTCTTCTTCAATATGCAATTCAGCAACATGCAGTGTTGCTTGATGGAATTAGCTCTTACAGCCACATCTGCGTCTAGAGCCTTTGTATTTAGGGCTAGCTGAAAACGGCTTTGGCGCTGAATTTGTTTCTGAACGTGGAGTTGGTGGCATGTGAAACCCGCCTGTGGAGCCTTCGTTTGTGTGGGATGCTCACCAAGCTGCCCTTCAGGATAATGCACTCAAACGGCATTAAGCATAGTGTGTGAACACGTAGTTTGCTTGAGAGCTGCCTGTCAGCCTGATGGTGTGTGAAGTCAGTGAGCCAAATGGAGCTGTTCTCCCACAAGAACCACTCGGCTGATTCTTCTTCAATATGCAATTCAGCAACATGCAGTGTTGCTGGAGGGAATTAGCTCTTACAGCAACATCTGCGTCTAGAGCCTTTGTATTTAGGGCTAGCTGAAAACGGCTTTGGCGCTGAAGTGGTTTCTGAATGTGGAGTTGGTGGCATGTGAAACCCGCCTGTGGAGCCTTCGTTTGTGTGGGATGCTCACCAAGCTGCCCTTCAGGACAATGCACTCAAACGGCATTAAGCATAGTGTGTGAACACGTAGTTTGCTTGAGAGCTGCCTGTCAGCCTGATAGTGTGTGAAGTCAGTGAGCCAAATGGAGTTGTTCTCCCACAAGAACCACTCGGCTGATTCTTCTTCAATATGCAATTCAGCAACATGCAGTGTTGCTTGATGGAATTAGCTCTTACAGCAACATCTGGGTCTAGAGCCTTTGTATTTAGGGCTAGCTGAAAAGGGCTTTGGCGCTGAAGTGGTTTCTGAATGTGGAGTTGGTGGCATGTGAAACCCGCCTGTGGAGCCTTCGTTTGTGTGGGATGCTCACCAACCTGCCCTTCAGGACAATGCACTCAAACGGCATTAAGCATAGTGTGTGAACACGTAGTTTGCTTGAGAGCTGCCTGTCAGCCTGATGGTGTGTGAAGTCAGTGAGCCAAATGGAGTTGTTCTCCCACAAGAACCACTCGGCTGATTCTTCTTCAATATGCAATTCAGCAACATGCAGTGTTGCTTGATGGAATTAGCTCTTACAGCCACATCTGCATCTACAGCCTTTGTATTTAGGGCTAGCTGAAAACGGCTTTGGCGCTGAAGTGGTTTCTGAATGTGGAGTTGGTGGTATGTGAAACGCGCCTGTGGAGCCTTCGTTTGTGTGGGATGCTCACCAAGCTGCCCTTCAGGACAATGCACTCAAACGGCATTAAGCATAGTGTGTGAACACGTAGTTTGCTTGAGAGCTGCCTGTCAGCCTGATGGTGTGTGAAGTCAGTGAGCCAAATGGAGCTGTTCTCTCACAAGAACCACTCGGCTGATTCTTCTTCAATATGCAATTCAGCAACATGCAGTGTTGCTTGATGGAATTAGCTCTTACAGCCACATCTGCGTCTAGAGCCTTTGTATTTAGGGCTAGCTGAAAAGGGCTTTGGCGCTGAAGTGGTTTCTGAATGTGGAGTTGGTGGCATGTGAAACCCGCCTGTGGAGCCTTCGTTTGTGTGGGATGCTCACCAACCTGCCCTTCAGGACAATGCACTCAAGCAGCATTAACCATAGTGTGTGAACACAGAGTTTGCTTGAGAGCTGCCTGTCAGCCTGATGGTGTGTGAAGTCAGTGAGCCAAATGGAGTTGTTCTCCCACAAGAACCACTCGGCTGATTCTTCTTCAATATGCAATTCAGCAACATGCAGTGTTGCTTGATGGAATTAGCTCTAACAGCCACATCTGCGTCTAGAGCCTTTGTATTTAGGGCTAGCTGAAAACGGCTTTGGCGCGGAATTGGTTTCTGAACGTGGAGTTGGTTTCATGTGAAACCCGCCTGTGGAGCCTTCGTTTGTGTGGGATGCTCACCAAGCTGCCCTTCAGGACAATGCACTCAAACGGCATTTAGCATAGTGTGTGAACACGTAGTTTGCTTGAGAGCTGCCTGTCAGCCTGATGGTGTGTGAAGTCAGTGAGCCAAATAGAGTTGTTCTCCCACAAGAACCACTCGGCTGATTCTTCTTCAATATGCAATTCAGCAACATGCAGTGTTGCTTGATGGAATGAGCTCTTACAGCAACATCTGCGTCTAGAGCCTTTGTATTTAGGGCTAGCTGAAAACGGCTTTGGCGCTGAAGTGGTTTCTGAATGTGGAGTTGGTGGCATGTGAAACCCGCCTGTGGAGCCTTCATTTGTGTGGGATGCTCACCAACCTGCCCTTCAGGACAATGCACTCAAACGGCATTAAGCATAGTGTGTGAACACGTAGTTTGCTTGAGAGCTGCCTGTCAGCCTGATGGTGTGTGAAGTCAGTGAGCCAAATGGAGTTGTTCTCCCACAAGAACCACTCGGCTGATTCTTCTTCAATATGCAATTCAGCAACATGCAGTGTTGCTTGATGGAATTAGCTCTAACAGCCACATCTGCGTCTAGAGCCTTTGTATTTAGGGCTAGCTGAAAACGGCTTTGGCGCTGAAGTGGTTTCTGAATGTGGAGTTGGTGGCATGTGAAACCCGCCTGTGGAGCCTTCGTTTGTGTGGGATGCTCACCAAGCTACCCTTCAGGACAATGCACTCAAACGGCATTTAGCATAGTGTGTGAACACGTAGTTTGCTTGAGAGCTGCCTGTCAGCCTGATGGTGTGTGAAGTCAGTGAGCCAAATAGAGTTGTTCTCCCACAAGAACCACTCGGCTCATTCTTCTTCAATATGCAATTCAGCAACATGCAGTGTTGCTGGATGGAATTAGCTCTTACAGCAACATCTGCGTCTACAGCCTTTGTATTTAGGGCTAGCTGAAAACGGCTTTGGCGCGGAAGTGGTTTCTGAACGTGGAGTTGGTTTCATGTGAAACCCGCCTGTGGAGCCTTCGTTTGTGTGGGATGCTCACCAAGCTGCCCTTCAGGACAATGCACTCAAACGGCATTAGGCAAAGTGTGTGAACACGTAGTTTGCTTGAGAGCTGCCTGTCAGCCTGATGGTGTGTGAAGTCAGTGAGCCAAATGGAGTTGTTCTCCCACAAGAACCACTCGGCTGATTCTTCTTCAATATGCAATTCAGCAACATGCAGTGTTGCTTGATGGAATTAGCTCTTACAGCAACATCTGGGTCTAGAGCCTTTGTATTTAGGGTTAGCTGAAAAGGGCTTTGGCGCTGAAGTGGTTTCTGAATGTGGAGTTGGTGGCATGTGAAACCCGCCTGTGGAGCCTTCGTTTGTGTGGGATGCTCACCAACCTGCCCTTCAGGACAATGCACTCAAGCAGCATTAACCATAGTGTGTGAACACATAGTTTGCTTGAGAGCTGCCTGTCAGCCTGATGGTGTGTGAAGTCAGTGAGCCAAATGGAGTTGTTCTCCCACAAGAACCACTCGGCTGATTCTTCTTCAATATGCAACTCAGCAACATGCAGTGTTGCTTGATGGAATTAGCTCTTACAGCAACATCTGCGTCTAGAGCCTTTGTATTTAGGGCTAGCTGAAAAGGGCTTTGGCGCTGAAGTGGTTTCTGAATGTGGAGTTGGTGGCATGTGAAACCCGCCTGTGGAGCCTTCGTTTGTGTGGGATGCTCACCAAGCTGCCCTTCAGGACAATGCACTCAAACGGCATTAGGCATAGTGTGTGAACACGTAGTTTGCTTGAGAGCTGCCTGTCAGCCTGATGGTGTGTGAAGTCAGTGAGCCAAATGGAGTTGTTCTCCCACAAGAACCACTCGGCTGATTCTTCTTCAATATGCAATTCAGCAACATGCAGTGTTGCTTGATGGAATTAGCTCTTACAGCCACATCTGGGTCTAGAGCCTTTGTATTTAGGGTTAGCTGAAAAGGGCTTTGGCGCTGAAGTGGTTTCTGAATGTGGAGTTGGTGGCATGTGAAACCCGCCTGTGGAGCCTTCGTTTGTGTGGGATGCTCACCAACCTGCCCTTCAGGACAATGCACTCAAGCAGCATTAACCATAGTGTGTGAACACATAGTTTGCTTGAGAGCTGCCTGTCAGCCTGATGGTGTGTGAAGTCAGTGAGCCAAATGGAGTTGTTCTCCCACAAGAACCACTCGGCTGATTCTTCTTCAATATGCAACTCAGCAACATGCAGTGTTGCTTGATGGAATTAGCTCTTACAGCAACATCTGCGTCTAGAGCCTTTGTATTTAGGGCTAGCTGAAAAGGGCTTTGGCGCTGAAGTGGTTTCTGAATGTGGAGTTGGTGGCATGTGAAACCCGCCTGTGGAGCCTTCGTTTGTGTGGGATGCTCACCAAGTTGCCCTTCAGGACAATGCACTCAAACGGCATTTAGCATAGTGTGTGAACACGTAGTTTGCTTGAGAGCTGCCTGTCAGCCTGATGGTGTGTGAAGTCAGTGAGCCAAATGGAGTTGTTCTCCCACAAGAACCACTCGGCTGATTCTTCTTCAATATGCAATTCAGCAACATGCAGTGTTGCTTGATGGAATTAGCTCTTACAGCAACATCTGCGTCTAGAGCCTTTGTATTTAGGGCTAGCTGAAAACGGCTTTGGCGCGGAAGTGGTTTCTGAACGTGGAGTTGATGGCATGTGAAACCCGCCTGTGGAGCCTTCGTTTGTGTGGGATGCTCACCAACCTGCCCTTCAGGACAATGCACTCAAGCAGCATTAACCATAGTGTGTGAACACATAGTTTGCTTGAGAGCTGCCTGTCAGCCTGATGGTGTGTGAAGTCAGTGAGCCAAATGGAGTTGTTCTCCCACAAGAACCACTCGGCTGATTCTTCTTCAATATGCAACTCAGCAACATGCAGTGTTGCTTGATGGAATTAGCTCTTACAGCAACATCTGCGTCTAGAGTCTTTGTATTTAGGGCTAGCTGAAAACGGCTTTGGCGCTGAAGTGGTTTCTGAATGTGGAGTTGGTGGCATGTGAAACCCGCCTGTGGAGCCTTCGTTTGTGTGGGATGCTCACCAACCTGCCCTTCAGGACAATGCACTCAAGCAGCATTAACCATAGTGTGTGAACACATAGTTTGCTTGAGAGCTGCCTGTCAGCCTGATGGTGTGTGAAGTCAGTGAGCCAAATGGAGTTGTTCTCCCACAAGAACCACTCGGCTGATTCTTCTTCAATATGCAACTCAGCAACATGCAGTGTTGCTTGATGGAATTAGCTCTTACAGCAACATCTGCGTCTAGAGCCTTTGTATTTAGGGCTAGCTGAAAAGGGCTTTGGCGCTGAAGTGGTTTCTGAATGTGGAGTTGGTGGCATGTGAAACCCGCCTGTGGAGCCTTCGTTTGTGTGGGATGCTCACCAAGCTGCCCTTCAGGACAATGCACTCAAACGGCATTTAGCATAGTGTGTGAACACGTAGTTTGCTTGAGAGCTGCCTGTCAGCCTGATGGTGTGTGAAGTCAGTGAGCCAAATGGAGTTGTTCTCCCACAAGAACCACTCGGCTGATTCTTCTTCAATATGCAATTCAGCAACATGCAGTGTTGCTTGATGGAATTAGCTCTTACAGCAACATCTGCGTCTACAGCCTTTGTATTTAGGGCTAGCTGAAAACGGCTTTGGCGCTGAATTGGTTTCTGAACGTGGAGTTGGTGGCATGTGAAACCCGCCTGTGGAGCCTTCGTTTGTGTGGGATGCTCAGCATCCTGCCCTTCAGGACAATGCACTCAAACGGCATTAAGCATAGTGTGTGAACACGTAGTTTGCTTGAGAGCTGCCTGTCAGCCTGCTGGTGTGTGAAGTCAGTGAGCCAAATGGAGTTGTTCTCCCACAAGAACCACTCGGCTGATTCTTCTTCAATATGCAATTCAGCAACATGCAGTGTTGCTTGATGGAATTAGCTCTTACAGCAACATCTGCGTCTAGAGCCTTTGTATTTAGGGCTAGCTGAAAACGGCTTTGGCGCTGAAGTGGTTTCTGAATGTGGAGTTGGTGGCATGTGAAACCCGCCTGTGGAGCCTTCGTTTGTGTGGGATGCTCACCAACCTGCCCTTCAGGACAATGCACTCAAGCAGCATTAACCATAGTGTGTGAACACATAGTTTGCTTGAGAGCTGCCTGTCAGCCTGATGGTGTGTGAAGTCAGTGAGCCAAATGGAGCTGTTCTCCCACAAGAACCACTCGGCTGATTCTTCTTCAATATGCAATTCAGCAACATGCAGTGTTGCTTGATGGAATTAGCTCTTACAGCAACATCTGCGTCTAGAGCCTTTGTATTTAGGGCTAGCTGAAAAGGGCTTTGGCGCTGAAGTGGTTTCTGAATGTGGAGTTGGTGGCATGTGAAACCCGCCTGTGGAGCCTTCGTTTGTGTGGGATGCTCACCAAGCTGCCCTTCAGGACAATGCACTCAAACGGCATTAGGCATAGTGTGTGAACACGTAGTTTGCTTGAGAGCTGCCTGTCAGCCTGATGGTGTGTGAAGTCAGTGAGCCAAATAGAGTTGTTCTCCCACAAGAACCACTCGGCTGATTCTTCTTCAATATGCCATTCAGCAACATGCAGTGTTGCTTGATGGAATTAGCTCTTACAGCAACATCTGCGTCTAGAGCCTTTGTATTTAGGGCTAGCTGAAAAGGGCTTTGGCGCTGAAGTGGTTTCTGAATGTGGAGTTGGTGGCATGTGAAACCCGCCTGTGGAGCCTTCGTTTGTGTGGGATGCTCACCAAGCTGCCCTTCAGGACAATGCACTCAAACGGCATTAGGCATAGTGTGTGAACACGTAGTTTGCTTGAGAGCTGCCTGTCAGCCTGATGGTGTGTGAAGTCAGTGAGCCAAATAGAGTTGTTCTCCCACAAGAACCACTCGGCTGATTCTTCTTCAATATGCCATTCAGCAACATGCAGTGTTGCTTGATGGAATTAGCTCTTACAGCAACATCTGCGTCTAGAGCCTTTGTATTTAGGGCTAGCTGAAAAGGGCTTTGGCGCTGAAGTGGTTTCTGAATGTGGAGTGGGTGGCATGTGAAACCCGCCTGTGGAGCCTTCGTTTGTGTGGGATGCTCACCAAGCTGCCCTTCAGGACAATGCACTCAAGCAGCATTAACCATAGTGTGTGAACACATAGTTTGCTTGAGAGCTGCCTGTCAGCCTGATGGTGTGTGAAGTCAGTGAGCCAAATGGAGTTGTTCTCCCACAAGAACCACTCGGCTGATTCTTCTTCAATATGCAATTCAGCAACATGCAGTGTTGCTTGATGGAATTAGCTCTCAAAGCAACATCCTCGTCTAGAGCCTTTGTATTTAGGGCTAGCTGAAAACGGCTTTGGCGCTGAAGTGGTTTCTGAATGTGGAGTTGGTGGCATGTGAAACCCGCCTGTGGAGCCTTCTTTTGTGTGGGATGCTCACCAAGCTGCCCTTCAGGACAATGCACTCAAACGGCATTAAGCATAGTGTGTGAACACGTAGTTTGCTTGAGAGCTGCCTGTCAGCCTGATGCTGTGTGAAGTCAGTGAGCCAAATAGAGTTGTTCTCCCACAAGAACCACTCGGCTGATTCTTCTTCAATATGCAATTCAGCAACATGCAGTGTTGCTTGATGGAGTTAGCTCTTACAGCAACATCTGCGTCTAGAGCCTTTGTATTTAGGGTTAGCTGAAAACGGCTTTGGCGCTGAATTGGTTTCTGAACGTGGAGTTGGTGGCATGTGAAACCCGCCTGTGTATCCTTCGTTTGTGTGGGATGCTCACCAACCTGCCCTTCAGGACAATGCACTCAAACGGCATTAAGCATAGTGTGTGAACACGTAGTTTGCTTGAGAGCTGCCTGTCAGCCTGATGGTGTGTGAAGTCAGTGAGCCAAATGGAGTTGTTCTTCCACAAGAACCACTCGGCTGATTCTTCTTCAATATGCAATTCAGCAACATGCAGTGTTGCTGGATGGAATTAGCTCCTACAGCAACATCTGGGTCTAGAGCCTTTGTATTTAGGGCTAGCTGAAAACGGCTTTGGCGCTGAAGTGGTTTCTGAATGTGGAGTTGGTGGCATGTGAAACCCGCCTGTGGAGCCTTCGTTTGTGTGGGATGCTCACCAACCTGCCCTTCAGGACAATGCACTCAAGCAGCATTAACCATAGTCTGTGAACACATAGTTTGCTTGAGAGCTGTCTGTCAGCCTGATGGTGTGTGAAGTCAGTGAGCCAAATGGAGTTGTTCTCCCACAAGAACCACTCGGCTGATTCTTCTTCAATATGCAATTCAGCAACATGCAGTGTTGCTGGATGGAATTAGCTCTTACAGCCACATCTGCGTCTAGAGCCTTTGTATTTAGGGCTAGCTGAAAAGGGCTTTGGCGCTGAAGTGGTTTCTGAATGTGGAGTTGGTGGCATGTGAAACCCGCCTGTGGAGCCTTCGTTTGTGTGGGATGCTCACCAAGCTGCCCTTCAGGACAATGCACTCAAACGGCATTAAGCATAGTGTGTGAACACGTAGTTTGCTTGAGAGCTGCCTGTCAGCCTGATGGTGTGTGAAGTCAGTGAGCCAAATGGAGTTGTTCTCCCACAAGAACCACTCGGCTGATTCTTCTTCAATATGCAATTCAGCAACATGCAGTGTTGCTTGATGGAATTAGCTCTTACAGCAACATCCTCGTCTAGAGCCTTTGTATTTAGGGCTAGCTGAAAACGGCTTTGGCGCTGAAGTGGTTTCTGAATGTGGAGTTGGTGGCATGTGAAACCCGCCTGTGGAGCCTTCGTTTGTGTGGGATGCTCACCAACCTGCCCTTCAGGACAATGCACTCAAACGGCATTAAGCATAGTGTGTGAACACGTAGTTTGCTTGAGAGCTGCCTGTCAGATTGATGCTGTGTGAAGTCAGTGAGCCAAATGGAGTTGTTCTCCCACAAGAACCACTCGGCTGATTCTTCTTCAATATGCAATTCAGCAACATGCAGTGTTGCTTGATGGAATTAGCTCTTACAGCAACATCTGGGTCTAGAGCCTTTGTATTTAGGGCTAGCTGAAAACGGCTTTGGCGCTGAAGTGGTTTCTGAATGTGGAGTTGGTGGCATGTGAAACCCGCCTGTGGAGCCTTCGTTTGTGTGGGATGCTCACCAACCTGCCCTTCAGGACAATGCACTCAAACTGCATTAAGCATAGTGTGTGAACACGTAGTTTGCTTGAGAGCTGCCTGTCAGCCTGATGCTGTGTGAAGTCAGTGAGCCAAATGGAGTTGTTCTCCCACAAGAACCACTCGGCTGATTCTTCTTCAATATGCAATTCAGCAACATGCAGTGTTGCTTGATGGAATTAGCTCTTACAGCAACATCTGGGTCTAGAGCCTTTGTATTTAGGGCTAGCTGAAAACGGCTTTGGCGCTGAAGTGGTTTCTGAATGTGGAGTTGGTGGCATGTGAAACCCGCCTGTGGAGCCTTCGTTTGTGTGGGATGCTCACCAAGCTGCCCTTCAGGACAATGCACTCAAACGGCATTAAGCATAGTGTGTGAACACGTAGTTTGCTTGAGAGCTGCCTGTCGGCCTGATGGTGTGTGAAGTCAGTGAGCCAAATGGAGTTGTTCTCCCACAAGAACCACTCGGCTGATTCTTCTTCAATATGCAATTCAGCAACATGCAGTGTTGCTTGATGGAATTAGCTCTTACAGCAACATCTGCGTCTAGAGCCTTTGTATTCAGGGCTAGCTGAAAACGGCTTTGGCGCTGAAGTGGTTTCTGAATGTGGAGTTGGTGGCATGTGAAACCTGCCTGTGGAGCCGTCGTTTGTGTGGGATGCTCACCTAACTGCCCTTCAGGACAATGCACTCAAACGGCATTAAGCATAGTGTGTGAACACGTAGTTTGCTTGAGAGCTGCCTGTCAGCCTGATGCTCTGTGAAGTCAGTGAGCCAAATGGAGTTGTTCTCCCACAAGAACCACTTAGCTGATTCTTCTTCAATATGCAATTCAGCAACATGCAGTGTTGCTTGATGGAAGTAGCCATTATAGCAACATCCTCGTCTAGAGCCTTTGTATTTAGGGCTAGCTGAAAACGGCTTTGGCGCTGAAGTGGTTTCTGAATGTGGAGTTGGTGGCATGTGAAACCCGCCTGTGGAGCCTTCGTTTGTGTGGGATGCTCACCAAGCTGCCCTTCAGGACAATGCACTCAAACGGCATTTAGCATAGTGTGTGAACACGTAGTTTGCTTGAGAGCTGCCTGTCAGCCTGATGGTGTGTGAAGTCAGTGAGCCAAATGGAGTTGTTCTCCCACAAGAACCACTCGGCTGATTCTTCTTCAATATGCAATTCAGCAACATGCAGTGTTGCTTGATGGAATTAGCCCTTACAGCAACATCTGCGTCTAGAGCCTCTGTATTTAGGGCTAGCTGAAAACGGCTTTGGCGTTGAAGTGGTTTCTGAATGTGGAGTTGGTGGCATGTGAAACCTGCCTGTGGAGCCTTCGTTTGGGTGGGATGCTCACCAACCTGCCCTTCAGGACAATGCACTCAAACGGCATTAAGCATAGTGTGTGAACACGTAGTTTGCTTGAGAGCTGCCTGTCAGACTGATGGTGTGTGAAGTCAGTGAGCCAAATGGAGCTGTTGTCTCACAAGAACCACTCGGCTGATTCTTCTTCAATATGCAATTCAGCAACATGCAGTGTTGCTTGATGGAATTAGCTCTTACAGCAACATCTGCGTCTACATGCTTTGTGTTTATGGCTAGCTGAAAACGGCTTTGGCGCTGAAGTGGTTTCTGAATGTGGAGTTGGTGGCATGTGAAACCCGCCTGTGGAGCCTTCGTTTGTGTGGGATGCTCACCAAGCTGCCCTTCAGCACAATGCACTCAAACGGCATTAAGCATAGTGTGTGAACACGTAGTTTGCTTGAGAGCTGCCTGTCAGCCTGATGGTGTGTGAAGTCAGTGAACCAAATGGAGTTGTTCTCCCACAAGAACCACTCGGCTGATTCTTCTTCAATATGCAATTCAGCAACATGCAGTGTTGCTTGATGGAATTAGCTCTTACAGCAACATCTGCGTCTACAGCCTTTGTATTTAGGGCTAGCTGAAAACGGCTTTGGCGCTGAAGTGGTTTCTGAATGTGGAGTTGGTGGCATGTGAAACCCGCCTGTGGAGCCTTCGCTTGTGTGGGATGCTCACCAACCTGCCCTTCAGGACAATGCACTCAAACGGCATTTAGTATAGTGTGTGAACACGTAGTTTGCTTGAGAGCTGCCTGTCAGCCTGATGGTGTGTGAAGTCAGTGAGCCAAATGGAGTTGTTCTCCCACAAGTACCACTCGGCTGATTCTTCTTCAATATGCAATTCAGCAACATGCAGTGTTGCTTGATGGAATTAGCCCTTACACCAACATCTGCGTCTAGAGCCTTTGTATTTAGGGCTAGCTGAAAAGGGCTTTGGCGCTGAAGTGGTTTCTGAATGTGGAGTTGGTGGCATGTGAAACCTGCCTGTGGAGCCTTCGTTTGGGTGGGATGCTCACCAACCTGCCCTTCAGGACAATGCACTCAAACGGCATTAAGCATAGTGTGTGAACACGTAGTTTGCTTGAGAGCTGCCTGTCAGACTGATGGTGTGTGAAGTCAGTGAGCCAAATGGAGCTGTTGTCTCACAAGAACCACTCGGCTGATTCTTCTTCAATATGCAATTCAGCAACATGCAGTGTTGCTTGATGGAATTAGCTCTTACAGCAACATCTGCGTCTACATGCTTTGTGTTTATGGCTAGCTGAAAAGGGCTTTGGCGCTGAAGTGGTTTCTGAATGTGGAGTTGGTGGCATGTGAAACCCGCCTGTGGAGCCTTCGTTTGTGTGGGATGCTCACCAAGCTGCCCTTCAGGACAATGCACTCAAACGGCATTAAGCATAGTGTGTGAACACGTAGTTTGCTTGAGAGCTGCCTGTCAGCCTGATGGTGTGTGAAGTCAGTGAACCAAATGGAGTTGTTCTCCCACAAGAACCACTCGGCTGATTCTTCTTCAATATGCAATTCAGCAACATGCAGTGTTGCTTGATGGAATTAGCTCTTACAGCAACATCAGCGTCTACAGCCTCTGTATTTAGGGCTAGCTGAAAAGGGCTTTGGCGCTGAAGTGGTTTCTGAATGTGGAGTTGGTGGCATGTGAAACCCGCCTGTGGAGCCTTCGTTTGGGTGGGATGCTCACCAACCTGCCCTTCAGGACAATGCACTCAAACGGCATTTAGCATAGTGTGTGAACACGTAGTTTGCTTGAGAGCTGCCTGTCAGCCTGATGGTGTGTGAAGTCAGTGAGCCAAATGGAGTTGTTCTCCCACAAGAACCACTCGGCTGATTCTTCTTCAATATGCAATTCAGCAACATGCAGTGTTGCTTGATGGAATTAGCTCTTACAGCAACATCTGCGTCTACATGCTTTGTGTTTATGGCTAGCTGAAAACGGCTTTGGCGCTGAAGTGGTTTCTGAATGTGGAGTTGGTGGCATGTGAAACCCGCCTGTGGAGCCTTCGTTTGTGTGGGATGCTCACCAAGCTGCCCTTCAGCACAATGCACTCAAACGGCATTAAGCATAGTGTGTGAACACGTAGTTTGCTTGAGAGCTGCCTGTCAGCCTGATGGTGTGTGAAGTCAGTGAACCAAATGGAGTTGTTCTCCCACAAGAACCACTCGGCTGATTCTTCTTCAATATGCAATTCAGCAACATGCAGTGTTGCTTGATGGAATTAGCTCTTACAGCAACATCTGCGTCTACAGCCTTTGTATTTAGGGCTAGCTGAAAACGGCTTTGGCGCTGAAGTGGTTTCTGAATGTGGAGTTGGTGGCATGTGAAACCCGCCTGTGGAGCCTTCGCTTGTGTGGGATGCTCACCAACCTGCCCTTCAGGACAATGCACTCAAACGGCATTTAGTATAGTGTGTGAACACGTAGTTTGCTTGAGAGCTGCCTGTCAGCCTGATGGTGTGTGAAGTCAGTGAGCCAAATGGAGTTGTTCTCCCACAAGTACCACTCGGCTGATTCTTCTTCAATATGCAATTCAGCAACATGCAGTGTTGCTTGATGGAATTAGCCCTTACACCAACATCTGCGTCTAGAGCCTTTGTATTTAGGGCTAGCTGAAAAGGGCTTTGGCGCTGAAGTGGTTTCTGAATGTGGAGTTGGTGGCATGTGAAACCTGCCTGTGGAGCCTTCGTTTGGGTGGGATGCTCACCAACCTGCCCTTCAGGACAATGCACTCAAACGGCATTAAGCATAGTGTGTGAACACGTAGTTTGCTTGAGAGCTGCCTGTCAGACTGATGGTGTGTGAAGTCAGTGAGCCAAATGGAGCTGTTGTCTCACAAGAACCACTCGGCTGATTCTTCTTCAATATGCAATTCAGCAACATGCAGTGTTGCTTGATGGAATTAGCTCTTACAGCCACATCTGCGTCTAGAGCCTTTGTATTTAGGGCTAGCTGAAAACGGCTTTGGCGCTGAAGTGGTTTCTGAATGTGGAGTTGGTAGCGTGTGAAACCCGCCTGTGGAGCCTTCGTTTGTGTGGGATGCTCACCAAGCTGCCCTTCAGGACAATGCACTCAAACGGCATTAAGCATAGTGTGTGAACACGTAGTTTGCTTGAGAGCTGCCTGTCAGCCTGATGGTGTGTGAAGTCAGTGAACCAAATGGAGTTGTTCTCCCACAAGAACCACTCGGCTGATTCTTCTTCAATATGCAATTCAGCAACATGCAGTGTTGCTTGATGGAATTAGCTCTTACAGCAACATCAGCGTCTACAGCCTTTGTATTTAGGGCTAGCTGAAAAGGGCTTTGGCGCTGAAGTGGTTTCTGAATGTGGAGTTGGTGGCATGTGAAACCCGCCTGTGGAGCCTTCGTTTGTGTGGGATGCTCACCAACCTGCCCTTCAGGACAATGCACTCAAACGGCATTTAGCATAGTGTGTGAACACGTAGTTTGCTTGAGAGCTGCCTGTCAGCCTGATGCTGTGTGAAGTCAGTGAGCCAAATGGAGTTGTTCTCCCACAAGAACCACTCGGCTGATTCTTCTTCAATATGCAATTCAGCAACATGCAGTGTTGCTTGATGGAATTAGCTCTAACAGCCACATCTGCGTCTAGAGCCTTTGTATTTAGGGCTAGCTGAAAACGGCTTTGGCGCTGAAGTGGTTTCTGAATGTGGAGTTGGTGGCATGTGAAACCCGCCTGTGGAGCCTTCTTGTGTGTGGGATGCTCACCAAGCTGCCCTTCAGGACAATGCACTCAAACGGCATTTAGCATAGTGTGTGAACACGTAGTTTGCTTGAGAGCAGCCTGTCAGCCTGATGGTGTGTGAAGTCAGTGAGCCAAATAGAGTTGTTCTCCCACAAGAACCACTCGGCTGATTCTTCTTCAATATGCAATTCAGCAACATGCAGTGTTGCTTGATGGAGTTATCTCTTACAGCAACATCTGCGTCTACAGCCTTTGTATTTAGGGCTAGCTGAAAACGGCTCTGGCGGTGAATTGGTTTCTGAATGTGGAGTTGGTGGCATGTGAAACGCGCCTGTGGAGCCTTCGTTTGTGTGGGATGCTCACCAAGCTGCCCTTCAGGGCAATGCACTCAAACGGCATTAAGCATAGTGTGTGAACACGTAGTTTGCTTGAGAGCTGCCTGTCAGCCTGATAGTGTGTGAAGTCAGTGAGCCAAATGGAGTTGTTCTCCCACAAGAACCACTCGGCTGATTCTTCTTCAATATGCAATTCAGCAACATGCAGTGTTGCTTGATGGAATTAGCTCTTACAGCAACATCTGGGTCTAGAGCCTTTGTATTTAGGGCTAGCTGAAAAGGGCTTTGGCGCTGAAGTGGTTTCTGAATGTGGAGTTGGTGGCATGTGAAACCCGCCTGTGGAGCCTTCGTTTGTGTGGGATGCTCAAAAACCTGCCCTTCAGGACAATGCACTCAAACGGCATTAAGCATAGTGTGTGAACACGTAGTTTGCTTGAGAGCTGCCTGTCAGCCTGATGGTGTGTGAAGTCAGTGAGCCAAATGGAGTTGTTCTCCCCCAAGAACCACTCGGCTGATTCTTCTTCAATATGCAATTCAGCAACATGCAGTGTTGCTTGATGGAATTAGCTCTTACAGCAACATCTGCATCTAGAGCCTTTGTATTTAGGGCTAGCTGAAAACGGCTTTGGCGCTGAAGTGGTTTCTGAATGTGGAGTTGGTGGTATGTGAAACGCGCCTGTGGAGCCTTCGTTTGTGTGGGATGCTCACCAAGCTGCCCTTCAGGACAATGCACTCAAACGGCATTAAGCATAGTGTGTGAACACGTAGTTTGCTTGAGAGCTGCCTGTCAGCCTGATGGTGTGTGAAGTCAGTGAGCCAAATGGAGCTGTTCTCTCACAAGAACCACTCGGCTGATTCTTCTTCAATATGCAATTCAGCAACATGCAGTGTTGCTTGATGGAATTAGCTCTTACAGCAATATCTGCGTCTAGAGCCTTTGTATTTAGGGCTAGCTGAAAAGGGCTTTGGCGCTGAAGTGGTTTCTGAATGTGGAGTTGGTGGCATGTTCAACCCGCCTGTGGAGCCTTCGTTTGTGTGGGATGCTCACCAACCTGCCCTTCAGGACAATGCACTCAAGCAACATTAACCATAATGTGTGAACACAGAGTTTGCTTGAGAGCTGCCTGTCAGCCTGCTGGTGTGTGAAGTCAGTGAGCCAAATGGAGTTGTTCTCCCACAAGAACCACTCGGCTGATTCTTCTTCAATATGCAATTCAGCAACATGCAGTGTTGCTTGATGGAATTAGCTCTTACAGCAACATCTATGTCTAGAGTCTTTGTATTTAGGGCTAGCTGAAAACGGCTTTGGCGCTGAAGTGGTTTCTGAATGTGGAGTTGGTGGCATGTGAAACCCGCCTGTGGAGCCTTCGTTTGTGTGGGATGCTCACCAAGCTGCCCTTCAGGACAATGCACTCAAACGGCATTAAGCATAGTGTGTGAACACGTAGTTTGCTTGAGAGCTGCCTGTCAGCCTGATGCTGTGTGAAGTCAGTGAGCCAAATGGAGTTGTTCTCCCACAAGAACCACTCGGCTGATTCTTCTTCAATATGCAATTCAGCAACATGCAGTGTTGCTTGATGGAATTAGCTCTTACAGCAACATCTGGGTCTAGAGCCTTTGTATTTAGGGCTAGCTGAAAAGGGCTTTGGCGCTGAAGTGGTTTCTGAATGTGGAGTTGGTGGCATGTGAAACCCGCCTGTGGAGCCTTCGTTTGTGTGGGATGCTCACCAACCTGCGCTTCAGGACAATGCACTCAAACGGCATTAAGCATAGTGTGTGAACACGTAGTTTGCTTGAGAGCTGCCTGTCAGCCTGATGGTGTGTGAAGTCAGTGAGCCAAATGGAGCTGTTCTCCCACAAGAACCACTCGGCTGATTCTTCTTCAATATGCAATTCAGCAACATGCAGTGTTGCTTGATGGAATTAGCTCTAACAGCCACATCTGCGTCTAGAGCCTTTGTATTTAGGGCTAGCTGAAAACGGCTTTGGCGCGGAATTGGTTTCTGAACGTGGAGTTGGTTTCATGTGAAACCCGCCTGTGGGGCCTTCGTTTGTGTGGGATGCTCACCAAGCTGCCCTTCAGGACAATGCACTCAAACGGCATTAAGCATATTGTGTGAACACGTAGTTTGCTTGAGAGCTGCCTGTCAGCCTGCTGGTGTGTGAAGTCAGTGAGCCAAATGGAGTTGTTCTCCCACAAGAACCACTCGGCTGATTCTTCTTCAATATGCAATTCAGCAACATGCAGTGTTGCTTGATGGAATTAGCTCTTACAGCAACATCTGGGTCTAGAGCCTTTGTATTTAGGGCTAGCTGAAAACGGCTTTGGCGCTGAAGTGGTTTCTGAATGTGGAGTTGGTGGCATGTGAAACCCGCCTGTGGAGCCTTCGTTTGTGTGGGATGCTCACCAAGCTGCCCTTCAGGACAATGCACTCAAGCAGCATTAACCATAGTGTGTGAACACATAGTTTGCTTGAGAGCTGCCTGTCAGCCTGATGGTGTGTGAAGTCAGTGAGCCAAATGGAGTTGTTCTCCCACAAGAACCACTCGGCTGATTCTTCTTCAATATGCCATTCAGCAACATGCAGTGTTGCTTGATGGAATTAGCTCTTACAGCAACATCTGGGTCTAGAGCCTTTGTATTTAGGGCTAGCTGAAAACGGCTTTGGCGCTGAATTGGTTTCTGAACGTGGAGTTGGTGGCATGTGAAACCCGCCTGTGGAGCCTTCGTTTGTGTGGGATGCTCACCAAGCTGCCCTTCAGGACAATGCACTCAAATGGCATTAAGCATAGTGTGTGAACACGTAGTTTGCTTGAGAGCTGCCTGTCAGCCTGATGGTGTGTGAAGTCAGTGAGCCAAATGGAGTTGTTCTACCACAAGAAACACTCGGCTGATTCTTCTTCAATATGCAATTCAGCAAAATGCAGTGTTGCTGGATGGAATTAGCTCTTACAGCAACATCTGGGTCTAGAGCCTTTGTATTTAGGGCTAGCTGAAAAGGGCATTGGCGCTGAAGTGGTTTCTGAATGTGGAGTTGGTGGCATGTGAAACCCGCCTGTGGAGACTTCGTTTGTGTGGGATGCTCACCAAGCTGCCCTTCAGGACAATGCACTCAAACGGCATTAAGCATAGTGTGTGAACACGTAGTTTGCTTGAGAGCTGCGTGTCAGCCTGATGCTGTGTGAAGTCAGTGAGCCAAATGGAGCTGTTCTCTCACAAGAACCACTCGGCTGATTCTTCTTCAATATGCAATTCAGCAACATGCAGTGTTGCTTGATGGAATTAGCTCTTACAGCAACATCTGCGTCTAGAGCCTTTGTATTTAGGGCTAGCTGAAAAGGGCTTTGGCGCTGAAGTGGTTTCTGAATGTGGAGTTGGTGGCATGTTCAACCCGCCTGTGGAGCCTTCGTTTGTGTGGGATGCTCACCAACCTGCCCTTCAGGACAATGCACTCAAGCAGCATTAACCATAGTGTGTGAACACATAGTTTGCTTGAGAGCTGCGTGTCAGCCTGATGGTGTGTGAAGTCAGTGAGCCAAATGGAGTTGTTCTCCCACAAGAACCACTCGGCTGATTCTTCTTCAATATGCAATTCAGCAACATGCAGTGTTGCTTGATGGAATTAGCTCTCAAAGCAACATCCTCTAGAGCCTTTGTATTTAGGGCTAGCTGAAAACGGCTTTGGCGCTGAAGTGGTTTCTGAATGTGGAGTTGGTGGCATGTGAAACCCGCCTGTGGAGCCTTCGTATTTGTGGGATGCTCACCAAGCTGCCCTTCAGGACAATGCACTCCAACGGCATTAAGCATAGTGTGTGAACACGTAGTTTGCTTGAGAGGTGCCTGTCAGCCTGCTGGTGTGTGAAGTCAGTGAGCCAATGGAGTTGTTCTCCCACAAGAACCACTCGGCTGATTCTTCTTCAATATGCAATTCAGCAACATGCAGTGTTGCTTGATGGAATTAGCTCTTACAGCAACATCTGCGTCTAGAGCCTTTGTATTTAGGGCTAGCTGAAAACGGCTTTGGCGCTGAAGTGGTTTCTGAATGTGGAGTTGGTGGCATGTGAAACCCGCCTGTGGAGCCTTCGTTTGCGTGGGATGCTCACCAACCTGCCCTTCAGGACAATGCACTCAAGCGGCATTAAGCATAGTGTGTGAACACGTAGTTTGCTTGAGAGCTGCCTGTCAGCCTGCTGGTATGTGAAGTCAGTGAGCCAAATGGAGCTGTTCTCTCACAAGAACCACTCGGCTGATTCTTCTTCAATATGCAATTCAGCAACATGCAGTGTTGCTTGATTGATTAGCTCTTACTGCAACATCTGCGTCTAGAGCCTTTGTATTTAGGGCTAGCTGAAAAGGGCTTTGGCGCTGAAGTGGTTTCTGAATGTGGAGTTGGTGGCATGTGAAACCCGCCTGTGGAGCCTTCGTTTGTGTGGGATGGTCACCAACCTGCCCTTCAGGACAATGCACTCAAACGGCATTTAGCATAGTGTGTGAACACGTAGTTTGCTTGAGAGCTGCCTGTCAGCCTGATGGTGTGTCAAGTGAGTGAGCCAAATGGAGTTGTTCTCCCACAAGAACCACTCGGCTGATTCTTCTTCAATATGCAATTCAGCAACATGCAGTGTTGCTTGATCGAATTAGCTCTTACAGCCACATCTGCGTCTATAGCCTTTGTATTTAGGGCTAGCTGAAAAGGGCTTTGGCGCTGAAGTGGTTTCTGAATGTGGAGTTGGTGGCATGTGAAACCCGCCTGTGGAGCCTTCGTTTGCGTGGGATGCTCACCAACCTGCCCTTCAGGACAATGCACTCAAACGGCACTAAGCATAGTGTGTGAACACGTAGTTTGCTTGAGAGCTGCCTGTCAGCCTGCTGGTGTGTGAAGTCAGTGAGCCAAATGGAGTTGTTCTCCCACAAGAACCACTCGGCTGATTCTTCTTCAATATGCAATTCAGCAACATGCAGTGTTGCTTGATGGAATTAGCTCTTACAGCAACATCTGCGTCTAGAGCCTTTGTATTTAGGGCTAGCTGAAAACGGCTTTGGCGCTGAAGTGGTTTCCAAATGTGGAGTTGGTGGCATGTGAAACCTGTCTGTGGAGCCTTCGTTTGTTTGGATGCTCACCAACCTGCCCTTCAGGACAATGCACTCAAGCGGCATTAACCATAGTGTGTGAACACGTAGTTTGCTTGAGAGCTGCCTGTCAGCCTGCTGGTGTGTGAAGTCAGTGAGCCAAATGGAGTTGTTCTCCCACAAGAACCACTCGGCTGATTCTTCTTCAATATGCAATTCAGCAACATACAGTGTTGCTTGATGGAATTAGCTCTTACAGCAACATCTGCATCTAGAGCCTTTGTATTTAGGGCTAGCTGAAAACGGCTTTGGCGCTGAAGTGGTTTCTGAATGTGGAGTCGGTGGCATGTGAAACCCGCCTGTGGAGCCTTCGTTTGTGTGGGATGCTCACCAACCTGCCCTTCAGGACAATGCACTCAAGCGGCATTAACTATAGTGTGTGAACACGTAGTTTGCTTGAGAGCTGTCTGTCAGCCTGATGGTGTGTGAAGTCAGTGAGCCAAATGTAGTTGTTCTCCCACAAGAACCACTCGGCTGATTCTTCTTCAATATGCAATTCAGCAACATGCAGTGTTTCTTGATGGAATTAGCTCTTACAGCAACATCTGGGTCTAGAGCCTTTGTATTTAGGGCTAGCTGAAAACGGCTTTGGCGCTGAAGTGGTTTCTGAATGTGGAGTTGGTGGCATGTGAAACCCGCCTGTGGAGCCTTCGTTTGTGTGGGATGCTCACCAACCTGCCCTTCAGGACAATGCACTCAAGCGGCATTAACCATAGTGTGTGAACACGTAGTTTGCTTGAGAGCTGTCTGTCAGCCTGATGGTGTGTGAAGTCAGTGAGCCAAATGGAGTTGTTCTCCCACAAGAACCACTCGGCTGATTCTTCTTCAATATGCAATTCAGCAACATGCAGTGTTGCTTGATGGAATTAGCTCTTACAGCAACATCTGCATCTAGAGCCTTTGTATTTAGGGCTAGCTGAAAACGGCTTTGGCGCTGAAGTGGTTTCTGAATGTGGAGTTGGTGGCATGTGAAACCCGCCTGTGGAGCCTTCGTTTGTGTGGGATGCTCACCAACCTGCCCTTCAGGACAATGCACTCAAACGGCATTAAGCATAGTGTTGGAACACATAGTTTGCTTGAGAGCTGCCTGTCAGCCTGATGGTGTGTGAAGTCAGTGAGCCAAATGGAGTTGTTCTCCCACAAGAACCACTCGGCTGATTCTTCTTCAATATGCAATTCAGCAACATGCAGTGTTGCTTGATGGAATTAGCTCTTACAGGCACATCTGCGTCTAGAGCCTTTGTATTTAGGGCTAGCTGAAAAGGGCTTTGGCGCTCAAGTGGTTTCTGAATGTGGAGTTGGTGGCATGTGAAACCCGCCTGTGGAGCCTTCGTTTGTGTGGGATGCTCACCAACCTGCCCTTCAGGACAATGCACTCAAACGGCATTAAGCATAGTGTGTGAACACGTAGTTTGCTTGAGAGCTGCCTGTCAGCCTGCTGGTGTGTGAAGTCAGTGAGCCAAATGGAGTTGTTCTCCCACAAGAACCACTCGGCTGATTCTTCTTCAATATGCAATTCAGCAACATGCAGTGTTGCTTGATGGAATTAGCTCTTACAGCAACATCTGCGTCTAGAGCCTTTGTATTTAGGGCTAGCTGAAAACGGCTTTGGCGCTGAAATGGTTTCCAAATGTGGAGTTGGTGGCATGTGAAACCCGTCTGTGGAGCCTTCGTTTGTTTGGATGCTCACCAACCTGCCCTTCAGGACAATGCACTCAAACGGCATTTAGCATAGTGTTGGAACACATAGTTTGCTTGAGAGCTGCCTGTCAGCCTGATGGTGTGTGAAGTCAGTGAGCCAAATGGAGTTGTTCTCCCACAAGAACCACTCGGCTGATTCTTCTTCAATATGCAATTCAGCAACATGCAGTGTTGCTTGATGGAATTAGCTCTTACAGCCACATCTGCATCTAGAGCCTTTGTATTTAGGGCTAGCTGAAAAAGGCTTTGGCGCTGAAGTGGTTTCTGCATGTCGAGTTGGTGGCATGTGAAACCCACCTGTGGAGCCTTCGTTTGTGTGGGATGCTCACCAACCTGCCCTTCAGGACAATGCACTCAAACGGCATTAAGCATAGTGTGTGAACACGTAGTTTGCTTGAGAGCTGCCTGTCAGCCTGATGGTGTGTGAAGTCAGTGAGCCAAATGGAGTTGTTCTCCCACAAGAACCACTCGGCTGATTCTTCTTCAATATGCAATTCAGCAACATGCAGTGTTGCTTGATGGAATTAGCTCTTACAGCAACATCTACGTCTAGAGCCTCTGTATTTAGGGTTAGCTGAAAACGGCTTTGGCGCTGAAGTAGTTGCTGAATGTGGAGTTGGTGGCATGTGAAACCCGCCTGTGGAGCCTTCGTTTGTGTGGGATGCTCACCAAGCTGCCCTTCAGGACAATGCACTCAAACGGCATTAAGCATAGTGTGTGAACACGTAGATTGCTTGAGAGCTGCCTGTCAGCCTGATGCTGTGTGAAGTCAGTGAGCCAAATGGAGTTGTTCTCCCACAAGAACCACTCGGCTGATTCTTCTTCAATATGCAATTCAGCAACATGCAGTGTTGCTTGATGAAATTAGCTCTTACAGCAACATCTGCATCTAGAGCCTTTGTATTTAGGGCTAGCTGAAAACGGCTTTGGCGCTGAAGAGGTTTCTGAATGTGGAGGCGGTGGCATGTGAAACCCGCCTGTGGAGCCTTCGTTTGTGTGGGATGCTCACCAAGCTGCCCTTCAGGACAATGCCCTCAAGCGGCATTAACCATAGTGTGTGAACACGTAGTTTGCTTGAGAGCTGTCTGTCAGCCTGATGGTGTGTGAAGTCAGTGAGCCAAATGGAGTTGTTCTCCCACAAGAACCACTCGGCTGATTCTTCTTCAATATGCAATTCAGCAACATGCAGTGTTGCTTGATGGAATTAGCTCTTACAGCAACATCTGCGTCTAGAGCCTTTGTATTTAGGGCTAGCTGAAAACGACTTTGGCGCTGAAGTGGTTTCCAAATGTGGAGTTGGTGGCATGTGAAACCCGTCTGTGGAGCCTTCGTTTGTTTGGATGCTCACCAACCTGCCCTTCAGGACAATGCACTCAAACGGCATTAAGCATAGTGTTGGAACACATACTTTGCTTGAGAGCTGCCTGTCAGCCTGATGGTGTGTGAAGTCAGTGAGCCAAATGGAGTTGTTCTCCCACAAGAACCACTCGGCTGATTCTTCTTCAATATGCAATTCAGCAACATGCAGTGTTGCTTGATGGAATTAGCTCTTACAGCAACATCTGCATCTAGAGCCTTTGTATTTAGGGCTAGCTGAAAAAGGCTTTGGCGCTGAAGTGGTTTCTGCATGTCGAGTTGGTGGCATGTGAAACCCACCTGTGGAGCCTTCGTTTGTGTGGGATGCTCACCAAGCTGCTCTTCAGGACAATGCACTCAAACGGCACTAAGCATAGTGTGTGAACACGTAGTTTGCTTGAGAGCTGCCTGTCAGCCTGATGGTGTGTGAAGTCAGTGAGCCAAATGGAGTTGTTCTCCCACAAGAACCACTCGGCTGATTCTTCTTCAATATGCAATTCAGCAACATGCAGTGTTGCTTGATGGAATTAGCTCTTACAGCAACATCTGGGTCTAGAGCCTTTGTATTTAGGGCTAGCTGAAAAGGGCTTTGGCGCTGAAGTGGTTTCTGAATGTGGAGTTGGTGGCATGTGAAACCCGCCTGTGGAGCCTTCGTTTGTGTGGGATGCTCACCAACCTGCCCTTCAGGACAATGCACTCAAGCGCCATTAACCATAGTGTGTGAACACATAGTTTGCTTGAGAGCTGCTTGTCAGCCTGATGGTGTGTGAAGTCAGTGAGCCAAATGGAGTTGTTCTCCCACAAGAACCACTCGGCTGGTTCTTCTTCAATATGCAATTCAGCAACATGCAGTGTTGCTTGATGGAATTAGCTCTTACAGCCACATCTGCGTCTAGAGCCTTTGTATTTAGGGCTAGCTGAAAAGGGCTTTGGTGCTGAAGTGGTTTCTGAATGTGGAGTTGGTGGCATGTGAAACCCGTCTGTGGAGCCTTCGTTTGTTTGGATGCTCACCAAGCTGCCCTTCAGGACAATGCACTCAAACGGCATTAAGCATAGTGTGTGAACACGTAGTTTGCTTGAGAGCTGCCTGTCAGCCTGCTGGTGTGTGAAGTCAGTGAGCCAAATGGAGTTTTTCTCCCACAAGAACCACTCGGCTGATTCTTCTTCAATATGCAATTCAGCAACATGCAGTGTTGCTTGATGGAATTAGCTCTTACAGCAACATCTACATCTAGAGCCTTAGTATTTAGGGCTAGCTGAAAACGGCTTTGGCGCTGAAGTGGTTTCTGAATGTGGAGTTGGTGGCATGTGAAACCCGCCTGTGGAGCCTTCGTTTGTGTGGGATGCTCACCAACCTGCCCTTCAGGACAATGCACTCAAGCGGCATTAACCATAGTGTGTGAACACATAGTTTGCTTGAGAGCTGTCTGTCAGCCTGATGGTGTGTGAAGTCAGTGAGCCAAATGGAGTTGTTCTCCCACAAGAATCACTCGGCTGATTCTTCTTCAATATGCAATTCAGCAACATGCAGTGTTGCTTGATGGAATTAGCTCTTACAGCAACATCTGGGTCTAGAGCCTTTGTATTTAGGGCTAGCTGAAAAGGGCTTTGGCGCTGAAGTGGTTTCTGAATGTGGAGTGGGTGGCATGTGAAACCCGCCTGTGGAGCCTTCGTTTGTGTGGGATGCTCACCAACCTGCCCTTCAGGACAATGCACTCAAGCGGCATTAACCATAGTGTTGGAACACATAGTTTGCTTGAGAGCTGCCTGTCAGCCTGATGGTGTGTGAAGTCAGTGAGCCAAATGGAGTTGTTCTCCCACAAGAACCACTCGGCTGATTCTTCTTCAATATGCAATTCAGCAACATGCAGTGTTGCTTGATGGAATTAGCTCTTACAGGCACATCTGCGTCTAGAGCCTTTGTATTTAGGGCTAGCTGAAAAGGGCTTTGGCGCTGAAGTGGTTTCTGAATGTGGAGTTGGTGGCATGTGAAACCCGCCTGTGGAGCCTTCGTTTGTGTGGGATGCTCACCAACCTGCCCTTCAGGACAATGCACTCAAACGGCATTAAGCATAGTGTGTGAACACGTAGTTTGCTTGAGAGCTGCCTGTCAGCCTGATGGTGTGTGAAGTCAGTGAGCCAAATGGAGTTGTTCTCCCCCAAGAACCACTCGGCTGATTCTTCTTCAATATGCAATTCAGCAACATGCAGTGTTGCTTGATGGAATTAGCTCTTACTGCAACATCTGTGTCTAGAGCCTTTGTATTTAGGGCTAGCTGAAAACGGCTTTGGCGCTGAAGTGGTTTCTGAATGTGGAGTTGGTGGCATGTGAAACCCGCCTGTGGAGCCTTCGTTTGTGTGGGATGCTCACCTAGCTGCCCTTCAGGACAATGCACTCAAACGGCATTAAGCATAGTGTGTGAACACGTAGTTTGCTTGAGAGCTGCCTGTCAGCCTGATGGTGTGTGAAGTCAGTGAGCCAAATGGAGCTGTTCTCTCACAAGAACCACTCCGCTGATTCTTCTTCAATATGCAATTCAGCAACATGCAGTGTTACTTGATGGATTAGCTCTTACTGCAACATCTGCGTCTAGAGCCTTTGTATTTAGGGCTAGCTGAAAAGGGCTTTGGCGCTCAAGTGGTTTCTGAATGTGGAGTTGGTGGCATGTGAAACCCGCCTGTGGAGCCTTCGTTTGTGTGGGATGCTCACCAAGCTGCCCTTCAGGACAATGCACTCAAACGGCATTAAGCGTAGTGTGTGAACACGTAGTTTGCTTGAGAGCTGCCTGTCAGCCTGATGGTGTGTCAAGTGAGTGAGCCAAATAGAGTTGTTCTCCCACAAGAACCACTCGGCTGATTCTTCTTCAATATGCAATTCAGCAACATGCAGTGTTGCTTGATCGAATTAGCTCTTACAGCCACATCTGCGTCTAGAGCCTTTGTATTTAGGGCTAGCTGAAAAGGGCTTTGGCGCTGAAGTGGTTTCTGAATGTGGAGTTGGTGGCATGTGAAACCCGCCTGTGGAGCCTTCGTTTGCGTGGGATGCTCACCAACCTGCCCTTCAGGACAATGCACTCGAACGGCACTAAGCATAGTGTGTGAACACGTAGTTTGCTTGAGAGCTGCCTGTCAGCCTGATGCTGTGTGAAGTCAGTGAGCCAAATGGAGTTGTTCTCCCACAAGAACCACTCGGCTGATTCTTCTTCAATATGCAATTCAGCAACATGCAGTGTTGCTTGATGGAATTAGCTCTTACAGCAACATCTGCGTCTAGAGCCTTTGTATTTAGGGCTAGCTGAAAAAGGCTTTGGCGCTGAAGTGGTTTCTGAATGTGGAGTTGGTGGCATGTGAAACCCGCCTGTGGAGCCTTCGTTTGTGTGGGATGCTCACCAACCTGCCCTTCAGGACAATGCACTCAAGCGGCATTAACCATAGTGTGTGAACACATAGTTTGCTTGAGAGCTGTCTGTCAGCCTGATGGTGTGTGAAGTCAATGAGCCAAATGGAGTTGTTCTCCCACAAGAACCACTCGGCTGATTCTTCTTCAATATGCAATTCAGCAACATGCAGTGTTGCTTGATGGAATTAGCTCTTACAGCAACATCTGCGTCTACAGCCTTTGTATTTAGGGCTAGCTGAAAACGGCTTTGGCGCTGAAGTGGTTTCTGAATGTGGAGTTGGTGGCATGTGAAACCCGCCTGTGGAGCCTTCGTTTGTGTGGGATGCTCACCAACCTGCCCTTCAGGACAATGCACTCAAGCGGCATTAACCATAGTGTTGGAACACATAGTTTGCTTGAGAGCTGCCTGTCAGCCTGATGGTGTGTGAAGTCAGTGAGCCAAATGGAGTTGTTCTCCCACAAGAACCACTCGGCTGATTCTTCTTCAATATGCAATTCAGCAACATGCAGTGTTGCTTGATGGAAGTAGCCATTATAGCAACATCCTCGTCTAGAGCCTTTGTATTTAGGGCTAGCTGAAAAGGGCTTTGGCGCTGAAGTGGTTTCTGAATGTGGAGTTGGTGGCATGTGAAACCCGCCTGTGGAGCCTTCGTTTGTGTGGGATGCTCACCAACCTGCCCTTCAGGACAATGCACTCAAACGGCATTAAGCATAGTGTGTGAACACGTAGTTTGCTTGAGAGCTGCCTGTCAGCCTGATGGTGTGTGAAGTCAGTGAGCCAAATGGAGTTGTTCTCCCACAAGAACCACTCGGCTGATTCTTCTTCAATATGCAATTCAGCAACATGCAGTGTTGCTTGATGGAATTAGCTCTTACATCAACATCTGTGTCTAGAGTCTTTGTATTTAGGGCTAGCTGAAAACGGCTTTGGCGCTGAAGTGGTTTCTGAATGTGGAGTTGGTGGCATGTGAAACCCGACCGGGGAGACTTCGTTTGTGTGGGATGCTCACCTAGCTGCCCTTCAGGACAATGCACTCAAACGGCATTAAGCATAGTGTGTGAACACGTAGTTTGCTTGAGAGCTGCCTGTCAGCCTGATGGTGTGTGAAGTCAGTGAGCCAAATGGAGCTGTTCTCCCACAAGAACCACTCCGCTGATTCTTCTTCAATATGCAATTCAGCAACATGCAGTGTTGCTTGATGGATTAGCTCTTACTGCAACATCTGCGTCTAGAGCCTTTGTATTTAGGGCTAGCTGAAAAGGGCTTTGGCGCTCAAGTGGTTTCTGAATGTGGAGTTGGTGGCATGTGAAACCCGCCTGTGGAGCCTTCGTTTGTGTGGGATGCTCACCAACCTGCCCTTCAGGACAATGCACTCAAACGGCATTAAGCGTAGTGTGTGAACACGTAGTTTGCTTGAGAGCTGCCTGTCAGCCTGATGGTGTGTCAAGTGAGTGAGCCAAATAGAGTTGTTCTCCCACAAGAACCACTCGGCTGATTCTTCTTCAATATGCAATTCAGCAACATGCAGTGTTGCTTGATCGAATTAGCTCTTACAGCCACATCTGCGTCTATAGCCTTTGTATTTAGGGCTAGCTGAAAAGGGCTTTGGCGCTGAAGTGGTTTCTGAATGTGGAGTTGGTGGCATGTGAAACCCGCCTGTGGAGCCTTCGTTTGCGTGGGATGCTCACCAAGCTGCCCTTCAGGACAATGCACTCAAACGGCACTAAGCATAGTGTGTGAACACGTAGTTTGCTTGAGAGCTGCCTGTCAGCCTGCTGGTGTGTGAAGTCAGTGAGCCAAATGGAGTTGTTCTCCCACAAGAACCACTCGGCTGATTCTTCTTCAATATGCAATTCAGCAACATGCAGTGTTGCTTGATGGAATTAGCTCTTACAGCAACATCTGCGTCTAGAGCCTTTGTATTTAGGGCTAGCTGAAAACGGCTTTGGCGCTGAAGTGGTCTCCAAATGTGGAGTTGGTGGCATGTGAAACCCGTCTGTGGAGCCTTCGTTTGTTTGGATGCTCACCAACCTGCCCTTCAGGACAATGCACTCAAGCAGCATTAACCATAGTGTTGGAACACATAGTTTGCTTGAGAGCTGCCTGTCAGACTGATGGTGTGTGAAGTCAGTGAGCCAAATGGAGTTGTTCTCCCACAAGAACCACTCGGCTGATTCTTCTTCAATATGCAATTCAGCAACATGCAGTGTTGCTTGATGGAATTAGCTCTTACAGCAACATCTGCATCTAGAGCCTTTGTATTTAGGGCTAGCTGAAAAAGGCTTTGGCGCTGAAGTGGTTTCTGCATGTGGAGTTGGTGGCATGTGAAACCCGTCTGTGGAGCCTTCGTTTGTGTGGGATGCTCACCAAGCTGCCCTTCAGGACAATGCACTCAAACGGCATTAAGCATAGTGTGTGAACACGTAGATTGCTTGAGAGCTGCCTGTCAGCCTGATGCTGTGTGAAGTCAGTGAGCCAAATGGAGTTGTTCTCCCACAAGAACCACTCGGCTGATTCTTCTTCAATATGCAATTCAGCAACATGCAGTGTTGCTTGATGGAATTAGCTCTTACAGCAACATCTGGGTCTAGAGCCTTTGTATTTAGGGCTAGCTGAAAACGGCTTTGGCGCTGAAGTGGTTTCTGAATGTGGAGTTGGTGGCATGTGAAACCCGCCTGTGGAGCCTTCGTTTGTGTGGGATGCTCACCAACCTGCCCTTCAGGACAATGCACTCAAGCGGTATTAACCATAGTGTGTGAACACATAGTTTGCTTGAGAGCTGTCTGTCAGCCTGATGGTGTGTGAAGTCAGTGAGCCAAATGGAGTTGTTCTCCCACAAGAACCACTCGGCTGATTCTTCTTCAATATGCAATTCAGCAACATGCAGTGTTGCTTGATGGAATTAGCTCTTACAGCAACATCTGCGTCTAGAGCCTTTGTATTTAGGGCTAGCTGAAAAGGGCTTTGGCGCTGAAGTGGTTTCTGAATGTGGAGTGGGTGGCATGTGAAACCCGCCTGTGGAGCCTTCGTTTGTGTGGGATGCTCACCAACCTGCCCTTCAGGACAATGCACTCAAGCGGCATTAACCATAGTGTTGGAACACATAGTTTGCTTGAGAGCTGCCTGTCAGCCTGATGGTGTGTGAAGTCAGTGAGCCAAATGGAGTTGTTCTCCCACAAGAACCACTCGGCTGATTCTTCTTCAATATGCAATTCAGCAACATGCAGTGTTGCTTGATGGAATTAGCTTTTACAGGCACATCTGCGTCTAGAGCCTTTGTATTTAGGGCTAGCTGAAAAGGGCTTTGGCGCTGAAGTGGTTTCTGAATGTGGAGTTGGTGGCATGTGAAACCCGCCTGTGGAGCCTTCGTTTGTGTGGGATGCTCACCAACCTGCCCTTCAGGACAATGCACTCAAACGGCATTAAGCATAGTGTGTGAACACGTAGTTTGCTTGAGAGCTGCCTGTCAGCCTGATGGTGTGTGAAGTCAGTGAGCCAAATGGAGTTGTTCTCCCACAAGAACCACTCGGCTGATTCTTCTTCAATATGCAATTCAGCAACATGCAGTGTTGCTTGATGGAATTAGCTCTTACAGCAACATCTGCGTCTAGAGTCTTTGTATTTAGGGCTAGCTGAAAACGGCTTTGGCGCTGAAGTGGTTTCTGAATGTGGAGTTGGTGGCATGTGAAACCCGACCGGGGAGACTTCGTTTGTGTGGGATGCTCACCAAGCTGCCCTTCAGGACAATGCACTCAAACGGCATTAAGCATAGTGTGTGAACACGTAGTTTGCTTGAGAGCTGCCTGTCAGCCTGATGGTGTGTGAAGTCAGTGAGCCAAATGGAGCTGTTCTCTCACAAGAACCACTCCGCTGATTCTTCTTCAATATGCAATTCAGCAACATGCAGTGTTGCTTGATGGATTAGCTCTTACTGCAACATCTGCGTCTAGAGCCTTTGTATTTAGGGCTAGCTGAAAAGGGCTTTGGCTCTGAAGTGGTTTCTGAATGTGGAGTTGGTGGCATGTGAAACCCGCCTGTGGAGCCTTCGTTTGTGTGGGATGCTCACCAACCTGCCCTTCAGGACAATGCACTCAAAAGGCATTAAGCATAGTGTGTGAACACGTAGTTTGCTTGAGAGCTGCCTGTCAGCCTGATGGTGTGTCAAGTGAGTGAGCCAAATGGAGTTGTTCTCCCACAAGAACCACTCGGCTGATTCTTCTTCAATATGCAATTCAGCAACATGCAGTGTTGCTTGATCGAATTAGCTCTTACAGCCACATCTGCGTCTATAGCCTTTGTATTTAGGGCTAGCTGAAAAGGGCTTTGGCGCTGAAGTGGTTTCTGAATGTGGAGTTGGTGGCATGTGAAACCCGCCTGTGGAGCCTTCGTTTGCGTGGGATGCTCACCAACCTGCCCTTCAGGACAATGCACTCAAACGGCACTAAGCATAGTGTGTGAACACGTAGTTTGCTTGAGAGCTGCCTGTCAGCCTGCTGGTGTGTGAAGTCAGTGAGCCAAATGGAGTTGTTCTCCCACAAGAACCACTCGGCTGATTCTTCTTCAATATGCAATTCAGCAACATGCAGTGTTGCTTGATGGAATTAGCTCTTACAGCAACATCTGCATCTAGAGCCTTTGTATTTAGGGCTAGCTGAAAACGGCTTTGGCGCTGAAGAGGTTTCTGAATGTGGAGGCGGTGGCATGTGAAACCCGCCTGTGGAGCCTTCGTTTGTGTGGGATGCTCACCAAGCTGCCCTTCAGGACAATGCACTCAAGCAGCATTAACCATAGTGTGTGAACACGTAGTTTGCTTGAGAGCTGCCTGTCAGCCTGATGGTGTGTGAAGTCAGTGAGCCAAATGGAGTTGTTCTCCCACAAGAACCACTCGGCTGATTCTTCTTCAATATGCAATTCAGCAACATGCAGTGTTGCTTGATGGAATTAGCTCTTACAGCAACATCTGGGTCTAGAGCCTTTGTATTTAGGGCTAGCTGAAAACAGCTTTGGCGCTGAAGTGGTTTCTGAATGTGGAGTTGGTGGCATGTGAAACCCGCCTGTGGAGCCTTCGTTTGTGTGGGATGCTCACCAACCTGCCCTTCAGGACAATGCACTCAAGCGGCATTAACCATAGTGTGTGAACACATAGTTTGCTTGAGAGCTGCCTGTCAGCCTGATGGTGTGTGAAGTCAGTGAGCCAAATGGAGTTGTTCTCCCACAAGAACCACTCGGCTGATTCTTCTTCAATATGCAATTCAGCAACATGCAGTGTTGCTTGATGGATTAGCTCTTACTGCAACATCTGCGTCTAGAGCCTTTGTATTTAGGGCTAGCTGAAAAGGGCTTTGGCGCTGAAGTGGTTTCTGAATGTGGAGTTGGTGGCATGTGAAACCCGCCTGTGGAGCCTTCGTTTGTGTGGGATGCTCACCAACCTGCCCTTCAGGACAATGCACTCAAAAGGCATTAAGCATAGTGTGTGAACACGTAGTTTGCTTGAGAGCTGCCTGTCAGCCTGATGGTGTGTGAAGTCAGTGAGCCAAATGGAGTTGTTCTCCCACAAGAACCACTCGGCTGATTCTTCTTCAATATGCAATTCAGCAACATGCAGTGTTGCTTGATCGAATTAGCTCTTACAGCAACATCTGCGTCTATAGCCTTTGTATTTAGGGCTAGCTGAAAAGGGCTTTGGCGCTGAAGTGGTTTCTGAATGTGGAGTTGGTGGCATGTGAAACCCGCCTGTGGAGCCTTCGTTTGCGTGGGATGCTCACCAACCTGCCCTTCAGGACAATGCACTCAAACGGCACTAAGCATAGTGTGTGAACACGTAGTTTGCTTGAGAGCTGCCTGTCAGCCTGCTGGTGTGTGAAGTCAGTGAGCCAAATGGAGTTGTTCTCCCACAAGAACCACTCGGCTGATTCTTCTTCAATATGCAATTCAGCAACATGCAGTGTTGCTTGATGGAATTAGCTCTTACAGCAACATCTGCATCTAGAGCCTTTGTATTTAGGGCTAGCTGAAAACGGCTTTGGCGCTGAAGAGGTTTCTGAATGTGGAGGCGGTGGCATGTGAAACCCGCCTGTGGAGCCTTCGTTTGTGTGGGATGCTCACCAAGCTGCCCTTCAGGACAATGCACTCAAGCAGCATTAACCATAGTGTGTGAACACGTAGTTTGCTTGAGAGCTGCCTGTCAGCCTGATGGTGTGTGAAGTCAGTGAGCCAAATGGAGTTGTTCTCCCACAAGAACCACTCGGCTGATTCTTCTTCAATATGCAATTCAGCAACATGCAGTGTTGCTTGATGGAATTAGCTCTTACAGCAACATCTGGGTCTAGAGCCTTTGTATTTAGGGCTAGCTGAAAACAGCTTTGGCGCTGAAGTGGTTTCTGAATGTGGAGTGGGTGGCATGTGAAACCCGCCTGTGGAGCCTTCGTTTGTGTGGGATGCTCACCAACCTGCCCTTCAGGACAATGCACTCAAGCGGCATTAACCATAGTGTGTGAACACATAGTTTGCTTGAGAGCTGCCTGTCAGCCTGATGGTGTGTGAAGTCAGTGAGCCAAATGGAGTTGTTCTCCCACAAGAACCACTCGGCTGATTCTTCTTCAATATGCAATTCAGCAACATGCAGTGTTGCTTGATGGAATTAGCTCTTACAGGCACATCTGCGTCTAGAGCCTTTGTATTTAGGGCTAGCTGAAAACGGCTTTGGCGCTGAAGTGGTTTCTGAATGTGGAGTTGGTGGCATGTGAAACCCGCCTGTGGAGCCTTCGTTTGTGTGGGATGCTCACCAAGCTGCCCTTCAGGACAATGCACTCAAAAGGCATTAAGCATAGTGTGTGAACACGTAGTTTGCTTGAGAGCTGCCTGTCAGCCTGCTGGTGTGTGAAGTCAGTGAGCCAAATGGAGTTGTTCTCCCACAAGAACCACTCGGCTGATTCTTCTTCAATATGCAATTCAGCAACATGCAGTGTTGCTTGATGGAATTAGCTCTTACAGCAACATCTGGGTCTAGAGCCTTTGTATTTAGGGCTAGCTGAAAACGGCTTTGGCGCTGAAGTGGTTTCTGAATGTGGAGTTGGTGGCATGTGAAACCCGCCTGTGGAGCCTTCGTTTGTGTGGGATGCTCACCAACCTGCCCTTCAGGACAATGCACTCAAGCGGCATTAACCATAGTGTGTGAACACATAGTTTGCTTGAGAGCTGCCTGTCAGCCTGATGGTGTGTGAAGTCAGTGAGCCAAATGGAGTTGTTCTCCCACAAGAACCACTCGGCTGATTCTTCTTCAATATGCAATTCAGCAACATGCAGTGTTGCTTGATGGAATTAGCTCTTACAGCAACATCTGGGTCTAGAGCCTTTGTATTTAGGGCTAGCTGAAAACGTCTTTGGCGCTGAAGTGGTTTCTGAATGTGGAGTGGGTGGCATGTGAAACCCGCCTGTGGAGCCTTCGTTTGTGTGGGATGCTCACCAACCTGCCCTTCAGGACAATGCACTCAAGCGGCATTAACCATAGTGTTGGAACACATAGTTTGCTTGAGAGCTGCCTGTCAGCCTGATGATGTGTGAAGTCAGTGAGCCAAATGGAGTTGTTCTCCCACAAGAACCACTCGGCTGATTCTTCTTCAATATGCAATTCAGCAACATGCAGTGTTGCTTGATGGAATTAGCTCTTACAGCAACATCTGCGTCTAGAGTCTTTGTATTTAGGGCTAGCTGAAAACGGCTTTGGCGCTGAAGTGGTTTCTGAATGTGGAGTTGGTGGCATGTGAAACCCGACCGGGGAGACTTCGTTTGTGTGGGATGCTCACCAAGCTGCCCTTCAGGACAATGCACTCAAACGGCATTAAGCATAGTGTGTGAACACGTAGTTTGCTTGAGAGCTGCCTGTCAGCCTGATGGTGTGTGAAGTCAGTGAGCCAAATGGAGCTGTTCTCTCACAAGAACCACTCCGCTGATTCTTCTTCAATATGCAATTCAGCAACATGCAGTGTTGCTTGATGGATTAGCTCTTACTGCAACATCTGCGTCTAGAGCCTTTGTATTTAGGGCTAGCTGAAAAGGGCTTTGGCGCTGAAGTGGTTTCTGAATGTGGAGTTGGTGGCATGTGAAACCCGCCTGTGGAGCCTTCGTTTGTGTGGGATGCTCACCAACCTGCCCTTCAGGACAATGCACTCAAACGGCATTAAGCATAGTGTGTGAACACGTAGTTTGCTTGAGAGCTGCCTGTCAGCCTGATGGTGTGTCAAGTGAGTGAGCCAAATGGAGTTGTTCTCCCACAAGAACCACTCGGCTGATTCTTCTTCAATATGCAATTCAGCAACATGCAGTGTTGCTTGATCGAATTAGCTCTTACAGCCACATCTGCGTCTATAGCCTTTGTATTTAGGGCTAGCTGAAAAGGGCTTTGGCGCTGAAGTGGTTTCTGAATGTGGATTTGGTGGCATGTGAAACCCGCCTGTGGAGCCTTCGTTTGCGTGGGATGCTCACCAACCTGCCCTTCAGGACAATGCACTCAAACGGCACTAAGCATAGTGTGTGAACACGTAGTTTGCTTGAGAGCTGCCTGTCAGCCTGCTGGTGTGTGAAGTCAGTGAGCCAAATGGAGTTGTTCTCCCACAAGAACCACTCGGCTGATTCTTCTTCAATATGCAATTCAGCAACATGCAGTGTTGCTTGATGGAATTAGCTCTTACAGCAACATCTGCGTCTACAGCCTTTGTATTTAGGGCTAGCTGAAAACGGCTTTGGCGCTGAAGTGGTTTCCAAATGTGGAGTTGGTGGCATGTGAAACCCGACCGGGGAGACTTCGTTTGTGTGGGATGCTCACCAAGCTGCCCTTCAGGACAATGCACTCAAACGGCATTAAGCATAGTGTGTGAACACGTAGTTTGCTTGAGAGCTGCGTGTCAGCCTGATGGTGTGTGAAGTCAGTGAGCCAAATGGAGCTGTTCTCTCACAAGAACCACTCCGCTGATTCTTCTTCAATATGCAATTCAGCAACATGCAGTGTTGCTTGATGGATTAGCTCTTACTGCAACATCTGCGTCTAGAGCCTTTGTATTTAGGGCTAGCTGAAAAGGGCTTTGGCGCTGAAGTGGTTTCTGAATGTGGAGTTGGTGGCATGTGAAACCCGCCTGTGGAGCCTTCGTTTGTGTGGGATGCTCACCAACCTGCCCTTCAGGACAATGCACTCAAACGGCATTAAGCATAGTGTGTGAACACGTAGTTTGCTTGAGAGCTGCCTGTCAGCCTGATGGTGTGTCAAGTGAGTGAGCCAAATGGAGTTGTTCTCCCACAAGAACCACTCGGCTGATTCTTCTTCAATATGCAATTCAGCAACATGCAGTGTTGCTTGATGGAATTAGCTCTTACAGCCACATCTGCGTCTAGAGCCTTTGTATTTAGGGCTAGCTGAAAAGGGCTTTGGCGCTGAAGTGGTTTCTGAATGTGGATTTGGTGGCATGTGAAACCCGCCTGTGGAGCCTTCGTTTGCGTGGGATGCTCACCAACCTGCCCTTCAGGACAATGCACTCAAACGGCACTAAGCATAGTGTGTGAACACGTAGTTTGCTTGAGAGCTGCCTGTCAGCCTGATGGTGTGTGAAGTCAGTGAGCCAAATGGAGTTGTTCTCCCACAAGAACCACTCGGCTGATTCTTCTTCAATATGCAATTCAGCAACATGCAGTGTTGCTTGATGGAATTAGCTCTTACAGCAACATCTGGGTCTAGAGCCTTTGTATTTAGGGCTAGCTGAAAACGGCTTTGGCGCTGAAGTGGTTTCCAAATGTGGAGTTGGTGGCATGTGAAACCCGCCTGTGGAGCCTTCGTTTGTTTGGATGCTCACCAACCTGCCCTTCAGGACAATGCACTCAAACGGCATTAAGCATAGTGTTGGAACACATAGTTTGCTTGAAGAGCTGCCTGTCAGCCTGATGGTGTGTGAAGTCAGTGAGCCAAATGGAGTTGTTCTCCCACAAGAACCACTCGGCTGATTCTTCTTCAATATGCAATTCAGCAACATGCAGTGTTGCTTGATGGAATTAGCTCTTACAGCAACATCTGCATCTAGAGCCTTTGTATTTAGGGCTAGCTGAAAAAGGCTTTGGCGCTGAAGTGGTTTCTGCATGTGGAGTTGGTGGCATGTGAAACCCACCTGTGGAGCCTTCGTTTGTGTGGGATGCTCACCAAGCTGCCCTTCAGGACAATGCACTCAAACGGCATTAAGCATAGTGTGTGAACACGTAGTTTGCTTGAGAGCTGCCTGTCAGCCTGATGGTGTGTGAAGTCAGTGAGCCAAATGGAGTTGTTCTCCCACAAGAACCACTCGGCTGATTCTTCTTCAATATGCAATTCAGCAACATGCAGTGTTGCTTGATGGAATTAGCTCTTACAGCATCATCTGCATCTAGAGCCTTTGTATTTAGGGCTAGCTGAAAAGGGCTTTGGCGCTGAAGTGGTTTCTGAATGTGGAGTTGGTGGCATGTGAAACCCGCCTGTGGAGCCTTCGTTTGTGTGGGATGCTCACCAACCTGCCCTTCAGGACAATGCACTCAAACGGCATTAAGCATAGTGTGTGAACACGTAGTTTGCTTGAGAGCTGCCTGTCAGACTGATGGTGTGTGAAGTCAGTGAGCCAAATGGAGTTGTTCTCCCACAAGAACCACTCGGCTGATTCTTCTTCAATATGCAATTCAGCAACATGCAGTGTTGCTTGATGGAATTAGCTCTTACAGCAACATCTGGGTCTAGAGCCTTTGTATTTAGGGCTAGCTGAAAACGGCTTTGGCGCTGAAGTGGTTTCTGAATGTGGAGTTGGTGGCATGTGAAACCCGCCTGTGGAGCCTTCGTTTGTGTGGGATGCTCACCAAGCTGCCCTTCAGGACAATGCACTCAAGCGGCATTAAGCATAGTGTGTGAACACATAGTTTGCTTGAGAGCTGCCTGTCAGCCTGATGCTGTGTGAAGTCAGTGAGCCAAATGGAGTTGTTCTCCCACAAGAACCACTCGGCTGATTCTTCTTCAATATGCAATTCAGCAACATGCAGTGTTGCTTGATGGAATTAGCTCTTACAGCAACATCTGCGTCTAGAGCCTTTGTATTTAGGGCTAGCTGAAAAGGGCTTTGGCGCTGAAGTGATTTCTGAATGTGGAGTTGGTGGCATGTGAAACCCGCCTGTGGAGCCTTCGTTTGTGTGGGATGCTCACCAACCTGCCCTTCAGGACAATGCACTCAAACGGCATTAAGCATAGTGTGTGAACCCGTAGTTTGCTTGAGAGCTGCCTGTCAGCCTGATGGTGTGTGAAGTCAGTGAGCCAAATGGAGCTGTTCTCTCACAAGAACCACTCCGCTGATTCTTCTTCAATATGCAATTCAGCAACATGCAGTGTTGCTTGATGGATTAGCTCTTACTGCAACATCTGCGTCTAGAGCCTTTGTATTTAGGGCTAGCTGAAAACGGCTTTGGCGCTGAAGTGGTTTCTGAATGTGGAGTTGGTGGCATGTGAAACCCGCCTGTGGAGCCTTCGTTTGTGTGGGATGCTCACCAACCTGCCCTTCAGGACAATGCACTCAAACGGCATTAAGCATTGTGTGTGAACACGTAGTTTGCTTGAGAGCTGCCTGTCAGCCTGATGGCGTGTCAAGTGAGTGAGCCAAATGGAGTTGTTCTCCCACAAGAACCACTCGGCTGATTCTTCTTCAATATGCAATTCAGCAACATGCAGTGTTGCTTGATGGAATTAGCTCTTACAGCCACATCTGCGTCTATAGCCTTTGTATTTAGGGCTAGCTGAAAAGGGTTTTGGCGCTGAAGTGGTTTCTGAATGTGGAGTTTGTGGCATGTGAAACCCGCCTGTGGAGCCTTCGTTTGCGTGGGATGCTCACCAAGCTGCCCTTCAGGACAATGCACTCAAACGGCACTAAGCATAGTGTGTGAACACGTAGTTTGCTTGAGAGCTGCCTGTCAGCCTGATGGTGTGTGAAGTCAGTGAGCCAAATGGAGTTGTTCTCCCACAAGAACCACTCGGCTGATTCTTCTTCAATATGCAATTCAGCAACATGCAGTGTTGCTTGATGGAATTAGCTCTTACAGCCACATCTGCGTCTAGAGCCTTTGTATTTAGGGCTAGCTGAAAAAGGCTTTGGCGCTGAAGTGGTTTCTGCATGTCGAGTTGGTGGCATGTGAAACCCACCTGGGGAGCCTTCGTTTGTGTGGGATGCTCACCAAGCTGCCCTTCAGGACAATGCACTCAAACGGCATTAAGCATAGTGTGTGAACACGTAGTTTGCTTGAGAGCTGCCTGTCAGCCTGATGGTGTGTGAAGTCAGTTAGCCAAATGGAGTTGTTCTCCCACAAGAACCACTCGGCTGATTCTTCTTCAATATGCAATTCAGCAAAATGCAGTGTTGCTTGATGGAATTAGCTCTTACAGCAACATCTACGTCCAGAGCCTTTGTATTTAGGGTTAGCTGAAAACGGCTTTGGCGCTGAAGTGGTTGCTGAATGTGGAGTTGGTGGCGTGTGAAACCCGTCTGTGGAGCCTTCGTTTGTTAGGATGCTCACCAAGCTGCCCTTCAGGACAATGCACTCAAACGGCATTAAGCATAGTGTGTGAATACGTAGTTTGCTTGAGAGCTGCCTGTCAGCCTGATGGTGTGTGAAGTCAGTGAGCCAAATAGAGTTGTTCTCCCACAAGGACCACTCGGCTGATTCTTCTTCAATATGCAATTCAGCAACATGCAGTGTTGCTTGATGGAATTAGCTCTTACAGCAACATCTGCATATAGAGCCTTTGTTTTTAGGGCTAGCTGAAAACGGCTTTGGCGCTGAAATGGTTTCTGAATGTGGAGTTGGTGGCATGTGAAACCCGTCTGTGGAGCCTTCATTTGTGAGGGATGCTCACCAAGCTGCCCTTCAGGACAATGCACTAAAACGGCATTAAGCATAGTGTGTGAACACGTAGTTTGCTTGAGAGCTGCCTGTCAGCCTGATGGTGTGCGAAGTCAGTGAGCCAAATGGAGTTGTTCTCCCACAAGAACCACTCGGCTGATTCTTCTTCAATATGCAATTCAGCAACATGCAGTGTTGCTTGATGGAATTAGCTCTTACAGCCACATCTGCGTCTAGAGCCTTTGTATTTAGGGCTAGCTGAAAACGGCTTTGGCGCTGAAGTGATTTCTGAATGTGGAGTTGGTGGCATGTGAAACCCGACCGGGGAGACTTCGTTTGTGTGGGATGCTCACCAAGCTGCCCTTCAGGACAATGCACTCAAACGGCATTAAGCATAGTGTGTGAACACGTAGTTTGCTTGAGAGCTGCCTATCAGCCTGATGGTGTGTGAAGTCAGTGAGCCAAATGGAGCTGTTCTCTCACAAGAACCACTCCGCTGATTCTTCTTCAATATGCAATTCAGCAACATGCAGTGTTGCTTGATGGATTAGCTCTTACTGCAACATCTGGGTCTAGAGCCTTTGTATTTAGGGCTAGCTGAAAACGGCTTTGGCGCTGAAGTGGTTTCTGAATGTGGAGTTGGTGGCATGTGAAACCCGCCTGTGGAGCCTTCGTTTGTGTGGGATGCTCACCAACCTGCCGTTCAGGACAATGCACTCAAACGGCATTTAGCATAGTGTGTGAACACGTAGTTTGCTTGAGAGCTGCCTGTCAGCCTGATGGTGTGTGAAGTCAGTGAGCCAAATAGAGTTGTTCTCCCACAAGAACCACTCGGCTGATTCTTCTTCAATATGCAATTCAGCAACATGCAGTGTTGCTTGATGGAATTAGCTCTTACAGCAACATCTGCGTCTAGAGCCTTTGTATTTAGGGCTAGCTGAAAACGGCTTTGGCGCTGAAGTGGTTTCTGAATGTGGAGTTGGTGGCATGTGAAACCCGCCTGTGGAGCCTTCGTTTGTGTGGGATGCTCACCAAGCTGCCCTTCAGGACAATGCACTCAAACGGCATTAGGCATAGTGTGTGAACACGTAGTTTGCTTGAGAGCTGCCTGTCAGCCTGATGGTGTGTGAAGTCAATGAGCCAAATGGAGTTGTTCTCCCACAAGAACCACTCGGCTGATTCTTCTTCAATATGCAATTCAGCAACATGCAGTGTTGCTTGATGGAATTAGCTCTTACAGCAACATCTGCATCTAGAGCCTTTGTATTTAGGGCTAGCTGAAAAGGGCTTTGGCGCTGAAGTTGTTTCTGAATGTGGAGTTGGTGGCATGTGAAACCCGCCTGTGGAGCCTTCGTTTGTGTGGGATGCTCACCAACCTGCCCTTCAGGACAATGCACTCAAACGGCATTAAGCATAGTGTGTGAACACGTAGTTTGCTTGAGAGCTGCCTGTGAGCCTGATGGTGTGTGAAGTCAGTGAGCCAAATGGAGTTGTTCTCCCACAAGAACCACTCGGCTGATTCTTCTTCAATATGCAATGCAGCAACATGCAGTGTTGCTTGATGGAATTAGCTCTTACAGCACCATCTGGGTCTAGAGCCTTTGTATTTAGGGCTAGCTGAAAAGGGCTTTGGCGCTGAAGTGGTTTCTGAATGTGGAGTTGGTGGCATGTGAAACCCGCCTGTGGAGCCTTCGTTTGTGTGGGATGCTCACCAAGCTGCCCTTCAGGACAATGCACTCAAGCGGCATTAAGCATAGTGTGTGAACACGTAGTTTGCTTGAGTGCTGCCTGTCAGCCTGATGGTGTGTGAAGTCAGTGAGCCAAATGGAGCTGTTCTCTCACAAGAACCACTCCGCTGATTCTTCTTCAATATGCAATTCAGCAACATGCAGTGTTGCTAGATGGAATTAGCTCTTACAGCAATATATGCGTCTAGAGCCTTTGTATTTAGGGTTAGCTGAAAAGGGCTTTGGCGCTGAAGTTGTTTCTGAATGTGGAGTTGGTGGCATGTGAAACCTGCCTTTGGAGCCTTCATTTGTGTGGGATGCTCAACTAACTGCCCTTCAGGACAATGCACTCAAACGGCATTAAGCATAGTGTGTGAACACGTAGTTAGCTTGAGAGCTGCCTGTCAGCCTGAGGGTATGTGAAGTCAGTAAGCCAAATGGAGTTGTTCTCCCACAAGAACCACTCTGCTGATTCTTCTTCAATATGCCATTCAGCAACATGCAGTGTTGCTTGATGGAATTAGCTCTTACAGCAACATCTGCGTCTAGAGCCTCTGTATTTAGGGCTAGCTGAAAACGGCTTTGGCGCTGAAGTGGTTTCTGAATGTGGAGTTGGTGGCATGTGAAACCCGCCTGTGGAGACTTCGTTTGTGTGGGATGCTCACCAAGCTGCCCTTCAGGACAATGCAGTCAAACGGCATAAAGCATAGTGTGTGAACACGTAGTTTGCTTGAGAGCTGCCTGTCAGCCTGATAGTGTGTGAAGTCAGTGAGCCAAATGGAGCTGTTCTCTCACAAGAACCACTCCGCTGATTCTTCTTCAATATGCAATTCAGCAACATGCAGTGTTGCTTGATGGAATTAGCTCTTACAGCAATATATGCGTCTAGAGCCTTTGTATTTAGGGCTAGCTGAAAAGGGCTTTGGCGCTGAAGTGGTTTCTGAATGTGGAGTTGGTGGCATGTGAAACCTGCCTGTGGAGCCTTCGTTTGTGTGGGATGCTCACCTAACTGCCCTTCAGGACAATGCACTCAAACGGCATTAAGCATAGTGTGTGAACACGTAGTTTGCTTGAGAGCTGCCTGTCAGCCTGAGGGTATGTGAAGTCAGTGAGCCAAATGGAGTTGTTCTCCCACAAGAATCACTCGGCTGATTCTTCTTCAATATGCAATTCAGCAACATGCAGTGTTGCTTGATGGAATTAGCTCTTACAGCAACATCTGGGTCTAGAGCCTTTGTATTTAGGGCTAGCTGAAAAGGGCTTTGGCGCTGAAGTGGTTTCTGAATGTGGAGTTGGTGGCATGTGAAACCCACCTGTGGAGCCTTCGTTTGTGTGGGATGCTCACCAACCTGCCCTTCAGGACAATGCACTCAAACGGCATTTAGCATAGTGTGTGAACACCTAGCTTGCTTGAGAGCTGCCTGTCAGCCTGATGGTGTGTGAAGTCAGTGAGCCAAATGGAGTTGTTCTCCCACAAGAACCACTCGGCTGATTCTTCTTCAATATGCAATTCAGCAACATGCAGTGTTGCTTGATGGAATTAGCCATTATAGCAACATCCTCGTCTAGAGCCTTTGTATTTAGAGCTAGCTGAAAACGGCTTTGGCGCTGAAGTGGTTTCTGAATGTGGAGTTGGTGGCATGTGAAACCCGCCTGTGGAGCCTTCGTTTGTGTGGGATGCTCACCAAGCTGCCCTTCAGGACAATGCACTCAAACGGCACTAAGCATAGTGTGTGAACACGTAGTTTGCTTGAGAGCTGCCTGTCAGCCTGATGCTGTGTGAAGTCAGTGAGCCAAATGGAGTTGTTCTCCCACAAGAACCACTCGGCTGATTTTTCTTCAATATGCAATTCAGCAACATGCAGTGTTGCTTGATGGAATTAGCTCTTACAACAACATCTGCGTCTAGAGCCTTTGTATTTAGGGCTAGCTGAAAAGGGCTTTGGCGCTGAAGTGGTTTCTGAATGTGGAGTTGGTGGCATGTGAAATCCGTCTGTGGAGCCTTCGTTTGTTTGGATGCTCACCAACCTGCCCTTCAGGACAATGCACTCAAACGGCATTTAGCATAGTGTTGGAACACATAGTTTGCTTGAGAGCTGCCTGTCAGCCTGATGGTGTGTGAAGTCAGTGAGCCAAATGGAGTTGTTCTCCCACAAGAACCACTCGGCTGATTCTTCTTCAATATGCAATTCAGCAACATGCAGTGTTGCTTGATGAAATTAGCTCTAACAGCAACATCTGCGTCTAGAGCCTTTGTATTTAGGGCTAGCTGAAAACGGCTTTGGCGCTGAAGTGGTTTCTGAATGTGGAGTTGGTGGCATGTGAAACCCGCCTGTGGAGCCTTCGTTTGTGTGGGATGCTCACCAAGCTGCCCTTCAGGACAATGCACTCAAACGGCATTAAGCATAGTGTGTGAACACGTAGTTTGCTTGAGAGCTGCCTGTGAGCCTGATGGTGTGTGAAGTCAGTGAGCCAAATGGAGTTGTTCTACCACAAGAACCACTCGGCTGATTCTTCTTCAATATGCAATTCAGCAACATGCAGTGTTGCTGGATGGAATTAGCTCTTACAGCAACATCTGCGTCTAGAGCCTTTGTATTTAGGGCTAGCTGAAAACGGCTTTGGCGCTGAAGTGGTTTCTGAATGTGGAGTTGGTGGCATGTGAAACCCGCCTGTGGAGCCTTCGTTTGTGTGGGATGCTCACCAAACTGCCCTTCAGGACAATGCACTCAAACGGCATTAAGCATAGTGTGTGAACACGTAGTTTGCTTGAGAGCTGCCTGTCAGCCTGATGGTGTGTGAAGTCAGTGAGCCAAATGGAGTTGTTCTCCCACAAGAACCACTCGGCTGATTCTTCTTCAATATGCAATTCAGCAACATGCAGTGTTGCTGGATGGAATTAGCTCTTACAGCAACATCTGCATCTAGAGCCTTTGTATTTAGGGCTAGCTGAAAAGGGCTTTGGCGCTGAAGTGGTTTCTGAATGTGGAGTTGGTGGCATGTGAAACCCGCCTGTGGAGCCTTCGTTTGTGTGGGATGCTCACCAAGCTGCCCTTCAGGACAATGCACTCAAACGGCATTAAGCATAGTGTGTGAACACGTAGTTTGCTTGAGAGCTGCCTGTCAGCCTGATGGTGTGTGAAGTCAGTGAGCCAAATGGAGTTGTTCTCCCACAAGAACCACTCGGCTGATTCTTCTTCAATATGCAATTCAGCAACATGCAGTGTTGCTTGATGGAATTAGCTCTTACAGCAACATCTGCATCTAGAGCCTTTGTATTTAGGGCTAGCTGAAAAAGGCTTTGGCGCTGAAGTGGTTTCTGCATGTCGAGTTGGTGGCATGTGAAACCCACCTGTGGAGCCTTCGTTTGTGTGGGATGCTCACCAAGCTGCCCTTCAGGACAATGCACTCAAACGGCATTAAGCATAGTGTGTGAACACGTAGTTTGCTTGAGAGCTGCCTGTCAGCCTGATGGTGTGTGAAGTCAGTGAGCCAAATGGAGTTGTTCTCCCACAAGAACCACTCCGCTGATTCTTCTTCAATATGCAATTCAGCAACATGCAGTGTTGCTTGATGGAATTAGCTCTTACAGCAACATCTACGTCTAGAGCCTCTGTATTTAGGGTTAGCTGAAAACGGCTTTGGCGCTGAAGTGGTTTCTGAATGTGGAGTTGGTGGCATGTGAAACCCGTCTGTGGAGCCTTCGTTTGTTAGGATGCTCACCAAGCTGCCCTTCAGGACAATGCACTCAAACGGCATTAAGCATAGTGTGTGAACACGTAGTTTGCTTGAGAGCTGCCTGTCAGCCTGATGGTGTGTGAAGTCAGTGAGCCAAATAGAGTTGTTCTCCCACAAGAACCACTCGGCTGATTCTTCTTCAATATGCAATTCAGCAACATGCAGTGTTGCTTGATGGAATTAGCTCTTACAGCAAGATCTGCATATAGAGCCTTTGTTTTTAGGGCTAGCTGAAAATGGCTTTGGCGCTGAAATGGTTTCTGAATGTGGAGTTGGTGGCATGTGAAACCCGGCTGTGGAGCCTTCATTTGTGAGGGATGCTCACCAAGCTGCCCTTCAGGACAATGCACTCAAACGGCATTAAGCATAGTGTGTGAACACGTAGTTTGCTTGAGAGCTGCCTGTCAGCCTGATGGTGTGCGAAGTCAGTGAGCCAAATGGAGTTGTTCTCCCACAAGAACCACTCGGCTGATTCTTCTTCAATATGCAATTCAGCAACATGCAGTGTTGCTTGATGGAATTAGCTCTTACAGCAACATCTGCGTCTAGAGTCTTTGTATTTAGGGCTAGCTGAAAACGGCTTTGGCGCTGAAGTGGTTTCTGAATGTGGAGTTGGTGGCATGTGAAACCCGACCGGGGAGACTTCGTTTGTGTGGGATGCTCACCAAGCTGCCCCTCAGGACAATGCACTCAAACGGCATTAAGCATAGTGTGTGAACACGTAGTTTGCTTGAGAGCTGCCTATCAGCCTGATGGTGTGTGAAGTCAGTGAGCCAAATGGAGCTGTTCTCTCACAAGAACCACTCCGCTGATTCTTCTTCAATATGCAATTCAGCAACATGCAGTGTTGCTTGATGGATTAGCTCTTACTGCAACATCTGGGTCTAGAACCTTTGTATTTAGGGCTAGCTGAAAACGGCTTTGGCGCTGAAGTGGTTTCTGAATGTGGAGTTGGTGGCATGTGAAACCCGCCTGTGGAGCCTTCGTTTGTGTGGGATGCTCACCAACCTGCCCTTCAGGACAATGCACTCAAACGGCACTAAGCATAGTGTGTGAACACGTAGTTTGCTTGAGAGCTGCCTGTCAGCCTGATGCTGTGTGAAGTCAGTGAGCCAAATGGAGTTGTTCTCCCACAAGAACCACTCGGCTGATTCTTCTTCAATATGCAATTCAGCAACATGCAGTGTTGCTTGATGGAATTAGCTCTTACAGCAACATCTGCGACTAGAGCCTTTGTATTTAGGGCTAGCTGAAAACGGCTTTGGCGCTGAAGTGGTTTGTGAATGTGGAGTTGGTGGCATGTGAAACCCGCCTGTGGAGCCTTCGTTTGTGTGGGATGCTCACCAACCTGCCGTTCAGGACAATGCACTCAAACGGCATTTAGCATAGTGTGTGAACACGTAGTTTGCTTGAGAGGTGCCTGTCAGCCTGCTGGTGTGTGAAGTCAGTGAGCCAAATAGAGTTGTTCTCCCACAAGAACCACTCGGCTGATTCTTCTTCAATATGCAATTCAGCAACATGCAGTGTTGCTTGATGGAATTAGCTCTTACAGCAACATCTGCGTCTAGAGCCTTTGTATTTAGGGCTAGCTGAAAACGGCTTTGGCGCTGAAGTGGTTTCTGAATGTGGAGTTGGTGGCATGTGAAACCCGCCTGTGGAGCCTTCGTTTGTGTGGGATGCTCACCAAGCTGCCCTTGAGGACAATGCACTCAAACGGCATTAAGCATAGTGTGTGAACACGTAGTTTGCTTGAGAGCTGCCTGTCAGCCTGATGCTGTGTGAAGTCAGTGAGCCAAATGGAGTTGTTCTCCCACAAGAACCACTCGGCTGATTCTTCTTCAATATGCAATTCAGCAACATGCAGTGTTGCTTGATGGAATTAGCTCTTACAGCACCATCTGGGTCTAGAGCCTTTGTATTTAGGGCTAGCTGAAAAGGGCTTTGGCGCTGAAGTGGTTTCTGAATGTGGAGTTGGTGGCATGTGAAACCCGCCTGTGGAGCCTTCGTTTGTGTGGGATGCTCACCAACCTGCCCTTCAGGACAATGCACTCAAAAGGCATTTAGCATAGTGTGTGAACACGTAGTTTGCTTGAGAGCTGCCTGTCAGCCTGATGGTGTGTGAAGTCAGTGAGCCAAATGGAGTTGTTCTCCCACAAGAACCACTCGGCTGATTCTTCTTCAATATGCAATTCAGCAACATGCAGTGTTGCTTGATGGAATTAGCTCTTAAAGCACCATCTGCGTCTAGAGTCTTTGTATTTAGGGCTAGCTGAAAAGGGCTTTGGCGCTGAAGTGGTTTGTGAATGTGGAGTTGGTGGCATGTGAAACCCGCCTGTGGAGCCTTCGTTTGTGTGGGATGCTCACCAACCTGCCCTTCAGGACAATGCACTCAAACGGCATTAAGCATTGTGTGTGAACACGTAGTTTGCTTGAGAGCTGCCTGTCAGCCTGATGGTGTGTGAAGTCAGTGAGCCAAATGGAGTTGTTCTCCCACAAGAACCACTCGGCTGATTCTTCTTCAATATGCAATTCAGCAACATGCAGTGTTGCTTGATGGAATTAGCTCTTAAAGCACCATCTGCGTCTAGAGTCTTTGTATTTAGGGCTAGCTGAAAACGGCTTTGGCGCTGAAGTGGTTTCTGAATGTGGAGTTGGTGGCATGTGAAACCCGCCTGTGGAGCCTTCGTTTGTGTGGGATGCTCACCAACCTGCCCTTCAGGACAATGCACTCAAACGGCATTAAGCATTGTGTGTGAACACGTAGTTTGCTTGAGAGCTGCCTGTCAGCCTGATGGTGTGTGAAGTCAGTGAGCCAAATGGAGTTGTTCTCCCACAAGAACCACTCGGCTGATTCTTCTTCAATATGCAATTCAGCAACATGCAGTGTTGCTTGATGGAATTAGCTCTTACAGCAACATCTGCGTCTAGAGCCTTTGTATTTAGGGCTAGCTGAAAACGGCTTTGGCGCTGAAGTGGTTTCTGAATGTGGAGTTGGTGGCATGTGAAACCCGCCTGTGGAGCCTTCGTTTGTGTGGGATGCTCACCAAGCTGCCCTTCAGGACAATGCACTCAAACGGCATTAAGCATAGTGTGTGAACACGTAGTTTGCTTGAGTGCTGCCTGTCAGCCTGATGGTGTGTGAAGTCAGTGAGCCAAATGGAGCTGTTCTCTCACAAGAACCACTCCGCTGATTCTTCTTCAATATGCAATTCAGCAACATGCAGTGTTGCTAGATGGAATTAGCTCTTACAGCAATATATGCGTCTAGAGCCTTTGTATTTAGGGCTAGCTGAAAAGGGCTTTGGCGCTGAAGTGGTTTCTGAATGTGGAGTTGGTGGCATGTGAAACCTGCCTGTGGAGCCTTCATTTGTGTGGGATGCTCAAATAACTGCCCTTCAGGACAATGCACTCAAACGGCATTAAGCATAGTGTGTGAACACGTAGTTTGCTTGAGAGCTGCCTGTCAGCCTGAGGGTATGTGAAGTCAGTGAGCCAAATGGAGTTGTTCTCCCACAAGAACCACTCGGCTGATTCTTCTTCAATATGCCATTCAGCAACATGCAGTGTTGCTTGATGGAATTAGCTCTTACAGCAACATCTGCGTCTAGAGCCTCTGTATTTAGGGCTAGCTGAAAACGGCTTTGGCGCTGAAGTGGTTTCTGAATGTGGAGTTGGTGGCATGTGAAACCCGCCTGTGGAGACTTCGTTTGTGTGGGATGCTCACCAAGCTGCCCTTCAGGACAATGCAGTCAAACGGCATAAAGCATAGTGTGTGAACACGTAGTTTGCTTGAGAGCTGCCTGTCAGCCTGATAGTGTGTGAAGTCAGTGAGCCAAATGGAGCTGTTCTCTCACAAGAACCACTCCGCTGATTCTTCTTCAATATGCAATTCAGCAACATGCAGTGTTGCTTGATGGAATTAGCTCTTACAGCAATATATGCGTCTAGAGCCTTTGTATTTAGGGCTAGCTGAAAAGGGCTTTGGCGCTGAAGTGGTTTCTGAATGTGGAGTTGGTGGCATGTGAAACCTGCCTGTGGAGCCTTCGTTTGTGTGGGATGCTCACTTAACTGCCATTCAGGACAATGCACTCAAACGGCATTAAGCATAGTGTGTGAACACGTAGTTTGCTTGAGAGCTGCCTGTCAGCCTGAGGGTATGTGAAGTCAGTGAGCCAAATGGAGTTGTTCTCCCACAAGAATCACTCGGCTGATTCTTCTTCAATATGCAATTCAGCAACATGCAGTGTTGCTTGATGGAATTAGCTCTTACAGCAACATCTGGGTCTAGAGCCTTTGTATTTAGGGCTAGCTGAAAAGGGCTTTGGCGCTGAAGTGGTTTCTGAATGTGGAGTTGGTGGCATGTGAAACCCACCTGTGGAGCCTTCGTTTGTGTGGGATGCTCACCAACCTGCCCTTCAGGACAATGCAATCAAACGGCATTTAGCATAGTGTGTGAACACCTAGCTTGCTTGAGAGCTGCCTGTCAGCCTGATGGTGTGTGAAGTCAGTGAGCCAAATGGAGTTGTTCTCCCACAAGAACCACTCGGCTGATTCTTCTTCAATATGCAATTCAGCAACATGCAGTGTTGCTTGATGGAATTAGCCATTATAGCAACATCCTCGTCTAGAGCCTTTGTATTTAGAGCTAGCTGAAAACGGCTTTGGCGCTGAAGTGGTTTCTGAATGTGGAGTTGGTGGCATGTGAAACCCACCTGTGGAGCCTTCGTTTGTGTGGGATGCTCACCAAGCTGCCCTTCAGGACAATGCACTCAAACGGCACTAAGCATAGTGTGTGAACACGTAGTTTGCTTGAGAGCTGCCTGTCAGCCTGATGGTGTGTGAAGTCAGTGAGCCAAATGGAGTTGTTCTCCCACAAGAACCACTCGGCTGATTCTTCTTCAATATGCAATTCAGCAACATGCAGTGTTGCTTGATGGAATTAGCTCTTACAGCACCATCTGCGTCTAGAGCCTTTGTATTTAGGGCTAGCTGAAAAGGGCTTTGGCGCTGAAGTGGTTTCTGAATGTGGAGTTGGTGGCATGTGAAACCCGCCTGTGGAGCCTTCGTTTGTGTGGGATACTCACCAAGCTGCCCTTCAGGACAATGCACTCAATCGGCATTAAGCATAGTGTGTGAACACGTAGTTTGCTTGAGTGCTGCCTGTCAGCCTGATGGTGTGTGAAGTCAGTGAGCCAAATGGAGCTGTTCTCTCACAAGAACCACTCCGCTGATTCTTCTTCAATATGCAATTCAGCAACATGCAGTGTTGCTAGATGGAATTAGCTCTTACAGCAATATATGCGTCTAGAGCCTTTGTATTTAGGGCTAGCTGAAAAGGGCTTTGGCGCTGAAGTGGTTTCTGAATGTGGAGTTGGTGGCATGTGAAACCTGCCTGTGGAGCCTTCATTTGTGTGGGATGCTCAACTAACTGCCCTTCAGGACAATGCACTCAAACGGCATTAAGCATAGTGTGTGAACACGTAGTTTGCTTGAGAGCTGCCTGTCAGCCTGATGCTCTGTGAAGTCAGTGAGCCAAATGGAGTTGTTCTCCCACAAGAACCACTCGGCTGATTCTTCTTCAATATGCCATTCAGCAACATGCAGTGTTGCTTGATGGAATTAGCTCTTACAGCAACATCTGCGTCTAGAGCCTCTGTATTTAGGGCTAGCTGAAAACGGCTTTGGCGCTGAAGTGGTTTCTGAATGTGGAGTTGGTGGCATGTGAAACCCGCCTGTGGAGACTTCGTTTGTGTGGGATGCTCACCAAGCTGCCCTTCAGGACAATGCAGTCAAACGGCATAAAGCATAGTGTGTGAACACGTAGTTTGCTTGAGAGCTGCCTGTCAGCCTGAGGGTATGTGAAGTCAGTGAGCCAAATGGAGCTGTTCTCTCACAAGAACCACTCCGCTGATTCTTCTTCAATATGCAATTCAGCAACATGCAGTGTTGCTTGATGGAATTAGCTCTTACAGCAATATATGCGTCTAGAGCCTTTGTATTTAGGGCTAGCTGAAAAGGGCTTTGGCGCTGAAGTGGTTTCTGAATGTGGAGTTGGTGGCATGTGAAACCTGCCTGTGGAGCCTTCGTTTGTGTGGGATGCTCACCTAACTGCCCTTCAGGACAATGCACTCAAACGGCATTAAGCATAGTGTGTGAACACGTAGTTTGCTTGAGAGCTGCCTGTCAGCCTGAGGGTATGTGAAGTCAGTGAGCCAAATGGAGTTGTTCTCTCACAAGAATCACTCGGCTGATTCTTCTTCAATATGCAATTCAGCAACATGCAGTGTTGCTTGACGGAATTAGCTCTTACAGCAACATCTGGGTCTAGAGCCTTTGTATTTAGGGCTAGCTGAAAAGGGCTTTGGCGCTGAAGTGGTTTCTGAATGTGGAGTTGGTGGCATGTGAAACCTGCCTGTGGAGCCTTCGTTTGTGTGGGATGCTCACCAACCTGCCCTTCAGGACAATGCACTCAAACGGCATTTAGCATAGTGTGTGAACACCTAGCTTGCTTGAGAGCTGCGTGTCAGCCTGATGGTGTGTGAAGTCAGTGAGCCAAATGGAGTTGTTCTCCCACAAGAACCACTCGGCTGATTCTTCTTCAATATGCAATTCAGCAGCATGCAGTGTTGCTTGATGGAATTAGCCATTATAGCAACATCCTCGTCTAGAGCCTTTGTATTTAGAGCTAGCTGAAAAGGGCTTTGGCGCTGAAGTGGTTTCTGAATGTGGAGTTGGTGGCATGTGAAACCCACCTGTGGAGCCTTCGTTTGTGTGGGATGCTCACCAAGCTGCCCTTCAGGACAATGCACTCAAACGGCACTAAGCATAGTGTGTGAACACGTAGTTTGCTTGAGAGCTGCCTGTCAGCCTGATGCTGTGTGAAGTCAGTGAGCCAAATGGAGTTGTTCTCCCACAAGAACCACTCGGCTGATTCTTCTTCAATATGCAATTCAGCAACATGCAGTGTTGCTTGATGGAATTAGCTCTTACAGCAACATCTGCGTCTAGAGCCTTTGTATTTAGGGCTAGCTGAAAAGGGCTTTGGCGCTGAAGTGGTTTCTGAATGTGGAGTTGGTGGCATGTGAAACCCGTCTGTGGAGCCTTCGTTTGTTTGGATGCTCACCAACCTGCCCTTCAGGACAATGCACTCAAACGGCATTTAGCATAGTGTTGGAACACATAGTTTGCTTGAGAGCTGCCTGTCAGCCTGATGGTGTGTGAAGTCAGTGAGCCAAATGGAGTTGTTCTCCCACAAGAACCACTCGGCTGATTCTTCTTCAATATGCAATTCAGCAACATGCAGTGTTGCTTGATGAAATTAGCTCTTACAGCAACATCTGCGTCTAGAGCCTTTGTATTTAGGGCTAGCTGAAAACGGCTTTGGCGCTGAAGTGGTTTCTGAATGTGGAGTTGGTGGCATGTGAAACCCGCCTGTGGAGCCTTCGTTTGTGTGGGATGCTCACCAAGCTGCCCTTCAGGACAATGCACTCAAACGGCATTAAGCATAGTGTGTGAACACGTAGTTTGCTTGAGAGCTGCCTGTCAGCCTGATGGTGTGTGAAGTCAGTGAGCCAAATGGAGTTGTTCTCCCACAAGAACCACTCGGCTGATTCTTCTTCAATATGCAATTCAGCAACATGCAGTGTTGCTTGATGGAATTAGCTCTTACAGCAACATCTGCGTCTACAGCCTTTGTATTTAGGGCTAGCTGAAAAGGGCTTTGGCGCTGAAGTGGTTTCTGAATGTGGAGTTGGTGGCATGTGAAACCCGCCTGTGGAGCCTTCGTTTGTGTGGGATGCTCACCAAGCTGCCCTTCAGGACAATGCACTCAATCGGCATTAAGCATAGTGTGTGAACACGTAGTTTGCTTGAGTGCTGCCTGTCAGCCTGATGGTGTGTGAAGTCAGTGAGCCAAATGGAGCTGTTCTCTCACAAGAACCACTCCGCTGATTCTTCTTCAATATGCAATTCAGCAACATGCAGTGTTGCTAGATGGAATTAGCTCTTACAGCAATATATGCGTCTAGAGCCTTTGTATTTAGGGCTAGCTGAAAAGGGCTTTGGCGCTGAAGTGGTTTCTGAATGTGGAGTTGGTGGCATGTGAAACCTGCCTGTGGAGCCTTCATTTGTGTGGGATGCTCAACTAACTGCCCTTCAGGACAATGCACTCAAACGGCATTAAGCATAGTGTGTGAACACGTAGTTTGCTTGAGAGCTGCCTGTCAGCCTGAGGGTATGTGAAGTCAGTGAGCCAAATGGAGTTGTTCTCCCACAAGAACCACTCGGCTGATTCTTCTTCAATATGCCATTCAGCAACATGCAGTGTTGCTTGATGGAATTAGCTCTTACAGCAACATCTGCGTCTAGAGCCTCTGTATTTAGGGCTAGCTGAAAACGGCTTTGGCGCTGAAGTGTTTTCTGAATGTGGAGTTGGTGGCATGTGAAACCCGCCTGTGGAGACTTCGTTTGTGTGGGATGCTCACCAAGCTGCCCTTCAGGACAATGCAGTCAAACGGCATAAAGCATAGTGTGTGAACACGTAGTTTGCTTGAGAGCTGCCTGTCAGCCTGATAGTGTGTGAAGTCAGTGAGCCAAATGGAGCTGTTCTCTCACAAGAACCACTCCGCTGATTCTTCTTCAATATGCAATTCAGCAACATGCAGTGTTGCTTGATGGAATTAGCTCTTACAGCAACATCTGGGTCTAGAGCCTTTGTATTTAGGGCTAGCTGAAAAGGGCTTTGGCGCTGAAGTGGTTTCTGAATGTGGAGTTGGTGGCATGTGAAACCCACCTGTGGAGCCTTCGTTTGTGTGGGATGCTCACCAACCTGCCCTTCAGGACAATGCACTCAAACGGCATTTAGCATAGTGTGTGAACACCTAGCTTGCTTGAGAGCTGCGTGTCAGCCTGATGGTGTGTGAAGTCAGTGAGCCAAATGGAGTTGTTCTCCCACAAGAACCACTCGGCTGATTCTTCTTCAATATGCAATTCAGCAACATGCAGTGTTGCTTGATGGAATTAGCCATTATAGCAACATCCTCGTCTAGAGCCTTTGTATTTAGAGCTAGCTGAAAAGGGCTTTGGCGCTGAAGTGGTTTCTGAATGTGGAGTTGGTGGCATGTGAAACCCACCTGTGGAGCCTTCGTTTGTGTGGGATGCTCACCAAGCTGCCCTTCAGGACAATGCACTCAAACGGCACTAAGCATAGTGTGTGAACACGTAGTTTGCTTGAGAGCTGCCTGTCAGCCTGATGCTGTGTGAAGTCAGTGAGCCAAATGGAGTTGTTCTCCCACAAGAACCACTCGGCTGATTCTTCTTCAATATGCAATTCAGCAACATGCAGTGTTGCTTGATGGAATTAGCTCTTACAGCAACATCTGCGTCTAGAGCCTTTGTATTTAGGGCTAGCTGAAAAGGGCTTTGGCGCTGAAGTGGTTTCTGAATGTGGAGTTGGTGGCATGTGAAACCCGTCTGTGGAGCCTTCGTTTGTTTGGATGCTCACCAACCTGCCCTTCAGGACAATGCACTCAAACGGCATTTAGCATAGTGTTGGAACACATAGTTTGCTTGAGAGCTGCCTGTCAGCCTGATGGTGTGTGAAGTCAGTGAGCCAAATGGAGTTGTTCTCCCACAAGAACCACTCGGCTGATTCTTCTTCAATATGCAATTCAGCAACATGCAGTGTTGCTTGATGAAATTAGCTCTTACAGCAACATCTGCGTCTAGAGCCTTTGTATTTAGGGCTAGCTGAAAACGGCTTTGGCGCTGAAGTGGTTTCTGAATGTGGAGTTGGTGGCATGTGAAACCCGCCTGTGGAGCCTTCGTTTGTGTGGGATGCTCACCAAGCTGCCCTTCAGGACAATGCACTCAAACGGCATTAAGCATAGTGTGTGAACACGTAGTTTGCTTGAGAGCTGCCTGTCAGCCTGATGGTGTGTGAAGTCAGTGAGCCAAATGGAGTTGTTCTCCCACAAGAACCACTCGGCTGATTCTTCTTCAATATGCAATTCAGCAACATGCAGTGTTGCTTGATGGAATTAGCTCTTACAGCAACATCTGCGTCTACAGCCTTTGTATTTAGGGCTAGCTGAAAAGGGCTTTGGCGCTGAAGTGGTTTCTGAATGTGGAGTTGGTGGCATGTGAAACCCTTCTGTGGAGCCTTCGTTTGTGTGGGATGCTCACCAAACTGCCCTTCAGGACAATGCACTCAAACGGCATTAAGCATAGTGTGTGAACACGTAGTTTGCTTGAGAGCTGCCTGTCAGCCTGATGGTGTGTGAAGTCAGTGAGCCAAATGGAGTTGTTCTCCCACAAGAACCACTCGGCTGATTCTTCTTCAATATGCAATTCAGCAACATGCAGTGTTGCTGGATGGAATTAGCTCTTACAGCAACATCTGCATCTAGAGCCTTTGTATTTAGGGCTAGCTGAAAACGGCTTTGGCGCTGAAGTGGTTTCTGAATGTGGAGTTGGTGGCATGTGAAACCCGCCTGTGGAGCCTTCGTTTGTGTGGGATGCTCACCAAGCTGCCCTTCAGGACAATGCACTCAAACGGCATTAAGCATAGTGTGTGAACACGTAGTTTGCTTGAGAGCTGCCTGTCAGCCTGATGGTGTGTGAAGTCAGTGAGCCAAATGGAGTTGTTCTCCCACAAGAACCACTCGGCTGATTCTTCTTCAATATGCAATTCAGCAACATGCAGTGTTGCTTGATGGAATTAGCTCTTACAGCAACATCTGCGTCTACAGCCTTTGTATTTAGGGCTAGCTGAAAATGGCTTTGGCGCTGAAGTGGTTTCTGAATGTGGAGTTGGTGGCATGTGAAACCCGCCTGTGGAGCCTTCGTTTGTGTGGGATGCTCACCAAGCTGCCCTTCAGGACAATGCACTCAATCGGCATTAAGCATAGTGTGTGAACACGTAGTTTGCTTGAGTGCTGCCTGTCAGCCTGATGGTGTGTGAAGTCAGTGAGCCAAATGGAGCTGTTCTCTCACAAGAACCACTCGGCTGATTCTTCTTCAATATGCAATTCAGCAACATGCAGTGTTGCTAGATGGAATTAGCTCTCACAGCAATATATGCGTCTAGAGCCTTTGTATTTAGGGCTAGCTGAAAAGGGCTTTGGCGCTGAAGTGGTTTCTGAATGTGGAGTTGGTGGCATGTGAAACCTGCCTGTGGAGCCTTCATTTGTGTGGGATGCTCAACTAACTGCCCTTCAGGACAATGCACTCAAACGGCATTAAGCATAGTGTGTGAACACGTAGTTTGCTTGAGAGCTGCCTGTCAGCCTGAGGGTATGTGAAGTCAGTGAGCCAAATGGAGTTGTTCTCCCACAAGAACCACTCGGCTGATTCTTCTTCAATATGCAATTCAGCAACATGCAGTGTTGCTTGATGGAATTAGCTCTTACAGCAACATCTGCGTCTAGAGCCTCTGTATTTAGGGCTAGCTGAAAAGGGCTTTGGCGCTGAAGTGGTTTCTGAATGTGGAGTTGGTGGCATGTGAAACCCGCCTGTGGAGACTTCGTTTGTGTGGGATGCTCACCAAGCTGCCCTTCAGGACAATGCAGTCAAACGGCATAAAGCATAGTGTGTGAACACGTAGTTTGCTTGAGAGCTGCCTGTCAGCCTGATAGTGTGTGAAGTCAGTGAGCCAAATGGAGCTGTTCTCTCACAAGAACCACTCCGCTGATTCTTCTTCAATATGCAATTCAGCAACATGCAGTGTTGCTTGATGGAATTAGCTCTTACAGCAATATATGCGTCTAGAGCCTTTGTATTTAGGGCTAGCTGAAAAGGGCTTTGGCGCTGAAGTGGTTTCTGAATGTGGAGTTGGTGGCATGTGAAACCTGCCTGTGGAGCCTTCGTTTGTGTGGGATGCTCACCTAACTGCCCTTCAGGACAATGCACTCAAACGGCATTAAGCATAGTGTGTGAACACGTAGTTTGCTTGAGAGCTGCCTGTCAGCCTGAGGGTATGTGAAGTCAGTGAGCCAAATGGAGTTGTTCTCCCACAAGAATCACTCGGCTGATTCTTCTTCAATATGCAATTCAGCAACATGCAGTGTTGCTTGATGGAATTAGCTCTTACAGCAACATCTGGGTCTAGAGCCTTTGTATTTAGGGCTAGCTGAAAAGGGCTTTGGCGCTGAAGTGGTTTCTGAATGTGGAGTTGGTGGCATGTGAAACCCACCTGTGGAGCCTTCGTTTGTGTGGGATGCTCACCAACCTGCCCTTCAGGACAATGCACTCAAACGGCACTAAGCATAGTGTGTGAACACGTAGTTTGCTTGAGAGCTGCCTGTCAGCCTGATGCTGTGTGAAGTCAGTGAGCCAAATGGAGTTGTTCTCCCACAAGAACCACTCGGCTGATTCTTCTTCAATATGCAATTCAGCAACATGCAGTGTTGCTTGATGGAATTAGCTCTTACAGCAACATCTGCGTCTAGAGCCTTTGTATTTAGGGCTAGCTGAAAAGGGCTTTGGCGCTGAAGTGGTTTCTGAATGTGGAGTTGGTGGCATGTGAAACCCGTCTGTGGAGCCTTCGTTTGTTTGGATGCTCACCAACCTGCCCTTCAGGACAATGCACTCAAACGGCATTTAGCATAGTGTTGGAACACATAGTTTGCTTGAGAGCTGCCTGTCAGCCTGATGGTGTGTGAAGTCAGTGAGCCAAATGGAGTTGTTTTCCCACAAGAACCACTCGGCTGATTCTTCTTCAATATGCCATTCAGCAACATGCAGTGTTGCTTGATGAAATTAGCTCTTACAGCAACATCTGCGTCTAGAGCCTTTGTATTTAGGGCTAGCTGAAAACGGCTTTGGCGCTGAAGTGGTTTCTGAATGTGGAGTTGGTGGCATGTGAAACCCGCCTGTGGAGCCTTCGTTTGTGTGGGATGCTCACCAAGCTGCCCTTCAGGACAATGCACTCAAACGGCATTAAGCATAGTGTGTGAACACGTAGTTTGCTGGAGAGCTGCCTGTCAGCCTGATGGTGTGTGAAGTCAGTGAGCCAAATGGAGTTGTTCTCCCACAAGAACCACTCGGCTGATTCTTCTTCAATATGCAATTCAGCATCATGCAGTGTTGCTGGATGGAATTAGCTCTTACAGCAACATCTGCGTCTACAGCCTTTGTATTTAGGGCTAGCTGAAAAGGGCTTTGGCGCTGAAGTGGTTTCTGAATGTGGAGTTGGTGGCATGTGAAACCCGCCTGTGGAGCCTTCGTTTGTGTGGGATGCTCACCAAGCTGCCCTTCAGGACAATGCACTCAAACGGCATTAAGCATAGTGTGTGAACACGTAGTTTGCTTGAGAGCTGCCTGTCAGCCTGATGGTGTGTGAAGTCAGTGAGCCAAATGGAGTTGTTCTCCCACAAGAACCACTCGGCTGATTCTTCTTCAATATGCAATTCAGCAACATGCAGTGTTGCTGGATGGAATTAGCTCTTACAGCAACATCTGCGTCTACAGCCTTTGTATTTAGGGCTAGCTGAAAAGGGCTTTGGCGCTGAAGTGGTTTCTGAATGTGGAGTTGGTGGCATGTGAAACCCGCCTGTGGAGCCTTCGTTTGTGTGGGATGCTCACCAACTTGCCGTTCAGGACAATGCACTCAAACGGCATTTAGCATAGTGTGTGAACACGTAGTTTGCTTGAGAGCTGCCTGTCAGCCTGATGGTGTGTGAAGTCAGTGAGCCAAATAGAGTTGTTCTCCCACAAGAACCACTCGGCTGATTCTTCTTCAATATGCAATTCAGCAACATGCAGTGTTGCTTGATGGAATGAGCTCTTACAGCCACATCTGGGTCTAGAGCCTTTGTATTTAGGGCTAGCTGAAAACGGCTTTGGCGCTGAAGTGGTTTCTGAATGTGGAGTTGGTGGCATGTGAAACCCGCCTGTGGAGCCTTCGTTTGTGTGGGATGCTCACCAAGCTGCCCTTCAGGACAATGCACTCAAACGGCATTAAGCATAGTGTGTGAACACGTATTTGCTTGAGAGCTGCCTGTCAGCCTGATGGTGTGTGAAGTCAGTGAGCCAAATTGAGTTGTTCTCCCACAAGAACCACTTGGCTGATTCTTCTTCAATATGCAATTCAGCAACATGCAGTGTTGCTTGATGGAATTAGCCCTTACAGCAACATCTGCATCTAGAGCCTTTGTATTTAGGGCTAGCTGGAAACGGCTTTGGTGCTGAAGTGGTTTCTGAATGTGGAGTTGGTGGCATGTGAAACCCGCCTGTGGAGCCTTCGTTTGTGTGGGATGCTCACCAACCTGCCCTTCAGGACAATGCACTCAAACGGCATTCAGCATAGTGTGTGAACACGTAGTTTGCTTGAGAGCTGCCTGTCAGCCTGATGGTGTGTGAAGTCAGTGAGCCAAATGGAGTTGTTCTCCCACAAGAACCACTTGGATGATTCTTCTTCAATATGCAATTCAGCAACATGCAGTGTTGCTTGATGGAATTAGCTCTTACAGCAACATCTGCGTCTACAGCCTTTGTATTTAGGGCTAGCTGAAAAGGGCTTTGGCGCTGAAGTGGTTTCTGAATGTGGAGTTGGTGGCATGTGAAACCCGCCTGTGGAGCCTTCGTTTGTGTGGGATGCTCACCAAGCTGCCCTTCTGGACAATGCACTCAAACGGCATTAAGAATAGTGTGTGAACACGTAGTTTGCTTGAGAGCTGCCTGTCAGCCTGATGGTGTGTGAAGTCAGTGAGCCAAATGGAGTTGTTCTCCCACAAGAACCACTCGGCTGATTCTTCTTCAATATGCCATTCAGCAACATGCAGTGTTGCTTGATGGAATTAGCTCTTACAGCAACATCTGCATCTAGAGCCTTTGTATTTAGGGCTAGCTGAAAACGGCTTTGGCACTGAAGTGGTTTCTGAATGTGGAGTTGGTGGCATGTGAAACCCGCCTGTGGAGCCTTTGTTTGTGTGGGATGCTCACCAAGCTGCCCTTCAGGACAATGCACTCAAACGGCATTAAGCATAGTGTGTGAACACGTAGTTTGCTTGAGAGCTGCCTGTCAGCCTGATGGTGTGTGAAGTCAGTGAGCCAAATGGAGTTGTTCTCCCACAAGAACCACTCGGCTGATTCTTCTTCAATATGCAATTCAGCAACATGCAGTGTTGCTGGATGGAATTAGCTCTTACAGCAACATCTGCGTCTAGAGCCTTTGTATTTAGGGCTAGCTGAAAAGGGCTTTGGCGCTGAAGTGGTTTCTGAATGTGGAGTTGGTGGCATGTGAAACCCGCCTGTGGAGCCTTCGTTTGTGTGGGATGCGCACCAACCTGCCCTTCAGGACAATGCACTCAAACGGCATTAAGCATAGTGTGTGAACACGTAGTTTGCTTGAGAGCTGCCTGTCAGCCTGATGCTGTGTGAAGTCAGTGAGCCAAATGGAGTTGTTCTCCCACAAGAACCACTCGGCTGATTCTTCTTCAATATGCAATTCAGCAACATGCAGTGTTGCTTGATGGAATTAGCTCTTACAGCCACATCTGGGTCTAGAGCCTTTGTATTTAGGGCTAGCTGAAAACGGCTTTGGCGCTGAAGTGGTTTCTGAATGTGGAGTTGGTGGCATGTGAAAGCCGTCTGTGGAGCCTTCGTTTGTGTGGGATGCTCACCAACCTGCCTTTCAGGACAATGCACTCAAACTGCATTAAGCATAGTGTGTGAACACATAGTTTGCTTGAGAGCTGCCTGTCAGCCTGATGGTGTGTGAAGTCAGTGAGCCAAATGGAGTTGTTCTCCCACAAGAACCACTCGGCTGATTCTTCTTCAATATGCAATTCAGCAACATGCAGTGTTGCTGGATGGAATTAGCTCTTACAGCAACATCTGCGTCTACAGCCTTTGTATTTAGGGCTAGCTGAAAAGGGCTTTGGCGCTGAAGTGGTTTCTGAATGTGGAGTTGGTGGCATGTGAAACCCGCCTGTGGAGCCTTCGTTTGTGTGGGATGCTCACCAAACTGCCCTTCAGGACAATGCACTCAAACGGCATTAAGCATAGTGTGTGAACACGTAGTTTGCTTGAGAGCTGCCTGTCAGCCTGATGGTGTGTGAAGTCAGTGAGCCAAATGGAGTTGTTCTCCCACAAGAACCACTCGGCTGATTCTTCTTCAATATGCAATTCAGCAACATGCAGTGTTGCTGGATGGAATTAGCTCTTACAGCAACATCTGCATCTAGAGCCTTTGTATTTAGGGCTAGCTGAAAAGGGCTTTGGCGCTGAAGTGGTTTCTGAATGTGGAGTTGGTGGCATGTGAAACCCGCCTGTGGAGCCTTCGTTTGTGTGGGATGCTCACCAACCTGCCCTTCAGGACAATGCACTCAAACGGCATTAAGCATAGTGTGTGAACACGTAGTTTGCTTGAGAGCTGCCTGTCAGCCTGATGGTGTGTGAAGTCAGTGAGCCAAATGGAGTTGTTCTCCCACAAGAACCACTCGGCTGATTCTTCTTCAATATGCAATTCAGCAACATGCAGTGTTGCTTGATGGAATTAGCTCTTACAGCAACATCTGCGTCTAGAGCCTTTGTATTTAGGGCTAGCTGAAAAGGGCTTTGGCGCTGAAGTGGTTTCTGAATGTGGAGTTGGTGGCATGTGAAACCCGCCTGTGGAGCCTTCGTTTGTGTGGGATGCTCACCAACTTGCCGTTCAGGACAATGCACTCAAACGGCATTTAGCATAGTGTGTGAACACGTAGTTTGCTTGAGAGCTGCCTGTCAGCCTGATGGTGTGTGAAGTCAGTGAGCCAAATAGAGTTGTTCTCCCACAAGAACCACTCGGCTGATTCTTCTTCAATATGCAATTCAGCAACATGCAGTGTTGCTTGATGGAATTAGCTCTTACAGCCACATCTGGGTCTAGAGCCTTTGTATTTAGGGCTAGCTGAAAACGGCTTTGGCGCTGAAGTGGTTTCAGAATGTGGAGTTGGTGGCATGTGAAACCCGCCTGTGGAGCCTTCGTTTGTGTGGGATGCTCACCAAGCTGCCCTTCAGGACAATGCACTCAAACGGCATTAAGCATAGTGTGTGAACACGTATTTGCTTGAGAGCTGCCTGTCAGCCTGATGGTGTGTGAAGTCAGTGAGCCAAATTGAGTTGTTCTCCCACAAGAACCACTTGGCTGATTCTTCTTCAATATGCAATTCAGCAACATGCAGTGTTGCTTGATGGAATTAGCCCTTACAGCAACATCTGCATCTAGAGCCTTTGTATTTAGGGCTAGCTGAAAACGGCTTTGGTGCTGAAGTGGTTTCTAAATGTGGAGTTGGTGGCATGTGAAACCCGCCTGTGGAGCCTTCGTTTGTGTGGGATGCTCACCAAGCTGCCCTTCAGGACAATGCACTCAAACGGCATTCAGCATAGTGTGTGAACACGTAGTTTGCTTGAGAGCTGCCTGTCAGCCTGATGGTGTGTGAAGTCAGTGAGCCAAATGGAGTTGTTCTCCCACAAGAACCACTTGGATGATTCTTCTTCAATATGCAATTCAGCAACATGCAGTGTTGCTTGATGGAATTAGCTCTTACAGCAACATCTGCGTCTACAGCCTTTGTATTTAGGGCTAGCTGAAAAGGGCTTTGGCGCTGAAGTGGTTTCTGAATGTGGAGTTGGTGGCATGTGAAACCCGCCTGTGGAGCCTTCGTTTGTGTGGGATGCTCACCAAGCTGCCCTTCTGGACAATGCACTCAAACGGCATTAAGCATAGTGTGTGAACACGTAGTTTGCTTGAGAGCTGCCTGTCAGCCTGATGCTGTGTGAAGTCAATGAGCCAAATGGAGTTGTTCTCCCACAAGAACCACTCGGCTGATTCTTCTTCAATATGCCATTCAGCAACATGCAGTGTTGCTTGATGGAATTAGCTCTTACAGCAACATCTGCGTCTAGAGCCTTTGTATTTAGGGCTAGCTGAAAACGGCTTTGGCGCTGAAGTGGTTTCTGAATGTGGAGTTGGTGGCATGTGAAACCCGCCTGTGGAGCCTTCGTTTGTGTGGGATGCTCACCAAGCTGCCCTTCAGGACAATGCACTCAAACGGCATTAAGCATAGTGTGTGAACACGTAGTTTGCTTGAGAGCTGCCTGTCAGCCTGATGGTGTGTGAAGTCAGTGAGCCAAATGGAGTTGTTCTCCCACAAGAACCACTCGGCTGATTCTTCTTCAATATGCAATTCAGCAACATGCAGTGTTGCTGGATGGAATTAGCTCTTACAGCAACATCTGCGTCTAGAGCCTTTGTATTTAGGGCTAGCTGAAAAGGGCTTTGGCGCTGAAGTGGTTTCTGAATGTGGAGTTGGTGGCATGTGAAACCCGCCTGTGGAGCCTTCGTTTGTGTGGGATGCGCACCAACCTGCCTTTCAGGACAATGCACTCAAACTGCATTAAGCATAGTGTGTGAACACATAGTTTGCTTGAGAGCTGCCTGTCAGCCTGATGGTGTGTGAAGTCAGTGAGCCAAATGGAGTTGTTCTCCCACAAGAACCACTCGGCTGATTCTTCTTCAATATGCAATTCAGCAACATGCAGTGTTGCTTGATGGAATTAGCCCTTACAGCCACATCTGGGTCTAGAGCCTTTGTATTTAGGGCTAGCTGAAAAGGGCTTTGGCGCTGAAGTGGTTTCTGAATGTGGAGTTGGTGGCATGTGAAACCCGTCTGTGGAGCCTTCGTTTGTGTGGGATGCTCACCAAGCTGCCCTTCAGGACAATGCACTCAAACGGCATTAAGCATAGTGTGTGAACACGTATTTGCTTGAGAGCTGCCTGTCATCCTGATGGTGTGTGAAGTCAGTGAGCCAAATTGAGTTGTTCTCCCACAAGAACCACTTGGCTGATTCTTCTTCAATATGCAATTCAGCAACATGCAGTGTTGCTTGATGGAATTAGCCCTTACAGCAACATCTGCGTCTAGAGCCTTTGTATTTAGGGCTAGCTGAAAATGGCTTTGGCGCTGAAGTGGTTTCTGAATGTGGAGTTGGTGGCATGTTCAACCCGTCTGTGGAGCCTTCGTTTGTGTGGGATGCTCACCAAGCTGCCCTTCAGGACAATGCACTCAAACGGCATTAAGCATAGTGTGTGAACACGTAGTTTGCTTGAGAGCTGCCTGTCAGCCTGATGGTGTTTGAAGTCAGTGAGCCAAATGGAGTTGTTCTCCCACAAGAACCACTCGGCTGATTCTTCTTCAATATGCAATTCAGCAACATGCAGTGTTGCTTGATGGAATTAGCTCTTACAGCAACATCTGCGTCTAGAGCCTTTGTATTTAGGGCTAGCTGAAAACGGCTTTGGTGCTGAAGTGGTTTCTGAATGTGGAGTTGGTGGCATGTGAAACCCGCCTGTGGAGCCTTCGTTTGTGTGGGATGCTCACCAACCTGCCCTTCAGGACAATGCACTCAAACGGCATTCAGCATAGTGTGTGAACACGTAGTTTGCTTGAGAGCTGCCTGTCAGCCTGATGGTGTGTGAAGTCAGTGAGCCAAATGGAGTTGTTCTCCCACAAGAACCACTTTGATGATACTTCTTCAATATGCAATTCAGCAACATGCAGTGTTGCTTGATGGAATTAGCTCTTACAGCCACATCTGCGTCTAGAGCCTTTGTATTTAGGGCTAGCTGAAAACGGCTTTGGCGCTGAAGTGGTTTCTGAATGTGGAGTTGGTGGCATGTGAAACCCGCCTGTGGAGCCTTCATTTGTGTGGAATGCTCACCAACCTACCCTTCAGGACAATGCACTCAAACGGCATTAAGCATAGTGTGTGAACACGTATTTGCTTGAGAGCTGCCTGTCAGCCTGATGGTGTGTGAAGTCAGTGAGCCAAATGGAGTTGTTCTCCCACAAGAACCACTCGGCTGATTCTTCTTCAATATGCAATTCAGCAACATGCAGTGTTGCTTGATGGAATTAGCTCTTACAGCCACATCTGCGTCTAGAGCCTTTGTATTTAGGGATAGCTGAAAAGGGCTTTGGCGCTGAAGTGGTTTCTGAATGTGGAGTTGGTGGCATGTGAAACCCGCCTGTGGAGCCTTCGTTTGTGTGGGATTCTCACCTAACTGCCCTTGAGGACAATGCACTCAAACGGCATTAAGCATAGTGTGTGAACACGTAGTTTGCTTGAGAGCTGCCTGTCAGCCTGATGCTGTGTGAAGTCAGTGAGCCAAATGGAGCCTTTGTATTTAGGGCTAGCTGAAAACGGCTTTGGCGCTGAAGTGGTTTCTGAATGTGGAGTTGGTGGCATGTGAAACCCGCCTGTGGAGCCTTCGTTTGTGTGGGATTCTCACCAAGCTGCCCTTCAGGACAACGCACTCAAACGGCATTTGGCATAGTGTGTGAACACGTAGTTTGCTTGAGAGCTGCGTGTCAGCCTGATGGTGTGTGAAGTCAGTGAGCCAAATGGAGTTGTTCTCCCACAAGAACCACTCGGCTGATTCTTCTTCAATATGCAATTCAGCAACATGCAGTGTTGCTTGGTGGAATTAGCTCTTACAGCAACATCTGCGTCTAGAGCCTTTGTATTTAGGGCTAGCTGAAAACGGCTTTGGCGCTGAAGTGGTTTCTGAATGTGGAGTTGGTGGCATGTGAAACCCGCCTGTGGAGCCTTCGTTTGTGTGGGATGCTCACCAAGCTGCCCTTCAGGACAATGCACTCAAACGGCATTAAGCATAGTGTGTGAACACATAGTTTGCTTGAGAGCTGTCTGTCAGCCTGATGGTGTGTGAAGTCAGTGAGCCAAATGGAGTTGTTCTCCCACAAGAACCACTCGGCTGATTCTTCTTCAATATGCAATTCAGCAACATGCAGTGTTGCTTGATGGAATTAGCTCTTACAGCAACATCTGTGTCTAGAGCCTTTGTATTTAGGGCTAGCTGAAAACGGCTTTGGCGCTGAAGTGGTTTCTGAATGTGGAGTTGGTGGCATGTGAAACCCGTCTATGTAGCCTTCGTTTGTGTGGGATGCTCACTTAACTGCCGTTCAGGACAATGCACTCAAACGGCATTAAGCATAGTGTGTGAACACGTAGTTTGCTTGAGAGCTGCCTGTCAGCCTTATGGTGTGTGAAGTCAGTGAGCCAAATAGAGTTGTTCTCCCACAAGAACCACTCGGCTGATTCTTCTTCAATATGAAATTCAGCAACATGCAGTGTTGCTTGATGGAATTAGCTCTTACAGCAACATCTGCCTCTAGAGCCTTTGTATTTAGGGCTAGCTGAAAAGGGCTTTGGCGCTGAAGTGGTTTCTGAATGTGGAGTTGGTGGCATGTGAAACCCGCCTGTGGAGCCTTCGTTTGTGTGGGATGCTCACCAAGCTGCCCTTCAGGACAATGCACTCAAACGGCATTAAGCATAGTGTGTGAACACGTAGTTTGCTTGAGAGCTGCCTGTCAGCCTGATGGTGTGTGAAGTCAGTGAGCCAAATGGAGTTGTTCTCCCACAAGAACCACTCGGCTGATTCTTCTTCAATATGCAATTCAGCAACATGCAGTGTTGCTTGATGGAATTAGCTCTTACAGCAACATCTGCGTCTAGAGCCTTTGTATTTAGGGCTAGCTGAAAACGGCTTTGGCGCTGAAGTGGTTTCTGAATGTGGAGTTGGTGGCATGTGAAACCCGCCTGTGGAGCCTTCGTTTGTGTGGGATGCGCACCAACCTGCCTTTCAGGACAATGCACTCAAACTGCATTAAGCATAGTGTGTGAACACATAGTTTGCTTGAGAGCTGCCTGTCAGCCTGATGGTGTGTGAAGTCAGTGAGCCAAATGGAGTTGTTCTCCCACAAGAACCACTCGGCTGATTCTTCTTCAATATGCAATTCAGCAACATGCAGTGTTGCTTGATGGAATTAGCCCTTACAGCCACATCTGGGTCTAGAGCCTTTGTATTTAGGGCTAGCTGAAAACGGCTTTGGCGCTGAAGTGGTTTCTGAATGTGGAGTTGGTGGCATGTGAAACCCGTCTGTGGAGCCTTCGTTTGTGTGGGATGCTCACCAAGCTGCCCTTCAGGACAATGCACTCAAACGGCATTAAGCATAGTGTGTGAACACGTATTTGCTTGAGAGCTGCCTGTCATCCTGATGGTGTGTGAAGTCAGTGAGCCAAATTGAGTTGTTCTCCCACAAGAACCACTTGGCTGATTCTTCTTCAATATGCAATTCAGCAACATGCAGTGTTGCTTGATGGAATTAGCCCTTACAGCAACATCTGCGTCTAGAGCCTTTGTATTTAGGGCTAGCTGAAAATGGCTTTGGCGCTGAAGTGGTTTCTGAATGTGGAGTTGGTGGCATGTTCAACCCGTCTGTGGAGCCTTCGTTTGTGTGGGATGCTCACCAAGCTGCCCTTCAGGACAATGCACTCAAACGGCATTAAGCATAGTGTGTGAACACGTAGTTTGCTTGAGAGCTGCCTGTCAGCCTGATGGTGTTTGAAGTCAGTGAGCCAAATGGAGTTGTTCTCCCACAAGAACCACTCGGCTGATTCTTCTTCAATATGCAATTCAGCAACATGCAGTGTTGCTTGATGGAATTAGCTCTTACAGCAACATCTGCGTCTAGAGCCTTTGTATTTAGGGCTAGCTGAAAACGGCTTTGGTGCTGAAGTGGTTTCTGAATGTGGAGTTGGTGGCATGTGAAACCCGCCTGTGGAGCCTTCGTTTGTGTGGGATGCTCACCAACCTGCCCTTCAGGACAATGCACTCAAACGGCATTCAGCATAGTGTGTGAACACGTAGTTTGCTTGAGAGCTGCCTGTCAGCCTGATGGTGTGTGAAGTCAGTGAGCCAAATGGAGTTGTTCTCCCACAAGAACCACTTTGATGATACTTCTTCAATATGCAATTCAGCAACATGCAGTGTTGCTTGATGGAATTAGCTCTTACAGCCACATCTGCGTCTAGAGCCTTTGTATTTAGGGCTAGCTGAAAAGGGCTTTGGCGCTGAAGTGGTTTCTGAATGTGGAGTTGGTGGCATGTGAAACCCGCCTGTGGAGCCTTCATTTGTGTGGAATGCTCACCAACCTACCCTTCAGGACAATGCACTCAAACGGCATTAAGCATAGTGTGTGAACACGTATTTGCTTGAGAGCTGCCTGTCAGCCTGATGGTGTGTGAAGTCAGTGAGCCAAATGGAGTTGTTCTCCCACAAGAACCACTCGGCTGATTCTTCTTCAATATGCAATTCAGCAACATGCAGTGTTGCTTGATGGAATTAGCTCTTACAGCCACATCTGCGTCTAGAGCCTTTGTATTTAGGGATAGCTGAAAAGGGCTTTGGCGCTGAAGTGGTTTCTGAATGTGGAGTTGGTGGCATGTGAAACCCGCCTGTGGAGCCTTCGTTTGTGTGGGATTCTCACCTAACTGCCCTTGAGGACAATGCACTCAAACGGCATTAAGCATAGTGTGTGAACACGTAGTTTGCTTGAGAGCTGCCTGTCAGCCTGATGCTGTGTGAAGTCAGTGAGCCAAATGGAGCCTTTGTATTTAGGGCTAGCTGAAAACGGCTTTGGCGCTGAAGTGGTTTCTGAATGTGGAGTTGGTGGCATGTGAAACCCGCCTGTGGAGCCTTCGTTTGTGTGGGATTCTCACCAAGCTGCCCTTCAGGACAACGCACTCAAACGGCATTTAGCATAGTGTGTGAACACGTAGTTTGCTTGAGAGCTGCGTGTCAGCCTGATGGTGTGTGAAGTCAGTGAGCCAAATGGAGTTGTTCTCCCACAAGAACCACTCGGCTGATTCTTCTTCAATATGCAATTCAGCAACATGCAGTGTTGCTTGGTGGAATTAGCTCTTACAGCAACATCTGCGTCTAGAGCCTTTGTATTTAGGGCTAGCTGAAAACGGCTTTGGCGCTGAAGTGGTTTCTGAATGTGGAGTTGGTGGCATGTGAAACCCGCCTGTGGAGCCTTCGTTTGTGTGGGATGCTCACCAAGCTGCCCTTCAGGACAATGCACTCAAACGGCATTAAGCATAGTGTGTGAACACATAGTTTGCTTGAGAGCTGTCTGTCAGCCTGATGGTGTGTGAAGTCAGTGAGCCAAATGGAGTTGTTCTCCCACAAGAACCACTCGGCTGATTCTTCTTCAATATGCAATTCAGCAACATGCAGTGTTGCTTGATGGAATTAGCTCTTACAGCAACATCTGTGTCTAGAGCCTTTGTATTTAGGGCTAGCTGAAAACGGCTTTGGCGCTGAAGTGGTTTCTGAATGTGGAGTTGGTGGCATGTGAAACCCGTCTATGTAGCCTTCGTTTGTGTGGGATGCTCACTTAACTGCCGTTCAGGACAATGCACTCAAACGGCATTAAGCATAGTGTGTGAACACGTAGTTTGCTTGAGAGCTGCCTGTCAGCCTTATGGTGTGTGAAGTCAGTGAGCCAAATAGAGTTGTTCTCCCACAAGAACCACTCGGCTGATTCTTCTTCAATATGAAATTCAGCAACATGCAGTGTTGCTTGATGGAATTAGCTCTTACAGCAACATCTGCCTCTAGAGCCTTTGTATTTAGGGCTAGCTGAAAAGGGCTTTGGCGCTGAAGTGGTTTCTGAATGTGGAGTTGGTGGCATGTGAAACCCGCCTGTGGAGCCTTCGTTTGTGTGGGATGCTCACCAAGCTGCCCTTCAGGACAATGCACTCAAACGGCATTAAGCATAGTGTGTGAACACGTAGTTTGCTTGAGAGCTGCCTGTCAGCCTGATGGTGTGTGAAGTCAGTGAGCCAAATGGAGTTGTTCTCCCACAAGAACCACTCGGCTGATTCTTCTTCAATATGCAATTCAGCAACATGTAGTGTTGCTTGATGGAATTAGCTCTTACAGCAACATCTGCGTCTAGAGCCTTTGTATTTAGGGCTAGCTGAAAACGGCTTTGGCGCTGAAGTGGTTTCTGAATGTGGAGTTGGTGGCATGTGAAACCCGCCTGTGGAGCCTTCGTTTGTGTGGGATGCTCACCAACCTGCCCCTCAGGACAATGCACTCAAACGGCATTAGGCATAGTGTGTGAACACGTAGTTTGCTTGAGAGCTGCCTGTTTGCCTGATGCTGTGTGAAGTCAGTGAGCCAAATGGAGTTGTTCTCCCACAAGAACCACTCGGCTGATTCTTCTTCAATGTGCAATTCAGCAACATGCAGTGTTGCTTGATGGAATTAGCTCTTACAGCCACATCTGCGTCTAGAGCCTTTGTATTTAGGGCTAGCTGAAAAGGGCTTTGGCGCTGAAGTGGTTTCTGAATGTGGAGTTGGTGGCATGTGAAACCCGCCTGTGGAGCCTTCGTTTGTGTGGGATGCTCACCAACCTGCCCTTCAGGACAATGCACTCAAACGGCATTAAGCATAGTGTGTGAACACGTAGTTTGCTTGAGAGCTGCCTGTTTGCCTGATGGTGTGTGAAGTCAGTGAGCCAAATGGAGTTGTTCTCCCACAAGAACCACTCGGCTGATTCTTCTTCAATGTGCAATTCAGCAACATGCAGTGTTGCTTGATGGAATTAGCTCTTACAGCCACATCTGTGTCTAGAGCCTTTGTATTTAGGGCTAGCTGAAAAGGGCTTTGGCGCTGAAGTGGTTTCTGAATGTGGAGTTGGTGGCATGTGAAACCCGCCTGTGGAGCCTTCGTTTGTGTGGGATGCTCACCAAGCTGCCCTTCAGGACAATGCACTCAAACGGCATTAAGCATAGTGTGTGAACACGTAGTTTGCTTGAGAGCTGCCTGTCAGCCTGATGGTGTGTGAAGTAAGTGAGCCAAATGGAGTTGTTCTGCCACAAGAACCACTCGGCTGATTCTTCTTCAATGTGCAATTCAGCAACATGCAGTGTTGCTTGATGGAATTAGCTCTTACAGCCACATCTGCGTCTAGAGCCTTTGTATTTAGGGCTAGCTGAAAACGGCTTTGGCGCTGAAGTGGTTTCTGAATGTGGAGTTGGTGGCATGTGAAACCCGCCTGTGGAGCCTTCGTTTGTGTGGGATGCTCACCAAGCTGCCCTTCAGGACAATGCACTCAAACGGCATTAAGCATAGTGTGTGAACACGTAGTTTGCTTGAGAGCTGCCTGTCAGCCTGATGGTGTGTGAAGTCAGTGAGCCAAATGGAGTTGTTCTCCCACAAGAACCACTCGGCTGATTCTTCTTCAATATGCAATTCGGCAACATTTAGTGTTGCTTGATGGAATTAGCTCTTACAGCCACATCTGCGTCTAGAGCCTTTGTATTTAGGGCTAGCTGAAAACGGCTTTGGCGCTGAAGTGGTTTCTGAATGTGGAGTTGGTGGCATGTGAAACCCGCCTGTGGAGCCTTCGTTTGTGTGGGATGCTCACCAAGCTGCCCTTCAGGACAATGCACTCAAACGGCATTAAGCATAGTGTGTGAACACGTAGTTTGCTTGAGAGCTGCCTGTCAGCCTGATGGTGTTTGAAGTCAGTGAGCCAAATGGAGTTGTTCTCCCACAAGAACCACTCGGCTGATTCTTCTTCAATATGCAATTCAGCAACATGCAGTGTTGCTTGATGGAATTAGCTCTTACAGCAACATCTGCGTCTAGAGCCTTTGTATTTAGGGCTAGCTGAAAACGGCTTTGGTGCTGAAGTGGTTTCTGAATGTGGAGTTGGTGGCATGTGAAAGCCGTCTGTGGAGAATTCGTTTGTGTGGGATGCTCACCAACCTGCCCTTCAGGACAATGCACTCAAACGGCATTCAGCATAGTGTGTGAACACGTAGTTTGCTTGAGAGCTGCCTGTCAGCCTGATGGTGTGTGAAGTCAGTGAGCCAAATGGAGTTGTTCTCCCACAAGAACCACTCGGCTGATTCTTCTTCAATATGCAATTCAGCAACATGCAGTGTTGCTTGATGGAATTAGCCCTTACAGCAACATCTGCGTCTAGAGCCTTTGTATTTAGGGCTAGCTGAAAATGGCTTTGGCGCTGAAGTGGTTTCTGAATTTTGAGTTGGTGGCATGTGAAACCCGCCTGTGGAGCCTTCGTTTGTGTGGGATGCTCACCAAGCTGCCCTTCAGGACAATGCACTCAAACGGCATTAAGCATAGTGTGTGAACACGTAGTTTGCTTGAGAGCTGCCTGTCAGCCTGCTGGTGTGTGAAGTCAGTGAGCCAAATGGAGTTGTTCTCCCACAAGAACCACTCGGCTGATTCTTCTTCAATATGCAATTCAGCAACATGCAGTGTTGCTTGATGGAATTAGCTCTTACAGCAACATCTGCGTCTAGAGCCTTTGTATTTAGGGCTAGCTGAAAACGGCTTTGGCGCTGAAGTGGTTTCTGAATGTGGAGTTGGTGGCATGTGAAACCCGCCTGTGGAGCCTTCGTTTGTGTGGGATGCGCACCAACCTGCCCTTCAGGACAATGCACTCAAACGGCATTAAGCATAGTGTGTGAACACGTAGTTTGCTTGAGAGCTGCCTGTCAGCCTGATGCTGTGTGAAGTCAGTGAGCCAAATGGAGTTGTTCTCCCACAAGAACCACTCGGCTGATTCTTCTTCAATATGCAATTCAGCAACATGCAGTGTTGCTTGATGGAATTAGCTCTTACAGCCACATCTGCGTCTAGAGCCTTTGTATTTAGGGCTAGCTGAAAACGGCTTTGGCGCTGAAGTGGTTTCTGAATGTGGAGTTGGTGGCATGTGAAACCCGCCTGTGGAGCCTTCGTTTGTGTGGGATGCTCACCAACCTGCCTTTCAGGACAATGCACTCAAACTGCATTAAGCATAGTGTGTGAACACATAGTTTGCTTGAGAGCTGCCTGTCAGCCTGATGGTGTGTGAAGTCAGTGAGCCAAATGGAGTTGTTCTCCCACAAGAACCACTCGGCTGATTCTTCTTCAATATGCAATTCAGCAACATGCAGTGTTGCTTGATGGAATTAGCCCTTACAGCCACATCTGGGTCTAGAGCCTTTGTATTTAGGGCTAGCTGAAAACGGCTTTGGCGCTGAAGTGGTTTCTGAATTTGGAGTTGGTGGCATGTGAAACCCGTCTGTGGAGCCTTCGTTTGTGTGGGATGCTCACCAAGCTGCCCTTCAGGACAATGCACTCAAACGGCATTAAGCATAGTGTGTGAACACGTATTTGCTTGAGAGCTGCCTGTCAGCCTGATGGTGTGTGAAGTCAGTGAGCCAAATTGAGTTGTTCTCCCACAAGAACCACTTGGCTGATTTTTCTTCAATATGCAATTCAGCAACATGCAGTGTTGCTTGATGGAATTAGCCCTTACAGCAACATCTGCGTCTAGAGCCTTTGTATTTAGGGCTAGCTGAAAATGGCTTTGGAACTGAAGTGGTTTCTGAATTTTGAGTTGGTGGCATGTGAAACCCGCCTGTGGAGCCTTCGTTTGTGTGGGATGCTCACCAAGCTGCCCTTCAGGACAACGCACTCAAATGGCATTTAGCATAGTGTGTGAACACGTAGTTTGCTTGAGAGCTGCCTGTCAGCCTGATGGTGTGTGAAGTCAGTGAGCCAAATGGAGTTGTTCTCCCACAAGAACCACTCGGCTGATTCTTCTTCAATATGCAATTCAGCAACATGCAGTGTTGCTTGATGGAATTAGCTCTTACAGCCACATCTGCGTCTAGAGCCTTTGTATTTAGGGCTAGCTGAAAATGGCTTTGGCGCTGAAGTGGTTTCTGAATGTGGAGTTGGTGGCATGTTCAACCCGTCTGTGGAGCCTTCGTTTGTGTGGGATGCTCACCAACCTGCCCTTCAGGACAATGCACTCAAACGGCATTAAGCATAGTGTGTGAACACGTATTTGCTTGAGAGCTGCCTGTCAGCCTGATGGTGTGTGAAGTCAGTGAGCCAAATGGAGTTGTTCTCCCACAAGAACCACTTTGATGATACTTCTTCAATATGCAATTCAGCAACATGCAGTGTTGCTTGATGGAATTAGCTCTTACAGCCACATCTGCGTCTAGAGCCTTTGTATTTAGGGCTAGCTGAAAACGGCTTTGGCGCTGAAGTGGTTTCTGAATGTGGAGTTGGTGGCATGTGAAACCCGCCTGTGGAGCCTTCATTTGTGTGGGATGCTCACCAACCTGCCCTTCAGGACAATGCACTCAAATGGCATTAAGCATAGTGTGTGAACACGTATTTGCTTGAGAGCTGCCTGTCAGCCTGATGGTGTGTGAAGTCAGTGAGCCAAATGGAGTTGTTCTCCCACAAGAACCACTCGGCTGATTCTTCTTCAATATACAATTCAGCAACATGCAGTGTTGCTTGATGGAATTAGCCCTTACAGCAACATCTGCGTCTAGAGCCTTTGTATTTAGGGCTAGCTGAAAATGGCTTTGGCGCTGAAGTGGTTTCTAAATGTGGAGTTGGTGGCATGTGAAACCCGCCTGTGGAGCCTTCGTTTGTGTGGGATGCTCACCAAGCTGCCCTTCAGGACAATGCACTCAAACGGCATTCAGCATAGTGTGTGAACACGTAGTTTGCTTGAGAGCTGCCTGTCAGCCTGATGGTGTGTGAAGTCAGTGAGCCAAATGGAGTTGTTCTCCCACAAGAACCACTTGGATGATTCTTCTTCAATATGCAATTCAGCAACATGCAGTGTTGCTTGATGGAATTAGCTCTTACAGCAACATCTGCGTCTACAGCCTTTGTATTTAGGGCTAGCTGAAAAGGGCTTTGGCGCTGAAGTGGTTTCTGAATGTGGAGTTGGTGGCATGTGAAACCCGCCTGTGGAGCCTTCGTTTGTGTGGGATGCTCACCAAGCTGCCCTTCTGGACAATGCACTCAAACGGCATTAAGCATAGTGTGTGAACACGTAGTTTGCTTGAGAGCTGCCTGTCAGCCTGATGGTGTGTGAAGTCAATGAGCCAAATGGAGTTGTTCTCCCACAAGAACCACTCGGCTGATTCTTCTTCAATATGCCATTCAGCAACATGCAGTGTTGCTTGATGGAATTAGCTCTTACAGCAACATCTGCCTCTAGAGCCTTTGTATTTAGGGCTAGCTGAAAACGGCTTTGGCGCTGAAGTGGTTTCTGAATGTGGAGTTGGTGGCATGTGAAACCCGCCTGTGGAGCCTTCGTTTGTGTGGGATGCTCACCAAGCTGCCCTTCAGGACAATGCACTCAAACGGCATTAAGCATAGTGTGTGAACACGTAGTTTGCTTGAGAGCTGCCTGTCAGCCTGATGGTGTGTGAAGTCAGTGAGCCAAATGGAGTTGTTCTCCCACAAGAACCACTCGGCTGATTCTTCTTCAATATGCAATTCAGCAACATGCAGTGTTGCTGGATGGAATTAGCTCTTACAGCAACATCTGCGTCTAGAGCCTTTGTATTTAGGGCTAGCTGAAAAGGGCTTTGGCGCTGAAGTGGTTTCTGAATGTGGAGTTGGTGGCATGTGAAACCCGCCTGTGGAGCCTTCGTTTGTGTGGGATGCGCACCAACCTGCCTTTCAGGACAATGCACTCAAACTGCATTAAGCATAGTGTGTGAACACATAGTTTGCTTGAGAGCTGCCTGTCAGCCTGATGGTGTGTGAAGTCAGTGAGCCAAATGGAGTTGTTCTCCCACAAGAACCACTCGGCTGATTCTTCTTCAATATGCAATTCAGCAACATGCAGTGTTGCTTGATGGAATTAGCCCTTACAGCCACATCTGGGTCTAGAGCCTTTGTATTTAGGGCTAGCTGAAAACGGCTTTGGCGCTGAAGTGGTTTCTGAATGTGGAGTTGGTGGCATGTGAAACCCGTCTGTGGAGCCTTCGTTTGTGTGGGATGCTCACCAAGCTGCCCTTCAGGACAATGCACTCAAACGGCATTAAGCATAGTGTGTGAACACGTATTTGCTTGAGAGCTGCCTGTCATCCTGATGGTGTGTGAAGTCAGTGAGCCAAATTGAGTTGTTCTCCCACAAGAACCACTTGGCTGATTCTTCTTCAATATGCAATTCAGCAACATGCAGTGTTGCTTGATGGAATTAGCCCTTACAGCAACATCTGCGTCTAGAGCCTTTGTATTTAGGGCTAGCTGAAAATGGCTTTGGCGCTGAAGTGGTTTCTGAATGTGGAGTTGGTGGCATGTTCAACCCGTCTGTGGAGCCTTCGTTTGTGTGGGATGCTCACCAAGCTGCCCTTCAGGACAATGCACTCAAACGGCATTAAGCATAGTGTGTGAACACGTAGTTTGCTTGAGAGCTGCCTGTCAGCCTGATGGTGTTTGAAGTCAGTGAGCCAAATGGAGTTGTTCTCCCACAAGAACCACTCGGCTGATTCTTCTTCAATATGCAATTCAGCAACATGCAGTGTTGCTTGATGGAATTAGCTCTTACAGCAACATCTGCGTCTAGAGCCTTTGTATTTAGGGCTAGCTGAAAACGGCTTTGGTGCTGAAGTGGTTTCTGAATGTGGAGTTGGTGGCATGTGAAACCCGCCTGTGGAGCCTTCGTTTGTGTGGGATGCTCACCAACCTGCCCTTCAGGACAATGCACTCAAACGGCATTCAGCATAGTGTGTGAACACGTAGTTTGCTTGAGAGCTGCCTGTCAGCCTGATGGTGTGTGAAGTCAGTGAGCCAAATGGAGTTGTTCTCCCACAAGAACCACTTTGATGATACTTCTTCAATATGCAATTCAGCAACATGCAGTGTTGCTTGATGGAATTAGCTCTTACAGCCACATCTGCGTCTAGAGCCTTTGTATTTAGGGCTAGCTGAAAACGGCTTTGGCGCTGAAGTGGTTTCTGAATGTGGAGTTGGTGGCATGTGAAACCCGCCTGTGGAGCCTTCATTTGTGTGGAATGCTCACCAACCTACCCTTCAGGACAATGCACTCAAACGGCATTAAGCATAGTGTGTGAACACGTATTTGCTTGAGAGCTGCCTGTCAGCCTGATGGTGTGTGAAGTCAGTGAGCCAAATGGAGTTGTTCTCCCACAAGAACCACTCGGCTGATTCTTCTTCAATATGCAATTCAGCAACATGCAGTGTTGCTTGATGGAATTAGCTCTTACAGCCACATCTGCGTCTAGAGCCTTTGTATTTAGGGATAGCTGAAAAGGGCTTTGGCGCTGAAGTGGTTTCTGAATGTGGAGTTGGTGGCATGTGAAACCCGCCTGTGGAGCCTTCGTTTGTGTGGGATTCTCACCTAACTGCCCTTGAGGACAATGCACTCAAACGGCATTAAGCATAGTGTGTGAACACGTAGTTTGCTTGAGAGCTGCCTGTCAGCCTGATGCTGTGTGAAGTCAGTGAGCCAAATGGAGCCTTTGTATTTAGGGCTAGCTGAAAACGGCTTTGGCGCTGAAGTGGTTTCTGAATGTGGAGTTGGTGGCATGTGAAACCCGCCTGTGGAGCCTTCGTTTGTGTGGGATTCTCACCAAGCTGCCCTTCAGGACAACGCACTCAAACGGCATTTAGCATAGTGTGTGAACACGTAGTTTGCTTGAGAGCTGCGTGTCAGCCTGATGGTGTGTGAAGTCAGTGAGCCAAATGGAGTTGTTCTCCCACAAGAACCACTCGGCTGATTCTTCTTCAATATGCAATTCAGCAACATGCAGTGTTGCTTGGTGGAATTAGCTCTTACAGCAACATCTGCGTCTAGAGCCTTTGTATTTAGGGCTAGCTGAAAACGGCTTTGGCGCTGAAGTGGTTTCTGAATGTGGAGTTGGTGGCATGTGAAACCCGCCTGTGGAGCCTTCGTTTGTGTGGGATGCTCACCAAGCTGCCCTTCAGGACAATGCACTCAAACGGCATTAAGCATAGTGTGTGAACACATAGTTTGCTTGAGAGCTGTCTGTCAGCCTGATGGTGTGTGAAGTCAGTGAGCCAAATGGAGTTGTTCTCCCACAAGAACCACTCGGCTGATTCTTCTTCAATATGCAATTCAGCAACATGCAGTGTTGCTTGATGGAATTAGCTCTTACAGCAACATCTGTGTCTAGAGCCTTTGTATTTAGGGCTAGCTGAAAACGGCTTTGGCGCTGAAGTGGTTTCTGAATGTGGAGTTGGTGGCATGTGAAACCCGTCTATGTAGCCTTCGTTTGTGTGGGATGCTCACTTAACTGCCGTTCAGGACAATGCACTCAAACGGCATTAAGCATAGTGTGTGAACACGTAGTTTGCTTGAGAGCTGCCTGTCAGCCTTATGGTGTGTGAAGTCAGTGAGCCAAATAGAGTTGTTCTCCCACAAGAACCACTCGGCTGATTCTTCTTCAATATGAAATTCAGCAACATGCAGTGTTGCTTGATGGAATTAGCTCTTACAGCAACATCTGCCTCTAGAGCCTTTGTATTTAGGGCTAGCTGAAAAGGGCTTTGGCGCTGAAGTGGTTTCTGAATGTGGAGTTGGTGGCATGTGAAACCCGCCTGTGGAGCCTTCGTTTGTGTGGGATGCTCACCAAGCTGCCCTTCAGGACAATGCACTCAAACGGCATTAAGCATAGTGTGTGAACACGTAGTTTGCTTGAGAGCTGCCTGTCAGCCTGATGGTGTGTGAAGTCAGTGAGCCAAATGGAGTTGTTCTCCCACAAGAACCACTCGGCTGATTCTTCTTCAATATGCAATTCAGCAACATGCAGTGTTGCTTGATGGAATTAGCTCTTACAGCAACATCTGCGTCTAGAGCCTTTGTATTTAGGGCTAGCTGAAAACGGCTTTGGCGCTGAAGTGGTTTCTGAATGTGGAGTTGGTGGCATGTGAAACCCGCCTGTGGAGCCTTCGTTTGTGTGGGATGCGCACCAACCTGCCTTTCAGGACAATGCACTCAAACTGCATTAAGCATAGTGTGTGAACACATAGTTTGCTTGAGAGCTGCCTGTCAGCCTGATGGTGTGTGAAGTCAGTGAGCCAAATGGAGTTGTTCTCCCACAAGAACCACTCGGCTGATTCTTCTTCAATATGCAATTCAGCAACATGCAGTGTTGCTTGATGGAATTAGCCCTTACAGCCACATCTGGGTCTAGAGCCTTTGTATTTAGGGCTAGCTGAAAACGGCTTTGGCGCTGAAGTGGTTTCTGAATGTGGAGTTGGTGGCATGTGAAACCCGTCTGTGGAGCCTTCGTTTGTGTGGGATGCTCACCAAGCTGCCCTTCAGGACAATGCACTCAAACGGCATTAAGCATAGTGTGTGAACACGTATTTGCTTGAGAGCTGCCTGTCATCCTGATGGTGTGTGAAGTCAGTGAGCCAAATTGAGTTGTTCTCCCACAAGAACCACTTGGCTGATTCTTCTTCAATATGCAATTCAGCAACATGCAGTGTTGCTTGATGGAATTAGCCCTTACAGCAACATCTGCGTCTAGAGCCTTTGTATTTAGGGCTAGCTGAAAATGGCTTTGGCGCTGAAGTGGTTTCTGAATGTGGAGTTGGTGGCATGTTCAACCCGTCTGTGGAGCCTTCGTTTGTGTGGGATGCTCACCAAGCTGCCCTTCAGGACAATGCACTCAAACGGCATTAAGCATAGTGTGTGAACACGTAGTTTGCTTGAGAGCTGCCTGTCAGCCTGATGGTGTTTGAAGTCAGTGAGCCAAATGGAGTTGTTCTCCCACAAGAACCACTCGGCTGATTCTTCTTCAATATGCAATTCAGCAACATGCAGTGTTGCTTGATGGAATTAGCTCTTACAGCAACATCTGCGTCTAGAGCCTTTGTATTTAGGGCTAGCTGAAAACGGCTTTGGTGCTGAAGTGGTTTCTGAATGTGGAGTTGGTGGCATGTGAAACCCGCCTGTGGAGCCTTCGTTTGTGTGGGATGCTCACCAACCTGCCCTTCAGGACAATGCACTCAAACGGCATTCAGCATAGTGTGTGAACACGTAGTTTGCTTGAGAGCTGCCTGTCAGCCTGATGCTGTGTGAAGTCAGTGAGCCAAATGGAGCCTTTGTATTTAGGGCTAGCTGAAAACGGCTTTGGCGCTGAAGTGGTTTCTGAATGTGGAGTTGGTGGCATGTGAAACCCGCCTGTGGAGCCTTCGTTTGTGTGGGATTCTCACCAAGCTGCCCTTCAGGACAACGCACTCAAACGGCATTTAGCATAGTGTGTGAACACGTAGTTTGCTTGAGAGCTGCGTGTCAGCCTGATGGTGTGTGAAGTCAGTGAGCCAAATGGAGTTGTTCTCCCACAAGAACCACTCGGCTGATTCTTCTTCAATATGCAATTCAGCAACATGCAGTGTTGCTTGGTGGAATTAGCTCTTACAGCAACATCTGCGTCTAGAGCCTTTGTATTTAGGGCTAGCTGAAAACGGCTTTGGCGCTGAAGTGGTTTCTGAATGTGGAGTTGGTGGCATGTGAAACCCGCCTGTGGAGCCTTCGTTTGTGTGGGATGCTCACCAAGCTGCCCTTCAGGACAATGCACTCAAACGGCATTAAGCATAGTGTGTGAACACATAGTTTGCTTGAGAGCTGTCTGTCAGCCTGATGGTGTGTGAAGTCAGTGAGCCAAATGGAGTTGTTCTCCCACAAGAACCACTCGGCTGATTCTTCTTCAATATGCAATTCAGCAACATGCAGTGTTGCTTGATGGAATTAGCTCTTACAGCAACATCTGTGTCTAGAGCCTTTGTATTTAGGGCTAGCTGAAAACGGCTTTGGCGCTGAAGTGGTTTCTGAATGTGGAGTTGGTGGCATGTGAAACCCGTCTATGTAGCCTTCGTTTGTGTGGGATGCTCACTTAACTGCCGTTCAGGACAATGCACTCAAACGGCATTAAGCATAGTGTGTGAACACGTAGTTTGCTTGAGAGCTGCCTGTCAGCCTTATGGTGTGTGAAGTCAGTGAGCCAAATAGAGTTGTTCTCCCACAAGAACCACTCGGCTGATTCTTCTTCAATATGAAATTCAGCAACATGCAGTGTTGCTTGATGGAATTAGCTCTTACAGCAACATCTGCCTCTAGAGCCTTTTTATTTAGGGCTAGCTGAAAAGGGCTTTGGCGCTGAAGTGGTTTCTGAATGTGGAGTTGGTGGCATGTGAAACCCGCCTGTGGAGCCTTCGTTTGTGTGGGATGCTCACCAAGCTGCCCTTCAGGACAATGCACTCAAACGGCATTAAGCATAGTGTGTGAACACGTAGTTTGCTTGAGAGCTGCCTGTCAGCCTGATGGTGTGTGAAGTCAGTGAGCCAAATGGAGTTGTTCTCCCACAAGAACCACTCGGCTGATTCTTCTTCAATATGCAATTCAGCAACATGCAGTGTTGCTTGATGGAATTAGCTCTTACAGCAACATCTGCGTCTAGAGCCTTTGTATTTAGGGCTAGCTGAAAACGGCTTTGGCGCTGAAGTGGTTTCTGAATGTGGAGTTGGTGGCATGTGAAACCCGCCTGTGGAGCCTTCGTTTGTGTGGGATGCTCACCAACCTGCCCTTCAGGACAATGCACTCAAACGGCATTAGGCATAGTGTGTGAACACGTAGTTTGCTTGAGAGCTGCCTGTTTGCCTGATGGTGTGTGAAGTCAGTGAGCCAAATGGAGTTGTTCTCCCACAAGAACCACTCGGCTGATTCTTCTTCAATGTGCAATTCAGCAACATGCAGTGTTGCTTGATGGAATTAGCTCTTACAGCCACATCTGCGTCTAGAGCCTTTGTATTTAGGGCTAGCTGAAAAGGGCTTTGGCGCTGAAGTGGTTTCTGAATGTGGAGTTGGTGGCATGTGAAACCCGCCTGTGGAGCCTTCGTTTGTGTGGGATGCTCACCAAGCTGCCCTTCAGGACAATGCACTCAAACGGCATTAAGCATAGTGTGTGAACACGTAGTTTGCTTGAGAGCTGCCTGTTTGCCTGATGGTGTGTGAAGTCAGTGAGCCAAATGGAGTTGTTCTCCCACAAGAACCACTCGGCTGATTCTTCTTCAATGTGCAATTCAGCAACATGCAGTGTTGCTTGATGGAATTAGCTCTTACAGCCACATCTGTGTCTAGAGCCTTTGTATTTAGGGCTAGCTGAAAAGGGCTTTGGCGCTGAAGTGGTTTCTGAATGTGGAGTTGGTGGCATGTGAAACCCGCCTGTGGAGCCTTCGTTTGTGTGGGATGCTCACCAAGCTGCCCTTCAGGACAATGCACTCAAACGGCATTAAGCATAGTGTGTGAACACGTAGTTTGCTTGAGAGCTGCCTGTCAGCCTGATGGTGTGTGAAGTAAGTGAGCCAAATGGAGTTGTTCTGCCACAAGAACCACTCGGCTGATTCTTCTTCAATGTGCAATTCAGCAACATGCAGTGTTGCTTGATGGAATTAGCTCTTACAGCCACATCTGCGTCTAGAGCCTTTGTATTTAGGGCTAGCTGAAAACGGCTTTGGCGCTGAAGTGGTTTCTGAATGTGGAGTTGGTGGCATGTGAAACCCGCCTGTGGAGCCTTCGTTTGTGTGGGATGCTCACCAAGCTGCCCTTCAGGACAATGCACTCAAACGGCATTAAGCATAGTGTGTGAACACGTAGTTTGCTTGAGAGCTGCCTGTCAGCCTGATGGTGTGTGAAGTCAGTGAGCCAAATGGAGTTGTTCTCCCACAAGAACCACTCGGCTGATTCTTCTTCAATATGCAATTCGGCAACATTTAGTGTTGCTTGATGGAATTAGCTCTTACAGCCACATCTGCGTCTAGAGCCTTTGTATTTAGGGCTAGCTGAAAACGGCTTTGGCGCTGAAGTGGTTTCTGAATGTGGAGTTGGTGGCATGTGAAACCCGCCTGTGGAGCCTTCGTTTGTGTGGGATGCTCACCAAGCTGCCCTTCAGGACAATGCACTCAAACGGCATTAAGCATAGTGTGTGAACACGTAGTTTGCTTGAGAGCTGCCTGTCAGCCTGATGGTGTTTGAAGTCAGTGAGCCAAATGGAGTTGTTCTCCCACAAGAACCACTCGGCTGATTCTTCTTCAATATGCAATTCAGCAACATGCAGTGTTGCTTGATGGAATTAGCTCTTACAGCAACATCTGCGTCTAGAGCCTTTGTATTTAGGGCTAGCTGAAAACGGCTTTGGTGCTGAAGTGGTTTCTGAATGTGGAGTTGGTGGCATGTGAAAGCCGTCTGTGGAGAATTCGTTTGTGTGGGATGCTCACCAACCTGCCCTTCAGGACAATGCACTCAAACGGCATTCAGCATAGTGTGTGAACACGTAGTTTGCTTGAGAGCTGCCTGTCAGCCTGATGGTGTGTGAAGTCAGTGAGCCAAATGGAGTTGTTCTCCCACAAGAACCACTCGGCTGATTCTTCTTCAATATGCAATTCAGCAACATGCAGTGTTGCTTGATGGAATTAGCCCTTACAGCAACATCTGCGTCTAGAGCCTTTGTATTTAGGGCTAGCTGAAAATGGCTTTGGCGCTGAAGTGGTTTCTGAATTTTGAGTTGGTGGCATGTGAAACCCGCCTGTGGAGCCTTCGTTTGTGTGGGATGCTCACCAAGCTGCCCTTCAGGACAATGCACTCAAACGGCATTAAGCATAGTGTGTGAACACGTAGTTTGCTTGAGAGCTGCCTGTCAGCCTGCTGGTGTGTGAAGTCAGTGAGCCAAATGGAGTTGTTCTCCCACAAGAACCACTCGGCTGATTCTTCTTCAATATGCAATTCAGCAACATGCAGTGTTGCTTGATGGAATTAGCTCTTACAGCAACATCTGCGTCTAGAGCCTTTGTATTTAGGGCTAGCTGAAAACGGCTTTGGCGCTGAAGTGGTTTCTGAATGTGGAGTTGGTGGCATGTGAAACCCGCCTGTGGAGCCTTCGTTTGTGTGGGATGCGCACCAACCTGCCCTTCAGAACAATGCACTCAAACGGCATTAAGCATAGTGTGTGAACACGTAGTTTGCTTGAGAGCTGCCTGTCAGCCTGATGCTGTGTGAAGTCAGTGAGCCAAATGGAGTTGTTCTCCCACAAGAACCACTCGGCTGATTCTTCTTCAATATGCAATTCAGCAACATGCAGTGTTGCTTGATGGAATTAGCTCTTACAGCCACATCTGCGTCTAGAGCCTTTGTATTTAGGGCTAGCTGAAAACGGCTTTGGCGCTGAAGTGGTTTCTGAATGTGGAGTTGGTGGCATGTGAAACCCGCCTGTGGAGCCTTCGTTTGTGTGGGATGCTCACCAACCTGCCTTTCAGGACAATGCACTCAAACTGCATTAAGCATAGTGTGTGAACACATAGTTTGCTTGAGAGCTGCCTGTCAGCCTGATGGTGTGTGAAGTCAGTGAGCCAAATGGAGTTGTTCTCCCACAAGTACCACTCGGCTGATTCTTCTTCAATATGCAATTCAGCAACATGCAGTGTTGCTTCATGGAATTAGCCCTTACAGCCACATCTGGGTCTAGAGCCTTTGTATTTAGGGCTAGCTGAAAACGGCTTTGGCGCTGAAGTGGTTTCTGAATTTGGAGTTGGTGGCATGTGAAACCCGTCTGTGGAGCCTTCGTTTGTGTGGGATGCTCACCAAGCTGCCCTTCAGGACAATGCACTCAAACGGCATTAAGCATAGTGTGTGAACACGTATTTGCTTGAGAGCTGCCTGTCAGCCTGATGGTGTGTGAAGTCAGTGAGCCAAATTGAGTTGTTCTCCCACAAGAACCACTTGGCTGATTTTTCTTCAATATGCAATTCAGCAACATGCAGTGTTGCTTGATGGAATTAGCCCTTACAGCAACATCTGCGTCTAGAGCCTTTGTATTTAGGGCTAGCTGAAAATGGCTTTGGAACTGAAGTGGTTTCTGAATTTTGAGTTGGTGGCATGTGAAACCCGCCTGTGGAGCCTTCGTTTGTGTGGGATGCTCACCAAGCTGCCCTTCAGGACAACGCACTCAAATGGCATTTAGCATAGTGTGTGAACACGTAGTTTGCTTGAGAGCTGCCTGTCAGCCTGATGGTGTGTGAAGTCAGTGAGCCAAATGGAGTTGTTCTCCCACAAGAACCACTCGGCTGATTCTTCTTCAATATGCAATTCAGCAACATGCAGTGTTGCTTGATGGAATTAGCTCTTACAGCCACATCTGCGTCTAGAGCCTTTGTATTTAGGGCTAGCTGAAAATGGCTTTGGCGCTGAAGTGGTTTCTGAATGTGGAGTTGGTGGCATGTTCAACCCGTCTGTGGAGCCTTCGTTTGTGTGGGATGCTCACCAACCTGCCCTTCAGGACAATGCACTCAAACGGCATTAAGCATAGTGTGTGAACACGTATTTGCTTGAGAGCTGCCTGTCAGCCTGATGGTGTGTGAAGTCAGTGAGCCAAATGGAGTTGTTCTCCCACAAGAACCACTTTGATGATACTTCTTCAATATGCAATTCAGCAACATGCAGTGTTGCTTGATGGAATTAGCTCTTACAGCCACATCTGCGTCTAGAGCCTTTGTATTTAGGGCTAGCTGAAAACGGCTTTGGCGCTGAAGTGGTTTCTGAATGTGGAGTTGGTGGCATGTGAAACCCGCCTGTGGAGCCTTCATTTGTGTGGGATGCTCACCAACCTGCCCTTCAGGACAATGCACTCAAATGGCATTAAGCATAGTGTGTGAACACGTATTTGCTTGAGAGCTGCCTGTCAGCCTGATGGTGTGTGAAGTCAGTGAGCCAAATGGAGTTGTTCTCCCACAAGAACCACTCGGCTGATTCTTCTTCAATATACAATTCAGCAACATGCAGTGTTGCTTGATGGAATTAGCCCTTACAGCAACATCTGCGTCTAGAGCCTTTGTATTTAGGGCTAGCTGAAAATGGCTTTGGCGCTGAAGTGGTTTCTGAATTTTGAGTTGGTGGCATGTGAAACCCGCCTGTGGAGCCTTCGTTTGTGTGGGATGCTCACCAACCTGCCCTTCAGGACAATGCACTCAAACGGCATTAAGCATAGTGTGTGAACACGTAGTTTGCTTGAGAGCTGCCTGTCAGCCTGATGGTGTGTGGAGTCAGTGAGCCAAATGGAGTTGTTCTCCCACAAGAACCACTCGGCTGATTCTTCTTCAATATGCAATTCAGCAACATGCAGTGTTGCTTGATGGAATTAGCTCTTACAGCAACATCTGCGTCTAGAGCCTTTGTATTTAGGGCTAGCTGAAAAGGGCTTTGGTGCTGAAGTGGTTTCTGAATGTGGAGTTGGTGGCATGTGAAACCCGCCTGTGGAGCCTTCGTTTGTGTGGGATGCTCACCAAGCTGCCCTTCAGGACAATGCACTCAAACGGCATTAAGCATAGTGTGTGAACACGTAGTTTGCTTGAGAGCTGCCTGTCAGCCTGATGGTGTGTGAAGTCAGTGAGCCAAATGGAGCTGTTCTCTCACAAGAACCACTCAGCTGATTCTTCTTCAATATGCAATTCAGCAACATGCAGTGTTGCTTGATGGAATTAGCTCTTACAGCCACATCTGCGTCTAGAGCCTTTGTATTTAGGGATAGCTGAAAAGGGCTTTGGCGCTGAAGTGGTTTCTGAATGTGGAGTTGGTGGCATGTGAAACCCGCCTGTGGAGCCTTCGTTTGTGTGGGATGCTCACCAAGCTGCCCTTCAGGACAATGCACTCAAACGGCATTAAGCATAGTGTGTGAACACATAGTTTGCTTGAGAGCTGTCTGTCAGCCTGATGGTGTGTGAAGTCAGTGAGCCAAATGGAGTTGTTCTCCCACAAGAACCACTCGGCTGATTCTTCTTCAATATGCAATTCAGCAACATGCAGTGTTGCTTGATGGAATTAGCTCTTACAGCAACATCTGTGTCTAGAGCCTTTGTATTTAGGGCTAGCTGAAAACGGCTTTGGCGCTGAAGTGGTTTCTGAATGTGGAGTTGGTGGCATGTGAAACCCGCCTGTGGAGCCTTCGTTTGTGTGGGATGCTCACCAAGCTGCCCTTCAGGACAATGCACTCAAACGGCATTCAGCATAGTGTGTGAACACGTAGTTTGCTTGAGAGCTGCCTGTCAGCCTGATGGTGTGTGAAGTCAGTGAGCCAAATGGAGTTGTTCTCCCACAAGAACCACTCGGCTGATTCTTCTTCAATATGCAATTCGGCAACATTTAGTGTTGCTTGATGGAATTAGCTCTTACAGCCACATCTGCGTCTAGAGCCTTTGTATTTAGGGCTAGCTGAAAGGGGCTTTGGCGCTGAAGTGGTTTCTGAATGTGGAGTTGGTGGCATGTGAAACCCGCCTGTGGAGCCTTCGTTTGTGTGGGATGCTCACCAAGCTGCCCTTCAGGACAATGCACTCAAACGGCATTAAGCATAGTGTGTGAACACGTAGTTTGCTTGAGAGCTGCCTGTCAGCCTGCTGGTGTGTGAAGTCAGTGAGCCAAATGGAGTTGTTCTCCCACAAGAACCACTCGGCTGATTCTTCTTCAATATGCAATTCAGCAACATGCAGTGTTGCTTGATGGAATTAGCTCTTACAGCAACATCTGCGTCTAGAGCCTTTGTATTTAGGGCTAGCTGAAAACGGCTTTGGCGCTGAAGTGGTTTCTGAATGTGGAGTTGGTGGCATGTGAAACCCGCCTGTGGAGCCTTCGTTTGTGTGGGATGCGCACCAACCTGCCCTTCAGGACAATGCACTCAAACGGCATTAAGCATAGTGTGTGAACACGTAGTTTGCTTGAGAGCTGCCTGTCAGCCTGATGCTGTGTGAAGTCAGTGAGCCAAATGGAGTTGTTCTCCCACAAGAACCACTCGGCTGATACTTCTTCAATATGCAATTCAGCAACATGCAGTGTTGCTTGATGGAATTAGCTCTTACAGCCACATCTGGGTCTAGAGCCTTTGTATTTAGGGCTAGCTGAAAACGGCTTTGGCGCTGAAGTGGTTTCTGAATGTGGAGTTGGTGGCATGTGAAAGCCGTCTGTGGAGCCTTCGTTTGTGTGGGATGCTCACCAACCTGCCTTTCAGGACAATGCACTCAAACTGCATTAAGCATAGTGTGTGAACACATAGTTTGCTTGAGAGCTGCCTGTCAGCCTGATGGTGTGTGAAGTCAGTGAGCCAAATGGAGTTGTTCTCCCACAAGAACCACTCGGCTGATTCTTCTTCAATATGCAATTCAGCAACATTTAGTGTTGCTTGATGGAATTAGCCCTTACAGCCACATCTGGGTCTAGAGCCTTTGTATTTAGGGCTAGCTGAAAACGGCTTTGGCGCTGAAGTGGTTTCTGAATGTGGAGTTGGTGGCATGTGAAACCCGCCTGTGGAGCCTTCGTTTGTGTGGGATGCTCACCAAGCTGCCCTTCAGGACAATGCACTCAAACGGCATTAAGCATAGTGTGTGAACACGTAGTTTGCTTGAGAGCTGCCTGTTTGCCTAATGGTGTGTGAAGTCAGTGAGCCAAATTGAGTTGTTCTCCCACAAGAACCACTCGGCTGATTCTTCTTCAATATGAAATTCAGCAACATGCAGTGTTGCTTGATGGAATTAGCCCTTACAGCAACATCTGCGTCTAGAGCCTTTGTATTTAGGGCTAGCTGAAAATGGCTTTGGAACTGAAGTGGTTTCTGAATTTTGAGTTGGTGGCATGTGAAACCCGCCTGTGGAGCCTTCGTTTGTGTGGGATGCTCACCAAGCTGCCCTTCAGGACAACGCACTCAAATGGCATTTAGCATAGTGTGTGAACACATAGTTTGCTTGAGAGCTGCCTGTCAGCCTGATGGTGTGTGAAGTCAGTGAGCCAAATGGAGTTGTTCTCCCACAAGAACCACTCGGCTGATTCTTCTTCAATATGCAATTCAGCAACATGCAGTGTTGCTTGATGGAATTAGCTCTTACAGCAACATCTGCGTCTAGAGCCTTTGTATTTAGGGCTAGCTGAAAACGGCTTTGGTGCTGAAGTGGTTTCTGAATGTGGAGTTGGTGGCATGTGAAACCCGCCTGTGGAGCCTTCGTTTGTGTGGGATGCTCACCAAGCTGCCCTTCAGGACAATGCACTCAAACGGCATTCAGCATAGTGTGTGAACACGTAGTTTGCTTGAGAGCTGCCTGTCAGCCTGATGGTGTGTGAAGTCAGTGAGCCAAATGGAGTTGTTCTCCCACAAGAACCACTTTGACGATACTTCTTCAATATGCAATTCAGCAACATGCAGTGTTGCTTGATGGAATTAGCTCTTACAGCCACATCTGCGTCTAGAGCCTTTGTATTTAGGGCTAGCTGAAAAGGGCTTTGGCGCTGAAGTGGTTTCTGAATGTGGAGTTGGTGGCATGTGAAACCCGACCGGGGAGCCTTCATTTGTGTGGGATGCTCACCAACCTGCCCTTCAGGACAATGCACTCAAACGGCATTAAGCATAGTGTGTGAACACGTATTTGCTTGAGAGCTGCCTGTCAGCCTGATGGTGTGTGAAGTCAGTGAGCCAAATGGAGTTGTTCTCCCACAAGAACCACTCGGCTGATTCTTCTTCAATATGCAATTCAGCAACATGCAGTGTTGCTGGATGGAATTAGCCCTTACAGCAACATCTGCGTCTAGAGCCTTTGTATTTAGGGCTAGCTGAAAATGGCTTTGGCGCTGAAGTGGTTTCTGAATGTGGAGTTGGTGGCATGTGAAACCCGCCTGTGGAGCCTTCGTTTGTGTGGGATGCTCACCAACCTGCCCTTCAGGACAATGCACTCAAACGGCATTAAGCATAGTGTGTGAACACGTAGTTTGCTTGAGAGCTGCCTGTCAGCCTGATGGTGTGTGGAGTCAGTGAGCCAAATGGAGTTGTTCTCCCACAAGAACCACTCGGCTGATTCTTCTTCAATATGCAATTCAGCAACATGCAGTGTTGCTTGATGGAATTAGCTCTTACAGCAACATCTGCGTCTAGAGCCTTTGTATTTAGGGCTAGCTGAAAACGGCTTTGGTGCTGAAGTGGTTTCTGAATGTGGAGTTGGTGGCATGTGAAACCCGCCTGTGGAGCCTTCGTTTGTGTGGGATGCTCACCAAGCTGCCCTTCAGGACAATGCCTTCAAACGGCATTAAGCATAGTGTGTGAACACGTAGTTTGCTTGAGAGCTGCCTGTCAGCCTGATGGTGTGTGAAGTCAGTGAGCCAAATGGAGCTGTTCTCTCACAAGAACCACTCGGCTGATTCTTCTTCAATATGCAATTCAGCAACATGCAGTGTTGCTTGATGGAATTAGCTCTTACAGCCACATCTGCGTCTAGAGCCTTTGTATTTAGGGATAGCTGAAAAGGGCTTTGGCGCTGAAGTGGTTTCTGAATGTGGAGTTGGTGGCATGTGAAACCCGCCTGTGGAGCCTTCGTTTGTGTGGGATTCTCACCTAACTGCCCTTGAGGACAATGCACTCAAACGGCATTAAGCATAGTGTGTGAACACGTAGTTTGCTTGAGAGCTGCCTGTCAGCCTGATGGTGTTTGAAGTCAGTGAACCAAATGGAGTTGTTCTCCCACAAGAACCACTCGGCTGATTCTTCTTCAATATGCAATTCAGCAACATGCAGTGTTGTTTGATGGAATTAGCTCTAACAGCAACATCTGCGTCTAGAGCCTTTGTATTTAGGGCTAGCTGAAAACGGCTTTGGTGCTGAAGTGGTTTCTGAATTGTGGAGTTGGTGGCATGTGAAACCCGCCTGTGGAGCCTTCGTTTGTGTGGGATGCTCACCAAGCTGCCCTTCAGGACAATGCACTCAAACGGCATCAAGCATAGTGTGTGAACACGTAGTTTGCTTGAGAGCTGCCTGTCAGCCTGATGCTGTGTGAAGTCAGTGAGCCAAATGGAGCCTTTGTATTTAGGGCTAGCTAAAAACGGCTTTGGCGCTGAAGTGGTTTCTGAATGTGGAGTTGGTGGCATGTGAAACCCGCCTGTGGAGCCTTCGTTTGTGTGGGATTCTCACCAAGCTGCCCTTCAGGACAACGCACTCAAACGGCATTTAGCATAGTGTGTGAACACGTAGTTTGCTTGAGAGCTGCGTGTCAGCCTGATGGTGTGTGAAGTCAGTGAGCCAAATGGAGTTGTTCTCCCACAAGAACCACTCGGCTGATTCTTCTTCAATATGCAATTCAGCAACATGCAGTGTTGCTTGATGGAATTAGCTCTTACAGCAACATCTGTGTCTAGAGCCTTTGTATTTAGGGCTAGCTGAAAACGGCTTTGGCGCTGAAGTGGTTTCTGAATGTGGAGTTGGTGGCATGTGAAACCCGTCTATGGAGCCTTCGTTTGTGTGGGATGCTCACCAAGCTGCCCTTCAGGACAATGCACTCAAACGGCATTAAGCATAGTGTGTGAACACGTAGTTTGCTTGAGAGCTGCCTGTCAGCCTTATGGTGTGTGAAGTCAGTGAGCCAAATAGAGTTGTTCTCCCACAAGAACCACTCGGCTGATTCTTCTTCAATATGCAATTCAGCAACATGCAGTGTTGCTTGATGGAATTAGCTCTTACAGCAACATCTGCGTCTAGAGCCTTTGTATTTAGGGCTAGCTGAAAACGGCTTTGGCGCTGAAGTGGTTTCTGAATGTGGAGTTGGTGGCATGTGAAACCCGCCTGTGGAGCCTTCGTTTGTGTGGGATGCTCACCAAGCTGCCCTTCAGGACAATGCACTCAAACGGCATTAAGCATAGTGTGTGAACACGTAGTTTGCTTGAGAGCTGCCTGTCAGCCTGATGGTGTGTGAAGTCAGTGAGCCAAATGGAGTTGTTCTCCCACAAGAACCACTCGGCTGATTCTTCTTCAATATGCAATTCAGCAACATGCAGTGTTGCTTGATGGAATTAGCTCTTACAGCAACATCTGCGTCTAGAGCCTTTGTATTTAGGGCTAGCTGAAAACGGCTTTGGCGCTGAAGTGGTTTCTGAATGTGGAGTTGGTGGCATGTGAAACCCGCCTGTGGAGCCTTCGTTTGTGTGGGATGCTCACCAACCTGCCCTTCAGGACAATGCACTCAAACGGCATTAGGCATAGTGTGTGAACACGTAGTTTGCTTGAGAGCTGCCTGTTTGCCTGATGGTGTGTGAAGTCAGTGAGCCAAATGGAGTTGTTCTCCCACAAGAACCACTCGGCTGATTCTTCTTCAATGTGCAATTCAGCAACATGCAGTGTTGCTTGATGGAATTAGCTCTTACAGCCACATCTGCGTCTAGAGCCTTTGTATTTAGGGCTAGCTGAAAAGGGCTTTGGCGCTGAAGTGGTTTCTGAATGTGGAGTTGGTGGCATGTGAAACCCGCCTGTGGAGCCTTCGTTTGTGTGGGATGCTCACCAACCTGCCCTTCAGGACAATGCACTCAAACGGCATTAGGCATAGTGTGTGAACACGTAGTTTGCTTGAGAGCTGCCTGTTTGCCTGATGGTGTGTGAAGTCAGTGAGCCAAATGGAGTTGTTCTCCCACAAGAACCACTCGGCTGATTCTTCTTCAATGTCCAATTCAGCAACATGCAGTGTTGCTGGATGGAATTAGCTCTTACAGCCACATCTGCGTCTAGAGCCTTTGTATTTAGGGTTAGCTGAAAACGGCTTTGGCACTGAAGTGGTTTCTGAATGTGGAGTTGGTGGCATGTGAAACCTGCCTGTGGAGCCTTCGTTTGTGTGGGATGCTCACCAAGCTGCCCTTCAGGACAATGCACTCAAACGGCATTAGGCATAGTGTGTGAACACGTAGTTTGCTTGAGAGCTGCCTGTCAGCCTGATGGTGTGTGAAGTCAGTGAGCCAAATGGAGTTGTTCTCCCACAAGAACCACTCGGCTGATTCTTCTTCAATATGCAATTCAGCAACATGCAGTGTTGCTTGATGGAATTAGCTCTTACAGCAACATCTGCGTCTAGAGCCTTTGTATTTAGGGCTAGCTGAAAACAGTTTTGGCGCTGAAGTGGTTTCTGAATGTGGAGTTGGTGGCGTGTGAAACCCGCCTGTGGAGCCTTCGTTTGTGTGGGATGCTCACCAAGCTGCCCTTCAGGACAATGCACTCAAACGGCATTAGGCATAGTGTGTGAACACGTAGTTTGCTTGAGAGCTGCCTGTCCGCCTGGTGGTGTGTGAAGTCAGTGAGCCAAATGGAGTTCTTCTCCCACAAGAACGACTCGGCTGAATCTTCTTCAATATGCCATTCAGCAACATGCAGTGTTGCTTGATGGAATTAGCTCTTACAGCAACATCTGCGTCTAGAGCCTTTGTATTTAGGGCTAGCTGAAAAGGGCTTTGGCGCTGAAGTGGTTTCTGAATGTGGAGTTGGTGGCATGTGAAACCCGCCTGTGGAGCCTTCGTTTGTGTGGGATGCTCACCAAGCTGCCCTTCAGGACAATGCACTCAAACCGCATTAAGCATAGTGTGTGAACACGTAGTTTGCTTGAGAGCTGCCTGTCAGCCTGATGCTGTGTGAAGTCAGTGAGCCAAATGGAGTTGTTCTCCCACAAGAACCACTCGGCTGATTCTTCTTCAATATGCAATTCAGCAACATGCAGTGTTGCTTGATGGAATTAGCTCTTACAGCAACATCTGGGTCTAGAGCCTTTGTATTTAGGGCTAGCTGAATGTGGCTTTGGCGCTGAAGTGGTTTCTGAATGTGGAGTTGGTGGCATGTGAAACCCGCCTGTGGAGCCTTCGTTTGTGTGGGATGCTCACCAACCTGCCCTTCAGGACAATGCACTCAAGCGGCATTAACCATAGTGTTGGAACACATAGTTTGCTTGAGAGCTGCCTGTCAGCCTGATGGTGTGTGAAGTCAGTGAGCCAAATGGAGTTGTTCTCCCACAAGAACCATGCGGCTGATTCTTCTTCAATATGCAATTCAGCAACATGCAGTGTTGCTTGATGGAATTAGCTCTTACAGCATCATCTGGATCTAGAGCCTTTGTATTTAGGGCTAGCTGAAAACGGCTTTGGCGCTGAAGTGGTTTCTGAATGTGGAGTTGGTGGCATGTGAAACCCGCCTGTGGAGCCTTCGTTTGTGTGGGATGCTCACCAACCTGCCCTTCAAGACAATGCACTCAAACGGCATTCAGCATAGTGTGTGAACACGTAGTTTGCTTGAGAGCTGCCAGTCGGCCTGATGGTGTGTGAAGTCAGTGAGCCAAATGGAGTTGTTCTCCCACAAGAACCACTCGGCTGATTCTTCTTCAATATGCAATTCAGCAACATGCAGTGTTGCTTGATGGAATTAGCTCTTACAGCAACATCTGCGTCTAGAGCCTTTGTATTTAGGGCTAGCTGAAAACGGCTTTGGCGCTGAAGTGGTTTCTGAATGTGGAGTTGGTGGCATGTGAAACCTGCCTGTGGAGCCTTCGTTTGTGTGGGATGCTCACCAACCTGCCCTTCAGGACAATGAACTCAAACGGCATTAGGCATAGTGTGTGAACACGTAGTTTGCTTGAGAGCTGCCTGTCAGCCTGATGCTGTGTGAAGTCAGTGAGCCAAATGGAGTTGTTCTCCCACAAGAACCACTCAGCTGATTCTTCTTCAATATTTAATGCAGCAACATGCAGTGTTGCTTGATGGAATTGGCTCTTACAGCAACATCTGCGTCTAGAGCCTTTGTATTTAGGGTTAGCTGAAAACGGCTTTGGCACTGAAGTGGTTTCTGAATGTGGAGTTGGTGGCATGTGAAACCTGCCTGTGGAGCCTTCGTTTGTATGGGAGCTCACCAAGCTCCCCTTAGGACAATGCACTCAAATGGCATTAAGCATAGTGTGTGAACACGTAGTTTGCTTGAGAGCTGCCTGTCAGCCTTATGGTGTGTGAAGTCAGTGAGCCAAATGGAGTTGTTCTCCCACAAGAACCACTCGGCTGATTCTTCTTCAATATGCCATTCAGCAACATGCAGTGTTGCTTGATGGAATTAGCTCTTACAGCCACATCTGCGTCTAGAGCCTTTGTATTTAGGGCTAGCTGAAAACGGCTTTGGCACTGAAGTGGTTTCTGAATGTGGAGTTGGTGGCATGTGAAACCTGCCTGTGGAGCCTTCGTTTGTGTGGGATGCTCACCAAGCTGCCCTTCAGGACAATGCACTCAAACGGCATTAAGCATAGTGTGTGAACAGGTTGTTTGCTTGAGAGCTGCCTGTCAGCCTGATGGTGTGTGAAGTCAGTGAGCCAAATGGAGTTGTTCTCCCACAAGAACCACTCGGCTGATTCTTCTTCAATATGCCATTTAGCAACATGCAGTGTTGCTTGATGGAATTAGCTCTTACAGCAACATCTGCGTCTAGAGCCTTTGTATTTAGGGCTAGCTGAAAACGGCTTTGGCGCTGAAGTGGTTTCTGAATGTGGAGTTGGTGGCATGTGAAACCCGCCTGTGGAGCCTTCGTTTGTGTGGGATGCTCACCAAGCTGCCCTTCAGGACAATGCACTCAAACGGCATTAAGCATAGTGTGTGAGCACATAGTTTGCTTGAGAGCTGCCTGTCAGCCTGATGGTGTGTGAAGTCAGTGAGCCAAATGGAGTTGTTCTCCCACAAGAACCACTCGGCTGATTCTTCTTCAATATGCAATTCAGCAACATGCAGTGTTGCTTGATGGAATTAGCTCTTACAGCCACATCTGCGTCTAGAGCCTTTGTATTTAGGGCTAGCTGAAAACAGTTTTGGCGCTGAAGTGGTTTCTGAATGTGGAGTTGGTGGCGTGTGAAACCCACCTGTGGAGCCTTCGTTTGTGTGGGATGCTCACCAACCTGCCCTTCAGGACAATGCACTCAAACGGCATTAGGCATAGTGTGTGAACACGTAGTTTGCTTGAGAGCTGCCTGTCAGCCTGCTGGTGTGTGAAGTCAGTGAGCCAAATGGAGTTGTTCTCCCATAAGAACGACTCGGCTGAATCTTCTTCAATATGCAATTCAGCAACATGCAGTGTTGCTTGATGGAATTAGCTCTTACAGCAACATCTGCGTCTAGAGCCTTTGTATTTAGGGCTAGCTGAAAAGGGCTTTGGCGCTGAAGTGGTTTCTGAATGTGGAGTTGGTGGCATGTGAAACCCGCCTGTGGAGCCTTCGTTTGTGTGAGATGCTCACCAAGCTGCCCTTCAGGACAATGCACTCAAACCGCATTAGGCATAGTGTGTGAACACGTAGTTTGCTTGAGAGCTGCGTGTCAGCCTGATGCTGTGTGAAGTCAGTGAGCCAAATGGAGTTGTTCTCCCACAAGAACCACTCGGCTGATTCTTCTTCAATATGCAATTCAGCAACATGCAGTGTTGCTTGATGGAATTAGCTCTTACAGCAACATCTGGGTCTAGAGCCTTTGTATTTAGGGCTAGCTGAATGTGGCTTTGACGCTGAAGTGGTTTCTGAATGTGGAGTTGGTGGCATGTGAAACCCGCCTGTGGAGCCTTCGTTTGTGTGGGATGCTCACCAACCTGCCCTTCAGGACAATGCACTCAAACGGCATTAAGCATAGTGTATGAACACGTAGTTTGCTTGAGAGCTGCCTGTCAGCCTGATGGTGTGTGAAGTCAGTGAGCCAAATGGAGTTGTTCTCCCACAAGAACCATGCGGCTGATTCTTCTTCAATATGCAATTCAGCAACATGCAGTGTTGCTTGATGGAATTAGCTCTTACAGCATCATCTGGATCTAGAGCCTTTGTATTTAGGGCTAGCTGAAAACGGCTTTGGCGCTGAAGTGGTTTCTGAATGTGGAGTTGGTGGCATGTGAAACCCGCCTGTGGAGCCTTCGTTTGTGTGGGATGCTCACCAACCTGCCCTTCAATACAATGCACTCAAACGGCATTAAGCATAGTGTGTGAACACGTAGTTTGCTTGAGAGCTGCCTGTCAGCCTGATGGTGTGTGAAGTCAGTGAGCCAAATGGAGTTGTTCTCCCACAAGAACCACTCGGCTGATTCTTCTTCAATATGCAATTCAGCAACATGCAGTGTTGCTTGATGGAATTAGCTCTTACAGCAACATCTGCGTCTAGAGCCTTTGTATTTAGGGCTAGCTGAAAACGGCTTTGGCGCTGAAGTGGTTTCTGAATGTGGAGTTGGTGGCATGTGAAACCCGCCTGTGGAGCCTTCGTTTGTGTGGGATGCTCACCAACCTGCCCTTCAGGACAATGCACTCAAACGGCATTAGGCATAGTGTGTGAACACGTAGTTTGCTTGAGAGCTGCCTGTCAGCCTGATGCTGTGTGAAGTCAGTGAGCCAAATGGAGTTGTTCTCCCACAAGAACCACTCAGCTGATTCTTCTTCAATATTTAATGCAGCAACATGCAGTGTTGCTTGATGGAATTAGCTCTTACAGCAACATCTGCGTCTAGAGCCTTTGTATTTAGGGCTAGCTGAAAACGGCTTTGGCGCTGAAGTGGTTTCTGAATGTGGAGTTGGTGGCATGCGAAACCATCCTGTGGAGCCTTCGTTTGTGTGGGATGCTCACCAAGCTGCCCTTCAGGACAATGCACTCAAACGGCATTCAGCATAGTGTGTGAACACGTAGTTTGCTTGAGAGCTGCCTGTCAGACTGATGCTGTGTGAAGTCAGTGAGCCAAATGGAGTTGTTCTCCCACAAGAACCACTCGGCTGATTCTTCTTCAATATGCAATTCAGCAACATGCAGTGTTGCTTGATGGAATTAGCTCTTACAGCATCATCTGGATCTAGAGCCTTTGTATTTAGGGCTAGCTGAAAACGGCTTTGGCGCTGAAGTGGTTTCAGAATGTGGAGTTGGTGGCATGTGAAACCCGCCTGTGGAGCCTTCGTTTGTGTGGGATGCTCACCAACCTGCCCTTCAATACAATGCACTCAAACGGCATTAAGCATAGTGTGTGAACACGTAGTTTGCTTGAGAGCTGCCTGTCAGCCTGATGGTGTGTGAAGTCAGTGAGCCAAATGGAGTTGTTCTCCCACAAGAACCACTCGGCTGATTCTTCTTCAATATGCAATTCAGCAACATGCAGTGTTGCTTGATGGAATTAGCTCTTACAGCAACATCTGCGTCTAGAGCCTTTGTATTTAGGGCTAGCTGAAAACGGCTTTGGCGCTGAAGTGGTTTCTGAATGTGGAGTTGGTGGCATGTGAAACCCGCCTGTGGAGCCTTCGTTTGTGTGGGATGCTCACCAAGCTGCCCTTCAGGACAATGCACTCAAACGGCATTAAGCATAGTGTGTGAACACGTAGTTTGCTTGAGAGCTGCCTGTCAGCCTGATGCTGTGTGAAGTCAGTGAGCCAAATGGAGTTGTTCTCCCACAAGAACCACTCGGCTGATTCTTCTTCAATATTTAATGCAGCAACATGCAGTGTTGCTTGATGGAATTAGCTCTTACAGCAACATCTGCGTCTAGAGCCTTTGTATTTAGGTCTAGCTGAAAACGGCTTTGGCGCTGAAGTGGTTTCTGAATGTGGAGTTGGTGGCATGTGAAACCCGCCTGTGGAGCCTTCGCTTGTGTGGGATGCTCACCAAGCTGCCCTTCAGGACAATGCACTCAAACGGCATTAGGCATAGTGTGAACACGTAGTTTGCTTGAGAGCTGCCTGTCAGCCTGATGGTGTGTGAAGTCAGTGAGCCAAATGGAGTTGTTCTCCCACAAGAACCACTCGGCTGATTCTTCTTCAATATGCAATTCAGCAACATGCAGTGTTGCTTGATGGAATTAGCTCTTACAGCAACATCTGCGTCTAGAGCCTTTGTATTTAGGGCTAGCTGAAAACGGCTTTGGCGCTGAAGTGGTTTCTGAATGTGGAGTTGCTGGCGTGTGAAACCCGCCTGTGGAGCCTTCGTTTGTGTGGGATGCTCACCAAGCTGCCCTTCAGGACAATGCACTCAAACGGCATTAAGCATAGTGTGTGAACACGTAGTTTGCTTGAGAGCTGCCTGTCAGCCTGATGGTGTGTGAAGTCAGTGAGCCAAATGGAGTTGTTCTCCCACAAGAACCACTCGGCTGATTCTTCTTCAATATGCAATTCAGCAACATGCAGTGTTGCTTGATGGAATTAGCTCTTACAGCCACATCTGCGTCTAGAGCCTTTGTATTTAGGGATAGCTGAAAAGGGCTTTGGCGCTGAAGTGGTTTCTGAATGTGGAGTTGGTGGCATGTGAAACCCGCCTGTGGAGCCTTCGTTTGTGTGGGATTCTCACCTAACTGCCCTTGAGGACAATGCACTCAAACGGCATTAAGCATAGTGTGTGAACACGTAGTTTGCTTGAGAGCTGCCTGTCAGCCTGATGGTGTTTGAAGTCAGTGAACCAAATGGAGTTGTTCTCCCACAAGAACCACTCGGCTGATTCTTCTTCAATATGCAATTCAGCAACATGCAGTGTTGTTTGATGGAATTAGCTCTAACAGCAACATCTGCGTCTAGAGCCTTTGTATTTAGGGCTAGCTGAAAACGGCTTTGGTGCTGAAGTGGTTTCTGAATTGTGGAGTTGGTGGCATGTGAAACCCGCCTGTGGAGCCTTCGTTTGTGTGGGATGCTCACCAAGCTGCCCTTCAGGACAATGCACTCAAACGGCATCAAGCATAGTGTGTGAACACGTAGTTTGCTTGAGAGCTGCCTGTCAGCCTGATGCTGTGTGAAGTCAGTGAGCCAAATGGAGCCTTTGTATTTAGGGCTAGCTAAAAACGGCTTTGGCGCTGAAGTGGTTTCTGAATGTGGAGTTGGTGGCATGTGAAACCCGCCTGTGGAGCCTTCGTTTGTGTGGGATTCTCACCAAGCTGCCCTTCAGGACAACGCACTCAAACGGCATTTAGCATAGTGTGTGAACACGTAGTTTGCTTGAGAGCTGCGTGTCAGCCTGATGGTGTGTGAAGTCAGTGAGCCAAATGGAGTTGTTCTCCCACAAGAACCACTCGGCTGATTCTTCTTCAATATGCAATTCAGCAACATGCAGTGTTGCTTGATGGAATTAGCTCTTACAGCAACATCTGTGTCTAGAGCCTTTGTATTTAGGGCTAGCTGAAAACGGCTTTGGCGCTGAAGTGGTTTCTGAATGTGGAGTTGGTGGCATGTGAAACCCGTCTATGGAGCCTTCGTTTGTGTGGGATGCTCACCAAGCTGCCCTTCAGGACAATGCACTCAAACGGCATTAAGCATAGTGTGTGAACACGTAGTTTGCTTGAGAGCTGCCTGTCAGCCTTATGGTGTGTGAAGTCAGTGAGCCAAATAGAGTTGTTCTCCCACAAGAACCACTCGGCTGATTCTTCTTCAATATGCAATTCAGCAACATGCAGTGTTGCTTGATGGAATTAGCTCTTACAGCAACATCTGCGTCTAGAGCCTTTGTATTTAGGGCTAGCTGAAAACGGCTTTGGCGCTGAAGTGGTTTCTGAATGTGGAGTTGGTGGCATGTGAAACCCGCCTGTGGAGCCTTCGTTTGTGTGGGATGCTCACCAAGCTGCCCTTCAGGACAATGCACTCAAACGGCATTAAGCATAGTGTGTGAACACGTAGTTTGCTTGAGAGCTGCCTGTCAGCCTGATGGTGTGTGAAGTCAGTGAGCCAAATGGAGTTGTTCTCCCACAAGAACCACTCGGCTGATTCTTCTTCAATATGCAATTCAGCAACATGCAGTGTTGCTTGATGGAATTAGCTCTTACAGCAACATCTGCGTCTAGAGCCTTTGTATTTAGGGCTAGCTGAAAACGGCTTTGGCGCTGAAGTGGTTTCTGAATGTGGAGTTGGTGGCATGTGAAACCCGCCTGTGGAGCCTTCGTTTGTGTGGGATGCTCACCAACCTGCCCTTCAGGACAATGCACTCAAACGGCATTAGGCATAGTGTGTGAACACGTAGTTTGCTTGAGAGCTGCCTGTTTGCCTGATGGTGTGTGAAGTCAGTGAGCCAAATGGAGTTGTTCTCCCACAAGAACCACTCGGCTGATTCTTCTTCAATGTGCAATTCAGCAACATGCAGTGTTGCTTGATGGAATTAGCTCTTACAGCCACATCTGCGTCTAGAGCCTTTGTATTTAGGGCTAGCTGAAAAGGGCTTTGGCGCTGAAGTGGTTTCTGAATGTGGAGTTGGTGGCATGTGAAACCCGCCTGTGGAGCCTTCGTTTGTGTGGGATGCTCACCAACCTGCCCTTCAGGACAATGCACTCAAACGGCATTAGGCATAGTGTGTGAACACGTAGTTTGCTTGAGAGCTGCCTGTTTGCCTGATGGTGTGTGAAGTCAGTGAGCCAAATGGAGTTGTTCTCCCACAAGAACCACTCGGCTGATTCTTCTTCAATGTCCAATTCAGCAACATGCAGTGTTGCTGGATGGAATTAGCTCTTACAGCCACATCTGCGTCTAGAGCCTTTGTATTTAGGGTTAGCTGAAAACGGCTTTGGCACTGAAGTGGTTTCTGAATGTGGAGTTGGTGGCATGTGAAACCTGCCTGTGGAGCCTTCGTTTGTGTGGGATGCTCACCAAGCTGCCCTTCAGGACAATGCACTCAAACGGCATTAGGCATAGTGTGTGAACACGTAGTTTGCTTGAGAGCTGCCTGTCAGCCTGATGGTGTGTGAAGTCAGTGAGCCAAATGGAGTTGTTCTCCCACAAGAACCACTCGGCTGATTCTTCTTCAATATGCAATTCAGCAACATGCAGTGTTGCTTGATGGAATTAGCTCTTACAGCAACATCTGCGTCTAGAGCCTTTGTATTTAGGGCTAGCTGAAAACAGTTTTGGCGCTGAAGTGGTTTCTGAATGTGGAGTTGGTGGCGTGTGAAACCCGCCTGTGGAGCCTTCGTTTGTGTGGGATGCTCACCAAGCTGCCCTTCAGGACAATGCACTCAAACGGCATTAGGCATAGTGTGTGAACACGTAGTTTGCTTGAGAGCTGCCTGTCCGCCTGGTGGTGTGTGAAGTCAGTGAGCCAAATGGAGTTCTTCTCCCACAAGAACGACTCGGCTGAATCTTCTTCAATATGCCATTCAGCAACATGCAGTGTTGCTTGATGGAATTAGCTCTTACAGCAACATCTGCGTCTAGAGCCTTTGTATTTAGGGCTAGCTGAAAAGGGCTTTGGCGCTGAAGTGGTTTCTGAATGTGGAGTTGGTGGCATGTGAAACCCGCCTGTGGAGCCTTCGTTTGTGTGGGATGCTCACCAAGCTGCCCTTCAGGACAATGCACTCAAACCGCATTAAGCATAGTGTGTGAACACGTAGTTTGCTTGAGAGCTGCCTGTCAGCCTGATGCTGTGTGAAGTCAGTGAGCCAAATGGAGTTGTTCTCCCACAAGAACCACTCGGCTGATTCTTCTTCAATATGCAATTCAGCAACATGCAGTGTTGCTTGATGGAATTAGCTCTTACAGCAACATCTGGGTCTAGAGCCTTTGTATTTAGGGCTAGCTGAATGTGGCTTTGGCGCTGAAGTGGTTTCTGAATGTGGAGTTGGTGGCATGTGAAACCCGCCTGTGGAGCCTTCGTTTGTGTGGGATGCTCACCAACCTGCCCTTCAGGACAATGCACTCAAGCGGCATTAACCATAGTGTTGGAACACATAGTTTGCTTGAGAGCTGCCTGTCAGCCTGATGGTGTGTGAAGTCAGTGAGCCAAATGGAGTTGTTCTCCCACAAGAACCATGCGGCTGATTCTTCTTCAATATGCAATTCAGCAACATGCAGTGTTGCTTGATGGAATTAGCTCTTACAGCATCATCTGGATCTAGAGCCTTTGTATTTAGGGCTAGCTGAAAACGGCTTTGGCGCTGAAGTGGTTTCTGAATGTGGAGTTGGTGGCATGTGAAACCCGCCTGTGGAGCCTTCGTTTGTGTGGGATGCTCACCAACCTGCCCTTCAAGACAATGCACTCAAACGGCATTCAGCATAGTGTGTGAACACGTAGTTTGCTTGAGAGCTGCCAGTCGGCCTGATGGTGTGTGAAGTCAGTGAGCCAAATGGAGTTGTTCTCCCACAAGAACCACTCGGCTGATTCTTCTTCAATATGCAATTCAGCAACATGCAGTGTTGCTTGATGGAATTAGCTCTTACAGCAACATCTGCGTCTAGAGCCTTTGTATTTAGGGCTAGCTGAAAACGGCTTTGGCGCTGAAGTGGTTTCTGAATGTGGAGTTGGTGGCATGTGAAACCTGCCTGTGGAGCCTTCGTTTGTGTGGGATGCTCACCAACCTGCCCTTCAGGACAATGAACTCAAACGGCATTAGGCATAGTGTGTGAACACGTAGTTTGCTTGAGAGCTGCCTGTCAGCCTGATGCTGTGTGAAGTCAGTGAGCCAAATGGAGTTGTTCTCCCACAAGAACCACTCAGCTGATTCTTCTTCAATATTTAATGCAGCAACATGCAGTGTTGCTTGATGGAATTGGCTCTTACAGCAACATCTGCGTCTAGAGCCTTTGTATTTAGGGTTAGCTGAAAACGGCTTTGGCACTGAAGTGGTTTCTGAATGTGGAGTTGGTGGCATGTGAAACCTGCCTGTGGAGCCTTCGTTTGTATGGGAGCTCACCAAGCTCCCCTTAGGACAATGCACTCAAATGGCATTAAGCATAGTGTGTGAACACGTAGTTTGCTTGAGAGCTGCCTGTCAGCCTTATGGTGTGTGAAGTCAGTGAGCCAAATGGAGTTGTTCTCCCACAAGAACCACTCGGCTGATTCTTCTTCAATATGCCATTCAGCAACATGCAGTGTTGCTTGATGGAATTAGCTCTTACAGCCACATCTGCGTCTAGAGCCTTTGTATTTAGGGCTAGCTGAAAACGGCTTTGGCACTGAAGTGGTTTCTGAATGTGGAGTTGGTGGCATGTGAAACCTGCCTGTGGAGCCTTCGTTTGTGTGGGATGCTCACCAAGCTGCCCTTCAGGACAATGCACTCAAACGGCATTAAGCATAGTGTGTGAACAGGTTGTTTGCTTGAGAGCTGCCTGTCAGCCTGATGGTGTGTGAAGTCAGTGAGCCAAATGGAGTTGTTCTCCCACAAGAACCACTCGGCTGATTCTTCTTCAATATGCCATTTAGCAACATGCAGTGTTGCTTGATGGAATTAGCTCTTACAGCAACATCTGCGTCTAGAGCCTTTGTATTTAGGGCTAGCTGAAAACGGCTTTGGCGCTGAAGTGGTTTCTGAATGTGGAGTTGGTGGCATGTGAAACCCGCCTGTGGAGCCTTCGTTTGTGTGGGATGCTCACCAAGCTGCCCTTCAGGACAATGCACTCAAACGGCATTAAGCATAGTGTGTGAGCACATAGTTTGCTTGAGAGCTGCCTGTCAGCCTGATGGTGTGTGAAGTCAGTGAGCCAAATGGAGTTGTTCTCCCACAAGAACCACTCGGCTGATTCTTCTTCAATATGCAATTCAGCAACATGCAGTGTTGCTTGATGGAATTAGCTCTTACAGCCACATCTGCGTCTAGAGCCTTTGTATTTAGGGCTAGCTGAAAACAGTTTTGGCGCTGAAGTGGTTTCTGAATGTGGAGTTGGTGGCGTGTGAAACCCACCTGTGGAGCCTTCGTTTGTGTGGGATGCTCACCAACCTGCCCTTCAGGACAATGCACTCAAACGGCATTAGGCATAGTGTGTGAACACGTAGTTTGCTTGAGAGCTGCCTGTCAGCCTGCTGGTGTGTGAAGTCAGTGAGCCAAATGGAGTTGTTCTCCCATAAGAACGACTCGGCTGAATCTTCTTCAATATGCAATTCAGCAACATGCAGTGTTGCTTGATGGAATTAGCTCTTACAGCAACATCTGCGTCTAGAGCCTTTGTATTTAGGGCTAGCTGAAAAGGGCTTTGGCGCTGAAGTGGTTTCTGAATGTGGAGTTGGTGGCATGTGAAACCCGCCTGTGGAGCCTTCGTTTGTGTGAGATGCTCACCAAGCTGCCCTTCAGGACAATGCACTCAAACCGCATTAGGCATAGTGTGTGAACACGTAGTTTGCTTGAGAGCTGCGTGTCAGCCTGATGCTGTGTGAAGTCAGTGAGCCAAATGGAGTTGTTCTCCCACAAGAACCACTCGGCTGATTCTTCTTCAATATGCAATTCAGCAACATGCAGTGTTGCTTGATGGAATTAGCTCTTACAGCAACATCTGGGTCTAGAGCCTTTGTATTTAGGGCTAGCTGAATGTGGCTTTGACGCTGAAGTGGTTTCTGAATGTGGAGTTGGTGGCATGTGAAACCCGCCTGTGGAGCCTTCGTTTGTGTGGGATGCTCACCAACCTGCCCTTCAGGACAATGCACTCAAACGGCATTAAGCATAGTGTATGAACACGTAGTTTGCTTGAGAGCTGCCTGTCAGCCTGATGGTGTGTGAAGTCAGTGAGCCAAATGGAGTTGTTCTCCCACAAGAACCATGCGGCTGATTCTTCTTCAATATGCAATTCAGCAACATGCAGTGTTGCTTGATGGAATTAGCTCTTACAGCATCATCTGGATCTAGAGCCTTTGTATTTAGGGCTAGCTGAAAACGGCTTTGGCGCTGAAGTGGTTTCTGAATGTGGAGTTGGTGGCATGTGAAACCCGCCTGTGGAGCCTTCGTTTGTGTGGGATGCTCACCAACCTGCCCTTCAATACAATGCACTCAAACGGCATTAAGCATAGTGTGTGAACACGTAGTTTGCTTGAGAGCTGCCTGTCAGCCTGATGGTGTGTGAAGTCAGTGAGCCAAATGGAGTTGTTCTCCCACAAGAACCACTCGGCTGATTCTTCTTCAATATGCAATTCAGCAACATGCAGTGTTGCTTGATGGAATTAGCTCTTACAGCAACATCTGCGTCTAGAGCCTTTGTATTTAGGGCTAGCTGAAAACGGCTTTGGCGCTGAAGTGGTTTCTGAATGTGGAGTTGGTGGCATGTGAAACCCGCCTGTGGAGCCTTCGTTTGTGTGGGATGCTCACCAACCTGCCCTTCAGGACAATGCACTCAAACGGCATTAGGCATAGTGTGTGAACACGTAGTTTGCTTGAGAGCTGCCTGTCAGCCTGATGCTGTGTGAAGTCAGTGAGCCAAATGGAGTTGTTCTCCCACAAGAACCACTCAGCTGATTCTTCTTCAATATTTAATGCAGCAACATGCAGTGTTGCTTGATGGAATTAGCTCTTACAGCAACATCTGCGTCTAGAGCCTTTGTATTTAGGGCTAGCTGAAAACGGCTTTGGCGCTGAAGTGGTTTCTGAATGTGGAGTTGGTGGCATGCGAAACCATCCTGTGGAGCCTTCGTTTGTGTGGGATGCTCACCAAGCTGCCCTTCAGGACAATGCACTCAAACGGCATTCAGCATAGTGTGTGAACACGTAGTTTGCTTGAGAGCTGCCTGTCAGACTGATGCTGTGTGAAGTCAGTGAGCCAAATGGAGTTGTTCTCCCACAAGAACCACTCGGCTGATTCTTCTTCAATATGCAATTCAGCAACATGCAGTGTTGCTTGATGGAATTAGCTCTTACAGCATCATCTGGATCTAGAGCCTTTGTATTTAGGGCTAGCTGAAAACGGCTTTGGCGCTGAAGTGGTTTCAGAATGTGGAGTTGGTGGCATGTGAAACCCGCCTGTGGAGCCTTCGTTTGTGTGGGATGCTCACCAACCTGCCCTTCAATACAATGCACTCAAACGGCATTAAGCATAGTGTGTGAACACGTAGTTTGCTTGAGAGCTGCCTGTCAGCCTGATGGTGTGTGAAGTCAGTGAGCCAAATGGAGTTGTTCTCCCACAAGAACCACTCGGCTGATTCTTCTTCAATATGCAATTCAGCAACATGCAGTGTTGCTTGATGGAATTAGCTCTTACAGCAACATCTGCGTCTAGAGCCTTTGTATTTAGGGCTAGCTGAAAACGGCTTTGGCGCTGAAGTGGTTTCTGAATGTGGAGTTGGTGGCATGTGAAACCCGCCTGTGGAGCCTTCGTTTGTGTGGGATGCTCACCAAGCTGCCCTTCAGGACAATGCACTCAAACGGCATTAAGCATAGTGTGTGAACACGTAGTTTGCTTGAGAGCTGCCTGTCAGCCTGATGCTGTGTGAAGTCAGTGAGCCAAATGGAGTTGTTCTCCCACAAGAACCACTCGGCTGATTCTTCTTCAATATTTAATGCAGCAACATGCAGTGTTGCTTGATGGAATTAGCTCTTACAGCAACATCTGCGTCTAGAGCCTTTGTATTTAGGTCTAGCTGAAAACGGCTTTGGCGCTGAAGTGGTTTCTGAATGTGGAGTTGGTGGCATGTGAAACCCGCCTGTGGAGCCTTCGCTTGTGTGGGATGCTCACCAAGCTGCCCTTCAGGACAATGCACTCAAACGGCATTAGGCATAGTGTGAACACGTAGTTTGCTTGAGAGCTGCCTGTCAGCCTGATGGTGTGTGAAGTCAGTGAGCCAAATGGAGTTGTTCTCCCACAAGAACCACTCGGCTGATTCTTCTTCAATATGCAATTCAGCAACATGCAGTGTTGCTTGATGGAATTAGCTCTTACAGCAACATCTGCGTCTAGAGCCTTTGTATTTAGGGCTAGCTGAAAACGGCTTTGGCGCTGAAGTGGTTTCTGAATGTGGAGTTGCTGGCGTGTGAAACCCGCCTGTGGAGCCTTCGTTTGTGTGGGATGCTCACCAAGCTGCCCTTCAGGACAATGCACTCAAACGGCATTAAGCATAGTGTGTGAACACGTAGTTTGCTTGAGAGCTGCCTGTCAGCCTGATGGTGTGTGAAGTCAGTGAGCCAAATGGAGTTGTTCTCCCACAAGAACCACTCGGCTGATTCTTCTTCAATATGCAATTCAGCAGCATGCAGTGTTGCTTGATGGAATTAGCTCTTACAGCCACATCTGCGTCTAGAGCCTTTGTATTTAGGGCTAGCTGAAAACGGCTTTGGTGCTGAAGTGGTTTCTGAATGTGGAGTTGGTGGCATGTGAAACCCGCCTGTGGAGCCTTCGTTTGTGTGGGATGCTCACCAAGCTGCCCCTCAGGACAATGCACTCAAACGGCATTAAGCATAGTGTGTGAACACGTAGTTTGCTTGAGAGCTGCCTGTCAGCCTGATGGTGTGTGAAGTCAGTGAGCCAAATGGAGTTGTTCTCCCACAAGAACCACTCGGCTGATTCTTCTTCAATATGCCACTCAGCAACATGCAGTGTTGCTTGATGGAATTAGCTCTTACAGCAACATCTGGGTCTAGAGCCTTTGTATTTAGGGCTAACTGAATGTGGCTTTGGCGCTGAAGTGGTTTCTGAATGTGGAGTTGGTGGCATGTGAAACCCGCCTGTGGAGCCTTGGCTTGTGTGGGATGCTCACCAAGCTGCCCTTCAGGACAATGCACTCAAACGGCATTAGGCATAGTGTGTGAACACGTAGTTTGCTTGAGAGCTGCCTGTCAGCCTGATGGTGTGTGAAGTCAGTGAGCCAAATGGAGTTGTTCTCCCACAAGAACCACTCGGCTGATTCTTCTTCAATATGCAATTCAGCAACATGCAGTGTTGCTTGATGGAATTAGCTCTTACAGCAACATCTGCGTCTAGAGCCTTTGTATTTAGGGCTAGCTGAAAAGGGCTTTGGCGCTGAAGTGGTTTCTGAATGTGGAGTTGGTGGCGTGTGAAACCCGCCTGTGGAGCCTTCGTTTGTGTGGGATGCTCACCAACCTGCCCTTCAGGACAATGCACTCAAAGGGCATTAAGCATAGTGTGTGAACACGTAGTTAGCTTGAGAGCTGCCTGTCAGCCTGATGGTGTGTGAAGTCAGTGAGCCAAATGGAGTAGTTCTTCCACAAGAACCACTCGGCTGATTCTTCTTCAATATGCAATTCAGCAGCATGCAGTGTTGCTTGATGGAATTAGCTCTTACAGCAACATCTGCGTCTAGAGCCTTTGTATTTAGGGCTAGCTGAAAAGGGCTTTGGCGCTGAAGTGGTTTCTGAATGTGGAGTTGGTGGCATGTGAAACCCGCCTGTGGAGCCTTCGTTTGTGTGGGATGCTCACCAAGCTGCCCTTCAGGACAATGCACTCAAACGGCATTAAGCATAGTGTGTGAACACGTATTTGCTTGAGAGCTGCCTTTCAGCCTGATGGTGTGTGAAGTCAGTGAGCCAAATGGAGTTGTTCTCCCACAAGAACCACTCGGCTGATTCTTCTTCAATATGCAATTCAGCAACATGCAGTGTTGCTTGATGGAATTAGCTCCTACAGCAACATTTGCGTCTAGAGCCTTTGTATTTAGGGCTAGTTGAAAACGGCTTTGGCGCTCAAGTGGTTTCTGAATGTGGAGTTGGTGGCATATGAAACCCGCCTGTGGAGCCTTCATTTGTGTGGGATGCTCACCAACCTGCCCTTCAGGACAATGCACTCAAACGGCATTAGGCATAGTGTGTGAACACGTAGTTTGCTTGAGAGCTGCCTGTCAGCCTGATGGTGTGTGAAGTCAGTGAGCCAAATGGAGTTGTTCTCTCACAAGAACCACTCGGCTGATTCTTCTTCAATATGCAATTCAGCAACATGCAGTGTTGCTTGATGGAATTAGCTCTTACAGCAACATCTGGGTCTAGAGCCTTTGTATTTAGGGCTAGCTGAAAACGGCTTTGGCGCTGAAGTGGTTTCTGAATGTGGAGTTGGTGGCATGCGAAACCATCCTGTGGAGCCTTCGTTTGTGTGGGATGCTCACCAAGCTGCCCTTCAGGACAATGCACTCAAACCGCATTAAGCATAGTGTGTGAACACGTAGTTTGCTTGAGAGCTGCCTGTCAGCCTGATGGTGTGTGAAGTCAGTGAGCCAAATGGAGTTGTTCTCCCACAAGAACCACTCGGCTGATTCTTCTTCAATATGCAATTCAGCAACATGCAGTGTTGCTTGATGGAATTAGCTCTTACAGCAACATCTGCGTCTAGAGCCTTTGTATTTAGGGCTAGCTGAAAACGGCTTTGGCGCTGAAGTGGTTTCTGAATGTGGAGTTGGTGGCATGTGAAACCCGCCTGTGGAGCCTTCGTTTGTGTGGGATGCTCACCAAGCTGCCCTTCAGGACAATGCACTCAAACGGCATTAAGCATAGTGTGTGAACACGTAGTTTGCTTGAGAGCTGCCTGTCAGCCTGATGGTGTGTGAAGTCAGTGAGCCAAATGGAGTTGTTCTCCCACAAGAACCACTCGGCTGATACTTCTTCAATATGCAATTCAGCAGCATGCAGTGTTGCTTGATGGAATTAGCTCCTACAGCAACATCTGCGTCTAGAGCCTTTGTATTTAGGGCTAGCTGAAAACGGCTTTGGCGCTGAAGTGGTTTCTGAATGTGGAGTTGGTGGCATGTGAAACCCGCCTGTGGAGCCTTCGTTTGTGTGGGATGCTCACCAAGCTGCCCCTCAGGACAATGCACTCAAACGGCATTAAGCATAGTGTGTGAACACGTAGTTTGCTTGAGAGCTGCCTGTCAGCCTGATGGTGTGTGAAGTCAGTGAGCCAAATGGAGTTGTTCTCCCACAAGAACCACTCGGCTGATTCTTCTTCAATATGCCATTCAGCAACATGCAGTGTTGCTTGATGGAATTAGCTCTTACAGCAACATCTGGGTCTAGAGCCTTTGTATTTAGGGCTAACTGAATGTGGCTTTGGCGCTGAAGTGGTTTCTGAATGTGGAGTTGGTGGCATGTGAAACCCGCCTGTGGAGCCTTCGCTTGTGTGGGATGCTCACCAAGCTGCCCTTCAGGACAATGCACTCAAACGGCATTAGGCATAGTGTGTGAACACGTATTTTGCTTGAGAGCTGCCTGTCAGCCTGATGGTGTGTGAAGTCAGTGAGCCAAATGGAGTTGTTCTCCCACAAGAACCACTCGGCTGATTCTTCTTCAATATGCAATTCAGCAACATGCAGTGTTGCTTGATGGAATTAGCTCTTAAAGCAACATCTGCGTCTAGAGCCTTTGTATTTAGGGCTAGCTGAAAAGGGCTTTGGCGCTGAAGTGGTTTCTGAATGTGGAGTTGGTGGCATGTGAAACCCGCCTTTGGAGCCTTCGTTTGTGTGGGATGCTCACCAAGCTGCCCTTCAGGACAATGCACTCAAACGGCATTAAGCATAGTGTGTGAACACGTAGTTTGCTTGAGAGCTGCCTGTCAGCCTGATGGTGTGTGAAGTCAGTTAGCCAAATGGAGTTGTTCTCCCACAAGAACCACTCGGCTGATTCTTCTTCAATATGCAATTCAGCAACATGCAGTGTTGCTTGATGGAATTAGCTCTTACAGCCACATCTGCGTCTAGAGCCTTTGTATTTAGGTCTAGCTGAAAAGGGCTTTGGCGCTGAAGTGGTTTGTGAATGTGGAGTTGTTTGCATGTGAACCCGCCTGTGGAGCCTTCGTTTGTGTGGGATGCTCACCAAGCTGCCCTTCAGGAAAATGCTCTCAAACGGCATTAGGCATAGTGTGTGAACACGTAGTTTGCTTGAGAGCTGCCTGTCAGCCTGATGGTGTGTGAAGTCAGTGAGCCAAATGGAGTTGTTCTCCCACAAGAACCACTCGGCTGATTCTTCTTCAATATGCAATTCAGCAACATGCAGTGTTGCTTGATGGAATTAGCTCTTACACCAACATCTGCGTCTAGAGCCTTTGCATTTATGGCTAGCTGAAAATGGCTTTGGCGCTGATGTGGTTTCTGAATGTGGAGTTGGTGGCATGTGAAACCCGCCTGTGGAGCCTTCGTTTGTGTGGGATGCTCACCAAGCTGCCCTTCAGGACAATGCACTCAAACGGCATTAGGCATAGTGTGTGAACACGTAGTTTGCTTGAGAGCTGCCTGTCAGCCTGATGCTGTGTGAAGTCAGTGAGCCAAATGGAGTTGTTCTCCCACAAGAACCACTCGGCTGATTCTCCTTCAATATGCAATTCAGCAACATGCAGTGTTGCTTGATGGAATTAGCTCTTACAGCAACATCTGCGTCTAGAGCCTTTGTATTTAGGGCTAGCTGAAAACGGCTTTGGCGCTGAAGTGGTTTCTGAATGTGGAGTTGGTGGCATGTGAAACCCGCCTGCGGAGCCTTCATTTGTGTGGGATGCTCACCAAGCTGCCCTTCAGGACAATGCACTCAAACGGCATTAGGCATAGTGTGTGAACACGTAGTTTGCTTGAGAGCTGCTTGTCAGCCTGATGGTGTGTGAAGTCAGTGAGCCAAATGGAGTTGTTCTCCCACAAGAACCACTCGGCTGATTCTTCTTCAATATGCAATTCAGCAGCATGCAGTGTTGCTTGATGGAATTAGCTCTTACAGCCACATCTGCGTCTAGAGCCTTTGTATTTAGGGCTAGCTGAAAACGGCTTTGGCGCTGAAGTGGTTTCTGAATGTGGAGTGGGTGGCATGTGAAACCCGCCTGTGGAGCCTTCGTTTGTGTGGGATGCTCACCAAGCAGCCCTTCAGGACAATGCACTCAAACGGCATTCAGCATAGTGTGTGAACCCGTAGTTTGCTTGAGAGCTGCCTGTCAGCCTGATGGTGTGTGAAGTCAGTGAGCCAAATGGAGTTGTTCTCCCACAAGAACCACTCGGCTGATTCTTCTTCAATATGCAATTCAGCAACATGCAGTGTTGCTTGATGGAATTAGGTCTTACAGCAACATCTGCGTCTAGAGCCTGTGTATTTAGGGCTAGCTGAAAACGGCTTTGGCACTGAAGTGGTTTCTGAATGTGGAGTTGGTGGCATGTGAAACCCGCCTGTGGAGCCTTCGTTTGTGTGGGATGCTCACCAAGCTGCCCTTCAGGACAATGCACTCAAACGGCATTCAGCATAGTGTGTGAACACGTAGTTTGCTTGAGAGCTGCCTGTCAGCCTGCTGGTGTGTGAAGTCAGTGAGCCAAATGGAGTTGTTCTCCCACAAGAACCACTCGGCTGATTCTTCTTCAATATGCAATTCAGCAACATGCAGTGTTGCTTGATGGAATTAGCTCTTACAGCAACATCTGTGTCTAGAGCCTTTGTAGTTAGGGCTAGCTGAAAACGGCTTTGGTGCTGAAGTGGTTTCTGAATGTGGAGTTGGTGGCATGTGAAACCCGCCTGTGTAGCCTTCGTTTCGTGTGGGATGCTCACCAAGCTGCCCTTCAGGACAATGCACTCAAACGGCATTAAGCATAGTGTGTGAATACGTAATTTGCTTGAGAGCTGCCTGTCAGCCTGATGGTGTGTGAAGTCAGTGAGCCAAATGGAGTTGTTCTCCCACAAGAACCACTCAGCTGATTCTTCTTCAATATGCAATTCAGCAACATGCAGTGTTGCTTGATGGAATTAGCTCTTACAGCCACATCTGAGTCTAGAGCCTTTGTATTTATGGCTAGCTGAAAACGGCTTTGGCGCTGAAGTGGTTTCTGAATGTGGTGTTGGTGGCATGTGAAACCCGCCTGTGGAGCCTTCGTTTGTGTGGGATGCTCACCAACCTGCCCTTCAGGACAATGCACTCAAACGGCATTCAGCATAGTGTGTGAACACGTAGTTTGCTTGAGAGCTGCCTGTCAGCCTGATGGTGTGTGAAGTCAGTGAGCCAAATGGAGTTGTTCTCCCACAAGAACCACTCGGTTGATTCTTCTTCAATATGCAATTCAGCAACATGCAGTGTTGCTTGATGGAATTAGCTCTTACAGCAACATCTGCGTCTAGAGCCTTTGTATTTAGGTCTAGCTGAAAACGGCTTTGGCGCTGAAGTGGTTTCTGAATGTGGAGTTGGTGGCATGTGAAACCCGCCTGTGGAGCCTTCGTTTGTGTGGGATGCTCACCAAGCTGCCCTTCAGGACAATGCACTCAAACGGCATTTAGCATAGTGTGTGAACACGTAGTTTCCTTGAGAGCTGCCTGTCAGCCTGATGGTGTGTGAAGTCAGTGAGCCAAATGGAGTTGTTTTCCCACAAGAACCACTCGGCTGATTCTTCTTCAATATGCAATTCAGCAACATGCAGTGTTGCTTGATGGAATTAGGTCTTACAGCCACATCTGCGTCTAGAGCCTGTGTATTTGGGGCTAGCTGAAAAGGGCTTTGGCGCTGAAGTGGTTTCTGAATGTGGAGTTGGTGGCATGTGAAACCAACCTGTGGAGCCTTCGTTTGTGTGGGATGCTCACCAAGCTGCCCTTCAGGACAATGCACTCAAACGGCATTAAGCATAGTGTGTGAACACGTAGTTTGCTTGAGAGCTGCCTGTCAGCCTGCTGGTGTGTGAAGTCAGTGAGCCAAATGGAGTTGTTCTCCCACAAGAACCACTCGGCTGATTCTTCTTCAATATGCAATTCAGCAACATGCAGTGTTGCTTGATGGAATTAGCTCTTACAGCAACATCTGCGTCTAGAGCCTTTGTATTTAGGGCTAGCTGAAAAGGGCTTTGGCGCTGAAGTGGTTTCTGAATGTGGAGTTGGTGGCATGTGAAACCCGCCTGTGGAGCCTTCGTTTGTGTGGGATGCTCACCAAGATGCCCTTCAGGACAATGCACTCAAACGGCATTAAGCATAGTGTGTGAACACGTAGTTTGCTTGAGAGCTGCCTGTCAGCCTGATGGTGTGTGAAGTCAGTTAGCCAAATGGAGTTGTTCTCCCACAAGAACCACTCGGCTGAATCTTCTTCAATATGCAATTCAGCAACATGCAGTGTTGCTTGATGGAATTAGCTCTTACAGCAACATCTGTGTCTAGAGCCTTTGTATTTAGGGCTAGCTGAAAACGGCTTTGGCGCTGAAGTGGTTTCTGAATGTGGAGTTGGTGGCATGTGAAACCCGCCTGTGGAGCCTTCGTTTGTGTGGGATGCTCACCAACCTGCCCTTCAGGACAATGCACTCAAACGGCATTAGGCATAGTGTGTGAACACGTAGTTTGCTTGAGAGCTGCCTGTCAGCCTGATGGTGTGTGAAGTCAGTGAGCCAAATGGAGTTGTTTTCCCACAAGAACCACTCGGCTGATTCTTCTTCAATATGCAATTCAGCAACATGCAGTGTTGCTTGATGGAATTAGCTCTTACAGCAACATCTGCGTCTAGAGCCTTTGTATGTAGGTCTAGGTGAAAAGGGCTTTGGCGCTGATGTGGTTTCTGAATGTGGAATTGGTGGCATGTGAAACCCGCCTGTGGAGCCTTCGTTTGTGTGGGATGCTCACCAACCTGCCCTTCAGGACAATGCACTCAAACGGCATTAGGCATAGTGTGTGAACACGTAGTTTGCTTGAGAGCTGCCTGTCAGCCTGAGGGTGTGTGAAGTCAGTGAGCCAAATGGAGTTGTTCTCCCACAAGAACCACTCGGCTGATTCTTCTTCAATATGCAATTCAGCAACATGCAGTGTTGCTTGATGGAATTAGCTCTTACAGCCACATCTGCGTCTAGAGCCTTTGTATTTAGGGCTAGCTGAAAAGGGCTTTGGCGCTGAAGTGGTTTCTGAATGTGGAGTTGGTGGCGTGTGAAACCCGCCTGTGGAGCCTTCGTTTGTGTGTGGTGCTCACCAAGCTGCCCTTCAGGACAATGCACTCAAACGGCATTAGGCATACTGTGTGAACACGTCGTTTGCTTGAGAGCTGCCTGTCAGCCTGAGGGTGTGTGAAGTCAGTGAGCCAAATGGAGTTGTTCTCCCACAAGAACCACTCAGCTGATTCTTCTTCAATATGCAATTCAGCAACATGCAGTGTTGCTTGATGGAATTAGCTCTTACAGCCACATCTGCGTCTAGAGCCTTTGTATTTAGTGCTAGCTGAAAACGGCTTTGGCACTGAAGTGGTTTCTGAATGTGGAGTTGGTGGCATGTGAAACCCGCCTGTGGAGCCTTCGTTTGTGTGGGATGCTCACCAAGCTGCCCTTCAGGACAATGCACTCAAACGGCATTAAGCATAGTGTGTGAACACGTAGTTTGCTTGAGAGCTGCCTGTCAGCCTGATGGTGTGTGAAGTCAGTGAGCCAAATGGAGTTGTTCTCCCACAAGAACCACTCGGTTGATTCTTCTTCAATATGCAATTCAGCAACATGCAGTGTTGCTTGATGGAATTAGCTCTTACAGCAACATCTGCGTCTAGAGCCTTTATGTGTAGGTCTAGCTGAAAAGGGCTTTGGCGCTGAAGTGGTTTCTGAATGTGGAGTTGGTGGCATGAGAAACCTGCCTGTGGAGCCTTCGTTTGTGTGGGATGCTCACCAAGCTGCCCTTCAGGACAATGCACTCAAACGGCATTAGGCATAGTGTGTGAACACGTCGTTTGCTTGAGAGCTGCCTGTCAGCCTGATGGTGTGTGAAGTCAGTGAGCCAAATGGAGTTGTTCTCCCACAAGAACCACTCGGCTGATTCTTCTTCAATATGCAATTCAGCAACATGCAGTGTTGCTTGATGGAATTAGCTCTTACAGCCACATCTGCGTCTAGAGCCTTTGTATTTAGGGCTAGCTGAAAACGGCTTTGGCGCTGAAGTTGTTTCTGAATGTGGAGTTGGTGGCATGTGAAACCCGCCTGTGGAGCCTTCGTTTGTGTGGGATGCTCACCAACCTGCCCTTCAGGACAATGCACTCAAACGGCATTAAGCATAGTGTGTTAACACGTAGTTTGCTTGAGAGCTGCCTGTCAGCCTGATGGAGTGTGAAGTCAGTGAGCCAAATGGAGTTGTTCTCCCACAAGAACCACTCGGCTGATTCTTCTTCAATATGCAATTCAGCAACATGCAGTGTTGCTTGATGGAATTAGCTCTTACAGCAACATCTGCGTCTAGAGCCTTTGTATTTAGGGCTAGCTGAAAACGGCTTTGGCGCTGAAGTTGTTTCTGAATGTGGAGTTGGTGGCATGTGAAACCCGCCTGTGGAGCCTTCGTTTGTGTGGGATGCTCACCAAGCTGCCCTTCAGGACAATGCACTCAAATGGCATTAAGCATAGTGTGTGAACACGTAGTTTGCTTGAGAGCTGCCTGTCAGCCTGATGGTGTGTGAAGTCAGTGAGCCAAATGGAGTTGTTCTCCCACAAGAACCACTCGGCTGATTCTTCTTCAATATGCAATTCAGCAACATGCAGTGTTGCTTGATTGAATTAGCTCTTACAGCCACATCTGCGTCTAGAGCCTTTGTATTTAGGGCTAGCTGAAAACGGCTTTGGCGCTGAAGTGGTTTCTGCATGTGGAGTCGGTGGCATGTGAAACCCGCCTGTGGAGCCTTCGTTTGTGTGGGATGCTCACCAAGCTGCCCTTCAGGACAATGCACTCAAATGGCATTAAGCATAGTGTGTGAACACGTAGTTTGCTTGAGAGCTGCGTGTCAGCCTGATGGTGTGTGAAGTCAGTGAGCCAAATGGAGTTGTTCTCCCACAAGAACCACTCGGCTGATTCTTCTTCAATATGCAATTCAGCAACATGCAGTGTTGCTTGATGGAATTAGCTCTTACAGCATCACCTGCGTCTAGAGCCTTTGTATTTAGGGCTAGCTGAAAAGGGCTTTGGCGCTGAAGTGGTTTCTGAATGTGGAGTTGGTGGCATGTGAAACCCGCCTGTGGAGCCTTCGTTTGTGTGGGATGCTCACCAAGCTGCCCTTCAGGACAATGCCCTCAAACGGCATTAGGCATAGTGTGTGAACACGTAGTTTTCTTAAGAGCTGCGTGTCAGCCTGATGGTGTGTGAAGTCAGTGAGCCAAATGGAGTTGTTCTCCCACAAGAACCACTCGGCTGATTCTTCTTCAATATGCAATTCAGCAACATGCAGTGTTGCTTGATGGAATTAGCTCTTACAGCAACATCTGCGTCTAGAGCCTTTGTATTTAGGGATAGTTGAAAAGGGCTTTGGCGCTGAAGTGGTTTCTGAATGTGGAGTTGGTGGCATGTGAAACCCGCCTGTGGAGCCTTCGTTTGTGTGGGATGCTCACCAACCTGCCCTTCAGGACAATGCACTCAAACGGCATTAAGCATAGTATATGAACACGTAGTTTGCTTGAGAGCTGCCTGTCAGCCTGATGGTGTGTGAAGTCAGTGAGCCAAATGGAGTTGTTCTCCCTCAAGAACCACTCGGCTGATTCTTCTTCAATATGCAATTCAGCAACATGCAGTGTTGCTTGATGGAATTAGCTCTTACAGCCACATCTGCGTCTAGAGCCTTTGTATTTAGGGCTAGCTGAAAACGGCTTTGGCGCTGAAGTGGTTTCTGAATGTGGAGTTGGTGGCATGTGAAACCCGCCTGTGGAGCCTTCGTTTGTGTGGGATGCTCACCAAGCTGCCCTTCAGGACAATGCACTCAAACGGCATTAAGCATAGTGTGTGAACACGTAGTTTGCTTGAGAGCTGCGTGTCAGCCTGATGGTGTGTGAAGTCAGTGAACCAAATGGAGTTGTTCTCCCACAAGAACCACTCGGCTGATTCTTCTTCAATATACAATTCAGCAACATGCAGTGTTGCTTGATGGAATTAGCTCTTACAGCAACATCTGCGTCTAGAGCCTTTGTATTTAGGGCTAGCTGAAAACGGCTTTGGCGCTGAAGTGGTTTCTGCATGTGGAGTTGGTGGCATGTGAAACCCGCCTGTGGAGCCTTCGTTTGTGTGGGATGCTCACCAAGCTGCTCTTGAGGACAATGCACTCAAACGGCATTAAGCATAGTGTGTGAACACGTAATTTGCTTGAGAGCTGCGTGTCAGCCTGATGGTGTGTGAAGTCAGTGAGCCAAATGGAGTTGTTCTCCCACAAGAACCACTCGGCTGATTCTTCTTCAATATGCAATTCAGCAACATGCAGTGTTGCTTGATGGAATTAGCTCTTACAGCCACATCTGCGTCTAGAGCCTCTGTATTTAGGGCTAGCTGAAAAGGGCTTTGGCGCTGAAGTGGTTTCTGCATGTGGAGTTGGTGGCATGTGAAACCCGCCTGTGGAGCCTTCGTTTGTGTGGGATGCTCACCAAGCTGCCCTTCAGGACAATGCACTCAAATGGCATTAAGCATAGTGTGTGAACACGTAGTTTGCTTGAGAGCTGCCTGTCAGCCTGATGCTGTGTGAAGTCAGTGAGCCAAATGGAGTTGTTCTCCCACAAGAACCACTCGGCTGATTCTTCTTCAATATGCAATTCAGCAACATGCAGTGTTGCTGGATGGAATTAGCTCTTACAGCAACATCTGCATCTAAAGCCTTTGTATTTAGGGCTAGCTGAAAAGGGCTTTGGCGCTGAAGTGGTTTCTGAATGTGGAGTCGTTGGCATGTGAAACCCGCCTGTGGAGCCTTCGTTTGTGTGGGATGCTCACCAAGCTGCCCTTCAGGACAATGCACTCAAACGGCATTAAGCATAGTGTGTGAACACGTAGTTTGCTTGAGAGCTGCCTGTCAGCCTGATGGAGTGTGAAGTCAGTGAGCCAAATGGAGTTGTTCTCCCACAAGAACCACTCGGCTGATTCTTCTTCAATATGCAATTCAGCAACATGCAGTGTTGCTTGATGGAATTAGCTCTTACAGCCACATCTGCTTTTAGAGCCTTTGCATTTATGGCTAGCTGAAAATGGCTTTGGCGCTGATGTAGTTTCTGAATGTGGAGTTGGTGGCATGTGAAACCCGCCTGTGGAGCCTTCGTTTGTGTGGGATGCTCACCAACCTGCCCTTCAGGACAATGCACTCAAACGGCATTAAGCATAGTGTGTGAACACGTAGTTTGCTTGAGAGCTGCCTGTCAGCCTGATGGTGTGTGAAGTCAGTGAACCAAATGGAGTTGTTCTCCCACAAGAACCACTCGGCTGATTCTTCTTCAATATGCAATTCAGCAACATGCAGTGTTGCTTGATGGAATTAGCTCTTACAGCAACATCTGGGTCTAGAGCCTTTGTATTTAGGGCTAGCTGAAAACGGCTTTGGCGCTGAAGTGGTTTCTGCATGTGGAGTTGGTGGCATGTGAAACCCGCCTGTGGAGCCTTCGTTTGTGTGGGATGCTCACCAACCTGCCCTTCAGGACAATGCACTCAAACGGCATTAAGCATAGTGTATGAACACGTAATTTGCTTGAGAGCTGCGTGTCAGCCTGATGGTGTGTGAAGTCAGTGAGCCAAATGGAGTTGTTCTCCCACAAGAACCACTCGGCTGATTCTTCTTCAATATGCAATTCAGCAACATGCAGTGTTGCTTGATGGAATTAGCTCTTACAGCCACATCTGCGTCTAGAGCCTCTGTATTTAGGGCTAGCTGAAAAGGGCTTTGGCGCTGAAGTGGTTTCTGCATGTGGAGTTGGTGGCATGTGAAACCCGCCTGTGGAGCCTTCGTTTGTGTGGGATGCTCACCAAGCTGCCCTTCAGGACAATGCACTCAAATGGCATTAAGCATAGTGTGTGAACACGTAGTTTGCTTGAGAGCTGCCTGTCAGCCTGATGGAGTGTGAAGTCAGTGAGCCAAATGGAGTTGTTCTCCCACAAGAACCACTCGGCTGATTCTTCTTCAATATGCAATTCAGCAACATGCAGTGTTGCTTGATGGAATTAGCTCTTACAGCCACATCTGCTTTTAGAGCCTTTGCATTTATGGCTAGCTGAAAATGGCTTTGGCGCTGATGTAGTTTCTGAATGTGGAGTTGGTGGCATGTGAAACCCGCCTGTGGAGCCTTCGTTTGTGTGGGATGCTCACCAACCTGCCCTTCAGGACAATGCACTCAAACGGCATTAAGCATAGTGTGTGAACACGTAGTTTGCTTGAGAGCTGCCTGTCAGCCTGATGGTGTGTGAAGTCAGTGAACCAAATGGAGTTGTTCTCCCACAAGAACCACTCGGCTGATTCTTCTTCAATATGCAATTCAGCAACATGCAGTGTTGCTTGATGGAATTAGCTCTTACAGCAACATCTGCGTCTAGAGCCTTTGTATTTAGGGCTAGCTGAAAACGGCTTTGGCGCTGAAGTGGTTTCTGCATGTGGAGTTGGTGGCATGTGAAACCCGCCTGTGGAGCCTTCGTTTGTGTGGGATGCTCACCAAGCTGCTCTTGAGGACAATGCACTCAAACGGCATTAAGCATAGTGTGTGAACACGTAATTTGCTTGAGAGCTGCGTGTCAGCCTGATGGTGTGTGAAGTCAGTGAGCCAAATGGAGTTGTTCTCCCACAAGAACCACTCGGCTGATTCTTCTTCAATATGCAATTCAGCAACATGCAGTGTTGCTTGATGGAATTAGCTCTTACAGCCACATCTGCGTCTAGAGCCTCTGTATTTAGGGCTAGCTGAAAAGGGCTTTGGCGCTGAAGTGGTTTCTGCATGTGGAGTTGGTGGCATGTGAAACCCGCCTGTGGAGCCTTCGTTTGTGTGGGATGCTCACCAAGCTGCCCTTCAGGACAATGCACTCAATCGGCATTAAGCATAGTGTGTGAACACGTAGTTTGCTTGAGAGCTGCCTGTCAGCCTGCTGGTGTGTGAAGTCAGTGAGCCAAATGGAGTTGTTCTCCCACAAGAACCACTCGGCTGATTCTTCTTCAATATGCAATTCAGCAACATGCAGTGTTGCTGGATGGAATTAGCTCTTACAGCAACATCTGCATCTAAAGCCTTTGTATTTAGGGCTAGCTGAAAAGGGCTTTGGCGCTGAAGTGGTTTCTGAATGTGGAGTTGGTGGCATGTGAAACCCGCCTGTGGAGCCCTCGTTTGTGTGGGATGCTCACCAAGCTGCCCTTTAGGACAATGCACTCAAATGGCATTAAGCATAGTGTGTGAACACGTAGTTTGCTTGAGAGCTGCCTGTCAGCCTGATGGTGTGTGAAGTCAGTGAGCCAAATGGAGTTGTTCTCCCACAAGAACCACTCGGCTGATTCTTCTTCAATATGCAATTCAGCAACATGCAGTGTTGCTTGATGGAATTAGCTCTTACAGCATCACCTGCGTCTAGAGCCTTTGTATTTAGGGCTAGCTGAAAAGGGCTTTGGCGCTGAAGTGGTTTCTGAATGTGGAGTTGGTGGCATGTGAAACCCGCCTGTGGAGCCTTCGTTTGTGTGGGATGCTCACCAAGCTGCCCTTCAGGACAATGCCCTCAAACGGCATTAGGCATAGTGTGTGAACACGTAGTTTTCTTAAGAGCTGCGTGTCAGCCTGATGGTGTGTGAAGTCAGTGAGCCAAATGGAGTTGTTCTCCCACAAGAACCACTCGGCTGATTCTTCTTCAATATGCAATTCAGCAACATGCAGTGTTGCTTGATGGAATTAGCTCTTACAGCAACATCTGGGTCTAGAGCCTTTGTATTTAGGGCTAGCTGAATACGGCTTTGGCGCTGAAGTGGTTTCTGAATGTGGAGTTGGTGGCATGCGAAACCCGCCTGTGGAGCCTTCGTTTGTGTGGGATGCTCACCAAGCTGCACTTCAGGACAATGCACTCAAACGGCATTAAGCATAGTGTGTGAACACGTAGTTTGCTTGAGAGCTGCCTGTCAGCCTGATGTTGTGTGAAGTCAGTGAGCCAAATGGAGTTGTTCTCCCACAAAAACCACTCGGCTGCTTCTTCTTCAATATGCAATTCAGCAACATGCAGTGTTGCTGGATGGAATTAGCTCTTACAACAACATTTGCATATAGAGCCTTTGCATTTATGGCTAGCTGAAAACGGCTTTGGCGCTGATGTGGTTTCTGAATGTGGAGTTGGTGGCATGTGAAACCCGCCTGTGGAGCCTTCGTTTGTGTGGGATGCTCACCAAGCTGCCCTTCAGGACAATGCACTCAAACGACATTAAGCATAGTGTGTGAACACGTAGTTTGCTTGAGAGCTGCCTGTCAGCCTGAGGGTGTGTGAAGTCAGTAAGCCAAATGGAGTTGTTCTCCCACAAGAACCACTCGGCTGATTCTTCTTCAGTATGCAATTCAGCAACATGCAGTGTTGCTTGATGGAATTAGCTCTTACAGCAACATCTGCGTCTAGAGCCTTTGTATTTAGTGCTTGCTGAAAATGGCTTTGGCGCTGAAGTGGTTTCTGAATGTGGAGTTGGTGGCATGTGAAACCCGCCTGTGGAGCCTTCGTTTGTGTGGGATGCTCACCAACCTGCCCTTCAGGACAATGCACTCAAACGGCATTAAGCATAGTGTGTGAACACGTAGTTTGCTTGAGAGCTGCCTGTCAGCCTGATGGAGTGTGAAGTCAGTGAGCCAAATGGAGTTGTTCTCCCACAAGAACCACTTGGCTGATTCTTCTTCAATATGCAATTCAGCAACATGCAGTGTTGCTTGATGGAATTAGCTCTTACTGCAACATCTGCGTCTAGAGCCTTTGTATTTAGGGCTAGCTGAAAAGGGCTTTGGCGCTGAAGTGGTTTCTGAATGTGGAGTTGGTGGCATGTGAAACCCGCCTGTGGAGCCTTCGTTTGTGTGGGATGCTCACCAACATGCCCTTCAGGACAATGCACTCAAACGGCATTAAGCATAGTATATGAACACGTAGTTTTCTTGAGAGCTGCCTGTCAGCCTGATGGTGTGTGAAGTCAGTGAGCCAAATGGAGTTGTTCTCCCACAAGAACCACTCGGCTGATTCTTCTTCAATATGCAATTCAGCAACATGCAGTGTTGCTTGATGGAATTAGCTCTTACAGCCACATCTGCGTCTAGAGCCTTTGTATTTAGGGCTAGCTGAAAACGGCTTTGGCGCTGAAGTGGTTTCTGCATGTGGAGTTGGTGGCATGTGAAACCCGTCTGTGGAGCCTTCGTTTGTGTGGGATGCTCACCAAGCTGCCCTTCAGGACAATGCACTCAAATGGCATTAAGCATAGTGTGTGAACACGTAGTTTGCTTGAGAGCTGCCTGTCAGCCTGATGGTGTGTGAAGTCAGTGAGCCAGATGGAGTTGTTCTCCCACAAGAACCACTCGGCTGATTCTTCTTCAGTATGCAATTCAGCAACATGCAGTGTTGCTTGATGGAATTAGCTCTTACAGCAACATCTGCGTCTAGAGCCTTTGTATTTAGTGCTTGCTGAAAATGGCTTTGGCGCTGAAGTGGTTTCTGAATGTGGAGTCGGTGGCATGTGAAACCCGCCTGTGGAGCCTTCGTTTGTGTGGGATGCTCACCAAGCTGCCCTTCAGGACAATGCACTCACACTGCATTAAGCATAGTGTGTGAACACGTAGTTTGCTTGAGAGCTGCCTGTCAGCCTGATGGAGTGTGAAGTCAGTGAGCCAAATGGAGTTGTTCTCCCACAAGAACCACTCGGCTGATTCTTCTTCAATATGCAATTCAGCAACATGCAGTGTTGCTTGATGGAATTAGCTCTTACAGCCACATCTGCTTTTAGAGCCTTTGCATTTATGGCTAGCTGAAAATGGCTTTGGCGCTGATGTAGTTTCTGAATGTGGAGTTGGTGGCATGTGAAACCCGCCTGTGGAGCCTTCGTTTGTGTGGGATGCTCACCAAGCTGCCCTTCAGGACAATGCACTCAAACGGCATTAAGCATAGTATATGAACACGTAGTTTGCTTGAGAGCTGCCTGTCAGCCTGATGGTGTGTGAAGTCAGTGAGCCAAATGGAGTTGTTCTCCCACAAGAACCATTCGGCTGATTCTTCTTCAATATGCAATTCAGCAACATGCAGTGTTGCTTGATGGAATTAGCTCTTACAGCAACATCTGCGTCTACAGCCTTTGTATTTAGGGCTAGCTGAAAACGGCTTTGGCGCTGAAGTGGTTTCTGAATGTGGAGTTGGTGGCATGTGAAACCCGCCTGTGGAGCCTTCGTTTGTGTGGGATGCTCACCAAGCTGCCCTTCAGGACAATGCACTCAAACGGCATTAAGCATAGTGTGTGAACACGTAGTTTGCTTGAGAGCTGCCTGTCAGCCTGATGGTGTGTGAAGTCAGTGAACCAAATGGAGTTGTTCTCCCACAAGAACCACTCGGCTGATTCTTCTTCAATATGCAATTCAGCAACATGCAGTGTTGCTTGATGGAATTAGCTCTTACAGCAACATCTGCGTCTAGAGCCTTTGTATTTAGGGCTAGCTGAAAACGGCTTTGGCGCTGAAGTGGTTTCTGCATGTGGAGTTGGTGGCATGTGAAACCCGCCTGTGGAGCCTTCGTTTGTGTGGGATGCTCACCAAGCTGCTCTTGAGGACAATGCACTCAAACGGCATTAAACATAGTGTGTGAACACGTAGTTTGCTTGAGAGCTGCCTGTCAGCCTGATGGTGTGTGAAGTCAGTGAGCCAAATGGAGTTGTTCTCCCACAAGAACCACTCGGCTGATTCTTCTTCAATATGCAATTCAGCAACATGCAGTGTTGCTGGATGGAATTAGCTCTTACAGCCACATCTGCGACTAGAGCCTTTGTATTTAGGGCTAGCTGAAAACGGCTTTGGCGCTGAAGTGGTTTCTGAATGTGGAGTCGTTGGCATGTGAAACCCGCCTGTGGAGGCTTCGTTTGTGTGGGATGCTCACCAAGCTGCCCTTCAGGACAATGCACTCAAACTGCATTAAGCATAGTGTGTGAACACGTAGTTTGCTTGAGAGCTGCCTGTCAGCCTGATGGAGTGTGAAGTCAGTGAGCCAAATGGAGTTGTTCTCCCACAAGAACCACTCGGCTGATTCTTCTTCAATATGCAATTCAGCAACATGCAGTGTTGCTTGATGGAATTAGCTCTTACAGCCACATCTGCTTTTAGAGCCTTTGCATTTATGGCTAGCTGAAAATGGCTTTGGCGCTGATGTAGTTTCTGAATGTGGAGTTGGTGGCATGTGAAACCCGTCTGTGGAGCCTTCGTTTGTGTGGGATGCTCACCAACCTGCCCTTGAGGACAATGCACTCAAACGGCATTAAGCATAGTGTGTGAACACGTAGTTTGCTTGAGAGCTGCCTGTCAGCCTGATGGTGTGTGAAGTCAGTGAGCCAAATGGAGTTGTTCTCCCACAAGAACCACTCGGCTGATTCTTCTTCAATATGCAATTCAGCAACATGCAGTGTTGCTTGATGGAATTAGCTCTTACAGCAACATCTGCGTCTAGAGCCTTTGTATTTAGGGCTAGCTGAAAACGGCTTTGGCGCTGAAGTGGTTTCTGAATGTGGAGTTGGTGGCATGTGAAACCCGCCTGTGGAGCCTTCGTTTGTGTGGGATGCTCACCAAGCTGCCCTTCAGGACAATGCACTCAAACCGCATTAAGCATTGGTTAACACATAGTTTGCTTGAGAGCTGCCTGTCAGCCTGATGGTGTGTGAAGTCAGTGAGCCAAATGGAGTTGTTCTCCCACAAGAACCACTCGGCTGATTCTTCTTCAATATGAAATTCAGCAACATGCAGTGTTGCTTGATGGAATTAGCTCTTACAGCAACATCTGCGTCTAGAGCCTTTGTATTTAGGGCTAGCTGAAAAGGGCTTTGGCACTGAAGTGGTTTCTGAATGTGGAGTTGGTGGCATGTGAAACCCGCCTGTGGAGCCTTCGTTTGTGTGGGATGCTCACCAAGCTGCCCTTCAGGACAATGCACTCAAACGGCATTAGGCATAGTGTGTGAACCCGTAGTTTGCTTAAGAGCTGCCTGTCAGCCTGATGGTGTGTGAAGTCAGTGAGCCAAACGGAATTGTTCTCCCACAAGAACCACTCGGCTGATTCTTCTTCAATATGCAATTCAGCAACATGCAGTGTTGCTTGATGGAATTAGCTCTTACAGCCACATCTGGGTCTAGAGCCTTTGTACTTAGTGCTAGCTGAATACGGCTTTGGCGCTGAAGTGGTTTCTGAATGTGGAGTTGGTGGCATGCGAAACCATCCTGTGGAGCCTTCGTTTGTGTGGGATGCTCACCAAGCTGCACTTCAGGACAATGCACTCAAACGGCATTAGGCATAGTGTGTGAACACGTAGTTTGCTTGAGAGCTGCCTGTCAGCCTGATGGTGTGTGAAGTCAGTGAGCCAAATGGAGTTGTTCTCCCACAAGAACCACTCGGCTGATTCTTCTTCAATATGCAATTCAGCAACATGCAGTGTTGCTTGATGGAATTAGCTCTTACAGCAACATCTGCGTCTAGAGCCTTTGTATTTAGGGCTAGCTGAAAAGGGCTTTGGCGCTGAAGTGGTTTCTGAATGTGGAGTTGGTGGCATGTGAAACCCGCCTGTGGAGCCCTCGTTTGTGTGGGATGCTCACCAAGCTGCCCTTCAGGACAATGCACTCAAATGGCATTAAGCATAGTGTGTGAACACGTAGTTTGCTTGAGAGCTGCCTGTCAGCCTGATGCTGTGTGAAGTCAGTGAGCCAAATGGAGTTGTTCTCCCACAAGAACCACTCGGCGTATTCTTCTTCAATATGCAATTCAGCAACATGCAGTGTTGCTTGATGGAATTAGCTCTTACAGCCACATCTGCGTCTAGAGCCTTTGTATTTATGGCTAGCTGAAAACGGCTTTGGCGCTGAAGTGGTTTCTGAATGTGGAGTTGGTGGCATGTGAAACCCGCCTGTGGAGCCTTCGTTTGTGTGGGATGCTCACCAACCTGCCCTTCAGGACAATGCACTCAAACGGCATTAGGCATAGTGTGTGAACACGTAGTTTGCTTGAGAGCTGCCTGTCAGCCTGATGGTGTGTGAAGTCAGTGAGCCAAATGGAGTTGTTCTCACACAAGAACCACTCGGCTGATTCTTCTTCAATATGCAATTCAGCAACATGCAGTGTTGCTTGATGGAATTAGCTCTTACAGCAACATCTGCGACTAGAGCCTTTGTATTTACGGCTAGCTGAAAAGGGCTTTGGCGCTGAAGTGGTTTCTGAATGTGGAGTTGGTGGCATGTGAAACCCTCCTGTGGAGCCCTCGTTTGTGTGGGATGCTCACCAAGCTGCCCTTCAGGACAATGCCCTCAAACGGCATTAGGCATAGTGTGTGAACACGTAGTTTGCTTGAGAGCTGCCTGTCAGCCTGATGGTGTGTGAAGTCAGTGAGCCAAATGGAGTTGTTCTCCCACAAGAACCACTCGGCTGATTCTTCTTCAATATGCAATTCAGCAACATACAGTGTTGCTTGATGGAATTAGCTCTTACAGCCACATCTGTGTCTAGAGCCTTTCTATTTAGGGCTAGCTGAATGTGGCTTTGGCGCTGAAGTGGTTTCTGAATGTGGAGTTGGTGGCATGTGAAACCCGCCTGTGGAGCCTTCGTTTGTGTGGGATGCTCACCAAGCTGCCCTTCAGGACAATGCCCTCAAACGGCATTAAGCATAGTGTGTGAACACGTAGTTTGCTTGAGAGCTGCCTGTCAGCCTGATGGTGTGTGAAGTCAGTGAGCCAAATGGAGTTGTTCTCCCACAAAAACCACTCGGCTGATTCTTCTTCAATATGCAATTCAGCAACATGCAGTGTTGCTTGATGGAATTGGCTCTGACAGCAACATCTGCGTCTAGAGCCTTTGTATTTAGGGCTAGCTGAAAAGGGCTTTGGCGCTGAAGTGGTTTCTGAATGTGGAGTTGTTGGCATGTGAAACCCGTCTGTGGAGCCTTCGTTTGTGTGGGATGCTCACCAACCTGCCCTTCAGGACAATGCACTCAAATGGCATTCAGCATAGTGTGTGAACACGTAGTTTGCTTGAGAGCTGCCTGTCAGCCTGCTGGTGTGTGAAGTCAGTGAGCCAAATGGAGTTGTTCTCCCACAAAAACCACTCGGCTGCTTCTTCTTCAATATGCAATTCAGCAACATGCAGTGTTGCTTGATGGAATTAGCTCTTACAGCCACATCTGCGTCTAGAGGCTTTGTATTTAGGGCTAGCTGAAAAGGGCTTTGGCGCTGAAGTGGTTTCTGAATGTGGAGTTGGTGGCATGTGATACCAGCATTTGGAGCCTTCGTTTGTGTGGGATGCTCACCAAGCTGCACTTCAGGACAATGCACTCAATCGGCATTAAGCATAGTGTGTGAACACGTAGTTTGCTTGAGAGCTGCCTGTCAGCCTGATGGTGTGTGAAGTCAGTGAGCCAAATAGAGTTGTTCTCCCACAAGAACCACTCGGCTGATTCTTCTTCAATATGCAATTCAGCAACATGCAGTGTTGCTTGATGGAATTAGCCCTTACAGCAACATCTGCGTCTAGAGCCTTTGTATTGAGGGCTAGCTGAAAAGGGCTTTGGCGCTGAAGTGGTTTCTGAATGTGGAGTTGGTGGCATGTGAAACCCGCCTGTGGAGCCTTCGTTTGTGTGGGATGCTCACCAAGCTGCCCTTCAGGACAATGCACTCAAACGGCATTTAGCATAGTGTGTGAACACGTAGTTTGCTTGAGAGCGGCGTGTCAGCCTGCTGGTGTGTGAAGTCAGTGAGCCAAATGGAGTTGTTCTCCCACAAGAACCACTCGGCTGATTCTTCTTCAATATGCAATTCAGCAACATGCAGTGTTACTTGATGGAATTAGCTCTTACAGCAACATCTGCGTCTAGAGCCTTTGTATTTAGGGCTAGCTGGAAAGGGCTTTGGCGCTGAAGTGGTTTCTGAATGTGGAGTTGGTAGCATGTGAAACCCGCCTGTGGAGCCTTCGTTTGTGTGGGATGCTCACCAAGCTGCCCTTCTGGACAATGCACTCAAACGGCATTAAGCATAGTGTGTGAACACGTAGTTTGCTTGAGAGCTGCGTGTCAGCCTGATGCTGTGTGAAGTCAGTGAGCCAAATGGAGTTGTTCTCCCACAAGAACCACTCGGCTGATTCTTCTTCAATATGCAATTCAGCAACATGCAGTGTTGCTTGATGGAATTAGCTATTACAGCCACATCTGCGTCTAGAGCCTTTGTATTTAGGGCTAGCTGAAAATGGCTTTGGCGCTGAAGTGGTTTCTGAATGTGGAGTTGGTGGCATGTGAAACACGCCTGTGGAGCCTTCGTTTGTGTGGGATGCTCACCAACCTGCCCTTCCGGACAATGCACTCAAACGGCATTAAGCATAGTGTGTGAACACGTAGATTGCTTGAGAGCTGCCTGTCAGCCTGATGGTGTGTGAAGTCAGTGAGCCAAATGGAGTTGTTCTCCCACAAGAACCACTCGGCTGATTCTTCTTCAATATGCAATTCAGCAACATGCAGTGTTGCTTGATGGAATTAGCTCTTACAGCCACATCTGCGACTAGAGCCTTTGTATTTAGGGCTAGGTGAAAAGGGCTTTGGCGCTGAAGTGGTTTCTGAATGTGGAGTTGGTGGCATGTGAAACCTGCCTGTGGAGCCTTCGTTTGTGTGGGATGCTCACCAAGCTGCCCTTCAGGACAATGCACTCAAACGGCATTAAGCATAGTGTGTGAACACGTAGTTTGCTTGAGAGCTGCGTGTCAGCCTGATGCTGTGTGAAGTCAGTGAGCCAAATGGAGTTGTTCTCCACAAGAACCACTCGGCTGATTCTTCTTCAATATGCAATTCAGCAACATGCAGTGTTGCTTGATGGAATTAGCTCTTACAGCCACATCTGCAACTAGAGCCTTTGCATTTAGGGCTAGCTGAAAAGGGCTTTGGCGCTGAAGTGGTTTCTGAATGTGGAGTTGGTGGCATGTGAAACCTGCCTGTGGAGCCTTCGTTTGTGTGGGATGCTCACCAAGCTGCCCTTCAGGACAATGCACTCAAACGGCATTAAGCATAGTGTGTGAACACGTAGTTTGCTTGAGAGCTGCCTGTCCGCCTGATGGTGTGTGAAGTCAGTGAGCCAAATGGAGTTGTTCTCCCACAAGAACCACTCGGCTGATTCTTCTTCAATATGCAATTCAGCAACATGCAGTGTTGCTTGATGGAATTAGCTCTTACAGCCACATCTGCGACTAGAGCCTTTGTATTTAGGGCTAGCTGAAAAGGGCTTTGGCGCTGAAGTGGTTTCTGAATGTGGAGTTGGTGGCATGTGAAACCCGCCTGTGGAGCCTTCGTTTGTGTGGGATGCTCACCAACCTGCCCTTCAGGACAATGCACTCAAACGGCATTAAGCATAGTGTGTGAACACGTAGTTTGCTTGAGAGCTGCCTGTCAGCCTGATGGTGTGTGAAGTCAGTGAGCCAAATGGAGTTGTTCTATCACAAGAACCACTCGGCTGATTCTTCTTCAATATGCAATTCAGCAACATGCAGTGTTGCTTGATGGAATTAGCTCTTACAGCCACACCTGCGTCTAGAGCCTTTGTATTTAGGGCTAGCTGAAAAGGGCTTTGGCGCTGAAGTGGTTTCTGAATATGGAGTTGGTGGCATGTGAAACCTGCCTGTGGAGCCTTCGTTTGTGTGGGATGCTCACCAAGCTGCCCTTCAGGACAATGCACTCAAACGGCATTAAGCATAGTGTGTGAACACGTAGTTTGCTTGAGAGCTGCGTGTCAGCCTGATGGTGTGTGAAGTCAGTGAGCCAAATGGAGTTGTTCTCCCACAAGAACCACTCGGCTGATTCTTCTTCAATATGCAATTCAGCAACATGCAGTGTTGCTTGATGGAATTAGCTCTTACAGCCACATCTGCGTCTAGAGCCTTTGTATTTAGGGCTAGCTGAAAACGGCTTTGGCGCTGAAGTGGTTTCTGAATGTGGAGTTGGTGGCATGTGAAACCTGCCTGTGGAGCCTTCGTTTCTGTGGGATGCTCACCAAGCTGCCCTTCAGGACAATGCACTCAAACGGCATTAAGCATAGTGTGTGAACACGTAGTTTGCTTGAGAGCTGCCTGTCAGCCTGATGGTGTGTGAAGTCAGTGAGCCAAATGGAGTTGTTCTCCCACAAGAACCACTCGGCTGATTCTTCTTCAATATGCAATTCAGCAACATGCAGTGTTGCTTGATGGAATTAGCTCTTACAGCCACATCTGCGACTAGAGCCTTTGTATTTAGGGCTAGCTGAAAAGGGCTTTGGCGCTGAAGTGGTTTCTGAATGTGGAGTTGGTGGCATGTGAAACCCGCCTGTGGAGCCTTCGTTTGTGTGGGATGCTCACCAAGCTGCCCTTCAGGACAATGCACTCAAACGGCATTAAGCATAGTGTGTGAACACGTAGTTTGCTTGAGAGCTGCCTGTCAGCCTGCTGGTGTGTGAAGTCAGTGAGCCAAATGGAGTTGTTCTATCACAAGAACCACTCGGCTGATTCTTCTTCAATATGCAATTCAGCAACATGCAGTGTTGCTTGATGGAATTAGCTCTTACAGCAACATCTGCGTCTAGAGCCTTTGTATTTAGGGCTAGCTGAAAAGGGCTTTGGCGCTGAAGTGGTTTCTGAATATGGAGTTGGTGGCATGTGAAACCTGCCTGTGGAGCCTTCGTTTGTGTGGGATGCTCACCAAGCTGCCCTTCAGGACAATGCACTCAAACGGCATTAAGCATAGTGTGTGAACACGTAGTTTGCTTGAGAGCTGCGTGTCAGCCTGATGCTGTGTGAAGTCAGTGAGCCAAATGGAGTTGTTCTCCCACAAGAACCACTCGGCTGATTCTTCTTCAATATGCAATTCAGCAACATGCAGTGTTGCTTGATGGAATTAGCTCTTACAGCCACATCTGCGTCTAGAGCCTTTGTATTTAGGGCTAGCTGAAAACGGCTTTGGCGCTGAAGTGGTTTCTGCATGTGGAGTTGGTGGCATGTAAAACACGCCTGTGGAGCCTTCGTTTGTGTGGGATGCTCACCAAGCTGCCCTTCAGGACAATGCACTCAAACGGCATTAAGCATAGTGTGTGAACACGTAGATTGCTTGAGAGCTGCCTGTCAGCCTGATGGTGTGTGAAGTCAGTGAGCCAAATGGAGTTGTTCTCCCACAAGAACCACTCGGCTGATTCTTCTTCAATATGCAATTCAGCAACATGCAGTGTTGCTTGATGGAATTAGCTCTTACATCCACATCTGCGACTAGAGCCTTTGTATTTAGGGCTAGGTGAAAAGGGCTTTGGCGCTGAAGTGGTTTCTGAATGTGGAGTTGGTGGCATGTGAAACCCGCCTGTGGAGCCTTCGTTTGTGTGGGATGCTCACCAAGCTGCCCTTCAGGACAATGCACTCAAACGGCATTAAGCATAGTGTGTGAACACGTAGTTTGCTTGAGAGCTGCGTGTCAGCCTGATGCTGTGTGAAGTCAGTGAGCCAAATGGAGTTGTTCTCCCACAAGAACCACTCGGCTGATTCTTCTTCAATATGCAATTCAGCAACATGCAGTGTTGCTTGATGGAATTAGCTCTTACAGCCACATCTGCGACTAGAGCCTTTGTATTTAGGGCTAGCTGAAAAGGGCTTTGGCGCTGAAGTGGTTTCTGAATGTGGAGTTGGTGGCATGTGAAACCTGCCTGTGGAGCCTTCGTTTGTGTGGGATGCTCACCAAGCTGCCCTTCAGGACAATGCACTCAAACGGCATTAAGCATAGTGTGTGAACACGTAGTTTGCTTGAGAGCTGCCTGTCAGCCTGATGGTGTGTGAAGTCAGTGAGCCAAATGGAGTTGTTCTCCCACAAGAACCACTCGGCTGATTCTTCTTCAATATCCAATTCAGCAACATGCAGTGTTGCTTGATGGAATTAGCTCTTACAGCCACATCTGCGACAAGAGCCTTTGTATTTAGGGCTAGCTGAAAAGGGCTTTGGCGCTGAAGTGGTTTCTGAATGTGGAGTTGGTGGCATGTGAAACCCGCCTGTGGAGCCTTCGTTTGTGTGGGATGCTCACCAAGCTGCCCTTCAGGACAATGCAATCAAACGGCATTAAGCATAGTGTGTGAACACGTAGTTTGCTTGAGAGCTGCGTGTCAGCCTGATGCTGTGTGAAGTCAGTGAGCCAAATGGAGTTGTTCTCCCACAAGAACCACTCGGCTGAATCTTCTTCAATATGCAATTCAGCAACATGCAGTGTTGCTTGATGGAATTAGCTCTTACAGCAACACCTGCGTCTAGAGCCTTTGTATTTAGGGCTAGCTGAAAACGGCTTTGGCGCTGAAGTGGTTTCTGAATGTGGAGTTGGTGGCATGTGAAACCCGCCTGTGGAGCCTTCGTTTGTGTGGGATGCTCACCAAGCTGCCCTTCAGGACAATGCACTCAAACGGCATTAAGCATAGTGTGTGAACACGTAGTTTGCTTGAGAGCTGCGTGTCAGCCTGATGCTGTGTGAAGTCAGTGAGCCAAATGGAGTTGTTCTCCCACAAGAACCACTCGGCTGATTCTTCTTCAATATGCAATTCAGCAACATGCAGTGTTGCTTGATGGAATTAGCCCTTACAGCAACATCTGCGTCTAGAGCCTTTGTATTGAGGGCTAGCTGAAAAGGGCTTTGGCGCTGAAGTGGTTTCTGAATGTGGAGTTGGTGGCATGTGAAACCCGCCTGTGGAGCCTTCGTTTGTGTGGGATGCTCACCAAGCTGCCCTTCAGGACAATGCACTCAAACGGCATTAAGCATAGTGTGTGAACACGTAGTTTGCTTGAGAGCTGCCTGTCAGCCTGATGGTGTGTGAAGTCAGTGAGCCAAATGGAGTTGTTCTCCCACAAGAACCACTCGGCTGATTCTTCTTCAATATGCAATTCAGCAACATGCAGTGTTGCTTGATGGAATTAGCTCTTAAAGCAACATCTGCGTCTAGAGCCTTTGTATTTAGGGCTAGCTGAAAAGGGCTTTGGCGCTGAAGTGGTTTCTGAATGTGGAGTTGGTGGCATGTGAAACCCGCCTGTGGAGCCTTCGTTTGTGTGGGATGCTCACCAAGCTGCCCTTCAGGACAATGCACTCAAACGGCATTAAGCATAGTGTGTGAACACGTAGTTTGCTTGAGAGCTGCGTGTCAGCCTGATGCTGTGTGAAGTCAGTGAGCCAAATGGAGTTGTTCTCCCACAAGAACCACTCGGCTGATTCTTCTTCAATATGCAATTCAGCAACATGCAGTGTTGCTTGATGGAATTAGCTCTTACAGCAACACCTGCGTCTAGAGCCTTTGTATTTAGGGCTAGCTGAAAAGGGCTTTGGCGCTGAAGTGGTTTCTGAATGTGGAGTTGGTGGCATGTGAAACCCTCCTGTGGAGCCTTCGTTTGTGTGCGATGCTCACCAAGCTGCCCTTCAGGACAATGCACTCAAACGGCATTAAGCATAGTGTGTGAACACGTAGTTTGCTTGAGAGCTGCCTGTCAGCCTGATGGTGTATGAAGTCAGTGAGCCAAATGGAGTTGTTCTCCCACAAGAACCACTCGGCTGATTCTTCTTCAATATGCAATTCAGCAACATGCAGTGTTGCTTGATGGAATTAGCTCTTACAGCAACATCTGCGTCTAGAGCCTTTGTATTTAGGGCTAGCTGAAAAGGGCTTTGGCGCTGAAGTGGTTTCTGAATGTGGAGTTGGTGGCATGTGAAACCCGCCTGTGGAGCCTTCGTTTGTGTGGGATGCTCACCAAGCTGCCCTTCAGGACAATGCACTCAAACGGCATTAGGCATAGTGTGTGAACACGTAGTTTGCATGAGAGCTGCGTGTCAGCCTGATGCTGTGTGAAGTCAGTGAGCCAAATGGAGTTGTTCTCCCACAAGAACCACTCGGCTGATTCTTCTTCAATATGCAATTCAGCAACATGCAGTGTTGCTTGATGGAATTAGCTCTTACAGCCACATCCGCGTCTAGAGCCTTTGTATTTAGGGCTAGCTGAAAACGGCTTTGGCGCTGAAGTGGTTTCTGAATGTGGAGTTGGTGGCATGTGAAACCCGTCTATGGAGCCTTCGTTTGTGTGGGATGCTCACCAAGCTGCCCTTCAGGACAATGCACTCAAACGGCCTTAAGCATAGTGTGTGAACACGTAGTTTGCTTGAGAGCTGCGTGTCAGCCTGATGGTGTGTGAAGTCAGTGAGCCAAATGGAGTTGTTCTCCCACAAGAACCACTCGGCTGATTCTTCTTCAATATGCAATTCAGCAACATGCAGTGTTGCTTGATGGAATTAGCTCTTACAGCCACATCTGCGACTAGAGCCTTTGTATTTAGGGCTAGCTGAAAACGGCTTTGGCGCTGAAGTGGTTTCTGAATGTGGAGTTGGTGGCATGTGAAACCCGCCTGTGGAGCCTTCGTTTGTGTGGGATGCTCACCAAGCTGCCCTTCAGGACAATGCACTCAAACGGCATTAAGCATAGTGTGTGAACACGTAGTTTGCTTGAGAGCTGCCTGTCAGCCTGCTGGTGTGTGAAGTCAGTGAGCCAAATGGAGTTGTTCTCCCACAAGAACCACTCGGCTGATTCTTCTTCAATATGCAATTCAGCAACATGCAGTGTTGCTTGATGGAATTAGCTCTTACAGCAACATCTGGGTCTAGAACCTTTGTATTTAGGGCTAGCTGAAAACGGCTTTGGCGCTGAAGTGGTTTCTGAATGTGGAGTTGGTGGCATGTGAAACCCGTCTGTGGAGCCTTCGTTTGTGTGGGATGCTCACCAAGCTGCCCTTCAGGACAATGCATTCAAACGGCATTAAGCATAGTGTGTGAACACGTAGTTTGCTTGAGAGCTGCCTGTCAGCCTGAGGGTGTGTGAAGTCAGTGAGCCAAATGGAGTTGTTCTATCACAAGAACCAATCGGCTGATTCTTCTTCAATATGCAATTCAGCAACATGCAGTGTTGCTTGATGGAATTAGCTCTTACAGCCACACCTGCGTCTAGAGCCTTTGTATTGAGGGCTAGCTGAAAAGGGCTTTGGCGCTGAAGTGGTTTCTGAATATGGAGTTGGTGGCATGTGAAACCTGCCTGTGGAGCCTTCGTTTGTGTGGGATGCTCACCAAGCTGCCCTTCAGGACAATGCACTCAAACGGCATTAAGCATAGTGTGTGAACACGTAGTTTGCTTGAGAGCTGCCTGTCAGCCTGATGGTGTGTGAAGTCAGTGAGCCAAATGGAGTTGTTCTCCCACAAGAACCACTCGGCTGATTCTTCTTCAATATGCAATTCAGCAACATGCAGTGTTGCTTGATGGAATTAGCTCTTACAGCCACATCTGCGACTAGAGCCTTTGTATTTAGGGCTAGCTGAAAACGGCTTTGGCGGTGAAGTGGTTTCTGAATGTGGAGTTGGTGGCATGTGAAACCCGCCTGTGGAGCCTTCGTTTGTGTGGGATGCTCACCAACCTGCCCTTCAGGACAATGCACTCAAACGGCATTAAGCATAGTGTGTGAACAAGTAGTTTGCTTGAGAGCTGCCTGTCAGCCTGCTGGTGTGAGAAGTAAGTGAGCCAAATGGAGTTGTTCTATCACAAGAACCACTCGGCTGATTCTTCTTCAATATGCAATTCAGCAACATGCAGTGTTGCTTGATGGAATTAGCTCTTACAGCCACATCTGCGACAAGAGCCTTTGTATTTAGGGCTAGCTGAAAAGGGCTTTGGCGCTGAAGTGGTTTCTGAATGTGGAGTTGGTGGCATGTGAAACCTGCCTGTGGAGCCTTCGTTTGTGTGGGATGCTCACCAAGCTGCCCTTCAGGACAATGCACTCAAACGGCATTAAGCATAGTGTGTGAACACGTAGTTTGCTTGAGAGCTGCGTGTCAGCCTGATGCTGTGTGAAGTCAGTGAGCCAAATGGAGTTGTTCTCCCACAAGAACCACTCGGCTGATTCTTCTTCAATATGCAATTCAGCAACATGCAGTGTTGCTTGATGGAATTAGCTCTTACAGCCACATCTGCGTCTAGAGCCTTTGTATTTAGGGCTAGCTGAAAAGGGCTTTGGCGCTGAAGTGTTTTCTGAATGTGGAGTTGGTGGCATGTGAAACCCGCCTGTGGAGCCTTCGTTTGTGTGGGATGCTCACCAAGTTGCCCTTCAGGACAATGCACTCAAACGGCATTAAGCATAGTGTGTGAACACGTAGATTGCTTGACAGCTGCCTGTCAGCCTGATGGTGTGTGAAGTCAGTGAGCCAAATGGAGTTGTTCTCCCACAAGAACCACTCGGCTGATTCTTCTTCAATATGCAATTCAGCAACATGCAGTGTTGCTTGATGGAATTAGCTCTTACATCCACATCTGCGACTAGAGCCTTTGTATTTAGGGCTAGGTGAAAAGGGCTTTGGCGCTGAAGTGGTTTCTGAATGTGGAGTTGGTGGCATGTGAAACCCGCCTGTGGAGCCTTCGTTTGTGTGGGATGCTCACCAAGCTGCCCTTCAGGACAATGCACTCAAACGGCATTTAGCATAGTGTGTGAACACGTAGTTTGCTTGAGAGCTGCGTGTCAGCCTGATGCTGTGTGAAGTCAGTGAGCCAAATGGAGTTGTTCTCCCACAAGAACCACTCGGCTGATTCTTCTTCAATATGCAATTCAGCAACATGCAGTGTTGCTTGATGGAATTAGCTCTTACAGCCACATCTGCGACTAGAGCCTTTGTATTTAGGGCTAGCTGAAAACAGTTTTGGCGCTGAAGTGGTTTCTGAATGTGGAGTTGGTGGCATGTGAAACCTGCCTGTGGAGCCTTCGTTTGTGTGGGATGCTCACCAAGCTGCCCTTCAGGACAATGCACTCAAACGGCATTAAGCATAGTGTGTGAACACGTAGTTTGCTTGAGAGCTGCGTGTCAGCCTGATGGTGTGTGAAGTCAGTGAGCCAAATGGAGTTGTTCTCCCACAAGAACCACTCGGCTGATTCTTCTTCAATATGCAATTCAGCAACATGCAGTGTTGCTTGATGGAATTAGCTCTTACAGCCACATCTGCGTCTAGAGCCTTTGTATTTAGGGCTAGCTGAAAACGGCTTTGGCGCTGAAGTGGTTTCTGAATGTGGAGTTGGTGGCATGTGAAACCTGCCTGTGGAGCCTTCGTTTCTGTGGGATGCTCACCAAGCTGCCCTTCAGGACAATGCACTCAAACGGCATTAGGCATAGTGTGTGAACACGTAGTTTGCTTGAGAGCTGCCTGTCAGCCTGATGGTGTGTGAAGTCAGTGAGCCAAATGGAGTTGTTCTCCCACAAGAACCACTCGGCTGATTCTTCTTCAATATGCAATTCAGCAACATGCAGTGTTGCTTGATGGAATTAGCTCTTACAGCCACATCTGCGACTAGAGCCTTTGTATTTAGGGCTAGCTGAAAAGGGCTTTGGCGCTGAAGTGGTTTCTGAATGTGGAGTTGGTGGCATGTGAAACCCGCCTGTGGAGCCTTCGTTTGTGTGGGATGCTCACCAAGCTGCCCTTCAGGACAATGCACTCAAACGGCATTAAGCATAGTGTGTGAACACGTAGTTTGCTTGAGAGCTGCCTGTCAGCCTGCTGGTGTGTGAAGTCAGTGAGCCAAATGGAGTTGTTCTATCACAAGAACCACTCGGCTGATTCTTCTTCAATATGCAATTCAGCAACATGCAGTGTTGCTTGATGGAATTAGCTCTTACAGCCACACCTGCGTCTAGAGCCTTTGTATTTAGGGCTAGCTGAAAAGGGCTTTGGCGCTGAAGTGGTTTCTGAATATGGAGTTGGTGGCATGTGAAACCTGCCTGTGGAGCCTTCGTTTGTGTGGGATGCTCACCAAGCTGCCCTTCAGGACAATGCACTCAAACGGCATTAAGCATAGTGTGTGAACACGTAGTTTGCTTGAGAGCTGCGTGTCAGCCTGATGCTGTGTGAAGTCAGTGAGCCAAATGGAGTTGTTCTCCCACAAGAACCACTCGGCTGATTCTTCTTCAATATGCAATTCAGCAACATGCAGTGTTGCTTGATGGAATTAGCTCTTACAGCCACATCTGCGTCTAGAGCCTTTGTATTTAGGGCTAGCTGAAAACGGCTTTGGCGCTGAAGTGGTTTCTGAATGTGGAGTTGGTGGCATGTAAAACACGCCTGTGGAGCCTTCGTTTGTGTGGGATGCTCACCAAGCTGCCCTTCAGGACAATGCACTCAAACGGCATTAAGCATAGTGTGTGAACACGTAGATTGCTTGAGAGCTGCCTGTCAGCCTGATGGTGTGTGAAGTCAGTGAGCCAAATGGAGTTGTTCTCCCACAAGAACCACTCGGCTGATTCTTCTTCAATATGCAATTCAGCAACATGCAGTGTTGCTTGATGGAATTAGCTCTTACATCCACATCTGCGACTAGAGCCTTTGTATTTAGGGCTAGGTGAAAAGGGCTTTGGCGCTGAAGTGGTTTCTGAATGTGGAGTTGGTGGCATGTGAAACCCGCCTGTGGAGCCTTCGTTTGTGTGGGATGCTCACCAAGCTGCCCTTCAGGACAATGCACTCAAACGGCATTAAGCATAGTGTGTGAACACGTAGTTTGCTTGAGAGCTGCGTGTCAGCCTGATGCTGTGTGAAGTCAGTGAGCCAAATGGAGTTGTTCTCCCACAAGAACCACTCGGCTGATTCTTCTTCAATATGCAATTCAGCAACATGCAGTGTTGCTTGATGGAATTAGCTCTTACAGCCACATCTGCGACTAGAGCCTTTGTATTTAGGGCTAGCTGAAAAGGGCTTTGGCGCTGAAGTGGTTTCTGAATGTGGAGTTGGTGGCATGTGAAACCTGCCTGTGGAGCCTTCGTTTGTGTGGGATGCTCACCAAGCTGCCCTTCAGGACAATGCACTCAAACGGCATTAAGCATAGTGTGTGAACACGTAGTTTGCTTGAGAGCTGCCTGTCAGCCTGATGGTGTGTGAAGTCAGTGAGCCAAATGGAGTTGTTCTCCCACAAGAACCACTCGGCTGATTCTTCTTCAATATCCAATTCAGCAACATGCAGTGTTGCTTGATGGAATTAGCTCTTACAGCCACATCTGCGACAAGAGCCTTTGTATTTAGGGCTAGCTGAAAAGGGCTTTGGCGCTGAAGTGGTTTCTGAATGTGGAGTTGGTGGCATGTGAAACCCGCCTGTGGAGCCTTCGTTTGTGTGGGATGCTCACCAAGCTGCCCTTCAGGACAATGCAATCAAACGGCATTAAGCATAGTGTGTGAACACGTAGTTTGCTTGAGAGCTGCGTGTCAGCCTGATGCTGTGTGAAGTCAGTGAGCCAAATGGAGTTGTTCTCCCACAAGAACCACTCGGCTGAATCTTCTTCAATATGCAATTCAGCAACATGCAGTGTTGCTTGATGGAATTAGCTCTTACAGCAACACCTGCGTCTAGAGCCTTTGTATTTAGGGCTAGCTGAAAACGGCTTTGGCGCTGAAGTGGTTTCTGAATGTGGAGTTGGTGGCATGTGAAACCCGCCTGTGGAGCCTTCGTTTGTGTGGGATGCTCACCAAGCTGCCCTTCAGGACAATGCACTCAAACGGCATTAAGCATAGTGTGTGAACACGTAGTTTGCTTGAGAGCTGCGTGTCAGCCTGATGCTGTGTGAAGTCAGTGAGCCAAATGGAGTTGTTCTCCCACAAGAACCACTCGGCTGATTCTTCTTCAATATGCAATTCAGCAACATGCAGTGTTGCTTGATGGAATTAGCCCTTACAGCAACATCTGCGTCTAGAGCCTTTGTATTGAGGGCTAGCTGAAAAGGGCTTTGGCGCTGAAGTGGTTTCTGAATGTGGAGTTGGTGGCATGTGAAACCCGCCTGTGGAGCCTTCGTTTGTGTGGGATGCTCACCAAGCTGCCCTTCAGGACAATGCACTCAAACGGCATTAAGCATAGTGTGTGAACACGTAGTTTGCTTGAGAGCTGCCTGTCAGCCTGATGGTGTGTGAAGTCAGTGAGCCAAATGGAGTTGTTCTCCCACAAGAACCACTCGGCTGATTCTTCTTCAATATGCAATTCAGCAACATGCAGTGTTGCTTGATGGAATTAGCTCTTAAAGCAACATCTGCGTCTAGAGCCTTTGTATTTAGGGCTAGCTGAAAAGGGCTTTGGCGCTGAAGTGGTTTCTGAATGTGGAGTTGGTGGCATGTGAAACCCGCCTGTGGAGCCTTCGTTTGTGTGGGATGCTCACCAAGCTGCCCTTCAGGACAATGCACTCAAACGGCATTAAGCATAGTGTGTGAACACGTAGTTTGCTTGAGAGCTGCGTGTCAGCCTGATGCTGTGTGAAGTCAGTGAGCCAAATGGAGTTGTTCTCCCACAAGAACCACTCGGCTGATTCTTCTTCAATATGCAATTCAGCAACATGCAGTGTTGCTTGATGGAATTAGCTCTTACAGCAACACCTGCGTCTAGAGCCTTTGTATTTAGGGCTAGCTGAAAAGGGCTTTGGCGCTGAAGTGGTTTCTGAATGTGGAGTTGGTGGCATGTGAAACCCTCCTGTGGAGCCTTCGTTTGTGTGCGATGCTCACCAAGCTGCCCTTCAGGACAATGCACTCAAACGGCATTAAGCATAGTGTGTGAACACGTAGTTTGCTTGAGAGCTGCCTGTCAGCCTGATGGTGTATGAAGTCAGTGAGCCAAATGGAGTTGTTCTCCCACAAGAACCACTCGGCTGATTCTTCTTCAATATGCAATTCAGCAACATGCAGTGTTGCTTGATGGAATTAGCTCTTACAGCAACATCTGCGTCTAGAGCCTTTGTATTTAGGGCTAGCTGAAAAGGGCTTTGGCGCTGAAGTGGTTTCTGAATGTGGAGTTGGTGGCATGTGAAACCCGCCTGTGGAGCCTTCGTTTGTGTGGGATGCTCACCAAGCTGCCCTTCAGGACAATGCACTCAAACGGCATTAAGCATAGTGTGTGAACACGTAGTTTGCATGAGAGCTGCGTGTCAGCCTGATGCTGTGTGAAGTCAGTGAGCCAAATGGAGTTGTTCTCCCACAAGAACCACTCGGCTGATTCTTCTTCAATATGCAATTCAGCAACATGCAGTGTTGCTTGATGGAATTAGCTCTTACAGCCACATCCGCGTCTAGAGCCTTTGTATTTAGGGCTAGCTGAAAACGGCTTTGGCGCTGAAGTGGTTTCTGAATGTGGAGTTGGTGGCATGTGAAACCCGTCTATGGAGCCTTCGTTTGTGTGGGATGCTCACCAAGCTGCCCTTCAGGACAATGCACTCAAACGGCCTTAAGCATAGTGTGTGAACACGTAGTTTGCTTGAGAGCTGCGTGTCAGCCTGATGGTGTGTGAAGTCAGTGAGCCAAATGGAGTTGTTCTCCCACAAGAACCACTCGGCTGATTCTTCTTCAATATGCAATTCAGCAACATGCAGTGTTGCTTGATGGAATTAGCTCTTACAGCCACATCTGCGACTAGAGCCTTTGTATTTAGGGCTAGCTGAAAAGGGCTTTGGCGCTGAAGTGGTTTCTGAATGTGGAGTTGGTGGCATGTGAAACCTGCCTGTGGAGCCTTCGTTTGTGTGGGATGCTCACCAAGCTGCCCTTCAGGACAATGCACTCAAACGGCATTAAGCATAGTGTGTGAACACGTAGTTTGCTTGAGAGCTGCCTGTCAGCCTGATGGTGTGTGAAGTCAGTGAGCCAAATGGAGTTGTTCTCCCACAAGAACCACTCGGCTGATTCTTCTTCAATATCCAATTCAGCAACATGCAGTGTTGCTTGATGGAATTAGCTCTTACAGCCACATCTGCGACAAGAGCCTTTGTATTTAGGGCTAGCTGAAAAGGGCTTTGGCGCTGAAGTGGTTTCTGAATGTGGAGTTGGTGGCATGTGAAACCCGCCTGTGGAGCCTTCGTTTGTGTGGGATGCTCACCAAGCTGCCCTTCAGGACAATGCAATCAAACGGCATTAAGCATAGTGTGTGAACACGTAGTTTGCTTGAGAGCTGCGTGTCAGCCTGATGCTGTGTGAAGTCAGTGAGCCAAATGGAGTTGTTCTCCCACAAGAACCACTCGGCTGAATCTTCTTCAATATGCAATTCAGCAACATGCAGTGTTGCTTGATGGAATTAGCTCTTACAGCAACACCTGCGTCTAGAGCCTTTGTATTTAGGGCTAGCTGAAAACGGCTTTGGCGCTGAAGTGGTTTCTGAATGTGGAGTTGGTGGCATGTGAAACCCGCCTGTGGAGCCTTCGTTTGTGTGGGATGCTCACCAAGCTGCCCTTCAGGACAATGCACTCAAACGGCATTAAGCATAGTGTGTGAACACGTAGTTTGCTTGAGAGCTGCGTGTCAGCCTGATGCTGTGTGAAGTCAGTGAGCCAAATGGAGTTGTTCTCCCACAAGAACCACTCGGCTGATTCTTCTTCAATATGCAATTCAGCAACATGCAGTGTTGCTTGATGGAATTAGCCCTTACAGCAACATCTGCGTCTAGAGCCTTTGTATTGAGGGCTAGCTGAAAAGGGCTTTGGCGCTAAAGTGGTTTCTGAATGTGGAGTTGGTGGCATGTGAAACCCGCCTGTGGAGCCTTCGTTTGTGTGGGATGCTCACCAAGCTGCCCTTCAGGACAATGCACTCAAACGGCATTAAGCATAGTGTGTGAACACGTAGTTTGCTTGAGAGCTGCCTGTCAGCCTGATGGTGTGTGAAGTCAGTGAGCCAAATGGAGTTGTTCTCCCACAAGAACCACTCGGCTGATTCTTCTTCAATATGCAATTCAGCAACATGCAGTGTTGCTTGATGGAATTAGCTCTTAAAGCAACATCTGCGTCTAGAGCCTTTGTATTTAGGGCTAGCTGAAAACGGCTTTGGCGCTGAAGTGGTTTCTGAATGTGGAGTTGGTGGCATGTGAAACCCGCCTGTGGAGCCTTCGTTTGTGTGGGATGCTCACCAAGCTGCCCTTCAGGACAATGCACTCAAACGGCATTAAGCATAGTGTGTGAACACGTAGTTTGCTTGAGAGCTGCGTGTCAGCCTGATGCTGTGTGAAGTCAGTGAGCCAAATGGAGTTGTTCTCCCACAAGAACCACTCGGCTGATTCTTCTTCAATATGCAATTCAGCAACATGCAGTGTTGCTTGATGGAATTAGCTCTTACAGCAACACCTGCGTCTAGAGCCTTTGTATTTAGGGCTAGCTGAAAAGGGCTTTGGCGCTGAAGTGGTTTCTGAATGTGGAGTTGGTGGCATGTGAAACCCTCCTGTGGAGCCTTCGTTTGTGTGGGATGCTCACCAAGCTGCCCTTCAGGACAATGCACTCAAACGGCATTAAGCATAGTGTGTGAACACGTAGTTTGCTTGAGAGCTGCCTGTCAGCCTGATGGTGTATGAAGTCAGTGAGCCAAATGGAGTTGTTCTCCCACAAGAACCACTCGGCTGATTCTTCTTCAATATGCAATTCAGCAACATGCAGTGTTGCTTGATGGAATTAGCTCTTACAGCAACATCTGCGTCTAGAGCCTTTGTATTTAGGGCTAGCTGAAAAGGGCTTTGGCGCTGAAGTGGTTTCTGAATGTGGAGTTGGTGGCATGTGAAACCCGCCTGTGGAGCCTTCGTTTGTGTGGGATGCTCACCAAGCTGCCCTTCAGGACAATGCACTCAAACGGCATTAAGCATAGTGTGTGAACACGTAGTTTGCATGAGAGCTGCGTGTCAGCCTGATGCTGTGTGAAGTCAGTGAGCCAAATGGAGTTGTTCTCCCACAAGAACCACTCGGCTGATTCTTCTTCAATATGCAATTCAGCAACATGCAGTGTTGCTTGATGGAATTAGCTCTTACAGCCACATCCGCGTCTAGAGCCTTTGTATTTAGGGCTAGCTGAAAACGGCTTTGGCGCTGAAGTGGTTTCTGAATGTGGAGTTGGTGGCATGTGAAACCCGTCTATGGAGCCTTCGTTTGTGTGGGATGCTCACCAAGCTGCCCTTCAGGACAATGCACTCAAACGGCCTTAAGCATAGTGTGTGAACACGTAGTTTGCTTGAGAGCTGCGTGTCAGCCTGATGGTGTGTGAAGTCAGTGAGCCAAATGGAGTTGTTCTCCCACAAGAACCACTCGGCTGATTCTTCTTCAATATGCAATTCAGCAACATGCAGTGTTGCTTGATGGAATTAGCTCTTACAGCCACATCTGCGACTAGAGCCTTTGTATTTAGGGCTAGCTGAAAACGGCTTTGGCGCTGAAGTGGTTTCTGAATGTGGAGTTGGTGGCATGTGAAACCCGCCTGTGGAGCCTTCGTTTGTGTGGGATGCTCACCAAGCTGCCCTTCAGGACAATGCACTCAAACGGCATTAAGCATAGTGTGTGAACACGTAGTTTGCTTGAGAGCTGCCTGTCAGCCTGCTGGTGTGTGAAGTCAGTGAGCCAAATGGAGTTGTTCTCCCACAAGAACCACTCGGCTGATTCTTCTTCAATATGCAATTCAGCAACATGCAGTGTTGCTTGATGGAATTAGCTCTTACAGCAACATCTGGGTCTAGAACCTTTGTATTTAGGGCTAGCTGAAAACGGCTTTGGCGCTGAAGTGGTTTCTGAATGTGGAGTTGGTGGCATGTGAAACCCGTCTGTGGAGCCTTCGTTTGTGTGGGATGCTCACCAAGCTGCCCTTCAGGACAATGCATTCAAACGGCATTAAGCATAGTGTGTGAACACGTAGTTTGCTTGAGAGCTGCCTGTCAGCCTGATGGTGTGTGAAGTCAGTGAGCCAAATGGAGTTGTTCTATCACAAGAACCAATCGGCTGATTCTTCTTCAATATGCAATTCAGCAACATGCAGTGTTGCTTGATGGAATTAGCTCTTACAGCCACACCTGCGTCTAGAGCCTTTGTATTGAGGGCTAGCTGAAAAGGGCTTTGGCGCTGAAGTGGTTTCTGAATATGGAGTTGGTGGCATGTGAAACCTGCCTGTGGAGCCTTCGTTTGTGTGGGATGCTCACCAAGCTGCCCTTCAGGACAATGCACTCAAACGGCATTAAGCATAGTGTGTGAACACGTAGTTTGCTTGAGAGCTGCCTGTCAGCCTGATGGTGTGTGAAGTCAGTGAGCCAAATGGAGTTGTTCTCCCACAAGAACCACTCGGCTGATTCTTCTTCAATATGCAATTCAGCAACATGCAGTGTTGCTTGATGGAATTAGCTCTTACAGCCACATCTGCGACTAGAGCCTTTGTATTTAGGGCTAGCTGAAAAGGGCTTTGGCGCTGAAGTGGTTTCTGAATGTGGAGTTGGTGGCATGTGAAACCCGCCTGTGGAGCCTTCGTTTGTGTGAGATGCTCACCAACCTGCCCTTCAGGACAATGCACTCAAACGGCATTAAGCATAGTGTGTGAACAAGTAGTTTGCTTGAGAGCTGCCTGTCAGCCTGCTGGTGTGTGAAGTAAGTGAGCCAAATGGAGTTGTTCTATCACAAGAACCACTCGGCTGATTCTTCTTCAATATGCAATTCAGCAACATGCAGTGTTGCTTGATGGAATTAGCTCTTACAGCCACACCTGCGTCTAGAGCCTTTGTATTTAGGGCTAGCTGAAAAGGGCTTTGGCGCTGAAGTGGTTTCTGAATATGGAGTTGGTGGCATGTGAAACCTGCCTGTGGAGCCTTCGTTTGTGTGGGATGCTCACCAAGCTGCCCTTCAGGACAATGCACTCAAACGGCATTAAGCATAGTGTGTGAACACGTAGTTTGCTTGAGAGCTGCGTGTCAGCCTGATGCTGTGTGAAGTCAGTGAGCCAAATGGAGTTGTTCTCCCACAAGAACCACTCGGCTGATTCTTCTTCAATATGCAATTCAGCAACATGCAGTGTTGCTTGATGGAATTAGCTCTTACAGCCACATCTGCGTCTAGAGCCTTTGTATTTAGGGCTAGCTGAAAACGGCTTTGGCGCTGAAGTGGTTTCTGAATGTGGAGTTGGTGGCATGTGAAACACGCCTGTGGAGCCTTCGTTTGTGTGGGATGCTCACCAAGCTGCCCTTCAGGACAATGCACTCAAACGGCATTAAGCATAGTGTGTGAACACGTAGATTGCTTGACAGCTGCCTGTCAGCCTGATGGTGTGTGAAGTCAGTGAGCCAAATGGAGTTGTTCTCCCACAAGAACCACTCGGCTGATTCTTCTTCAATATGCAATTCAGCAACATGCAGTGTTGCTTGATGGAATTAGCTCTTACAGCCACATCTGCGACTAGGGCCTTTGTATTTAGGGCTAGGTGAAAAGGGCTTTGGCGCTGAAGTGGTTTCTGAATGTGGAGTTGGTGGCATGTGAAACCCGCCTGTGGAGCCTTCGTTTGTGTGGGATGCTCACCAAGCTGCCCTTCAGGACAATGCACTCAAACGGCATTTAGCATAGTGTGTGAACACGTAGTTTGCTTGAGAGCTGCGTGTCAGCCTGATGCTGTGTGAAGTCAGTGAGCCAAATGGAGTTGTTCTCCCACAAGAACCACTCGGCTGATTCTTCTTCAATATGCAATTCAGCAACATGCAGTGTTGCTTGATGGAATTAGCTCTTACAGCCACATCTGCGACTAGAGCCTTTGTATTTAGGGCTAGCTGAAAACAGTTTTGGCGCTGAAGTGGTTTCTGAATGTGGAGTTGGTGGCATGTGAAACCTGCCTGTGGAGCCTTCGTTTGTGTGGGATGCTCACCAAGCTGCCCTTCAGGACAATGCACTCAAACGGCATTAAGCATAGTGTGTGAACACGTAGTTTGCTTGAGAGCTGCCTGTCAGCCTGATGGTGTGTGAAGTCAGTGAGCCAAATGGAGTTGTTCTCCCACAAGAACCACTCGGCTGATTCTTCTTCAATATCCAATTCAGCAACATGCAGTGTTGCTTGATGGAATTAGCTCTTACAGCCACATCTGCGACAAGAGCCTTTGTATTTAGGGCTAGCTGAAAAGGGCTTTGGCGCTGAAGTGGTTTCTGAATGTGGAGTTGGTGGCATGTGAAACCCGCCTGTGGAGCCTTCGTTTGTGTGGGATGCTCACCAAGCTGCCCTTCAGGACAATGCAATCAAACGGCATTAAGCATAGTGTGTGAACACGTAGTTTGCTTGAGAGCTGCGTGTCAGCCTGATGCTGTGTGAAGTCAGTGAGCCAAATGGAGTTGTTCTCCCACAAGAACCACTCGGCTGAATCTTCTTCAATATGCAATTCAGCAACATGCAGTGTTGCTTGATGGAATTAGCTCTTACAGCAACACCTGCGTCTAGAGCCTTTGTATTTAGGGCTAGCTGAAAACGGCTTTGGCGCTGAAGTGGTTTCTGAATGTGGAGTTGGTGGCATGTGAAACCCGCCTGTGGAGCCTTCGTTTGTGTGGGATGCTCACCAAGCTGCCCTTCAGGACAATGCACTCAAACGGCATTAAGCATAGTGTGTGAACACGTAGTTTGCTTGAGAGCTGCCTGTCAGCCTGATGGTGTGTGAAGTCAGTGAGCCAAATGGAGTTGTTCTCCCACAAGAACCACTCGGCTGATTCTTCTTCAATATGCAATTCAGCAACATGCAGTGTTGCTTGATGGAATTAGCTCTTACAGCCACATCTGCGTCTAGAGCCTTTGTATTTAGGGCTAGCTGAAAACGGCTTTGGCGCTGAAGTGGTTTCTGAATGTGGAGTTGGTGGCATGTGAAACCCGTCTATGGAGCCTTCATTTGTGTGGGATGCTCACCAAGCTGCCCTTCAGGACAATGCACTCAAACGGCCTTAAGCATAGTGTGTGAACACGTAGTTTGCTTGAGAGCTGCGTGTCAGCCTGATGGTGTGTGAAGTCAGTGAGCCAAATGGAGTTGTTCTCCCACAAGAACCACTCGGCTGATTCTTCTTCAATATGCAATTCAGCAACATGCAGTGTTGCTTGATGGAATTAGCTCTTACAGCCACATCTGCGACTAGAGCCTTTGTATTTAGGGCTAGCTGAAAACGGCTTTGGCGCTGAAGTGGTTTCTGAATGTGGAGTTGGTGGCATGTGAAACCCGCCTGTGGAGCCTTCGTTTGTGTGGGATGCTCACCAAGCTGCCCTTCAGGACAATGCACTCAAACGGCATTAAGCATAGTGTGTGAACACGTAGTTTGCTTGAGAGCTGCGTGTCAGCCTGATGGTGTGTGAAGTCAGTGAGCCAAATGGAGTTGTTCTCCCACAAGAACCACTCGGCTGATTCTTCTTCAATATGCAATTCAGCAACATGCAGTGTTGCTTGATGGAATTAGCTCTTACAGCAACATCTGGGTCTAGAACCTTTGTATTTAGGGCTAGCTGAAAACGGCTTTGGCGCTGAAGTGGTTTCTGAATGTGGAGTTGGTGGCATGTGAAACCCGTCTGTGGAGCCTTCGTTTGTGTGGGATGCTCACCAAGCTGCCCTTCAGGACAATGCATTCAAACGGCATTAAGCATAGTGTGTGAACACGTAGTTTGCTTGAGAGCTGCCTGTCAGCCTGCTGGTGTGTGAAGTCAGTGAGCCAAATGGAGTTGTTCTATCACAAGAACCACTCGGCTGATTCTTCTTCAATATGCAATTCAGCAACATGCAGTGTTGCTTGATGGAATTAGCTCTTACAGCCACACCTGCGTCTAGAGCCTTTGTATTGAGGGCTAGCTGAAAAGGGCTTTGGCGCTGAAGTGGTTTCTGAATATGGAGTTGGTGGCATGTGAAACCTGCCTGTTGAGCCTTCGTTTGTGTGGGATGCTCACCAAGCTGCCCTTCAGGACAATGCACTCAAACGGCATTAAGCATAGTGTGTGAACACGTAGTTTGCTTGAGAGCTGCGTGTCAGCCTGATGCTGTGTGAAGTCAGTGAGCCAAATGGAGTTGTTCTCCCACAAGAACCACTCGGCTGATTCTTCTTCAATATGCAATTCAGCAACATGCAGTGTTGCTTGATGGAATTAGCTCTTACAGCCACATCTGCGTCTAGAGCCTTTGTATTTAGGGCTAGCTGAAAACGGCTTTGGCGCTGAAGTGGTTTCTGAATGTGGAGTTGGTGGCATGTGAAACACGCCTGTGGAGCCTTCGTTTGTGTGGGATGCTCACCAAGCTACACTTCAGGACAATGCACTCAAACGGCATTAAGCATAGTGTGTGAACACGTAGTTTGCTTGAGAGCTGCCTGTCAGCCTGATGGTGTGTGAAGTCAGTGAGCCAAATGGAGTTGTTCTCCCACAAGAACCACTCGGCTGATTCTTCTTCAATATGCAATTCAGCAACATGCAGTGTTGCTTGATGGAATTAGCTCTTACAGCCACATCTGCGTCTAGAGCCTTTGTATTTAGGGCTAGCTGAAAAGGGCTTTGGCGCTGAAGTGGTTTCTGAATGTGGAGTTGGTGGCATGTGAAACCCGCCTGTGGAGCCTTCGTTTGTGTGGGATGCTCACCAAGCTGCCCTTCAGGACAATGCACTCAAACGGCATTAAGCATAGTGTGTGAACACGTAGTTTGCTTGAGAGCTGCCTGTCAGCCTGATGGTGTGTGAAGTCAGTGAGCCAAATGGAGTTGTTCTCCCACAAGAACCACTCGGCTGATTCTTCTTCAATATGCAATTCAGCAACATGCAGTGTTGCTTGATGGAATTAGCTCTTACAGCAACACCTGCGTCTAGAGCCTTTGTATTTAGGGCTAGCTGAAAACGGCTTTGGCGCTGAAGTGGTTTCTGAATGTGGAGTTGGTGGCATGTGAAACCCGCCTGTGGAGCCTTCGTTTGTGTGGGATGCTCACCAAGCTGCCCTTCAGGACAATGCACTCAAACGGCATTAAGCATAGTGTGTGAACACGTAGTTTGCTTGAGAGCTGCGTGTCAGCCTGATGGTGTGTGAAGTCAGTGAGCCAAATGGAGTTGTTCTCCCACAAGAACCACTCGGCTGATTCTTCTTCAATATGCAATTCAGCAACATGCAGTGTTGCTTGATGGAATTAGCTCTTACAGCCACATCTGCGACTAGAACCTTTGTATTTAGGGCTAGCTGAAAACGGCTTTGGCGCTGAAGTGGTTTCTGAATGTGGAGTTGGTGGCATGTGAAACCCGCCTGTGGAGCCTTCGTTTGTGTGGGATGCTCACCAAGCTGCCCTTCAGGACAATGCACTCAAACGGCATTAAGCATAGTGTGTGAACACGTAGTTTGCTTGAGAGCTGCCTGTCAGCCTGATGGTGTGTGAAGTTAGTGAGCCTAATGGAGTTGTTCTCCCACAAGAACCACTTGGCTGATTCTTCTTCAATATGCAATTCAGCAACATGCAGTGTTGCTTGATGGAATTAGCTCTTACAGCCACATCTGCGTCTAGAGCCTTTGTATTTAGGGCTAGCTGAAAAGGGCTTTGGCGCTGAAGTGGTTTCTGAATGTGGAGTTGGTGGCATGTGAAACCCGCCTGTGGAGCCTTCGTTTGTGTGGGATGCTCACCAAGCTGCCTTTCAGGACAATGCTCTCAAACGGCATTAAGCATAGTGTGTGAACACGTAGTTTGCTTGAGAGCTGCCTCTCAGCCTGCTGGTGTGTGAAGTCAGTGAGCCAAATGGAGTTGTTCTCCCACAAGAACCACTCGGCTGATTCTTCTTCAATATGCAATTCAGCAACATGCAGTGTTGCTTGATGGAATTAGCTCTTACAGCCACATCTGCGACTAGAGCCTTTGTATTTAGGGCTAGCTGAAAAGGGCTTTGGCGCTGAAGTGGTTTCTGAATGTGGAGTTGGTGGCATGTGAAACCCGCCTGTGGAGCCTTCGTTTGTGTGGGATGCTCACCAACCTGCCCTTCAGGACAATGCACTCAAACGGCATTAAGCATAGTGTGTGAACACGTAGTTTGCTTGAGAGCTGCGTGTCAGCCTGATGCTGTGTGAAGTCAGTGAGCCAAATGGAGTTGTTCTCCCACAAGAACCACTCGGCTGATTCTTCTTCAATATGCAATTCAGCAACATGCAGTGTTGCTTGATGGAATTAGCTCTTACAGCCACATCTGCGACTAGAGCCTTTGTATTTAGGGCTAGCTGAAAATGGCTTTGGCCCTGAAGTGGTTTCTGAATGTGGAGTTGGTGGCATGTGAAACCCGCCTGTGGAGCCTTCGTTTGTGTGGGATGCTCACCAACCTGCCCTTCAGGACAATGCACTCAAACGGCATTAAGCATAGTGTGTGAACACGTAGTTTGCTTGAGAGCTGCCTGTCAGCCTGATGGTGTGTGAAGTCAGTGAGCCAAATGGAGTTGTTCTCCCACAAGAACCACTCGGCTGATTCTTCTTCAATATGCAATTCAGCAACATGCAGTGTTGCTTGATGGAATTAGCTCTTACAGCAACATCTGCGTCTAGAGCCTTTGTATTTAGGGCTAGCTGAAAACGGCTTTGGCGCTGAAGTGGTTTCTGAATGTGGAGTTGGTGGCATGTGAAACCCGCCTCTGGAGCCTTCGTTTGTGTGGGATGCTCACCAAGCTGCCCTTCAGGACAATGCACTCAAACGGCATTAAGCATAGTGTGTGAACACGTAGTTTGCTTGAGAGCTGCCTGTCAGCCTGATGGTGTGTGAAGTCAGTGAGCCAAATGGAGTTGTTCTCCCACAAGAACCACTCGGCTGATTCTTCTTCAATATGCAATTCAGCAACATGCAGTGTTGCTTGATGGAATTAGCTCTTACAGCCACATCTGCGACTAGAGCCTTTGTATTTAGGGCTAGCTGAAAACGGCTTTGGCGCTGAAGTGGTTTCTGAATGTGGAGTTGGTGGCATGTGAAACCCGCCTGTGGAGCCTTCGTTTGTGTGGGATGCTCACCAACCTGCCCTTCAGGACAATGCACTCAAACGGCATTAAGCATAGTGTGTGAACACGTAGTTTGCTTGAGAGCTGCCTGTCAGCCTGATGGTGTGTGAAGTCAGTGAGCCAAATGGAGTTGTTCTCCCACAAGAACCACTCGGCTGATTCTTCTTCAATATGCAATTCAGCAACATGCAGTGTTGCTTGATGGAATTAGCTCTTACAGCAACATCTGCGTCTAGAGCCTTTGTATTTAGGGCTAGCTGAAAAGGGCTTTGGCGCTGAAGTGGTTTCTGAATGTGGAGTTGGTGGCATGTGAAACCCGCCTGTGGAGCCTTCGTTTGTGTGGGATGCTCACCAAGCTGCCCTTCAGGACAATGCACTCAAACGGCATTAAGCATAGTGTGTGAACACGTAGTTTGCTTGAGAGCTGCCTGTCAGCCTGATGGTGTGTGAAGTCAGTGAGCCAAATGGAGTTGTTCTCCTACAAGAACCACTCGGCTGATTCTTCTTCAATATGCAATTCAGCAACATGCAGTGTTGCTTGATGGAATTAGCTCTTACAGCAACATCTGCGTCTAGAGCCTTTGTATTTAGGGCTAGCTGAAAAGGGCTTTGGCGCTGAAGTGGTTTCTGAATGTGGAGTTGGTGGCATGTGAAACCCGCCTGTGGAGCCTTCGTTTGTGTGGGATGCTCACCAAGCTGCCCTTCAGGACAATGCACTCAAACGGCATTAAGCATAGTGTGTGAACACGTAGTTTGCTTGAGAGCTGCGTGTCAGCCTGATGCTGTGTGAAGTCAGTGAGCCAAATGGAGTTGTTCTCCCACAAGAACCACTCGGCTGATTCTTCTTCAATATGCAATTCAGCAACATGCAGTGTTGCTTGATGGAATTAGCTCTTACAGCCACATCTGCGACTAGAGCCTTTGTATTTAGGGCTAGCTGAAAACGGCTTTGGCGCTGAAGTGGTTTCTGAATGTGGAGTTGGTGGCATGTGAAACCCGCCTGTGGAGCCTTCGTTTGTGTGGGATGCTCACCAACCTGCCCTTCAGGACAATGCACTCAAACGGCATTAAGCATAGTGTGTGAACACGTAGTTTGCTTGAGAGCTGCCTGTCAGCCTGATGGTGTGTGAAGTCAGTGAGCCAAATGGAGTTGTTCTCCCACAAGAACCACTCGGCTGATTCTTCTTCAATATGCAATTCAGCAACATGCAGTGTTGCTTGATGGAATTAGCTCTTACAGCAACATCTGCGTCTAGAGCCTTTGTATTTAGGGCTAGCTGAAAAGGGCTTTGGCGCTGAAGTGGTTTCTGAATGTGGAGTTGGTGGCATGTGAAACCCGCCTGTGGAGCCTTCGTTTGTGTGGGATGCTCACCAAGCTGCCCTTCAGGACAATGCACTCAAACGGCATTAAGCATAGTGTGTGAACACGTAGTTTGCTTGAGAGCTGCCTGTCAGTCTGATGGTGTGTGAAGTCAGTCAGCCAAATGGAGTTGTTCTCCCACAAGAACCACTCGGCTGATTCTTCTTCAATATGCAATTCAGCAACATGCAGTGTTGCTTGATGGAATTAGCTCTTACAGCAACATCTGGGTCTAGAGCCTTTGTATTTAGGGCTAGCTGAAAAGGGCTTTGGCGCTGAAGTGGTTTCTGAATGTGGAGTTGGTGGCATGTGAAACCCGCCTGTGGAGCCTTCGTTTGTGTGGGATGCTCACCAAGCTGCCCTTCAGGACAATGCACTCAAACGGCATTAAGCATAGTGTGTGAACACGTAGTTTGCTTGAGAGCTGCCTGTCAGCCTGATGGTGTGTGAAGTCAGTGAGCCAAATGGAGTTGTTCTCCCACAAGAACCACTTGGCTGATTCTTCTTCAATATGCAATTCAGCAACATGCAGTGTTGCTTGATGGAATTAGCTCTTACAGCCACATCTGCGACTAGAGCCTTTGTATTTAGGGCTAGCTGAAAAGGGCTTTGGCGTTGAAGTGGTTTCTGAATGTGGAGTTGGTGGCATGTGAAACCCGCCTGTGGAGCCTTCGTTTGTGTGGGATGCTCACCAACCTGCCCTTCAGGACAATGCACTCAAACGGCATTAAGCATAGTGTGTGAACACGTAGTTTGCTTGAGAGCTGCGTGTCAGCCTGATGCTGTGTGAAGTCAGTGAGCCAAATGGAGTTGTTCTCCCACAAGAACCACTCGGCTGATTCTTCTTCAATATGCAATTCAGCAACATGCAGTGTTGCTTGATGGAATTAGCTCTTACAGCCACATCTGCGACTAGAGCCTTTGTATTTAGGGCTAGCTGAAAAGGGCTTTGGCGCTGAAGTGGTTTCTGAATGTGGAGTTGGTGGCATGTGAAACCCGCCTGTGGAGCCTTCGTTTGTGTGGGATGCTCACCAAGCTGCCCTTCAGGACAATGCACTCAAACGGCATTAAGCATAGTGTGTGAACACGTAGTTTGCTTGAGAGCTGCCTGTCAGCCTGATGGTGTGTGAAGTCAGTGAGCCAAATGGAGTTGTTCTCCCACAAGAACCACTCGGCTGATTCTTCTTCAATATGCAATTCAGCAACATGCAGTGTTGCTTGATGGAATTAGCTCTTACAGCAACATCTGGGTCTAGAGCCTTTGTATTTAGGGCTAGCTGAAAAGGGCTTTGGCGCTGAAGTGGTTTCTGAATGTGGAGTTGGTGGCATGTGAAACCCGCCTGTGGAGCCTTCGTTTGTGTGGGATGCTCACCAAGCTGCCCTTCAGGACAATGCACTCAAACGGCATTAAGCATAGTGTGTGAACACGTAGTTTGCTTGAGAGCTGCCTGTCAGCCTGATGGTGTGTGAAGTCAGTGAACCAAATGGAGTTGTTCTCCCACAAGAACCACTCGGCTGATTCTTCTTCAATATGCAATTCAGCAACATGCAGTGTTGCTTGATGGAATTAGCTCTTACAGCCACATCTGGGTCTAGAGCCTTTGTTTTTAGGGCTAGCTGAAAAGGGCTTTGGCGCTGAAGTGGTTTCTGAATGTGGAGTTGGTGGCATGTGAAACCCGCCTGTGGAGCCTTCGTTTGTGTGGGATGCTCACCAAGCTGCCCTTCAGGACAATGCACTCAAACGGCATTTAGCATAGTGTGTGAACACGTAGTTTGCTTGAGAGCTGCCTGTCAGCCTGATGGTGTGTGAAGTCAGTGAGCCAAATGGAGTTGTTCTCCCACAAGAACCACTCGGCTGATTCTTCTTCAAAATGCAATTCAGCAACATGCAGTGTTGCTTGATGGAATTAGCTCTTACAGCAACACCTGTGTCTAGAGCCTTTGTATTTAGGGCTAGCTGAAAAGGGCTTTGGCGCTGAAGTGGTATCTGAATGTGGAGTGGGTGGCATGTGAAACCCGCCTGTGGAGCCTTCGTTTGTGTGGGATGCTCACCAAGCTGCCCTTCAGGACAATGCACTCAAACGGCATTAAGCATAGTGTGTGAACACGTAGTTTGCTTGAGAGCTGCGTGTCAGCCTGATGGTGTGTGAAGTCAGTGAGCCAAATGGAGTTGTTCTCCCACAAGAACCACTCGGCTGATTCTTCTTCAATATGCAATTCAGCAACATGCAGTGTTGCTTGATGGAATTAGCTCTTACAGCCACATCTGCGACTAGAGCCTTTTTATTTAGGGCTAGCTGAAAAGGGCTTTGGCGCTGAAGTGGTTTCTGAATGTGGAGTTGGTGGCATGTGAAACCCGCCTGTGGAGCCTTCGTTTGTGTGGGATGCTCACCAACCTGCCCTTCAGGACAATGCACTCAAACGGCATTAAGCATAGTGTGTGAACACGTAGTTTGCTTGAGAGCTGCCTGTCAGCCTGATGGTGTGTGAAGTCAGTGAGCCAAATGGAGTTGTTCTCCCACAAGAACCACTCGGCTGATTCTTCTTCAATATGCAATTCAGCAACATGCAGTGTTGCTTGATGGAATTAGCTCTTACAGCCACATCTGCGACTAGAGCCTTTGTATTTAGGGCTAGCTGAAAACGGCTTTGGCGCTGAAGTGGTTTCTGAATGTGGAGTTGGTGGCATGTGAAACCCGCCTGTGGAGCCTTCGTTTGTGTGGGATGCTCACCAAGCTGCCCTTCAGGACAATGCACTCAAACGGCATTAAGCATAGTGTGTGAACACGTAGTTTGCTTGAGAGCTGCCTGTCAGCCTGATGGTGTGTGAAGTCAGTGAGCCAAATGGAGTTGTTCTCCCACAAGAGCCATTCGGCTGATTCTTCTTCAATATGCAATTCAGCAACATGCAGTGTTGCTTGATGGAATTAGCTCTTACAGCAACATCTGCGTCTAGAGCCTTTGTTTTTAGGGCTAGCTGAAAAGGGCTTTGGCGCTGAAGTGGTTTCTGAATGTGGAGTTGGTGGCATGTGAAACCCGCCTGTGGAGCCTTCGTTTGTGTGGGATGCTCACCAAGCTGCCCTTCAGGACAATGCACTCAAACGGCATTTAGCATAGTGTGTGAACACGTAGTTTCTTGAGAGCTGCCTGTCAGCCTGATGGTGTGTGAAGTCAGTGAGCCAAATGGAGTTGTTCTCCCACAAGAACCACTCGGCTGATTCTTCTTCAATATGCAATTCAGCAACATGCAGTGTTGCTTGATGGAATTAGCTCTTACAGCCACATCTGCGTCTAGAGCCTTTGTATTTAGGGCTAGCTGAAAACGGCTTTGGCGCTGAAGTTGTTTCTGAATGTGGAGTTGGTGGCATGTGAAACCCGCCTGTGGAGCCTTCGTTTGTGTGGGATGCTCACCAAGCTGCCCTTCAGGACAATGCACTCAAACGGCATTAAGCATAGTGTGTGAACACGTAGTTTGCTTGAGAGCTGCCTGTCAGCCTGATGGTGTGTGAAGTCAGTGAGCCAAATGGAGTTGTTCTCCCACAAGAACCACTCGGCTGATTCTTCTTCAATATGCAATTCAGCAACATGCAGTGTTGCTTGATGGAATTAGCTCTTACAGCAACATCTGGGTCTAGAGCCTTTGTATTTAGGGCTAGCTGAAAACGGCTTTGGCGCTGAAGTGGTTTCTGAATGTGGAGTTGGTGGCATGTGAAACCCGCCTGTGGAGCCTTCGTTTGTGTGGGATGCTCACCAAGCTGCCCTTCAGGACAATGCACTCAAACGGCATTAAGCATAGTGTGTGAACACGTAGTTTGCTTGAGAGCTGCCTGTCAGCCTGATGGTGTGTGAAGTCAGTGAGCCAAATGGAGTTGTTCTCCCACAAGAACCACTCGGCTGATTCTTCTTCAATATGCAATTCAGCAACATGCAGTGTTGCTTGATGGAATTAGCTCTTACAGCCACATCTGCGACTAGAGCCTTTGTATTTAGGGCTAGCTGAAAAGGGCTTTGGCGCTGAAGTGGTTTCTGAATGTGGAGTTGGTGGCATGTGAAACCCGCCTGTGGAGCCTTCGTTTGTGTGGGATGCTCACCAACCTGCCCTTCAGGACAATGCACTCAAACGGCATTAAGCATAGTGTGTGAACACGTAGTTTGCTTGAGAGCTGCCTGTCAGCCTGATGGTGTGTGAAGTCAGTGAGCCAAATGGAGTTGTTCTCCCACAAGAACCACTCGGCTGATTCTTCTTCAATATGCAATTCAGCAACATGCAGTGTTGCTTGATGGAATTAGCTCTTACAGCCACATCTGCGACTAGAGCCTTTGTATTTAGGGCTAGCTGAAAACGGCTTTGGCGCTGAAGTGGTTTCTGAATGTGGAGTTGGTGGCATGTGAAACCCGCCTGTGGAGCCTTCGTTTGTGTGGGATGCTCACCAAGCTGCCCTTCAGGACAATGCACTCAAACGGCATTAAGCATAGTGTGTGAACACGTAGTTTGCTTGAGAGCTGCCTGTCAGCCTGATGGTGTGTGAAGTCAGTGAGCCAAATGGAGTTGTTCTCCTACAAGAACCACTCGGCTGATTCTTCTTCAATATGCAATTCAGCAACATGCAGTGTTGCTTGATGGAATTAGCTCTTACAGCAACATCTGCGTCTAGAGCCTTTGTATTTAGGGCTAGCTGAAAAGGGCTTTGGCGCTGAAGTGGTTTCTGAATGTGGAGTTGGTGGCATGTGAAACCCGCCTGTGGAGCCTTCGTTTGTGTGGGATGCTCACCAAGCTGCCCTTCAGGACAATGCACTCAAACGGCATTAAGCATAGTGTGTGAACACGTAGTTTGCTTGAGAGCTGCCTGTCAGTCTGATGGTGTGTGAAGTCAGTGAGCCAAATGGAGTTGTTCTCCCACAAGAACCACTCGGCTGATTCTTCTTCAATATGCAATTCAGCAACATGCAGTGTTGCTTGATGGAATTAGCTCTTACAGCAACATCTGGGTCTAGAGCCTTTGTATTTAGGGCTAGCTGAAAACGGCTTTGGCGCTGAAGTGGTTTCTGAATGTGGAGTTGGTGGCATGTGAAACCCGCCTGTGGAGCCTTCGTTTGTGTGGGATGCTCACCAAGCTGCCCTTCAGGACAATGCACTCAAACGGCATTAAGCATAGTGTGTGAACACGTAGTTTGCTTGAGAGCTGCCTGTCAGCCTGATGGTGTGTGAAGTCAGTGAGCCAAATGGAGTTGTTCTCCCACAAGAACCACTTGGCTGATTCTTCTTCAATATGCAATTCAGCAACATGCAGTGTTGCTTGATGGAATTAGCTCTTACAGCCACATCTGCGACTAGAGCCTTTGTATTTAGGGCTAGCTGAAAAGGGCTTTGGCACTGAAGTGGTTTCTGAACGTGGAGTTGATGGCATGTGAAACCCGCCTGTGGAGCCTTCGTTTGTGTGGGATGCTCACCAAGCTGCCCTTCAGGACAATGCACTCAAACGGCATTAAGCATAGTGTGTGAACACGTAGTTTGCTTGAGAGCTGCCTGTCAGCCTGATGCTGTGTGAAGTCAGTGAGCCAAATGGAGTTGTTCTCCCACAAGAACCACTCGGCTGATTCTTCTTCAATATGCAATTCAGCAACATGCAGTGTTGCTTGATGGAATTAGCTCTTACAGCCACATCTGCGTCTAGAGCCTTTGTATTTAGGGCTAGCTGAAAACGGCTTTAGCGCTGAAGTTGTTTCTGAATGTGGAGTTGGTGGCATGTGAAACCCGCCTGTGGAGCCTTCGTTTGTGTGGGATGCTCACCAAGCTGCCCTTCAGGACAATGCACTCAAACGGCATTAAGCATAGTGTGTGAACACGTAGTTTGCTTGAGAGCTGCCTGTCAGTCTGATGGTGTGTGAAGTCAGTGAGCCAAATGGAGTTGTTCTCCCACAAGAACCACTCGGCTGATTCTTCTTCAATATGCAATTCAGCAACATGCAGTGTTGCTTGATGGAATTAGCTCTTACAGCCACATCTGCGACTAGAGCCTTTGTATTTAGGGCTAGCTGAAAACGGCTTTGGCGCTGAAGTGGTTTCTGAATGTGGAGTTGGTGGCATGTGAAACCCGCCTGTGGAGCCTTCGTTTGTGTGGGATGCTCACCAAGCTGCCCTTCAGGACAATGCACTCAAACGGCATTAAGCATAGTGTGTGAACACGTAGTTTGCTTGAGAGCTGCCTGTCAGCCTGATGGTGTGTGAAGTCAGTGAGCCAAATGGAGTTGTTCTCCTACAAGAATCACTCGGCTGATTCTTCTTCAATATGCAATTCAGCAACATGCAGTGTTGCTTGATGGAATTAGCTCTTACAGCAACATCTGCGTCTAGAGCCTTTGTATTTAGGGCTAGCTGAAAAGGGCTTTGGCGCTGAAGTGGTTTCTGAATGTGGAGTTGGTGGCATGTGAAACCCGCCTGTGGAGCCTTCGTTTGTGTGGGATGCTCACCAAGCTGCCCTTCAGGACAATGCACTCAAACGGCATTAAGCATAGTGTGTGAACACGTAGTTTGCTTGAGAGCTGCCTGTCAGTCTGATGGTGTGTGAAGTCAGTGAGCCAAATGGAGTTGTTCTCCCACAAGAACCACTCGGCTGATTCTTCTTCAATATGCAATTCAGCAACATGCAGTGTTGCTTGATGGAATTAGCTCTTACAGCCACATCTGCGACTAGAGCCTTTGTATTTAGGGCTAGCTGAAAAGGGCTTTGGCGCTGAAGTGGTTTCTGAATGTGGAGTTGGTGGCATGTGAAACCCGCCTGTGGAGCCTTCGTTTGTGTGGGATGCTCACCAAGCTGCCCTTCAGGACAATGCACTCAAACGGCATTAAGCATAGTGTGTGAACACGTAGTTTGCTTGAGAGCTGCCTGTCAGCCTGATGGTGTGTGAAGTCAGTGAGCCAAATGGAGTTGTTCTCCCACAAGAACCACTTGGCTGATTCTTCTTCAATATGCAATTCAGCAACATGCAGTGTTGCTTGATGGAATTAGCTCTTACAGCCACATCTGCGACTAGAGCCTTTGTATTTAGGGCTAGCTGAAAAGGGCTTTGGCACTGAAGTGGTTTCTGAACGTGGAGTTGATGGCATGTGAAACCCGCCTGTGGAGCCTTCGTTTGTGTGGGATGCTCACCAAGCTGCCCTTCAGGACAATGCACTCAAACGGCATTAAGCATAGTGTGTGAACACGTAGTTTGCTTGAGAGCTGCCTGTCAGCCTGATGCTGTGTGAAGTCAGTGAGCCAAATGGAGTTGTTCTCCCACAAGAACCACTCGGCTGATTCTTCTTCAATATGCAATTCAGCAACATGCAGTGTTGCTTGATGGAATTAGCTCTTACAGCCACATCTGCGACTAGAGCCTTTGTATTTAGGGCTAGCTGAAAAGGGCTTTGGCGCTGAAGTGGTTTCTGAATGTGGAGTTGGTGGCATGTGAAACCCGCCTGTGGAGCCTTCGTTTGTGTGGGATGCTCACCAAGCTGCCCTTCAGGACAATGCACTCAAACGGCATTAAGCATAGTGTGTGAACACGTAGTTTGCTTGAGAGCTGCGTGTCCGCCTGATGGTGTGTGAAGTCAGTGAGCCAAATGGAGTTGTTCTCCCACAAGAGCCATTCGGCTGATTCTTCTTCAATATGCAATTCAGCAACATGCAGTGTTGCTTGATGGAATTAGCTCTTACAGCCACATCTGCGTCTAGAGCCTTTGTATTTAGGGCTAGCTGAAAACGGCTTTAGCGCTGAAGTTGTTTCTGAATGTGGAGTTGGTGGCATGTGAAACCCGCCTGCGGAGCCTTCGTTTGTGTGGGATGCTCACCAAGCTGCCCTTCAGGACAATGCACTCAAACGGCATTAAGCATAGTGTGTGAACACGTAGTTTGCTTGAGAGCTGCCTGTCAGTCTGATGGTGTGTGAAGTCAGTCAGCCAAATGGAGTTGTTCTCCCACAAGAACCACTCGGCTGATTCTTCTTCAATATGCAATTCAGCAACATGCAGTGTTGCTTGATGGAATTAGCTCTTACAGCAACATCTGGGTCTAGAGCCTTTGTATTTAGGGCTAGCTGAAAACGGCTTTGGCGCTGAAGTGGTTTCTGAATGTGGAGTTGGTGGCATGTGAAACCCGCCTGTGGAGCCTTCGTTTGTGTGGGATGCTCACCAAGCTGCCCTTCAGGACAATGCACTCAAACGGCATTAAGCATAGTGTGTGAACACGTAGTTTGCTTGAGAGCTGCCTGTCAGCCTGATGGTGTGTGAAGTCAGTGAGCCAAATGGAGTTGTTCTCCCACAAGAACCACTTGGCTGATTCTTCTTCAATATGCAATTCAGCAACATGCAGTGTTGCTTGATGGAATTAGCTCTTACAGCCACATCTGCGACTAGAGCCTTTGTATTTAGGGCTAGCTGAAAAGGGCTTTGGCACTGAAGTGGTTTCTGAACGTGGAGTTGATGGCATGTGAAACCCGCCTGTGGAGCCTTCGTTTGTGTGGGATGCTCACCAACCTGCCCTTCAGGACAATGCACTCAAACGGCATTAAGCATAGTGTGTGAACACGTAGTTTGCTTGAGAGCTGCCTGTCAGCCTGATGCTGTGTGAAGTCAGTGAGCCAAATGGAGTTGTTCTCCCACAAGAACCACTCGGCTGATTCTTCTTCAATATGCAATTCAGCAACATGCAGTGTTGCTTGATGGAATTAGCTCTTACAGCCACATCTGCGACTAGAGCCTTTGTATTTAGGGCTAGCTGAAAAGGGCTTTGGCGCTGAAGTGGTTTCTGAATGTGGAGTTGGTGGCATGTGAAACCCGCCTGTGGAGCCTTCGTTTGTGTGGGATGCTCACCAAGCTGCCCTTCAGGACAATGCACTCAAACGGCATTAAGCATAGTGTGTGAACACGTAGTTTGCTTGAGAGCTGCGTGTCCGCCTGATGGTGTGTGAAGTCAGTGAGCCAAATGGAGTTGTTCTCCCACAAGAGCCATTCGGCTGATTCTTCTTCAATATGCAATTCAGCAACATGCAGTGTTGCTTGATGGAATTAGCTCTTACAGCCACATCTGCGACTAGAGCCTTTGTATTTAGGGCTAGCTGAAAACGGCTTTGGCGCTGAAGTGGTTTCTGAATGTGGAGTTGGTGGCATGTGAAACCCGCCTGTGGAGCCTTCGTTTGTGTGGGATGCTCACCAACCTGCCCTTCAGGACAATGCACTCAAACGGCATTAAGCATAGTGTGTGAACACGTAGTTTGCTTGAGAGCTGCCTGTCAGCCTGATGGTGTGTGAAGTCAGTGAGCCAAATGGAGTTGTTCTCCCACAAGAACCACTCGGCTGATTCTTCTTCAATATGCAATTCAGCAACATGCAGTGTTGCTTGATGGAATTAGCTCTTACAGCAACATCTGCGTCTAGAGCCTTTGTATTTAGGGCTAGCTGAAAAGGGCTTTGGCGCTGAAGTGGTTTCTGAATGTGGAGTTGGTGGCATGTGAAACCCGCCTGTGGAGCCTTCGTTTGTGTGGGATGCTCACCAAGCTGCCCTTCAGGACAATGCACTCAAACGGCATTAAGCATAGTGTGTGAACACGTAGTTTGCTTGAGAGCTGCCTGTCAGTCTGATGGTGTGTGAAGTCAGTCAGCCAAATGGAGTTGTTCTCCCACAAGAACCACTCGGCTGATTCTTCTTCAATATGCAATTCAGCAACATGCAGTGTTGCTTGATGGAATTAGCTCTTACAGCAACATCTGGGTCTAGAGCCTTTGTATTTAGGGCTAGCTGAAAACGGCTTTGGCGCTGAAGTGGTTTCTGAATGTGGAGTTGGTGGCATGTGAAACCCGCCTGTGGAGCCTTCGTTTGTGTGGGATGCTCACCAAGCTGCCCTTCAGGACAATGCACTCAAACGGCATTAAGCATAGTGTGTGAACACGTAGTTTGCTTGAGAGCTGCGTGTCCGCCTGATGGTGTGTGAAGTCAGTGAGCCAAATGGAGTTGTTCTCCCACAAGAGCCATTCGGCTGATTCTTCTTCAATATGCAATTCAGCAACATGCAGTGTTGCTTGATGGAATTAGCTCTTACAGCCACATCTGCGTCTAGAGCCTTTGTATTTAGGGCTAGCTGAAAACGGCTTTAGCGCTGAAGTTGTTTCTGAATGTGGAGTTGGTGGCATGTGAAACCCGCCTGTGGAGCCTTCGTTTGTGTGGGATGCTCACCAACCTGCCCTTCAGGACAATGCACTCAAACGGCATTAAGCATAGTGTGTGAACACGTAGTTTGCTTGAGAGCTGCCTGTCAGTCTGATGGTGTGTGAAGTCAGTCAGCCAAATGGAGTTGTTCTCCCACAAGAACCACTCGGCTGATTCTTCTTCAATATGCAATTCAGCAACATGCAGTGTTGCTTGATGGAATTAGCTCTTACAGCAACATCTGGGTCTAGAGCCTTTGTATTTAGGGCTAGCTGAAAACGGCTTTGGCGCTGAAGTGGTTTCTGAATGTGGAGTTGGTGGCATGTGAAACCCGCCTGTGGAGCCTTCGTTTGTGTGGGATGCTCACCAAGCTGCCCTTCAGGACAATGCACTCAAACGGCATTAAGCATAGTGTGTGAACACGTAGTTTGCTTGAGAGCTGCGTGTCAGCCTGATGGTGTGTGAAGTCAGTGAGCCAAATGGAGTTGTTCTCCCACAAGAACCACTTGGCTGATTCTTCTTCAATATGCAATTCAGCAACATGCAGTGTTGCTTGATGGAATTAGCTCTTACAGCCACATCTGCGACTAGAGCCTTTGTATTTAGGGCTAGCTGAAAAGGGCTTTGGCACTGAAGTGGTTTCTGAACGTGGAGTTGATGGCATGTGAAACCCGCCTGTGGAGCCTTCGTTTGTGTGGGATGCTCACCAAGCTGCCCTTCAGGACAATGCACTCAAACGGCATTAAGCATAGTGTGTGAACACGTAGTTTGCTTGAGAGCTGCCTGTCAGCCTGATGCTGTGTGAAGTCAGTGAGCCAAATGGAGTTGTTCTCCCACAAGAACCACTCGGCTGATTCTTCTTCAATATGCAATTCAGCAACATGCAGTGTTGCTTGATGGAATTAGCTCTTACAGCCACATCTGCGACTAGAGCCTTTGTATTTAGGGCTAGCTGAAAAGGGCTTTGGCGCTGAAGTGGTTTCTGAATGTGGAGTTGGTGGCATGTGAAACCCGCCTGTGGAGCCTTCGTTTGTGTGGGATGCTCACCAAGCTGCCCTTCAGGACAATGCACTCAAACGGCATTAAGCATAGTGTGTGAACACGTAGTTTGCTTGAGAGCTGCGTGTCCGCCTGATGGTGTGTGAAGTCAGTGAGCCAAATGGAGTTGTTCTCCCACAAGAGCCATTCGGCTGATTCTTCTTCAATATGCAATTCAGCAACATGCAGTGTTGCTTGATGGAATTAGCTCTTACAGCCACATCTGCGACTAGAGCCTTTGTATTTAGGGCTAGCTGAAAACGGCTTTGGCGCTGAAGTGGTTTCTGAATGTGGAGTTGGTGGCATGTGAAACCCGCCTGTGGAGCCTTCGTTTGTGTGGGATGCTCACCAACCTGCCCTTCAGGACAATGCACTCAAACGGCATTAAGCATAGTGTGTGAACACGTAGTTTGCTTGAGAGCTGCCTGTCAGCCTGATGGTGTGTGAAGTCAGTGAGCCAAATGGAGTTGTTCTCCCACAAGAACCACTCGGCTGATTCTTCTTCAATATGCAATTCAGCAACATGCAGTGTTGCTTGATGGAATTAGCTCTTACAGCAACATCTGCGTCTAGAGCCTTTGTATTTAGGGCTAGCTGAAAAGGGCTTTGGCGCTGAAGTGGTTTCTGAATGTGGAGTTGGTGGCATGTGAAACCCGCCTGTGGAGCCTTCGTTTGTGTGGGATGCTCACCAAGCTGCCCTTCAGGACAATGCACTCAAACGGCATTAAGCATAGTGTGTGAACACGTAGTTTGCTTGAGAGCTGCCTGTCAGTCTGATGGTGTGTGAAGTCAGTCAGCCAAATGGAGTTGTTCTCCCACAAGAACCACTCGGCTGATTCTTCTTCAATATGCAATTCAGCAACATGCAGTGTTGCTTGATGGAATTAGCTCTTACAGCAACATCTGGGTCTAGAGCCTTTGTATTTAGGGCTAGCTGAAAACGGCTTTGGCGCTGAAGTGGTTTCTGAATGTGGAGTTGGTGGCATGTGAAACCCGCCTGTGGAGCCTTCGTTTGTGTGGGATGCTCACCAAGCTGCCCTTCAGGACAATGCACTCAAACGGCATTAAGCATAGTGTGTGAACACGTAGTTTGCTTGAGAGCTGCCTGTCAGCCTGATGGTGTGTGAAGTCAGTGAGCCAAATGGAGTTGTTCTCCCACAAGAACCACTTGGCTGATTCTTCTTCAATATGCAATTCAGCAACATGCAGTGTTGCTTGATGGAATTAGCTCTTACAGCCACATCTGCGACTAGAGCCTTTGTATTTAGGGCTAGCTGAAAAGGGCTTTGGCGTTGAAGTGGTTTCTGAATGTGGAGTTGGTGGCGTGTGAAACCCGCCTGTGGAGCCTTCGTTTGTGTGGGATGCTCACCAACCTGCCCTTCAGGACAATGCACTCAAACGGCATTAAGCATAGTGTGTGAACACGTAGTTTGCTTGAGAGCTGCGTGTCAGCCTGATGCTGTGTGAAGTCAGTGAGCCAAATGGAGTTGTTCTCCCACAAGAACCACTCGGCTGATTCTTCTTCAATATGCAATTCAGCAACATGCAGTGTTGCTTGATGGAATTAGCTCTTACAGCCACATCTGCGACTAGAGCCTTTGTATTTAGGGCTAGCTGAAAAGGGCTTTGGCGCTGAAGTGGTTTCTGAATGTGGAGTTGGTGGCATGTGAAACCCGCCTGTGGAGCCTTCGTTTGTGTGGGATGCTCACCAAGCTGCCCTTCAGGACAATGCACTCAAACGGCATTAAGCATAGTGTGTGAACACGTAGTTTGCTTGAGAGCTGCCTGTCAGCCTGATGGTGTGTGAAGTCAGTGAGCCAAATGGAGTTGTTCTCCCACAAGAACCACTCGGCTGATTCTTCTTCAATATGCAATTCAGCAACATGCAGTGTTGCTTGATGGAATTAGCTCTTACAGCAACATCTGGGTCTAGAGCCTTTGTATTTAGGGCTAGCTGAAAAGGGCTTTGGCGCTGAAGTGGTTTCTGAATGTGGAGTTGGTGGCATGTGAAACCCGCCTGTGGAGCCTTCGTTTGTGTGGGATGCTCACCAAGCTGCCCTTCAGGACAATGCACTCAAACGGCATTAAGCATAGTGTGTGAACACGTAGTTTGCTTGAGAGCTGCCTGTCAGCCTGATGGTGTGTGAAGTCAGTGAACCAAATGGAGTTGTTCTCCCACAAGAACCACTCGGCTGATTCTTCTTCAATATGCAATTCAGCAACATGCAGTGTTGCTTGATGGAATTAGCTCTTACAGCCACATCTGCGACTAGAGCCTTTGTATTTAGGGCTAGCTGAAAAGGGCTTTGGCGTTGAAGTGGTTTCTGAATGTGGAGTTGGTGGCGTGTGAAACCCGCCTGTGGAGCCTTCGTTTGTGTGGGATGCTCACCAACCTGCCCTTCAGGACAATGCACTCAAACGGCATTAAGCATAGTGTGTGAACACGTAGTTTGCTTGAGAGCTGCGTGTCAGCCTGATGCTGTGTGAAGTCAGTGAGCCAAATGGAGTTGTTCTCCCACAAGAACCACTCGGCTGATTCTTCTTCAATATGCAATTCAGCAACATGCAGTGTTGCTTGATGGAATTAGCTCTTACAGCCACATCTGCGACTAGAGCCTTTGTATTTAGGGCTAGCTGAAAAGGGCTTTGGCGCTGAAGTGGTTTCTGAATGTGGAGTTGGTGGCATGTGAAACCCGCCTGTGGAGCCTTCGTTTGTGTGGGATGCTCACCAAGCTGCCCTTCAGGACAATGCACTCAAACGGCATTAAGCATAGTGTGTGAACACGTAGTTTGCTTGAGAGCTGCCTGTCAGCCTGATGGTGTGTGAAGTCAGTGAGCCAAATGGAGTTGTTCTCCCACAAGAACCACTCGGCTGATTCTTCTTCAATATGCAATTCAGCAACATGCAGTGTTGCTTGATGGAATTAGCTCTTACAGCAACATCTGGGTCTAGAGCCTTTGTATTTAGGGCTAGCTGAAAAGGGCTTTGGCGCTGAAGTGGTTTCTGAATGTGGAGTTGGTGGCATGTGAAACCCGCCTGTGGAGCCTTCGTTTGTGTGGGATGCTCACCAAGCTGCCCTTCAGGACAATGCACTCAAACGGCATTAAGCATAGTGTGTGAACACGTAGTTTGCTTGAGAGCTGCCTGTCAGCCTGATGGTGTGTGAAGTCAGTGAACCAAATGGAGTTGTTCTCCCACAAGAACCACTCGGCTGATTCTTCTTCAATATGCAATTCAGCAACATGCAGTGTTGCTTGATGGAATTAGCTCTTACAGCCACATCTGGGTCTAGAGCCTTTGTTTTTAGGGCTAGCTGAAAAGGGCTTTGGCGCTGAAGTGGTTTCTGAATGTGGAGTTGGTGGCATGTGAAACCCGCCTGTGGAGCCTTCGTTTGTGTGGGATGCTCACCAAGCTGCCCTTCAGGACAATGCACTCAAACGGCATTTAGCATAGTGTGTGAACACGTAGTTTGCTTGAGAGCTGCCTGTCAGCCTGATGCTGTGTGAAGTCAGTGAGCCAAATGGAGTTGTTCTCCCACAAGAACCACTCGGCTGATTCTTCTTCAAAATGCAATTCAGCAACATGCAGTGTTGCTTGATGGAATTAGCTCTTACAGCAACACCTGTGTCTAGAGCCTTTGTATTTAGGGCTAGCTGAAAACGGCTTTGGCGCTGAAGTGGTATCTGAATGTGGAGTTGGTGGCATGTGAAACCCGCCTGTGGAGCCTTCGTTTCGTGTGGGATGCTCACCAAGCTGCCCTTCAGGACAATGCACTCAAACGGCATTAAGCATAGTGTGTGAACACGTAGTTTGCTTGAGAGCTGCCTGTCAGCCTGATGCTGTGTGAAGTCAGTGAGCCAAATGGAGTTGTTCTCCCACAAGAACCACTCGGCTGATTCTTCTTCAATATGCAATTCAGCAACATGCAGTGTTGCTTGATGGAATTAGCTCTTACAGCCACATCTGCGACTAGAGCCTTTGTATTTAGGGCTAGCTGAAAAGGGCTTTGGCGCTGAAGTGGTTTCTGAATGTGGAGTTGGTGGCATGTGAAACCCGCCTGTGGAGCCTTCGTTTGTGTGGGATGCTCACCAACCTGCCCTTCAGGACAATGCACTCAAACGGCATTAAGCATAGTGTGTGAACACGTAGTTTGCTTGAGAGCTGCCTGTCAGCCTGATGGTGTGTGAAGTCAGTGAGCCAAATGGAGTTGTTCTCCCACAAGAACCACTCGGCTGATTCTTCTTCAATATGCAATTCAGCAACATGCAGTGTTGCTTGATGGAATTAGCTCTTACAGCCACATCTGCGACTAGAGCCTTTGTATTTAGGGCTAGCTGAAAACGGCTTTGGCGCTGAAGTGGTTTCTGAATGTGGAGTTGGTGGCATGTGAAACCCGCCTGTGGAGCCTTCGTTTGTGTGGGATGCTCACCAAGCTGCCCTTCAGGACAATGCACTCAAACGGCATTAAGCATAGTGTGTGAACACGTAGTTTGCTTGAGAGCTGCCTGTCAGCCTGATGGTGTGTGAAGTCAGTGAGCCAAATGGAGTTGTTCTCCCACAAGAGCCATTCGGCTGATTCTTCTTCAATATGCAATTCAGCAACATGCAGTGTTGCTTGATGGAATTAGCTCTTACAGCAACATCTGCGTTAGAGCCTTTGTTTTTAGGGCTAGCTGAAAAGGGCTTTGGCGCTGAAGTGGTTTCTGAATGTGGAGTTGGTGGCATGTGAAACCCGCCTGTGGAGCCTTCGTTTGTGTGGGATGCTCACCAAGCTGCCCTTCAGGACAATGCACTCAAACGGCATTTAGCATAGTGTGTGAACACGTAGTTTCTTGAGAGCTGCCTGTCAGCCTGATGGTGTGTGAAGTCAGTGAGCCAAATGGAGTTGTTCTCCCACAAGAACCACTCGGCTGATTCTTATTCAATATGCAATTCAGCAACATGCAGTGTTGCTTGATGGAATTAGCTCTTACAGCCACATCTGCGTCTAGAGCCTTTGTATTTAGGGCTAGCTGAAAAGGGCTTTGGCGCTGAAGTGGTTTCTGAATGTGGAGTTGGTGGCATGTGAAACCCGCCTGTGGAGCCTTCGTTTGTGTGGGATGCTCACCAAGCTGCCCTTCAGGACAATGCACTCAAATGGCATTATGCATAGTGTGTGAACACGTAGTTTGCTTGAGAGCTGCCTGTCAGCCTGATGGTGTGTGAAGTCAGTGAGCCAAATGGAGTTGTTCTCCCACAAGAACCACTCGGCTGATTCTTCTTCAATATGCAATTCAGCAACATGCAGTGTTGCTTGATGGAATTAGCTCTTACAGCAACACCTGTGTCTAGAGCCTTTGTATTTAGGGCTAGCTGAAAACGGCTTTGGCGCTGAAGTGGTTTCTGAATGTGGAGTTGGTGGCATGTGAAACCCGCCTGTGGAGCCTTCGTTTGTGTGGGATGCTCACCAAGCTGCCCTTCAGGACAATGCACTCAAACGGCATTAAGCATAGTGTGTGAACACGTAGTTTGCTTGAGAGCTGCCTGTCAGCCTGATGGTGTGTGAAGTCAGTGAGCCAAATGGAGTTGTTCTCCCACAAGAACCACTCGGCTGATTCTTCTTCAATATGCAATTCAGCAACATGCAGTGTTGCTTGATGGAATTAGCTCTTACAGCCACATCTGCGACTAGAGCCTTTGTATTTAGGGCTAGCTGAAAAGGGCTTTGGCGCTGAAGTGGTTTCTGAATGTGGAGTTGGTGGCATGTGAAACCCGCCTGTGGAGCCTTCGTTTGTGTGGGATGCTCACCAACCTGCCCTTCAGGACAATGCACTCAAACGGCATTAAGCATAGTGTGTGAACACGTAGTTTGCTTGAGAGCTGCCTGTCAGCCTGATGGTGTGTGAAGTCAGTGAGCCAAATGGAGTTGTTCTCCCACAAGAACCACTCGGCTGATTCTTCTTCAATATGCAATTCAGCAACATGCAGTGTTGCTTGATGGAATTAGCTCTTACAGCCACATCTGCGACTAGAGCCTTTGTATTTAGGGCTAGCTGAAAACGGCTTTGGCGCTGAAGTGGTTTCTGAATGTGGAGTTGGTGGCATGTGAAACCCGCCTGTGGAGCCTTCGTTTGTGTGGGATGCTCACCAAGCTGCCCTTCAGGACAATGCACTCAAACGGCATTAAGCATAGTGTGTGAACACGTAGTTTGCTTGAGAGCTGCCTGTCAGCCTGATGGTGTGTGAAGTCAGTGAGCCAAATGGAGTTGTTCTCCTACAAGAACCACTCGGCTGATTCTTCTTCAATATGCAATTCAGCAACATGCAGTGTTGCTTGATGGAATTAGCTCTTACAGCAACATCTGCGTCTAGAGCCTTTGTATTTAGGGCTAGCTGAAAAGGGCTTTGGCGCTGAAGTGGTTTCTGAATGTGGAGTTGGTGGCATGTGAAACCCGCCTGTGGAGCCTTCGTTTGTGTGGGATGCTCACCAAGCTGCCCTTCAGGACAATGCACTCAAACGGCATTAAGCATAGTGTGTGAACACGTAGTTTGCTTGAGAGCTGCCTGTCAGTCTGATGGTGTGTGAAGTCAGTGAGCCAAATGGAGTTGTTCTCCCACAAGAACCACTCGGCTGATTCTTCTTCAATATGCAATTCAGCAACATGCAGTGTTGCTTGATGGAATTAGCTCTTACAGCAACATCTGGGTCTAGAGCCTTTGTATTTAGGGCTAGCTGAAAAGGGCTTTGGCGCTGAAGTGGTTTCTGAATGTGGAGTTGGTGGCATGTGAAACCCGCCTGTGGAGCCTTCGTTTGTGTGGGATGCTCACCAAGCTGCCCTTCAGGACAATGCACTCAAACGGCATTAAGCATAGTGTGTGAACACGTAGTTTGCTTGAGAGCTGCCTGTCAGCCTGATGGTGTGTGAAGTCAGTGAGCCAAATGGAGTTGTTCTCCCACAAGAACCACTTGGCTGATTCTTCTTCAATATGCAATTCAGCAACATGCAGTGTTGCTTGATGGAATTAGCTCTTACAGCCACATCTGCGACTAGAGCCTTTGTATTTAGGGCTAGCTGAAAAGGGCTTTGGCACTGAAGTGGTTTCTGAATGTGGAGTTGATGGCATGTGAAACCCGCCTGTGGAGCCTTCGTTTGTGTGGGATGCTCACCAAGCTGCCCTTCAGGACAATGCACTCAAACGGCATTAAGCATAGTGTGTGAACACGTAGTTTGCTTGAGAGCTGCCTGTCAGCCTGATGCTGTGTGAAGTCAGTGAGCCAAATGGAGTTGTTCTCCCACAAGAACCACTCGGCTGATTCTTCTTCAATATGCAATTCAGCAACATGCAGTGATGCTTGATGGAATTAGCTCTTACAGCCACATCTGCGTCTAGAGCCTTTGCATTTAGGGCTAGCTGAATGTGGCTTTGGCGCTGAAGTGGTTTCTGAATGTGGAGTTGGTGGCATGTGAAACCCGCCTGTGGAGCCTTCGTTTGTGTGGGATGCTCACCAACCTGCCCTTCAGGACAATGCACTCAAACGGCATTAAGCATAGTGTGTGAACACGTAGTTTGCTTGAGAGCTGCCTGTCAGTCTGATGGTGTGTGAAGTCAGTCAGCCAAATGGAGTTGTTCTCCCACAAGAACCACTCGGCTGATTCTTCTTCAATATGCAATTCAGCAACATGCAGTGTTGCTTGATGGAATTAGCTCTTACAGCAACATCTGGGTCTAGAGCCTTTGTATTTAGGGCTAGCTGAAAACGGCTTTGGCGCTGAAGTGGTTTCTGAATGTGGAGTTGGTGGCATGTGAAACCCGCCTGTGGAGCCTTCGTTTGTGTGGGATGCTCACCAAGCTGCCCTTCAGGACAATGCACTCAAACGGCATTAAGCATAGTGTGTGAACACGTAGTTTGCTTGAGAGCTGCCTGTCCGCCTGATGGTGTGTGAAGTCAGTGAGCCAAATGGAGTTGTTCTCCCACAAGAACCACTCGGCTGATTCTTCTTCAATATGCAATTCAGCAACATGCAGTGTTGCTTGATGGAATTAGCTCTTACAGCAACATCTGCGTCTAGAGCCTTTGTTTTTAGGGCTAGCTGAAAAGGGCTTTGGCGCTGAAGTGGTTTCTGAATGTGGAGTTGGTGGCATGTGAAACCCGCCTGTGGAGCCTTCGTTTGTGTGGGATGCTCACCAAGCTGCCCTTCAGGACAATGCACTCAAACGGCATTTAGCATAGTGTGTGAACACGTAGTTTGCTTGAGAGCTGCCTGTCAGCCTGATGGTGTGTGAAGTCAGTGAGCCAAATGGAGTTGTTCTCCCACAAGAACCACTCGGCTGATTCTTCTTCAATATGCAATTCAGCAACATGCAGTGTTGCTTGATGGAATTAGCTCTTACAGCAACACCTGTGTCTAGAGCCTTTGTATTTAGGGCTAGCTGAAAACGGCTTTGGCGCTGAAGTGGTATCTGAATGTGGAGTTGGTGGCATGTGAAACCCGCCTGTGTAGCCTTCGTTTCGTGTGGGATGCTCACCAAGCTGCCCTTCAGGACAATGCACTCAAACGGCATTAAGCATAGTGTGTGAACACGTAGTTTGCTTGAGAGCTGCCTGTCAGTCTGATGGTGTGTGAAGTCAGTGAGCCAAATGGAGTTGTTCTCCCACAAGAACCACTCGGCTGATTCTTCTTCAATATGCAATTCAGCAACATGCAGTGTTGCTTGATGGAATTAGCTCTTACAGCCACATCTGCGTCTAGAGCCTTTGTATTTAGGGCTAGCTGAAAAGGGCTTTGGCGCAGAAGTGGTTTCTGAATGTGGAGTTGGTGGCATGTGAAACCCGCCTGTGGAGCCTTCGTTTGTGTGGGATGCTCACCAAGCTGCCCTTCAGGACAATGCACTCAAACGGCATTAAGCATAGTGTGTGAACACGTAGTTTGCTTGAGAGCTGCCTGTCAGCCTGATGGTGTGTGAAGTCAGTGAGCCAAATGGAGTTGTTCTCCCACAAGAACCACTCGGCTGATTCTTCTTCAATATGCAATTCAGCAACATGCAGTGTTGCTTGATGGAATTAGCTCTTACAGCAACATCTGGGTCTAGAGCCTTTGTATTTAGGGCTAGCTGAAAAGGGCTTTGGCGCTGAAGTGGTTTCTGAATGTGGAGTTGGTGGCATGTGAAACCCGCCTGTGGAGCCTTCGTTTGTGTGGGATGCTCACCAAGCTGCCCTTCAGGACAATGCACTCAAAAGGCATTTAGCATAGTGTGTGAACACGTAGTTTGCTTGAGAGCTGCGTGTCAGCCTGATGGTGTGTGAAGTCAGTGAGCCAAATGGAGTTGTTCTCCCACAAGAACCACTCGGCTGATTCTTCTTCAATATGCAATTCAGCAACATGCAGTGTTGCTTGATGGAATTAGCTCTTACAGCAACACCTGTGTCTAGAGCCTTTGTATTTAGGGCTAGCTGAAAAGGGCTTTGGCGCTGAAGTGGTTTCTGAATGTGGAGTTGGTGGCATGTGAAACCCGCCTGTTGAGCCTTCGTTTGTGTGGGATGCTCACCAAGCTGCCCTTCAGGACAATGCACTCAAACGGCATTAAGCATAGTGTGTGAACACGTAGTTTGCTTGAGAGCTGCCTGTCAGCCTGATGGTGTGTGAAGTCAGTGAGCCAAATGGAGTTGTTCTCCCACAAGAACCACTCGGCTGATTCTTCTTCAGTATGCAATTCAGCAACATGCAGTGTTGCTTGATAGAATTAGCTCTTACAGCCACATCTGCGTCTAGAGCCTTTGTATTTAGGGCTAGCTGAAAAGGGCTTTGGCGCTGAAGTGGTTTCTGAATGTGGAGTTGGTGGCATGTGAAACCCGCCTGTGGAGCCTTCGTTTGTGTGGGATGCTCACCAACCTGCCCTTCAGGACAATGCACTCAAACGGCATTTAGCATAGTGTGTGAACACGTAGTTTGCTTGAGAGCTGCCTGTCAGCCTGATGGTGTGTGAAGTCAGTGAGCCAAATGGAGTTGTTCTCCCACAAGAACCACTCGGCTGATTCTTCTTCAATATGCAATTCAGCAACATGCAGTGTTGCTTGATGGAATTAGCTCTTACAGCAACATCTGGGTCTAGAGCCTTTGTATTTAGGGCTAGCTGTAAAGGGCTTTGGCGCTGACGTGGTTTCTGAATGTGGAGTTGGTGGCATGTGAAACCCGCCTGTGGAGCCTTCGTTTGTGTGGGATGCTCACCAACCTGCCCTTCAGGACAATGCACTCAAACGGCATTAAGCATAGTGTGTGAACACGTAGTTTGCTTGAGAGCTGCCTGTCAGCCTGATGGTGTGTGAATTCAGTGAGCCAAATGGAGTTGTTCTCCCACAAGAACCACTCGGCTGATTCTTCTTCAAAATGCAATTCAGCAACATGCAGTGTTGCTTGATGGAATTAGCTCTTACAGCCACATTTGTGACTAGAGCCTTTGTATTTAGGGCTAGCTGAAAAGGGCTTTGGCGCTGAAGTGGTTTCTGAATGTGGAGTTGGTGGCATGTGAAACCCGCCTGTGGAGCCTTCGTTTGTGTGGGATGCTCACCAACCTGCCCTTCAGGACAATGCACTCAAACGGCATTAAGCATAGTGTGTGAACACGTAGTTTGCTTGAGAGCTGCCTGTCAGCCTGATGGTGTGTGAAGTCAGTGAGCCAAATGGAGTTGTTCTCCCACAAGAACCACTCGGCTGATTCTTCTTCAATATGCAATTCAGCAACATGCAGTGTTGCTTGATGGAATTAGCTCTTACAGCAACACCTGTGTCTAGAGCCTTTGTATTTAGGGCTAGCTGAAAAGGGCTTTGGCGCTGAAGTGGTTTCTGAATGTGGAGTTGGTGGCATGTGAAACCCGCCTGTGGAGCCTTCGTTTGTGTGGGATGCTCACCAACCTGCCCTTCAGGACAATGCACTCAAACGGCATTAAGCATAGTGTGTGAACACGTAGTTTGCTTGAGAGCTGCGTGTCAGCCTGATGGTGTGTGAAGTCAGTGAACCAAATGGAGTTGTTCTCCCACAAGAACCACTCGGCTGATTCTTCTTCAATATGCAATTCAGCAACATGCAGTGTTGCTTGATGGAATTAGCTCTTACAGCCACATCTGCGTCTAGAGCCTTTGTATTTAGGGCTAGCTGAAAAGGGCTTTGGCGCTGAAGTGGTTTCTGAATGTGGAGTTGGTGGCATGTGAAACCCGCCTGTGGAGCCTTCGTTTGTGTGGGATGCTCACCAAGCTGCCCTTCAGGACAATGCACTCAAACGGCATTAAGCATAGTGTGTGAACACGTAGTTTGCTTGAGAGCTGCGTGTCAGCCTGATGCTGTGTGAAGTCAGTGAGCCAAATGGAGTTGTTCTCCCACAAGAACCACTCGGCTGATTCTTCTTCAGTATGCAATTCAGCAACATGCAGTGTTGCTTGATGGAATTAGCTCTTACAGCCACATCTGCGTCTAGAGCCTTTGTATTTAGGGCTAGCTGAAAAGGGCTTTGGCGCTGAAGTGGTTTCTGAATGTGGAGTTGGTGGCATGTGAAACCCGCCTGTGGAGCCTTCGTTTGTGTGGGATGCTCACCAAGCTGCCCTTCAGGACAATGCACTCAAACGGCATTAAGCATAGTGTGTGAACACGTAGTTTGCTTGAGAGCTGCGTGTCAGCCTGATGCTGTGTGAAGTCAGTGAGCCAAATGGAGTTGTTCTCCCACAAGAACCACTCGGCTGATTCTTCTTCAATATGCAATTCAGCAACATGCAGTGTTGCTTGATGGAATTAGCTCTGACAGCAACATCTGCATCTAGAGCCTTTGTATTTAGGGCTAGCTGAAAACGGCTTTCGCGCTGAAGTGGTTTCTGAATGTGGAGTTGGTGGCATGTGAAACCCGCCTGTTGAGCCTTCGTTTGTGTGGGATGCTCACCAAGCTGCCCTTCAGGACAATGCACTCAAACGGCATTAAGCATAGTGTGTGAACACGTAGTTTACTTGAGAGCTGCCTGTCAGCCTGATGGTGTGTGAAGTCATTGAACCAAATGGAGTTGTTCTCCCACAAGAACCACTCGGCTGATTCTTCTTCAATATGCAATTCAGCAACATGCAGTGTTGCTTGATGGAATTAGCTCTTACAGCAACATCTGTGTCTATAGCCTTTGTATTTAGGGCTAGCTGAAAAGGGCTTTGGCGCTGAAGTGGTTTCTGAATGTGGAGTTGGTGGCATGTGAAACCCGCCTGTGGAGCCTTCGTTTGTGTGGGATGCTCACCAAGCTGCCCTTCAGGACAATGCACTCAAACGGCATTAAGCATAGTGTGTGAACACGTAGTTTGCTTGAGAGCTGCCTGTCAGCCTGATGCTGTGTGAAGTCAGTGAGCCAAATGGAGTTGTTCTCCCACAAGAACCACTCGGCTGATTCTTCTTCAGTATGCAATTCAGCAACATGCAGTGTTGCTTGATGGAATTAGCTCTTACAGCCACATCTGGGTCTAGAGCCTTTGTATTTAGGGCTAGCTGAAAAGGGCTTTGGCGCTGAAGTGGTTTCTGAATGTGGAGTTGGTGGCATGTGAAACCCGCCTGTGGAGCCTTCGTTTGTGTGGGATGCTCACCAAGCTGCCCTTCAGGACAATGCACTCAAACGGCATTAAGCATAGTGTGTGAACACGTAGTTTGCTTGAGAGCTGCGTGTCAGCCTGATGCTGTGTGAAGTCAGTGAGCCAAATGGAGTTGTTCTCCCACAAGAACCACTCGGCTGATTCTTCTTCAATATGCAATTCAGCAACATGCAGTGTTGCTTGATGGAATTAGCTCTTACAGCCACATCTGCGACTAGAGCCTTTGTATTTAGGGCTAGCTGAAAAGGGCTTTGGCGCTGAAGTGGTTTCTGAATGTGGAGTTGGTGGCATGTGAAACCCGCCTGTGGAGCCTTCGTTTGTGTGGGATGCTCACCAAGCTGCCCTTCAGGACAATGCACTCAAACGGCATTAAGCATAGTGTGTGAACACGTAGTTTGCTTGAGAGCTGCCTGTCCGCCTGATGGTGTGTGAAGTCAGTGAGCCAAATGGAGTTGTTCTCCCACAAGAACCACTCGGCTGATTCTTCTTCAATATGCAATTCAGCAACATGCAGTGTTGCTTGATGGAATTAGCTCTTACAGCCACATCTGGGTCTAGAGCCTTTGTTTTTAGGGCTAGCTGAAAAGGGCTTTGGCGCTGAAGTGGTTTCTGAATGTGGAGTTGGTGGCATGTGAAACCCGCCTGTGGAGCCTTCGTTTGTGTGGGATGCTCACCAAGCTGCCCTTCAGGACAATGCACTCAAACGGCATTTAGCATAGTGTGTGAACACGTAGTTTGCTTGAGAGCTGCGTGTCAGCCTGATGGTGTGTGAAGTCAGTGAGCCAAATGGAGTTGTTCTCCCACAAGAACCACTCGGCTGATTCTTCTTCAAAATGCAATTCAGCAACATGCAGTGTTGCTTGATGGAATTAGCTCTTACAGCAACACCTGTGTCTAGAGCCTTTGTATTTAGGGCTAGCTGAAAAGGGCTTTGGCGCTGAAGTGGTTTCTGAATGTGGAGTTGGTGGCATGTGAAACCCGCCTGTGGAGCCTTCGTTTGTGTGGGATGCTCACCAAGCTGCCCTTCAGGACAATGCACTCAAACGGCATTAAGCATAGTGTGTGAACACGTAGTTTGCTTGAGAGCTGCCTGTCAGCCTGATGGTGTGTGAAGTCAGTGAGCCAAATGGAGTTGTTCTCCCACAAGAACCACTCGGCTGATTCTTCTTCAGTATGCAATTCAGCAACATGCAGTGTTGCTTGATGGAATTAGCTCTTACAGCCACATCTGTGACTAGAGCCTTTGTATTTAGGGCTAGCTGAAAAGGGCTTTGGCGCTGAAGTGGTTTCTGAATGTGGAGTTGGTGGCATGTGAAACCCGCCTGTGGAGCCTTCGTTTGTGTGGGATGCTCACCAACCTGCCCTTCAGGACAATGCACTCAAACGGCATTAAGCATAGTGTGTGAACACGTAGTTTGCTTGAGAGCTGCATGTCAGCCTGATGGTGTGTGAAGTCAGTGAGCCAAATGGAGTTGTTCTCCCACAAGAACCACTCGGTTGATTCTTCTTCAATATGCAATTCAGCAACATGCAGTGTTGCTTGATGGAATTAGCTCTTACAGCCACATCTGCGACTAGAGCCTTTGTATTTAGGGCTAGCTGAAAAGGGCTTTGGCGCTGAAGTGGTTTCTGAATGTGGAGTTGGTGGCATGTGAAACCCGCCTGTGGAGCCTTCGTTTGTGTGGGATGCTCACCAAGCTGCCCTTCAGGACAATGCACTCAAAAGGCATTTAGCATAGTGTGTGAACACGTAGTTTGCTTGAGAGCTGCGTGTCAGCCTGATGGTGTGTGAAGTCAGTGAGCCAAATGGAGTTGTTCTCCCACAAGAACCACTCGGCTGATTCTTCTTCAATATGCAATTCAGCAACATGCAGTGTTGCTTGATGGAATTAGCTCTTACAGCAACACCTGTGTCTAGAGCCTTTGTATTTAGGGCTAGCTGAAAAGGGCTTTGGCGCTGACGTGGTTTCTGAATGTGGAGTTGGTGGCATGTGAAACCCGCCTGTGGAGCCTTCGTTTGTGTGGGATGCTCACCAACCTGCCCTTCAGGACAATGCACTCAAACGGCATTAAGCATAGTGTGTGAACACGTAGTTTGCTTGAGAGCTGCGTGTCAGCCTGATGCTGTGTGAAGTCAGTGAGACAAATGGAGTTGTTCTCCCACAAGAACCACTCGGCTGATTCTTCTTCAATATGCAATTCAGCAACATGCAGTGTTGCTTGATGGAATTAGCTCTTACAGCAACATCTGCGACTAGAGCCTTTGTATTTAGGGCTAGCTGAAAACGGCTTTGGCGCTGAAGTGGTTTCTGAATGTGGAGTTGGTGGCATGTGAAACCCGCCTGTGGAGCCTTCGTTTGTGTGGGATGCTCACCAACCTGCCCTTCAGGACAATGCACTCAAACGGCATTTAGCATAGTGTGTGAACACGTAGTTTGCTTGAGAGCTGCCTGTCAGCCTGATGGTGTGTGAAGTCAGTGAGCCAAATGGAGTTGTTCTACCACAAGAACCACTCGGCTGATTCTTCTTCAATATGCAATTCAGCAACATGCAGTGTTGCTTGATGGAATTAGCTCTTACAGCAACATCTGGGTCTAGAGCCTTTGTATTTAGGGCTAGCTGTAAAGGGCTTTGGCGCTGACGTGGTTTCTGAATGTGGAGTTGGTGGCATGTGAAACCCGCCTGTGGAGCCTTCGTTTGTGTGGGATGCTCACCAAGCTGCCCTTCAGGACAATGCACTCAAACGGCATTAAGCATAGTGTGTGAACACGTAGTTTGCTTGAGAGCTGCCTGTCAGCCTGATAGTGTGTGAATTCAGTGAGCCAAATGGAGTTGTTCTCCCACAAGAACCACTCGGCTGATTCTTCTTCAAAATGCAATTCAGCAACATGCAGTGTTGCTTGATGGAATTAGCTCTTACAGCAACATTTGTGACTAGAGCCTTTGTATTTAGGGCTAGCTGAAAAGGGCTTTGGCGCTGAAGTGGTTTCTGAATGTGGAGTTGGTGGCATGTGAAACCCGCCTGTGGAGCCTTCGTTTGTGTGGGATGCTCACCAACCTGCCCTTCAGGACAATGCACTCAAACGGCATTAAGCATAGTGTGTGAACACGTAGTTTGCTTGAGAGCTGCCTGTCAGCCTGATGGTGTGTGAAGTCAGTGAGCCAAATGGAGTTGTTCTCCCACAAGAACCACTCGGCTGATTCTTCTTCAATATGCAATTCAGCAACATGCAGTGTTGCTTGATGGAATTAGCTCTTACAGCAACACCTGTGTCTAGAGCCTTTGTATTTAGGGCTAGCTGAAAAGGGCTTTGGCGCTGAAGTGGTTTCTGAATGTGGAGTTGGTGGCATGTGAAACCCGCCTGTGGAGCCTTCGTTTGTGTGGGATGCTCACCAACCTGCCCTTCAGGACAATGCACTCAAACGGCATTAAGCATAGTGTGTGAACACGTAGTTTGCTTGAGAGCTGCGTGTCAGCCTGATGGTGTGTGAAGTCAGTGAACCAAATGGAGTTGTTCTCCCACAAGAACCACTCGGCTGATTCTTCTTCAATATGCAATTCAGCAACATGCAGTGTTGCTTGATGGAATTAGCTCTTACAGCCACATCTGCGTCTAGAGCCTTTGTATTTAGGGCTAGCTGAAAAGGGCTTTGGCGCTGAAGTGGTTTCTGAATGTGGAGTTGGTGGCATGTGAAACCCGCCTGTGGAGCCTTCGTTTGTGTGGGATGCTCACCAAGCTGCCCTTCAGGACAATGCACTCAAACGGCATTAAGCATAGTGTGTGAACACGTAGTTTGCTTGAGAGCTGCGTGTCAGCCTGATGCTGTGTGAAGTCAGTGAGCCAAATGGAGTTGTTCTCCCACAAGAACCACTCGGCTGATTCTTCTTCAGTATGCAATTCAGCAACATGCAGTGTTGCTTGATGGAATTAGCTCTTACAGCCACATCTGCGTCTAGAGCCTTTGTATTTAGGGCTAGCTGAAAAGGGCTTTGGCGCTGAAGTGGTTTCTGAATGTGGAGTTGGTGGCATGTGAAACCCGCCTGTGGAGCCTTCGTTTGTGTGGGATGCTCACCAAGCTGCCCTTCAGGACAATGCACTCAAACGGCATTAAGCATAGTGTGTGAACACGTAGTTTACTTGAGAGCTGCGTGTCAGCCTGATGCTGTGTGAAGTCAGTGAGCCAAATGGAGTTGTTCTCCCACAAGAACCACTCGGCTGATTCTTCTTCAATATGCAATTCAGCAACATGCAGTGTTGCTTGATGGAATTAGCTCTGACAGCAACATCTGCATCTAGAGCCTTTGTATTTAGGGCTAGCTGAAAAGGGCTTTGGCGCTGAAGTGGTTTCTGTATGTGGAGTTGGTGGCATGTGAAACCCGCCTGTGGAGCCTTCGTTTGTGTGGGATGCTCACCAAGCTGCCCTTCAGGACAATGCACTCAAACGGCATTAAGCATAGTGTGTGAACACGTAGTTTGCTTGAGAGCTGCGTGTCAGCCTGATGGTGTGTGAAGTCAGTGAGCCAAATGGAGTTGTTCTCCCACAAGAACCACTCGGCTGATTCTTCTTCAATATGCAATTCAGCAACATGCAGTGTTGCTTGATGGAATTAGCTCTTACAGCAACATCTGTGTCTATAGCCTTTGTATTTAGGGCTAGCTGAAAAGGGCTTTGGCGCTGAAGTGGTTTCTGAATGTGGAGTTGGTGGCATGTGAAACCCGCCTGTGGAGCCTTCGTTTGTGTGGGATGCTCACCAAGCTGCCCTTCAGGACAATGCACTCAAACGGCATTAAGCATAGTGTGTGAACACGTAGTTTGCTTGAGAGCTGCCTGTCAGCCTGATGCTGTGTGAAGTCAGTGAGCCAAATGGAGTTGTTCTCCCACAAGAACCACTCGGCTGATTCTTCTTCAGTATGCAATTCAGCAACATGCAGTGTTGCTTGATGGAATTAGCTCTTACAGCCACATCTGGGTCTAGAGCCTTTGTATTTAGGGCTAGCTGAAAAGGGCTTTGGCGCTGAAGTGGTTTCTGAATGTGGAGTTGGTGGCATGTGAAACCCGCCTGTGGAGCCTTCGTTTGTGTGGGATGCTCACCAAGCTGCCCTTCAGGACAATGCACTCAAACGGCATTAAGCATAGTGTGTGAACACGTAGTTTGCTTGAGAGCTGCGTGTCAGCCTGATGCTGTGTGAAGTCAGTGAGCCAAATGGAGTTGTTCTCCCACAAGAACCACTCGGCTGATTCTTCTTCAATATGCAATTCAGCAACATGCAGTGTTGCTTGATGGAATTAGCTCTTACAGCCACATCTGCGACTAGAGCCTTTGTATTTAGGGCTAGCTGAAAAGGGCTTTGGCGCTGAAGTGGTTTCTGAATGTGGAGTTGGTGGCATGTGAAACCCGCCTGTGGAGCCTTCGTTTGTGTGGGATGCTCACCAAGCTGCCCTTCAGGACAATGCACTCAAACGGCATTAAGCATAGTGTGTGAACACGTAGTTTGCTTGAGAGCTGCCTGTCCGCCTGATGGTGTGTGAAGTCAGTGAGCCAAATGGAGTTGTTCTCCCACAAGAACCACTCGGCTGATTCTTCTTCAATATGCAATTCAGCAACATGCAGTGTTGCTTGATGGAATTAGCTCTTACAGCCACATCTGGGTCTAGAGCCTTTGTTTTTAGGGCTAGCTGAAAAGGGCTTTGGCGCTGAAGTGGTTTCTGAATGTGGAGTTGGTGGCATGTGAAACCCGCCTGTGGAGCCTTCGTTTGTGTGGGATGCTCACCAAGCTGCCCTTCAGGACAATGCACTCAAACGGCATTTAGCATAGTGTGTGAACACGTAGTTTGCTTGAGAGCTGCGTGTCAGCCTGATGGTGTGTGAAGTCAGTGAGCCAAATGGAGTTGTTCTCCCACAAGAACCACTCGGCTGATTCTTCTTCAAAATGCAATTCAGCAACATGCAGTGTTGCTTGATGGAATTAGCTCTTACAGCAACACCTGTGTCTAGAGCCTTTGTATTTAGGGCTAGCTGAAAACGGCTTTGGCGCTGAAGTGGTTTCTGAATGTGGAGTTGGTGGCATGTGAAACCCGCCTGTGTAGCCTTCGTTTCGTGTGGGATGCTCACCAAGCTGCCCTTCAGGACAATGCACTCAAACGGCATTAAGCATAGTGTGTGAACACGTAGTTTGCTTGAGAGCTGCGTGTCAGCCTGATGGTGTGTGAAGTCAGTGAGCCAAATGGAGTTGTTCTCCCACAAGAACCACTCGGCTGATTCTTCTTCAATATGCAATTCAGCAACATGCAGTGTTGCTTGATGGAATTAGCTCTTACAGCCACATCTGCGACTAGAGCCTTTGTATTTAGGGCTAGCTGAAAAGGGCTTTGGCGCTGAAGTGGTTTCTGAATGTGGAGTTGGTGGCATGTGAAACCCGCCTGTGGAGCCTTCGTTTGTGTGGGATGCTCACCAACCTGCCCTTCAGGACAATGCACTCAAACGGCATTAAGCATAGTGTGTGAACACGTAGTTTGCTTGAGAGCTGCCTGTCAGCCTGATGGTGTGTGAAGTCAGTGAGCCAAATGGAGTTGTTCTCCCACAAGAACCACTCGGCTGATTCTTCTTCAATATGCAATTCAGCAACATGCAGTGTTGCTTGATGGAATTAGCTCTTACAGCCACATCTGTGACTAGAGCCTTTGTATTTAGGGCTAGCTGAAAAGGGCTTTGGCGCTGAAGTGGTTTCTGAATGTGGAGTTGGTGGCATGTGAAACCCGCCTGTGGAGCCTTCGTTTGTGTGGGATGCTCACCAAGCTGCCCTTCAGGACAATGCACTCAAACGGCATTTAGCATAGTGTGTGAACACGTAGTTTGCTTGAGAGCTGCCTGTCAGCCTGATGCTGTGTGAAGTCAGTGAGCCAAATGGAGTTGTTCTCCCACAAGAACCACTCGGCTGATTCTTCTTCAATATGCAATTCAGCAACATGCAGTGTTGCTTGATGGAATTAGCTCTTACAGCCACATCTGCGACTAGAGCCTTTGTATTTAGGGCTAGCTGAAAAGGGCTTTGGCGCTGAAGTGGTTTCTGAATGTGGAGTTGGTGGCATGTGAAACCCGCCTGTGGAGCCTTCGTTTGTGTGGGATGCTCACCAAGCTGCCCTTCAGGACAATGCACTCAAACGGTATTAAGCATAGTGTGTGAACACGTAGTTTGCTTGAGAGCTGCGTGTCAGCCTGATGGTGTGTGAAGTCAGTGAGCCAAATGGAGTTGTTCTCCCACAAGAACCACTCGGCTGATTCTTCTTCAATATGCAATTCAGCAACATGCAGTGTTGCTTCATGGAATTAGCTCTTACAGCCACATCTGCGACTAGAGCCTTTGTATTTAGGGCTAGCTGAAAAGGGCTTTGGCGCTGAAGTGGTTTCTGAATGTGGAGTTGGTGGCATGTGAAACCCGCCTGTGGAGCCTTCGTTTGTGTGGGATGCTCACCAAGCTGCCCTTCAGGACAATGCACTCAAACGGCATTAAGCATAGTGTGTGAACACGTAGTTTGCTTGAGAGCTGCCTGTCAGCCTGATGGTGTGTGAAGTCAGTGAGCCAAATGGAGTTGTTCTCCCACAAGAACCACTCGGCTGATTCTTCTTCAATATGCAATTCAGCAACATGCAGTGTTGCTTGATGGAATTAGCTCTTACAGCAACATCTGTGTCTATAGCCTTTGTATTTAGGGCTAGCTGAAAAGGGCTTTGGCGCTGAAGTGGTTTCTGAATGTGGAGTTGGTGGCATGTGAAACCCGCCTGTGGAGCCTTCGTTTGTGTGGGATGCTCACCAAGCTGCCCTTCAGGACAATGCACTCAAACGGCATTAAGCATAGTGTGTGAACACGTAGTTTGCTTGAGACCTGCCTGTCAGCCTGATGCTGTGTGAAGTCAGTGAGCCAAATGGAGTTGTTCTCCCACAAGAACCACTCGGCTGATTCTTCTTCAATATGCAATTCAGCAACATGCAGTGTTGCTTGATGGAATTAGCTCTTACAGGCACATCTGCGTCTAGAGCCTTTGCATTTAGGGCTAGCTGAAAAGGGCTTTGGCGCTGAAGTAGTTTCTGAATGTGGAGTTGGTGGCATGTGAAACCCGCCTGTGGAGCCTTCGTTTGTGTGGGATGCTCACCAAACTGCCTTTCAGGACAATGCACTCAAACGGCATTAAGCATAGTGTGTGAACATGTAGTTTGCTTGAGAGCTGCGTGTCAGCCTGATGGTGTGTGAAGTCAGTGAGCCAAATGGAGTTGTTCTCCCACAAGAACCACTCGGCTGATTCTTCTTCAATATGCAATACAGCAACATGCAGTGTTGCTTGATGGAATTAGCTCTTACAGCCACATCTGCGTCTAGAGGCTTTGTATTTAGGGCTAGCTGAAAAGGGCTTTGGCGCTGAAGTGGTTTCTGAATGTGGAGTTGGTGGCATGTGAAACCCGCCTGTGGAGCCTTCATTTGTGTGGGATGCTCACCAAGCTGCCCTTCAGGACAATGCCCTCAAACGGCATTAAGCATAGTGTGTGAACACGTAGTTTGCTTGAGAGCTGCCTGTCCGCCTGATGGTGTGTGAAGTCAGTGAGCCAAATGGAGTTGTTCTCCCACAAGAACCACTCGGCTGATTCTTCTTCAATATGCAATTCAGCAACATGCAGTGTTGCTTGATGGAATTAGCTCTTACAACCACATCTGCGACTAGAGCCTTTGTATTTAGGGCTAGCTGAAAACGGCTTTGGCGCTGAAGTGGTTTCTCAATGTGGAGTTGGTGGCATGTGAAACCCGCCTGTGGAGCCTTCGTTTGTGTGGGATGCTCACCAAGCTGCCCTTCAGGACAATGCACTCAAACGGCATTTAGCATAGTGTGTGAACACGTAGTTTGCTTGAGAGCTGCGTGTCAGCCTGATGGTGTGTGAAGTCAGTGAGCCAAATGGAGTTGTTCTCCCACAAGAACCACTCGGCTGATTCTTCTTCAATATGCAATTCAGCAACATGCAGTGTTGCTTGATGGAATTAGCTCTTACAGCAACATCTGCGTCTATAGCCTTTGTATTTAGGGCTAGCTGAAAAGGGCTTTGGCGCTGAAGTGGTTTCTGAATGTGGAGTTGGTGGCATGTGAAACCCGCCTGTGGAGCCTTCGTTTGTGTGGGATGCTCACCAAGCTGCCCTTCAGGACAATGCACTCAAACGGCATTTAGCATAGTGTGTGAACACGTAGTTTGCTTGAGAGCTGCGTGTCAGCCTGATGCTGTGTGAAGTCAGTGAGCCAAATGGAGTTGTTCTCCCACAAGAACCACTCGGCTGATTCTTCTTCAATATGCAATTCAGCAACATGCAGTGTTGCTTCATGGAATTAGCTCTTACAGCCACATCTGCGACTAGAGCCTTTGTATTTAGGGCTAGCTGAAAAGGGCTTTGGCGCTGAAGTGGTTTCTGAATGTGGAGTTGGTGGCATGTGAAACCCGCCTGTGGAGCCTTCGTTTGTGTGGGATGCTCACCAAGCTGCCCTTCAGGACAATGCACTCAAACGGCATTAAGCATAGTGTGTGAACACGTAGTTTGCTTGAGAGCTGCCTGTCAGCCTGATGCTGTGTGAAGTCAGTGAGCCAAATGGAGTTGTTCTCCCACAAGAACCACTCGGCTGATTCTTCTTCAATATGCAATTCAGCAACATGCAGTGTTGCTTGATGGAATTAGCTCTTACAGCAACATCTGCGTCTATAGCCTTTGTATTTAGGGCTAGCTGAAAAGGGCTTTGGCGCTGAAGTGGTTTCTGAATGTGGAGTTGGTGGCATGTGAAACCCGCCTGTGGAGCCTTCGTTTGTGTGGGATGCTCACCAAGCTGCCCTTCAGGACAATGCACTCAAACGGCATTTAGCATAGTGTGTGAACACGTAGTTTGCTTGAGAGCTGCGTGTCAGCCTGATGCTGTGTGAAGTCAGTGAGCCAAATGGAGTTGTTCTCCCACAAGAACCACTCGGCTGATTCTTCTTCGATATGCAATTCAGCAACATGCAGTGTTGCTTCATGGAATTAGCTCTTACAGCCACATCTGCGTCTAGAGCCTTTGTATTTAGGGCTAGCTGAAAAGGGCTTTGGCGCTGAAGTGGTTTCTGAATGTGGAGTTGGTGGCATGTGAAACCCGCCTGTGGAGCCTTCGTTTGTGTGGGATGCTCACCAAGCTGCCCTTCAGGACAATGCACTCAAACGGCATTAAGCATAGTGTGTGAACACGTAGTTTGCTTGAGAGCTGCCTGTCAGCCTGATGCTGTGTGAAGTCAGTGAGCCAAATGGAGTTGTTCTCCCACAAGAACCACTCGGCTGATTCTTCTTCAATATGCAATTCAGCAACATGCAGTGTTGCTTGATGGAATTAGCTCTTACAGCAACATCTGTGTCTATAGCCTTTGTATTTAGGGCTAGCTGAAAAGGGCTTTGGCGCTGAAGTGGTTTCTGAATGTGGAGTTGGTGGCATGTGAAACCCGCCTGTGGAGCCTTCGTTTGTGTGGGATGCTCACCAAGCTGCCCTTCAGGACAATGCACTCAAACGGCATTAAGCATAGTGTGTGAACAGGTAGTTTGCTTGAGAGCTGCCTGTCAGCCTGATGCTGTGTGAAGTCAGTGAGCCAAATGGAGTTGTTCTCCCACAAGAACCACTCGGCTGATTCTTCTTCAATATGCAATTCAGCAACATGCAGTGTTGCTTGATGGAATTAGCTCTTACAGGCACATCTGCGACTAGAGCCTTTGTATTTAGGGCTAGCTGAAAAGGGCTTTGGCGCTGAAGTGGTTTCTGAATGTGGAGTTGGTGGCATGTGAAACCCGCCTGTGGAGCCTTCGTTTGTGTGGGATGCTCACCAAACTGCCTTTCAGGACAATGCACTCAAACGGCATTAAGCATAGTGTGTGAACATGTAGTTTGCTTGAGAGCTGCGTGTCAGCCTGATGCTGTGTGAAGTCAGTGAGCCAAATGGAGTTGTTCTCCCACAAGAACCACTCGGCTGATTCTTCTTCAATATGCAATACAGCAACATGCAGTGTTGCTTGATGGAATTAGCTCTTACAGCCACATCTGCGTCTAGAGCCTTTGTATTTAGGGCTAGCTGAAAAGGGCTTTGGCGCTGAAGTGGTTTCTGAATGTGGAGTTGGTGGCATGTGAAACCCGCCTGTGGAGCCTTCATTTGTGTGGGATGCTCACCAAGCTGCCCTTCAGGACAATGCACTCAAACGGCATTAAGCATAGTGTGTGAACACGTAGTTTGCTTGAGAGCTGCCTGTCAGCCTGATGGTGTGTGAAGTCAGTGAGCCAAATGGAGTTGTTCTCCCACAAGAACCACTCGGCTGATTCTTCTTCAATATGCAATTCAGCAACATGCAGTGTTTCTTGATGGAATTAGCTCTTACAGCAACATCTGCGTCTATAGCCTTTGTATTTAGGGCTAGCTGAAAAGGGCTTTGGCGCTGAAGTGGTTTCTGAATGTGGAGTTGGTGGCATGTGAAACCCGCCTGTGGAGCCTTCGTTTGTGTGGGATGCTCACCAAGCTGCCCTTCAGGACAATGCACTCAAACGGCATTAAGCATAGTGTGTGAACACGTAGTTTGCTTGAGAGCTGCGTGTCAGCCTGATGGTGTGTGAAGTCAGTGAGCCAAATGGAGTTGTTCTCCCACAAGAACCACTCGGCTGATTCTTCTTCAATATGCAATTCAGCAACATGCAGTGTTGCTTGATGGAATTAGCTCTTACAGCCACATCTGCGTCTAGAGCCTTTGTATTTAGGGCTAGCTGAAAAGGGCTTTGGCGCTGAAGTGGTTTCTGAATGTGGAGTTGGTGGCATGTGAAACCCGCCTGTGGAGCCTTCGTTTGTGTGGGATGCTCACCAACCTGCCCTTCAGGACAATGCACTCAAACGGCATTAAGCATAGTGTGTGAACACGTAGTTTGCTTGAGAGCTGCCTGTCAGCCTGATGGTGTGTGAAGTCAGTGAGCCAAATGGAGTTGTTCTCCCACAAGAACCACTCGGCTGATTCTTCTTCAATATGCAATTCAGCAACATGCAGTGTTGCTTGATGGAATTAGCTCTTACAGCAACACCTGTGTCTAGAGCCTTTGTATTTAGGGCTAGCTGAAAAGGGCTTTGGCGCTGAAGTGGTTTCTGAATGTGGAGTTGGTGGCATGTGAAACCCGCCTGTGGAGCCTTCGTTTGTGTGGGATGCTCACCAACCTGCCCTTCAGGACAATGCACTCAAACGGCATTAAGCATAGTGTGTGAACACGTAGTTTGCTTGAGAGCTGCGTGTCAGCCTGATGGTGTGTGAAGTCAGTGAACCAAATGGAGTTGTTCTCCCACAAGAACCACTCGGCTGATTCTTCTTCAATATGCAATTCAGCAACATGCAGTGTTGCTTGATGGAATTAGCTCTTACAGCCACATCTGCGTCTAGAGCCTTTGTATTTAGGGCTAGCTGAAAAGGGCTTTGGCGCTGAAGTGGTTTCTGAATGTGGAGTTGGTGGCATGTGAAACCCGCCTGTGGAGCCTTCGTTTGTGTGGGATGCTCACCAAGCTGCCCTTCAGGACAATGCACTCAAACGGCATTAAGCATAGTGTGTGAACACGTAGTTTGCTTGAGAGCTGCGTGTCAGCCTGATGCTGTGTGAAGTCAGTGAGCCAAATGGAGTTGTTCTCCCACAAGAACCACTCGGCTGATTCTTCTTCAGTATGCAATTCAGCAACATGCAGTGTTGCTTGATGGAATTAGCTCTTACAGCCACATCTGCGTCTAGAGCCTTTGTATTTAGGGCTAGCTGAAAAGGGCTTTGGCGCTGAAGTGGTTTCTGAATGTGGAGTTGGTGGCATGTGAAACCCGCCTGTGGAGCCTTCGTTTGTGTGGGATGCTCACCAAGCTGCCCTTCAGGACAATGCACTCAAACGGCATTAAGCATAGTGTGTGAACACGTAGTTTACTTGAGAGCTGCGTGTCAGCCTGATGCTGTGTGAAGTCAGTGAGCCAAATGGAGTTGTTCTCCCACAAGAACCACTCGGCTGATTCTTCTTCAATATGCAATTCAGCAACATGCAGTGTTGCTTGATGGAATTAGCTCTGACAGCAACATCTGCATCTAGAGCCTTTGTATTTAGGGCTAGCTGAAAAGGGCTTTGGCGCTGAAGTGGTTTCTGTATGTGGAGTTGGTGGCATGTGAAACCCGCCTGTGGAGCCTTCGTTTGTGTGGGATGCTCACCAAGCTGCCCTTCAGGACAATGCACTCAAACGGCATTAAGCATAGTGTGTGAACACGTAGTTTGCTTGAGAGCTGCGTGTCAGCCTGATGGTGTGTGAAGTCAGTGACCCAAATGGAGTTGTTCTCCCACAAGAACCACTCGGCTGATTCTTCTTCAATATGCAATTCAGCAACATGCAGTGTTGCTTGATGGAATTAGCTCTTACAGCAACATCTGTGTCTATAGCCTTTGTATTTAGGGCTAGCTGAAAAGGGCTTTGGCGCTGAAGTGGTTTCTGAATGTGGAGTTGGTGGCATGTGAAACCCGCCTGTGGAGCCTTCGTTTGTGTGGGATGCTCACCAAGCTGCCCTTCAGGACAATGCACTCAAACGGCATTAAGCATAGTGTGTGAACACGTAGTTTGCTTGAGAGCTGCCTGTCAGCCTGATGCTGTGTGAAGTCAGTGAGCCAAATGGAGTTGTTCTCCCACAAGAACCACTCGGCTGATTCTTCTTCAGTATGCAATTCAGCAACATGCAGTGTTGCTTGATGGAATTAGCTCTTACAGCCACATCTGGGTCTAGAGCCTTTGTATTTAGGGCTAGCTGAAAAGGGCTTTGGCGCTGAAGTGGTTTCTGAATGTGGAGTTGGTGGCATGTGAAACCCGCCTGTGGAGCCTTCGTTTGTGTGGGATGCTCACCAAGCTGCCCTTCAGGACAATGCACTCAAACGGCATTAAGCATAGTGTGTGAACACGTAGTTTGCTTGAGAGCTGCGTGTCAGCCTGATGCTGTGTGAAGTCAGTGAGCCAAATGGAGTTGTTCTCCCACAAGAACCACTCGGCTGATTCTTCTTCAATATGCAATTCAGCAACATGCAGTGTTGCTTGATGGAATTAGCTCTTACAGCCACATCTGCGACTAGAGCCTTTGTATTTAGGGCTAGCTGAAAAGGGCTTTGGCGCTGAAGTGGTTTCTGAATGTGGAGTTGGTGGCATGTGAAACCCGCCTGTGGAGCCTTCGTTTGTGTGGGATGCTCACCAAGCTGCCCTTCAGGACAATGCACTCAAACGGCATTAAGCATAGTGTGTGAACACGTAGTTTGCTTGAGAGCTGCCTGTCCGCCTGATGGTGTGTGAAGTCAGTGAGCCAAATGGAGTTGTTCTCCCACAAGAACCACTCGGCTGATTCTTCTTCAATATGCAATTCAGCAACATGCAGTGTTGCTTGATGGAATTAGCTCTTACAGCCACATCTGGGTCTAGAGCCTTTGTTTTTAGGGCTAGCTGAAAAGGGCTTTGGCGCTGAAGTGGTTTCTGAATGTGGAGTTGGTGGCATGTGAAACCCGCCTGTGTAGCCTTCGTTTCGTGTGGGATGCTCACCAAGCTGCCCTTCAGGACAATGCACTCAAACGGCATTAAGCATAGTGTGTGAACACGTAGTTTGCTTGAGAGCTGCGTGTCAGCCTGATGGTGTGTGAAGTCAGTGAGCCAAATGGAGTTGTTCTCCCACAAGAACCACTCGGCTGATTCTTCTTCAATATGCAATTCAGCAACATGCAGTGTTGCTTGATGGAATTAGCTCTTACAGCCACATCTGCGACTAGAGCCTTTGTATTTAGGGCTAGCTGAAAAGGGCTTTGGCGCTGAAGTGGTTTCTGAATGTGGAGTTGGTGGCATGTGAAACCCGCCTGTGGAGCCTTCGTTTGTGTGGGATGCTCACCAACCTGCCCTTCAGGACAATGCACTCAAACGGCATTAAGCATAGTGTGTGAACACGTAGTTTGCTTGAGAGCTGCCTGTCAGCCTGATGGTGTGTGAAGTCAGTGAGCCAAATGGAGTTGTTCTCCCACAAGAACCACTCGGCTGATTCTTCTTCAATATGCAATTCAGCAACATGCAGTGTTGCTTGATGGAATTAGCTCTTACAGCCACATCTGTGACTAGAGCCTTTGTATTTAGGGCTAGCTGAAAAGGGCTTTGGCGCTGAAGTGGTTTCTGAATGTGGAGTTGGTGGCATGTGAAACCCGCCTGTGGAGCCTTCGTTTGTGTGGGATGCTCACCAAGCTGCCCTTCAGGACAATGCACTCAAACGGCATTTAGCATAGTGTGTGAACACGTAGTTTGCTTGAGAGCTGCCTGTCAGCCTGATGCTGTGTGAAGTCAGTGAGCCAAATGGAGTTGTTCTCCCACAAGAACCACTCGGCTGATTCTTCTTCAATATGCAATTCAGCAACATGCAGTGTTGCTTGATGGAATTAGCTCTTACAGCCACATCTGCGACTAGAGCCTTTGTATTTAGGGCTAGCTGAAAAGGGCTTTGGCGCTGAAGTGGTTTCTGAATGTGGAGTTGGTGGCATGTGAAACCCGCCTGTGGAGCCTTCGTTTGTGTGGGATGCTCACCAAGCTGCCCTTCAGGACAATGCACTCAAACGGTATTAAGCATAGTGTGTGAACACGTAGTTTGCTTGAGAGCTGCGTGTCAGCCTGATGGTGTGTGAAGTCAGTGAGCCAAATGGAGTTGTTCTCCCACAAGAACCACTCGGCTGATTCTTCTTCAATATGCAATTCAGCAACATGCAGTGTTGCTTCATGGAATTAGCTCTTACAGCCACATCTGCGACTAGAGCCTTTGTATTTAGGGCTAGCTGAAAAGGGCTTTGGCGCTGAAGTGGTTTCTGAATGTGGAGTTGGTGGCATGTGAAACCCGCCTGTGGAGCCTTCGTTTGTGTGGGATGCTCACCAAGCTGCCCTTCAGGACAATGCACTCAAACGGCATTAAGCATAGTGTGTGAACACGTAGTTTGCTTGAGAGCTGCCTGTCAGCCTGATGGTGTGTGAAGTCAGTGAGCCAAATGGAGTTGTTCTCCCACAAGAACCACTCGGCTGATTCTTCTTCAATATGCAATTCAGCAACATGCAGTGTTGCTTGATGGAATTAGCTCTTACAGCAACATCTGTGTCTATAGCCTTTGTATTTAGGGCTAGCTGAAAAGGGCTTTGGCGCTGAAGTGGTTTCTGAATGTGGAGTTGGTGGCATGTGAAACCCGCCTGTGGAGCCTTCGTTTGTGTGGGATGCTCACCAAGCTGCCCTTCAGGACAATGCACTCAAACGGCATTAAGCATAGTGTGTGAACACGTAGTTTGCTTGAGACCTGCCTGTCAGCCTGATGCTGTGTGAAGTCAGTGAGCCAAATGGAGTTGTTCTCCCACAAGAACCACTCGGCTGATTCTTCTTCAATATGCAATTCAGCAACATGCAGTGTTGCTTGATGGAATTAGCTCTTACAGGCACATCTGCGTCTAGAGCCTTTGTATTTAGGGCTAGCTGAAAAGGGCTTTGGCGCTGAAGTAGTTTCTGAATGTGGAGTTGGTGGCATGTGAAACCCGCCTGTGGAGCCTTCGTTTGTGTGGGATGCTCACCAAACTGCCTTTCAGGACAATGCACTCAAACGGCATTAAGCATAGTGTGTGAACATGTAGTTTGCTTGAGAGCTGCGTGTCAGCCTGATGCTGTGTGAAGTCAGTGAGCCAAATGGAGTTGTTCTCCCACAAGAACCACTCGGCTGATTCTTCTTCAATATGCAATACAGCAACATGCAGTGTTGCTTGATGGAATTAGCTCTTACAGCCACATCTGCGTCTAGAGGCTTTGTATTTAGGGCTAGCTGAAAAGGGCTTTGGCGCTGAAGTGGTTTCTGAATGTGGAGTTGGTGGCATGTGAAACCCGCCTGTGGAGCCTTCATTTGTGTGGGATGCTCACCAAGCTGCCCTTCAGGACAATGCCCTCAAACGGCATTAAGCATAGTGTGTGAACACGTAGTTTGCTTGAGAGCTGCCTGTCCGCCTGATGGTGTGTGAAGTCAGTGAGCCAAATGGAGTTGTTCTCCCACAAGAACCACTCGGCTGATTCTTCTTCAATATGCAATTCAGCAACATGCAGTGTTGCTTGATGGAATTAGCTCTTACAACCACATCTGCGACTAGAGCCTTTGTATTTAGGGCTAGCTGAAAACGGCTTTGGCGCTGAAGTGGTTTCTCAATGTGGAGTTGGTGGCATGTGAAACCCGCCTGTGGAGCCTTCGTTTGTGTGGGATGCTCACCAAGCTGCCCTTCAGGACAATGCACTCAAACGGCATTTAGCATAGTGTGTGAACACGTAGTTTGCTTGAGAGCTGCGTGTCAGCCTGATGGTGTGTGAAGTCAGTGAGCCAAATGGAGTTGTTCTCCCACAAGAACCACTCGGCTGATTCTTCTTCAATATGCAATTCAGCAACATGCAGTGTTGCTTGATGGAATTAGCTCTTACAGCAACATCTGCGTCTATAGCCTTTGTATTTAGGGCTAGCTGAAAAGGGCTTTGGCGCTGAAGTGGTTTCTGAATGTGGAGTTGGTGGCATGTGAAACCCGCCTGTGGAGCCTTCGTTTGTGTGGGATGCTCACCAAGCTGCCCTTCAGGACAATGCACTCAAACGGCATTTAGCATAGTGTGTGAACACGTAGTTTGCTTGAGAGCTGCGTGTCAGCCTGATGCTGTGTGAAGTCAGTGAGCCAAATGGAGTTGTTCTCCCACAAGAACCACTCGGCTGATTCTTCTTCAATATGCAATTCAGCAACATGCAGTGTTGCTTCATGGAATTAGCTCTTACAGCCACATCTGCGACTAGAGCCTTTGTATTTAGGGCTAGCTGAAAAGGGCTTTGGCGCTGAAGTGGTTTCTGAATGTGGAGTTGGTGGCATGTGAAACCCGCCTGTGGAGCCTTCGTTTGTGTGGGATGCTCACCAAGCTGCCCTTCAGGACAATGCACTCAAACGGCATTAAGCATAGTGTGTGAACACGTAGTTTGCTTGAGAGCTGCCTGTCAGCCTGATGCTGTGTGAAGTCAGTGAGCCAAATGGAGTTGTTCTCCCACAAGAACCACTCGGCTGATTCTTCTTCAATATGCAATTCAGCAACATGCAGTGTTGCTTGATGGAATTAGCTCTTACAGCAACATCTGCGTCTATAGCCTTTGTATTTAGGGCTAGCTGAAAAGGGCTTTGGCGCTGAAGTGGTTTCTGAATGTGGAGTTGGTGGCATGTGAAACCCGCCTGTGGAGCCTTCGTTTGTGTGGGATGCTCACCAAGCTGCCCTTCAGGACAATGCACTCAAACGGCATTTAGCATAGTGTGTGAACACGTAGTTTGCTTGAGAGCTGCGTGTCAGCCTGATGCTGTGTGAAGTCAGTGAGCCAAATGGAGTTGTTCTCCCACAAGAACCACTCGGCTGATTCTTCTTCGATATGCAATTCAGCAACATGCAGTGTTGCTTCATGGAATTAGCTCTTACAGCCACATCTGCGACTAGAGCCTTTGTATTTAGGGCTAGCTGAAAAGGGCTTTGGCGCTGAAGTGGTTTCTGAATGTGGAGTTGGTGGCATGTGAAACCCGCCTGTGGAGCCTTCGTTTGTGTGGGATGCTCACCAAGCTGCCCTTCAGGACAATGCACTCAAACGGCATTAAGCATAGTGTGTGAACAGGTAGTTTGCTTGAGAGCTGCCTGTCAGCCTGATGCTGTGTGAAGTCAGTGAGACAAATGGAGTTGTTCTCCCACAAGGACCACTCGGCTGATTCTTCTTCAATATGCAATTCAGCAACATGCAGTGTTGCTTGATGGAATTAGCTCTTACAGCAACATCTGCGACTAGAGCCTTTGTATTTAGGGCTAGCTGAAAACGGCTTTGGCGCTGAAGTGGTTTCTGAATGTGGAGTTGGTGGCATGTGAAACCCGCCTGTGGAGCCTTCGTTTGTGTGGGATGCTCACCAAACTGCCTTTCAGGACAATGCACTCAAACGGCATTAAGCATAGTGTGTGAACATGTAGTTTGCTTGAGAGCTGCGTGTCAGCCTGATGCTGTGTGAAGTCAGTGAGCCAAATGGAGTTGTTCTCCCACAAGAACCACTCGGCTGATTCTTCTTCAATATGCAATACAGCAACATGCAGTGTTGCTTGATGGAATTAGCTCTTACAGCCACATCTGCGTCTAGAGGCTTTGTATTTAGGGCTAGCTGAAAAGGGCTTTGGCGCTGAAGTGGTTTCTGAATGTGGAGTTGGTGGCATGTGAAACCCGCCTGTGGAGCCTTCATTTGTGTGGGATGCTCACCAAGCTGCCCTTCAGGACAATGCACTCAAACGGCATTAAGCATAGTGTGTGAACACGTAGTTTGCTTGAGAGCTGCCTGTCAGCCTGATGGTGTGTGAAGTCAGTGAGCCAAATGGAGTTGTTCTCCCACAAGAACCACTCGGCTGATTCTTCTTCAATATGCAATTCAGCAACATGCAGTGTTTCTTGATGGAATTAGCTCTTACAGCAACATCTGCGTCTATAGCCTTTGTATTTAGGGCTAGCTGAAAAGGGCTTTGGCGCTGAAGTGGTTTCTGAATGTGGAGTTGGTGGCATGTGAAACCCGCCTGTGGAGCCTTCGTTTGTGTGGGATGCTCACCAAGCTGCCCTTCAGGACAATGCACTCAAACGGCATTAAGCATAGTGTGTGAACACGTAGTTTGCTTGAGAGCTGCGTGTCAGCCTGATGCTGTGTGAAGTCAGTGAGCCAAATGGAGTTGTTCTCCCACAAGAACCACTCGGCTGATTCTTCTTCAATATGCAATTCAGCAACATGCAGTGTTGCTTGATGGAATTAGCTCTTACAGCCACATCTGCGTCTAGAGCCTTTGTATTTAGGGCTAGCTGAAAAGGGCTTTGGCGCTGAAGTGGTTTCTGAATGTGGAGTTGGTGGCATGTGAAACCCGCCTGTGGAGCCTTCGTTTGTGTGGGATGCTCACCAAGCTGCCCTTCAGGACAATGCACTCAAACGGCATTTAGCATAGTGTGTGAACATGTAGTTTGCTTGAGAGCTGCGTGTCAGCATGATGCTGTGTGAAGTCAGTGAGCCAAATGGAGTTGTTCTCCCACAAGAACCACTCGGCTGATTCTTCTTCAATATGCAATTCAGCAACATGCAGTGTTGCTTGATGGAATTAGCTCTTACAGCCACATCTGCGACTAGAGCCTTTGTATTTAGGGCTAGCTGAAAAGGGCTTTAGCGCTGAAGTGGTTTCTGAATGTGGAGTTGGTGGCATGTGAAACCCGCCTGTGGAGCCTTCGTTTGTGTGGGATGCTCACCAAGCTGCCCTTCAGGACAATGCACTCAAACGGCATTTAGCATAGTGTGTGAACACGTTGTTTGCTTGAGAGCTGCCTGTCAGCCTGATGGTGTGTGAAGTCAGTGAGCCAAATGGAGTTGTTCTCCCACAAGAACCACTCGGCTGATTCTTCTTCAATATGCAATTCAGCAACATGCAGTGTTGCTTGATGGAATGAGCTCTTACAGCCACATCTGCGACTAGAGCCTTTGTATTTAGGGCTAGCTGAAAAGGGCTTTGGCGCTGAAGTGGTTTCTGAATGTGGAGTTGGTGGCATGTGAAACCCGCCTGTGGAGCCTTCGTTTGTGTGGGATGCTCACCAAGCTGCCCTTCAGGACAATGCACTCAAACGGCATTAAGCATAGTGTGTGAACACGTAGTTTGCTTGAGAGCTGCCTGTCAGCCTGATGGTGTGTGAAGTCAGTGAGCCAAATGGAGTTGTTCTCCCACAAGAACCACTCGGCTGATTCTTCTTCAATATGCAATTCAGCAACATGCAGTGTTGCTTGATGGAATTAGCTCTTACAGCCACATCTGCGACTAGAGCCTTTGTATTTGGGGCTAGCTGAAAAGGGCTTTGGCGCTGAAGTGGTTTCTGAATGTGGAGTTGGTGGCATGTGAAACCCGCCTGTGGAGCCTTCGTTTATGTGGGATGCTCACCAAGCTGCCCTTCAGGACAATGCACTCAAACGGCACTAAGCATAGTGTGTGAACACGTAGTTTGCTTGAGAGCTGCCTGTCCGCCTGATGGTGTGTGAAGTCAGTGAGCCAAATGGAGTTGTTCTCCCACAAGAACCACTCGGCTGATTCTTCTTCAATATGCAATTCAGCAACATGCAGTGTTGCTTGATGGAATTAGCTCTTACAGCCACATCTGCGTCTAGAGCCTTTGTTTTTAGGGCTAGCTGAAAAGGGCTTTGGCGCTGAAGTGGTTTCTGAATGTGGAGTTGGTGGCATGTGAAACCCGCCTGTGGAGCCTTCGTTTGTGTGGGATGCTCACCAAGCTGCCCTTCAGGACAATGCACTCAAACGGCATTAAGCATAGTGTGTGAACACGTAGTTTGCTTGAGAGCTGCCTGTCAGCCTGATGGTGTGTGAAGTCAGTGAGCCAAATGGAGTTGTTCTCCCACAAGAACCACTCGGCTGATTCTTCTTCAATATGCAATTCAGCAACATGCAGTGTTGCTTGATGGAATTAGCTCTTACAGCCACAACTGTGTCTAGAGCCTTTGTTTTTAGGGCTAGCTGAAAACGGCTTTGGCGCTGAAGTGGTTTCTGAATGTGGAGTTGGTGGCATGTGAAACCCGCCTGTGGAGCCTTCGTTTGTGTGGGATGCTCACCAAGCTGCCCTTCAGGACAATGCACTCAAACGGTATTAAGCATAGTGTGTGAACACGTAGTTTGCTTCAGAACTGCGTGTCAGCCTGATGCTGTGTGAAGTCAGTGAGCCAAATGGAGTTGTTCTCCCACAAGAACCACTCGGCTGATTCTTCTTCAATATGCAATTCAGCAACATGCAGTGTTGCTTGATGGAATTAGCTCTTACAGCCACATCTGCGACTAGAGCCTTTGTATTTGGGGCCAGCTGAAAAGGGCTTTGGCGCTGAAGTGGTTTCTGAATGTGGAGTTGGTGGCATGTGAAACCCGCCTGTGGAGCCTTCGTTTGTGTGGGATGCTCACCAAGCTGCCCTTCAGGACAATGCACTCAAATGGCATTAAGCATAGTGTGTGAACACGTAGTTTGCTTCAGAGCTGCGTGTCAGCCTGATGGTGTGTGAAGTCTGTGAGCCAAATGGAGTTGTTCTCCCACAAGAACCACTCGGCTGATTCTTCTTCAATATGCAATTCAGCAACATGCAGTGTTGCTTGATGGAATTAGCTCTTACAGCCACATCTGCGTCTAGAGCCTTTGTATTTAGGGCTAGCTGAAAAGGGCTTTGGCGCTGAAGTGGTTTCTGAATGTGGATTTGGTGGCATGTGAAACCCGCCTGTGGAGCCTTCGTTTGTGTGGGATGCTCACCAAGCTGCCCTTCAGGACAATGCACTCAAACGGCATTTAGCATAGTGTGTGAACACGTAGTTTGCTTGAGAGCTGCCTGTCAGCCTGATGCTTTGTGAAGTCAGTGAGCCAAATGGAGTTGTTCTCCCACAAGAACCACTCGGCTGATACTTCTTCTTCAATATGCAATTCAGCAACATGCAGTGTTGCTTGATGGAATTAGCTCTTACAGCCACATCTGCGTCTAGAGCCTTTGTATTTAGGGCTAGCTGAAAAGGGCTTTGGCGCTGAAGTGGTTTCTGAATGTGGAGTTGGTGGCATGTGAAACCCGCCTGTGGAGCCTTCGTTTGTGTGGGATGCTCACCAAACTGCCTTTCAGGACAATGCACTCAAACGGCATTAAGCATAGTGTGTGAACATGTAGTTTGCTTGAGAGCTCTGTGTCAGCCTGATGCTGTGTGAAGTCAGTGAGCCAAATGGAGTTGTTCTCCCACAAGAACCACTCGGCTGATTCTTCTTCAATATGCAATACAGCAACATGCAGTGTTGCTTGATGGAATTAGCTCTTACAGCCACATCTGCGTCTAGAGGCTTTGTATTTAGGGCTAGCTGAAAAGGGCTTTGGCGCTGAAGTGGTTTCTGAATGTGGAGTTGGTGGCATGTGAAACCCGCCTGTGGAGCCTTCATTTGTGTGGGATGCTCACCAAGCTGCCCTTCAGGACAATGCACTCAAACGGCATTAAGCATAGTGTGTGAACACGTAGTTTGCTTGAGAGCTGCCTGTCCACCTGATGGTGTGTGAAGTCAGTGAGCCAAATGGAGTTGTTCTCCCACAAGAACCACTCGGCTGATTCTTCTTCAATATGCAATTCAGCAACATGCAGTGTTTCTTGATGGAATTAGCTCTTACAGCAACATCTGCGTCTATAGCCTTTGTATTTAGGGCTAGCTGAAAAGGGCTTTGGCGCTGAAGTGGTTTCTGAATGTGGAGTTGGTGGCATGTGAAACCCGCCTGTGGAGCCTTCGTTTGTGTGGGATGCTCACCAAGCTGCCCTTCAGGACAATGCACTCAAACGGCATTAAGCATAGTGTGTGAACACGTAGTTTGCTTGAGAGCTGCCTGTCAGCCTGATGGTGTGTGAAGTCAGTGACCCAAATGGAGTTGTTCTCCCACAAGAACCACTCGGCTGATTCTTCTTCAATATGCAATTCAGCAACATGCAGTGTTGCTTGATGGAATTAGCTCTTACAGCAACATCTGTGTCTAGAGCCTTTGTATTTAGGGCTAGCTGAAAAGGGCTTTGGCGCTGAAGTGGTTTCTGAATGTGGAGTTGGTGGCATGTGAAACCCGCCTGTGGAGCCTTCGTTTGTGTGGGATGCTCACCAAGCTGCCCTTCAGGACAATGCACTCAAACGGCATTAAGCATAGTGTGTGAACATGTAGTTTGCTTGAGAGCTGCGTGTCAGCATGATGCTGTGTGAAGTCAGTGAGCCAAATGGAGTTGTTCTCCCACAAGAACCACTCGGCTGATTCTTCTTCAATATGCAATTCAGCAACATGCAGTGTTGCTTGATGGAATTAGCTCTTACAGCCACATCTGCGACTAGAGCCTTTGTATTTAGGGCTAGCTGAAAAGGGCTTTAGCGCTGAAGTGGTTTCTGAATGTGGAGTTGGTGGCATGTGAAACCCGCCTGTGGAGCCTTCGTTTGTGTGGGATGCTCACCAAGCTGCCCTTCAGGACAATGCACTCAAACGGCATTTAGCATAGTGTGTGAACACGTTGTTTGCTTGAGAGCTGCCTGTCAGCCTGATGCTGTGTGAAGTCAGTGAGCCAAATGGAGTTGTTCTCCCACAAGAACCACTCGGCTGATTCTTCTTCAATATGCAATTCAGCAACATGCAGTGTTGCTTGATGGAATGAGCTCTTACAGCCACATCTGCGACTAGAGCCTTTGTATTTAGGGCTAGCTGAAAAGGGCTTTGGCGCTGAAGTGGTTTCTGAATGTGGAGTTGGTGGCATGTGAAACCCGCCTGTGGAGCCTTCGTTTGTGTGGGATGCTCACCAAGCTGCCCTTCAGGACAATGCACTCAAACGGCATTAAGCATAGTGTGTGAACACGTAGTTTGCTTGAGAGCTGCCTGTCAGCCTGATGGTGTGTGAAGTCAGTGAGCCAAATGGAGTTGTTCTCCCACAAGAACCACTCGGCTGATTCTTCTTCAATATGCAATTCAGCAACATGCAGTGTTGCTTGATGGAATTAGCTCTTACAGCCACATCTGCGACTAGAGCCTTTGTATTTGGGGCTAGCTGAAAAGGGCTTTGGCGCTGAAGTGGTTTCTGAATGTGGAGTTGGTGGCATGTGAAACCCGCCTGTGGAGCCTTCGTTTGTGTGGGATGCTCACCAAGCTGCCCTTCAGGACAATGCACTCAAACGGCATTAAGCATAGTGTGTGAACACGTAGTTTGCTTGAGAGCTGCGTGTCAGCCTGATGCTGTGTGAAGTCAGTGAGCCAAATGGAGTTGTTATCCCACAAGAACCACTCGGCTGATTCTTCTTCAATATGCAATTCAGCAACATGCAGTGTTGCTTGATGGAATTAGCTCTTACAGCCACATCTGCGTCTAGAGCCTTTGTTTTTAGGGCTAGCTGAAAAGGGCTTTGGCGCTGAAGTGGTTTCTGAATGTGGAGTTGGTGGCATGTGAAACCCGCCTGTGGAGCCTTTGTTTGTGTGGGATGCTCACCAAGCTGCCCTTCAGGACAATGCACTCAAACGGCATTTAGCATAGTGTGTGAACACGTAGTTTGCTTGAGAGCTGCCTGTCAGCCTGATGGTGTGTGAAGTCAGTGAGCCAAATGGAGTTGTTCTCCCACAAGAACCACTCGGCTGATTCTTCTTCAATATGCAATTCAGCAACATGCAGTGTTGCTTGATGGAATTAGCTCTTACAGCCACATCTGTGTCTAGAGCCTTTGTTTTTAGGGCTAGCTGAAAACGGCTTTGGCGCTGAAGTGGTTTCTGAATGTGGAGTTGGTGGCATGTGAAACCCGCCTGTGGAGCCTTCGTTTGTGTGGGATGCTCACCAAGCTGCCCTTCAGGACAATGCACTCAAACGGTATTAAGCATAGTGTGTGAACACGTAGTTTGCTTGAGAGCTGCGTGTCAGCCTGATGCTGTGTGAAGTCAGTGAGCCAAATGGAGTTGTTCTCCCACAAGAACCACTCGGCTGATTCTTCTTCAATATGCCATTCAGCAACATGCAGTGTTGCTTGATGGAATTAGCTCTTACAGCCACATCTGCGTCTAGAGCCTTTGCATTTAGGGCTAGCTGAAAACGGCTTTGGCGCTGAAGTGGTTTCTGCATGTGGAGTTGGTGGCATGTGAAACCCGCCTGTGGAGCCTTCGTTTGTGTGGGATGCTCACCAAGCTGCCCTTCAGGACAATGCACTCAAACGGCATTAAGCATAGTGTGTGAACACGTAGTTTGCTTGAGAGCTGCCTGTCAGCCTGATGGTGTGTGAAGTCAGTGAGCCAAATGGAGTTGTTCTCCCACAAGAACCACTCGGCTGATTCTTCTTCAATATGCAATTCAGCAACATGCAGTGTTGCTTGATGGAATTAGCTCTTACAGCCACATCTGCGACTAGAGCCTTTGTATTTAGGGCTAGCTGAAAACGGCTTTGGCGCTGAAGTGGTTTCTGAATGTGGAGTTGGTGGCATGTGAAACCCGCCTGTGGAGCCTTCGTTTGTGTGGGATGCTCACCAAGCTGCCCTTCAGGACAATGCACTCAAACGGCATTAAGCATAGTGTGTGAACACGTAGTTTGCTTGAGAGCTGCCTGTCCGCCTGATGGTGTGTGAAGTCAGTGAGCCAAATGGAGTTGTTCTCCCACAAGAACCACTCGGCTGATTCTTCTTCAATATGCAATTCAGCAACATGCAGTGTTGCTTGATGGAATTAGCTCTTACAGCCACATCTGCGTCTAGAGCCTTTGTTTTTAGGGCTAGCTGAAAAGGGCTTTGGCGCTGAAGTGGTTTCTGAATGTGGAGTTGGTGGCATGTGAAACCCGCCTGTGGAGCCTTCGTTTGTGTGGGATGCTCACCAAGCTGCCCTTCAGGACAATGCACTCAAACGGTATTAAGCATAGTGTGTGAACACGTAGTTTGCTTCAGAACTGCGTGTCAGCCTGATGCTGTGTGAAGTCAGTGAGCCAAATGGAGTTGTTCTCCCACAAGAACCACTCGGCTGATTCTTCTTCAATATGCAATTCAGCAACATGCAGTGTTGCTTGATGGAATTAGCTCTTACAGCCACATCTGCGACTAGAGCCTTTGTATTTGGGGCCAGCTGAAAAGGGCTTTGGCGCTGAAGTGGTTTCTGAATGTGGAGTTGGTGGCATGTGAAACCCACCTGTGGAGCCTTCGTTTGTGTGGGATGCTCACCAAGCTGCCCTTCAGGACAATGCACTCAAACGGCATTAAGCATAGTGTGTGAACATGTAGTTTGCTTGAGAGCTCTGTGTCAGCCTGATGCTGTGTGAAGTCAGTGAGCCAAATGGAGTTGTTCTCCCACAAGAACCACTCGGCTGATTCTTCTTCAATATGCAATTCAGCAACATGCAGTGTTGCTTGATGGAATTAGCTCTTACAGCCACATCTGCGTCTAGAGGCTTTGTATTTAGGGCTAGCTGAAAAGGGCTTTGGCGCTGAAGTGGTTTCTGAATGTGGAGTTGGTGGCATGTGAAACCCGCCTGTGGAGCCTTCATTTGTGTGGGATGCTCACCAAGCTGCCCTTCAGGACAATGCACTCAAACGGCATTAAGCATAGTGTGTGAACACGTAGTTTGCTTGAGAGCTGCCTGTCCGCCTGATGGTGTGTGAAGTCAGTGAGCCAAATGGAGTTGTTCTCCCACAAGAACCACTCGGCTGATTCTTCTTCAATATGCAATTCAGCAACATGCAGTGTTGCTTGATGGAATTAGCTCTTACAGCAACATCTGCGTCTATAGCCTTTGTATTTAGGGCTAGCTGAAAAGGGCTTTGGCGCTGAAGTGGTTTCTGAATGTGGAGTTGGTGGCATGTGAAACCCGCCTGTGGAGCCTTCGTTTGTGTGGGATGCTCACCAAGCTGCCCTTCAGGACAATGCACTCAAACGGCATTAAGCATAGTGTGTGAACACGTAGTTTGCTTGAGAGCTGCCTGTCAGCCTGATGGTGTGTGAAGTCAGTGACCCAAATGGAGTTGTTCTCCCACAAGAACCACTCGGCTGATTCTTCTTCAATATGCAATTCAGCAACATGCAGTGTTGCTTGATGGAATTAGCTCTTACAGCAACATCTGTGTCTAGAGCCTTTGTATTTAGGGCTAGCTGAAAAGGGCTTTGGCGCTGAAGTGGTTTCTGAATGTGGAGTTGGTGGCATGTGAAACCCGCCTGTGGAGCCTTCGTTTGTGTGGGATGCTCACCAAGCTGCCCTTCAGGACAATGCACTCAAACGGCATTAAGCATAGTGTGTGAACATGTAGTTTGCTTGAGAGCTGCGTGTCAGCATGATGCTGTGTGAAGTCAGTGAGCCAAATGGAGTTGTTCTCCCACAAGAACCACTCGGCTGATTCTTCTTCAATATGCAATTCAGCAACATGCAGTGTTGCTTGATGGAATTAGCTCTTACAGCCACATCTGCGACTAGAGCCTTTGTATTTAGGGCTAGCTGAAAAGGGCTTTAGCGCTGAAGTGGTTTCTGAATGTGGAGTTGGTGGCATGTGAAACCCGCCTGTGGAGCCTTCGTTTGTGTGGGATGCTCACCAAGCTGCCCTTCAGGACAATGCACTCAAACGGCATTTAGCATAGTGTGTGAACACGTTGTTTGCTTGAGAGCTGCCTGTCAGCCTGATGCTGTGTGAAGTCAGTGAGCCAAATGGAGTTGTTCTCCCACAAGAACCACTCGGCTGATTCTTCTTCAATATGCAATTCAGCAACATGCAGTGTTGCTTGATGGAATGAGCTCTTACAGCCACATCTGCGACTAGAGCCTTTGTATTTAGGGCTAGCTGAAAAGGGCTTTGGCGCTGAAGTGGTTTCTGAATGTGGAGTTGGTGGCATGTGAAACCCGCCTGTGGAGCCTTCGTTTGTGTGGGATGCTCACCAAGCTGCCCTTCAGGACAATGCACTCAAACGGCATTAAGCATAGTGTGTGAACACGTAGTTTGCTTGAGAGCTGCCTGTCAGCCTGATGGTGTGTGAAGTCAGTGAGCCAAATGGAGTTGTTCTCCCACAAGAACCACTCGGCTGATTCTTCTTCAATATGCAATTCAGCAACATGCAGTGTTGCTTGATGGAATTAGCTCTTACAGCCACATCTGCGACTAGAGCCTTTGTATTTGGGGCTAGCTGAAAAGGGCTTTGGCGCTGAAGTGGTTTCTGAATGTGGAGTTGGTGGCATGTGAAACCCGCCTGTGGAGCCTTCGTTTGTGTGGGATGCTCACCAAGCTGCCCTTCAGGACAATGCACTCAAACGGCATTAAGCATAGTGTGTGAACACGTAGTTTGCTTGAGAGCTGCCTGTCCGCCTGATGGTGTGTGAAGTCAGTGAGCCAAATGGAGTTGTTCTCCCACAAGAACCACTCGGCTGATTCTTCTTCAATATGCCATTCAGCAACATGCAGTGTTGCTTGATGGAATTAGCTCTTACAGCCACATCTGCGTCTAGAGCCTTTGCATTTAGGGCTAGCTGAAAACGGCTTTGGCGCTGAAGTGGTTTCTGCATGTGGAGTTGGTGGCATGTGAAACCCGCCTGTGGAGCCTTCGTTTGTGTGGGATGCTCACCAAGCTGCCCTTCAGGACAATGCACTCAAACGGCATTAAGCATAGTGTGTGAACACGTAGTTTGCTTGAGAGCTGCCTGTCAGCCTGATGGTGTGTGAAGTCAGTGAGCCAAATGGAGTTGTTCTCCCACAAGAACCACTCGGCTGATTCTTCTTCAATATGCAATTCAGCAACATGCAGTGTTGCTTGATGGAATTAGCTCTTACAGCCACATCTGCGACTAGAGCCTTTGTATTTAGGGCTAGCTGAAAACGGCTTTGGCGCTGAAGTGGTTTCTGAATGTGGAGTTGGTGGCATGTGAAACCCGCCTGTGGAGCCTTCGTTTGTGTGGGATGCTCACCAAGCTGCCCTTCAGGACAATGCACTCAAACGGCATTAAGCATAGTGTGTGAACACGTAGTTTGCTTGAGAGCTGCGTGTCAGCCTGATGGTGTGTGAAGTCAGTGAGCCAAATGGAGTTGTTCTCCCACAAGAACCACTCGGCTGATTCTTCTTCAATATGCAATTCAGCAACATGCAGTGTTGCTTGATGGAATTAGCTCTTACAGCCACATCTGCGACTAGAGCCTTTGTATTTAGGGCTAGCTGAAAACGGCTTTGGCGCTGAAGTGGTTTCTGAATGTGGAGTTGGTGGCATGTGAAACCCGCCTGTGGAGCCTTCGTTTGTGTGGGATGCTCACCAAGCTGCCCTTCAGGACAATGCACTCAAACGGCATTAAGCACAGTGTGTAAACAGGTTGTTTGCTTGAGAGCTGCCTGTCAGCCTGATGCTGTGTGAAGTCAGTGAGCCAAATGGAGTTGTTCTCCCACAAGAACCACTCGGCTGATTCTTCTTCAATATGCAATTCAGCAACATGCAGTGTTTCTTCATGGAATTAGCTCTTACAGCCACATCTGCGACTAGAGCCTTTGTATTTAGGGCTAGCTGAAAAGGGGTTTGTCGCTGAAGTGGTTTCTGAATGTGGAGTTGGTGGCATGTGAAACCCGCCTGTGGAGCCTTCGTTTGTGTGGGATGCTCACCAAGTTGCCCTTCAGGACAATGCACTCAAACGGCATTAAGCATAGTGTGTGAACACGTAGTTTGCTTGAGAGCTGCGTGTCAGCCTGATGGTGTGTGAAGTCAGTGAGCCAAATGGAGTTGTTCTCCCACAAGAACCACTCGGCTGATTCTTCTTCAATATGCAATTCAGCAACATGCAGTGTTGCTTGATGGAATTAGCTCTTACAGCCACATCTGCATCTAGAGCCTTTGTATTTAGGGCTAGCTGAAAAGGGCTTTGGCGCTGAAGTGGTTTCTGAATGTGGAGTTGGTGGCATGTGAAACCCGCCTGTGGAGCCTTCGTTTGTGTGGGATGCTCACCAAGCTGCCCTTCAGGACAATGCACTCAAACGGCATTAAGCATAGTGTGTGAACACGTAGTTTGCTTGAGAGCTGCGTGTCAGCCTGATGGTGTGTGAAGTCAGTGAGCCAAATGGAGTTGTTCTCCCACAAGAACCACTCGGCTGATTCTTCTTCAATATGCAATTCAGCAACATGCAGTGTTGCTTGATGGAATTAGCTCTTACAGCCACATCTGCGACTAGAGCCTTTGTATTTGGGGCTAACTGAAAAGGGCTTTGGCGCTGAAGTGGTTTCTGAATGTGGAGTTGGTGGCATGTGAAACCCGCCTGTGGAGCCTTCGTTTGTGTGGGATGCTCACCAAGCTGCCCTTCAGGACAATGCACTCAAACGGCATTAAGCATAGTGTGTGAACACGTAGTTTGCTTGAGAGCTGCGTGTCAGCCTGATGGTGTGTGAAGTCAGTGAGCCAAATGGAGTTGTTCTCCCACAAGAACCACTCGGCTGATTCTTCTTCAATATGCAATTCAGCAACATGCAGTGTTGCTTGATGGAATTAGCTCTTACAGCCACATCTGTGACTAGAGCCTTTGTATTTAGGGCTAGCTGAAAAGGGCTTTGGCGCTGAAGTGGTTTCTGAATGTGGAGTTGGTGGCATGTGAAACCCGCCTGTGGAGCCTTCGTTTGTGTGGGATGCTCACCAAGCTGCCCTTCAGGACAATGCACTCAAACGGCATTAAGCATAGTGTGTGAACACGTAGTTTGCTTGAGAGCTGCCTGTCAGCCTGATGCTGTGTGAAGTCAGTGACCCAAATGGAGTTGTTCTCCCACAAGAACCACTCGGCTGATTCTTCTTCAATATGCAATTCAGCAACATGCAGTGTTGCTTGATGGAATTAGCTCTTACAGCCACATCTGTGTCTAGAGCCTTTGTATTTAGGGCTAGCTGAAAAGGGCTTTGGCGCTGAAGTGGTTTCTGAATGTCGAGTTGGTGGCATGTGAAACCCGCCTGTGGAGCCTTCGTTTGTGTGGGATGCTCACCAAGCTGCCCTTCAGGACAATGCACTCAAACGGCATTAAGCATAGTGTGTGAACATGTAGTTTGCTTGAGAGCTGCGTGTCAGCATGATGCTGTGTGAAGTCAGTGAGCCAAATGGAGTTGTTCTCCCACAAGAACCACTCGGCTGATTCTTCTTCAATATGCAATTCAGCAACATGCAGTGTTGCTTGATGGAATTAGCTCTTACAGCCACATCTGCATCTAGAGCCTTTGTATTTAGGGCTAGCTGAAAAGGGCTTTAGCGCTGAAGTGGTTTCTGAATGTGGAGTTGGTGGCATGTGAAACCCGCCTGTGGAGCCTTCGTTTGTGTGGGATGCTCACCAAGCTGTCCTTCAGGACAATGCACTCAAACGGCATTTAGCATAGTGTGTGAACACGTAGTTTGCTTGAGAGCTGCCTGTCAGCCTGATGCTGTGTGAAGTCAGTGAGCCAAATGGAGTTGTTCTCCCACAAGAACCACTCGGCTGATTCTTCTTCAATATGCAATTCAGCAACATGCAGTGTTGCTTGATGGAATTAGCTCTAACAGCAACACCTGGATCTAGAGCCTTTGTATTTAGGGCTAGCTGAAAACGGCTTTGGCGCTGAAGTGGTTTCTGAATGTGGAGTTGGTGGCATGTGAAACCCGCCTGTGGAGCCTTCGTTTGTGTGGGATGCTCACCAAGCTGCCCTTCAGGACAATGCACTCAAACGGCATTAAGCACAGTGTGTAAACAGGTTTTTTGCTTGAGAGCTGCCTGTCTGCCTGATGCTGTGTGAAGTCAGTGAGCCAAATGGAGTTGTTCTCCCACAAGAACCACTCGGCTGATTCTTCTTCAATATGCAATTCAGCAACATGCAGTGTTGCTTGATGGAATTAGCTCTTACAGCCACACCTGTGTCTAGAGCCTTTGTATTTAGGGCTAGCTGAAAACGGCTTTGGCGCTGAAGTGGTTTCTGAATGTGGAGTTGGTGGCATGTGAAACCCGCCTGTGGAGCCTTCGTTTGTGTGGGATGCTCACCAAGCTGCCCTTCAGGACAATGCACTCAAACGGCATTAAGCATAGTGTGTGAACACGTAGTTTGCTTCAGAGCTGCCTGTCAGCCTGATGGTGTGTGAAGTCAGAAGCCAAATGGAGTTGTTCTCCCACAAGAACCACTCGGCTGATTCTTCTTCAATATGCAATTCAGCAACATGCAGTGTTGCTTGATGGAATTAGCTCTTACAGCAACATCTGCGTCTAGAGCCTTTGTATTTAGGGCTAGCTGAAAAGGGCTTTGGCGCTGAAGTGGTTTCTGAATGTGGAGTTGGTGGCATGTGAAACCCGCCTGTGGAGCCTTCGTTTGTGTGGGATGCTCACCAAGCTGCCCTTCAGGACAATGCACTCAAACGGCATTAAGCATAGTGTGTGAACACGTAGTTTGCTTGAGAGCTGCGTGTCAGCCTGATGGTGTGTGAAGTCAGTGAGCCAAATGGAGTTGTTCTCCCACAAGAACCACTCGGCTGATTCTTCTTCAATATGCAATTCAGCAACATGCAGTGTTGCTTGATGGAATTAGCTCTTACAGCCACATCTGCGACTAGAGCCTTTGTATTTAGGGCTAGCTGAAAACGGCTTTGGCGCTGAAGTGGTTTCTGAATGTGGAGTTGGTGGCATGTGAAACCCGCCTGTGGAGCCTTCGTTTGTGTGGGATGCTCACCAAGCTGCCCTTCAGGACAATGCACTCAAACGGCATTAAGCATAGTGTGTGAACACGTAGTTTGCTTGAGAGCTGCGTGTCAGCCTGATGGTGTGTGAAGTCAGTGAGCCAAATGGAGTTGTTCTCCCACAAGAACCACTCGGCTGATTCTTCTTCAATATGCAATTCAGCAACATGCAGTGTTGCTTGATGGAATTAGCTCTTACAGCCACATCTGTGACTAGAGCCTTTGTTTATAGGGCTAGCTGAAAAGGGCTTTGGCGCTGAAGTGGTTTCTGAATGTGGAGTTGGTGGCATGTGAAACCCGCCTGTGGAGCCTTCGTTTGTGTGGGATGCTCACCAAGCTGCCCTTCAGGACAATGCACTCAAACGGCATTTAGCATAGTGTGTGAACACGTAGTTTGCTTGAGAGCTGCGTGTCAGCCTGATGGTGTGTGAAGTCAGTGAGCCAAATGGAGTTGTTCTCCCACAAGAACCACTCGGCTGATTCTTCTTCAATATGCAATTCAGCAACATGCAGTGTTGCTTGATGGAATTAGCTCTTACAGCCACACCTGTGTCTAGAGCCTTTGTATTTAGGGCTAGCTGAAAACGGCTTTGGCGCTGATGTGGTTTCTGAATGTGGAGTTGGTGGCATGTGAAACCCGCCTGTGGAGCCTTCGTTTGTGTGGGATGCTCACCAAGCTGCCCTTCAGGACAATGCACTCAAACGGCATTAAGCACAGTGTGTAAACAGGTTGTTTGCTTGAGAGCTGCCTGTCAGCCTGATGGTGTGTGAAGTCAGTGAGCCAAATGGAGTTGTTCTCCCACAAGAACCACTCGGCTGATTCTTCTTCAATATGCAATTCAGCAACATGCAGTGTTGCTTGATGGAATTAGCTCTTACAGCCACATCTGTGACTAGAGCCTTTGTTTATAGGGCTAGCTGAAAAGGGCTTTGGCGCTGAAGTGGTTTCTGAATGTGGAGTTGGTGGCATGTGAAACCCGCCTGTGGAGCCTTCGTTTGTGTGGGATGCTCACCAAGCTGCCCTTCAGGACAATGCACTCAAACGGCATTTAGCATAGTGTGTGAACACGTAGTTTGCTTGAGAGCTGCGTGTCAGCCTGATGGTGTGTGAAGTCAGTGAGCCAAATGGAGTTGTTCTCCCACAAGAACCACTCGGCTGATTCTTCTTCAATATGCAATTCAGCAACATGCAGTGTTGCTTGATGGAATTAGCTCTTACAGCCACACCTGTGTCTAGAGCCTTTGTATTTAGGGCTAGCTGAAAACGGCTTTGGCGCTGATGTGGTTTCTGAATGTGGAGTTGGTGGCATGTGAAACCCGCCTGTGGAGCCTTCGTTTGTGTGGGATGCTCACCAAGCTGCCCTTCAGGACAATGCACTCAAACGGCATTAAGCACAGTGTGTAAACAGGTTGTTTGCTTGAGAGCTGCCTGTCAGCCTGATGGTGTGTGAAGTCAGTGAGCCAAATGGAGTTGTTCTCCCACAAGAACCACTCGGCTGATTCTTCTTCAATATGCAATTCAGCAACATGCAGTGTTGCTTGATGGAATTAGCTCTTACAGCCACATCTGCGACTAGAGCCTTTGTATTTAGGGCTAGCTGAAAACGGCTTTGGCGCTGATGTGGTTTCTGAATGTGGAGTTGGTGGCATGTGAAACCCGCCTGTGGAGCCTTCGTTTGTGTGGGATGCTCACCAAGCTGCCCTTCAGGACAATGCACTCAAACGGCATTAAGCACAGTGTGTAAACAGGTTGTTTGCTTGAGAGCTGCCTGTCAGCCTGATGCTGTGTGAAGTCAGTGAGCCAAATGGAGTTGTTCTCCCACAAGAACCACTCGGCTGATTCTTCTTCAATATGCAATTCAGCAACATGCAGTGTTGCTTGATGGAATTAGCTCTTACAGCCACACCTGTGTCTAGAGCCTTTGTATTTAGGGCTAGCTGAAAACGGCTTTGGCGCTGAAGTGGTTTCTGAATGTGGAGTTGGTGGCATGTGAAACCCGCCTGTGGAGCCTTCGTTTGTGTGGGATGCTCACCAAGCTGCCCTTCAGGACAATGCACTCAAACGGCATTAAGCATAGTGTGTGAACACGTAGTTTGCTTCAGAGCTGCCTGTCAGCCTGATGGTGTGTGAAGTCAGAAGCCAAATGGAGTTGTTCTCCCACAAGAACCACTCGGCTGATTCTTCTTCAATATGCCATTCAGCAACATGCAGTGTTGCTTGATGGAATTAGCTCTTACAGCAACATCTGCGTCTAGAGCCTTTGTATTTAGGGCTAGCTGAAAAGGGCTTTGGCGCTGAAGTGGTTTCTGAATGTGGAGTTGGTGGCATGTGAAACCCGCCTGTGGAGCCTTCGTTTGTGTGGGATGCTCACCAAGCTGCCCTTCAGGACAATGCACTCAAACGGCATTAAGCATAGTGTGTGAACACGTAGTTTGCTTGAGAGCTGCGTGTCAGCCTGATGGTGTGTGAAGTCAGTGAGCCAAATGGAGTTGTTCTCCCACAAGAACCACTCGGCTGATTCTTCTTCAATATGCAATTCAGCAACATGCAGTGTTGCTTGATGGAATTAGCTCTTACAGCCACATCTGCGACTAGAGCCTTTGTATTTAGGGCTAGCTGAAAACGGCTTTGGCGCTGAAGTGGTTTCTGAATGTGGAGTTGGTGGCATGTGAAACCCGCCTGTGGAGCCTTCGTTTGTGTGGGATGCTCACCAAGCTGCCCTTCAGGACAATGCACTCAAACGGCATTAAGCATAGTGTGTGAACACGTAGTTTGCTTCAGAGCTGCGTGTCAGCCTGATGGTGTGTGAAGTCAGTGAGCCAAATGGAGTTGTTCTCCCACAAGAACCACTCGGCTGATTCTTCTTCAATATGCAATTCAGCAACATGCAGTGTTGCTTGATGGAATGAGCTCTTACAGCCACATCTGCGACTAGAGCCTTTGTATTTAGGGCTAGCTGAAAAGGGGTTTGTCGCTGAAGTGGTTTCTGAATGTGGAGTTGGTGGCATGTGAAACCCGCCTGTGGAGCCTTCGTTTGTGTGGGATGCTCACCAAGCTGCCCTTCAGGACAATGCACTCAAACGGCATTAAGCATAGTGTGTGAACACGTAGTTTGCTTGAGAGCTGCCTGTCAGCCTGATGGTGTGTGAAGTCAGTGAGCCAAATGGAGTTGTTCTCCCACAAGAACCACTCGGCTGATTCTTCTTCAATATGCAATTCAGCAACATGCAGTGTTGCTTGATGGAATGAGCTCTTACAGCCACATCTGCGACTAGAGCCTTTGTATTTAGGGCTAGCTGAAAAGGGGTTTGTCGCTGAAGTGGTTTCTGAATGTGGAGTTGGTGGCATGTGAAACCCGCCTGTGGAGCCTTCGTTTGTGTGGGATGCTCACCAAGCTGCCCTTCAGGACAATGCACTCAAACGGCATTAAGCATAGTGTGTGAACACGTAGTTTGCTTGAGAGCTGCGTGTCAGCCTGATGGTGTGTGAAGTCAGTGAGCCAAATGGAGTTGTTCTCCCACAAGAACCACTCGGCTGATTCTTCTTCAATATGCAATTCAGCAACATGCAGTGTTGCTTGATGGAATTAGCTCTTACAGCCACATCTGCGTCTAGAGCCTTTGTATTTAGGGCTAGCTGAAAAGGGCTTTGGCGTTCAAGTGGTTTCTGAATGTGGAGTTGGTGGCATGTGAAACCCGGCTGTGGAGCCTTCGTTTGTGTGGGATGCTCACCAAGCTGCCCTTCAGGACAATGCACTCAAACGGCATTTAGCATAGTGTGTGAACACGTAGTTTGCTTGAGAGCTGCGTGTCAGCCTGATGCTGTGTGAAGTCAGTGAGCCAAATGGAGTTGTTCTCCCACAAGAACCACTCGGCTGATTCTTCTTCAATATGCAATTCAGCAACATGCAGTGTTGCTTCATGGAATTAGCTCTTACAGCCACATCTGCGACTAGAGCCTTTGTATTTAGGGCTAGCTGAAAAGGGCTTTGGCGCTGAAGTGGTTTCTGAATGTGGAGTTGGTGGCATGTGAAACCCGCCTGTGGAGCCTTCGTTTGTGTGGGATGCTCACCAAGCTGCCCTTCAGGACAATGCACTCAAACGGCATTAAGCATAGTGTGTGAACACGTAGTTTGCTCGAGAGCTGCCTGTCAGCCTGATGCTGTGTGAAGTCAGTGACCCAAATGGAGTTGTTCTCCCACAAGAACCACTCGGCTGATTCTTCTTCAATATGCAATTCAGCAACATGCAGTGTTGCTTGATGGAATTAGCTCTTACAGCAACATCTGTGTCTAGAGCCTTTGTATTTAGGGCTAGCTGAAAAGGGCTTTGGCGCTGAAGTGGTTTCTGAATGTGGAGTTGGTGGCATGTGAAACCCGCCTGTGGAGCCTTCGTTTGTGTGGGATGCTCACCAAGCTGCCCTTCAGGACAATGCACTCAAACGGCATTAAGCATAGTGTGTGAACATGTAGTTTGCTTGAGAGCTGCGTGTCAGCATGATGCTGTGTGAAGTCAGTGAGCCAAATGGAGTTGTTCTCCCACAAGATCCACTCGGCTGATTCTTCTTCAATATGCAATTCAGCAACATGCAGTGTTGCTTGATGGAATTAGCTCTTACAGCCACATCTGCGACCAGAGCCTTTGTATTTAGGGCTAGCTGAAAACGGCTTTGGCGCTGAAGTGGTTTCTGAATGTGGAGTTGGTGGCATGTGAAACCCGCCTGTGGAGCCTTCGTTTGTGTGGGATGCTCACCAAGCTGCCCTTCAGGACAATGCACTCAAACGGCATTTAGCATAGTGTGTGAACACGTTGTTTGCTTGAGAGCTGCCTGTCAGCCTGATGCTGTGTGAAGTCAGTGAGCCAAATGGAGTTGTTCTCCCACAAGAACCACTCGGCTGATTCTTCTTCAATATGCAATTCAGCAACATGCAGTGTTGCTTGATGGAATGAGCTCTTACAGCCACATCTGCGACTAGAGCCTTTGTATTTAGGGCTAGCTGAAAAGGGCTTTGGCGCTGAAGTGGTTTCTGAATGTGGAGTTGGTGGCATGTGAAACCCGCCTGTGGAGCCTTCGTTTGTGTGGGATGCTCACCAAGCTGCCCTTCAGGACAATGCACTCAAACGGCATTAAGCATAGTGTGTGAACACGTAGTTTGCTTGAGAGCTGCGTGTCAGCCTGATGGTGTGTGAAGTCAGTGAGCCAAATGGAGTTGTTCTCCCACAAGAACCACTCGGCTGATTCTTCTTCAATATGCAATTCAGCAACATGCAGTGTTGCTTGATGGAATTAGCTCTTACAGCCACATCTGCGACTAGAGCCTTTGTATTTGGGGCTAGCTGAAAAGGGCTTTGGCGCTGAAGTGGTTTCTGAATGTGGAGTTGGTGGCATGTGAAACCCGCCTGTGGAGCCTTCGTTTGTGTGGGATGCTCACCAAGCTGCCCTTCAGGACAATGCACTCGAACGGCATTAAGCATAGTGTGTGAACACGTAGTTTGCTTGAGAGCTGCCTGTCAGCCTGATGGTGTGTGAAGTCAGTGAGCCAAATGGAGTTGTTCTCCCACAAGAACCACTCGGCTGATTCTTCTTCAATATGCAATTCAGCAACATGCAGTGTTGCTTGATGGAATTAGCTCTTACAGCCACATCTGCGACTAGAGCCTTTGTATTTGGGGCTAGCTGAAAAGGGCTTTGGCGCTGAAGTGGTTTCTGAATGTGGAGTTGGTGGCATGTGAAACCCGCCTGTGGAGCCTTCGTTTGTGTGGGATGCTCACCAAGCTGCCCTTCAGGACAATGCACTCAAACGGCATTAAGCATAGTGTGTGAACACGTAGTTTGCTTGAGAGCTGCCTGTCCGCCTGATGGTGTGTGAAGTCAGTGAGCCAAATGGAGTTGTTCTCCCACAAGAACCACTCGGCTGATTCTTCTTCAATATGCAATTCAGCAACATGCAGTGTTGCTTGATGGAATTAGCTCTTACAGCAACATCTGCGACTAGAGCCTTTGTATTTAGGGCTAGCTGAAAAGGGCTTTGGCGCTGAAGTGGTTTCTGAATGTGGAGTTGGTGGCATGTGAAACCCGCCTGTGGAGCCTTCGTTTGTGTGGGATGCTCACCAAGCTGCCCTTCAGGACAATGCACTCAAACGGCATTAAGCATAGTGTGTGAACACGTAGTTTGCTTGAGAGCTGCGTGTCAGCCTGATGGTGTGTGAAGTCAGTGAGCCAAATGGAGTTGTTCTCCCACAAGAACCACTCGGCTGATTCTTCTTCAATATGCAATTCAGCAACATGCAGTGTTGCTTGATGGAATTAGCTCTTACAGCCACATCTGCGTCTAGAGCCTTTGTATTTAGGGCTAGCTGAAAAGGGCTTTGGCGCTGAAGTGGTTTCTGAATGTGGAGTTGGTGGCATGTGAAACCCGCCTGTGGAGCCTTCGTTTGTGTGGGATGCTCACCAACCTGCCCTTCAGGACAATGCTCTCAAACGGCATTAAGCATAGTGTGTGAACACGTAGTTTGCTTGAGAGCTGCGTGTCAGCCTGATGCTGTGTGAAGTCAGTGAGCCAAATGGAGTTGTTATCCCACAAGAACCACTCGGCTGATTCTTCTTCAATATGCAATTCAGCAACATGCAGTGTTGCTTGATGGAATTAGCTCTTACAGCCACATCTGCGTCTAGAGCCTTTGTTTATAGGGCTAGCTGAAAAGGGCTTTGGCGCTGAAGTGGTTTCTGAATGTGGAGTTGGTGGCATGTGAAACCCGCCTGTGGAGCCTTCGTTTGTGTGGGATGCTCACCAAGCTGCCCTTCAGGACAATGCACTCAAACGGCATTTAGCATAGTGTGTGAACACGTAGTTTGCTTGAGAGCTGCCTGTCAGCCTGATGGTGTGTGAAGTCAGTGAGCCAAATGGAGTTGTTCTCCCACAAGAACCACTCGGCTGATTCTTCTTCAATATGCAATTCAGCAACATGCAGTGTTGCTTGATGGAATTAGCTCTTACAGCAACATCTGTGTCTAGAGCCTTTGTATTTAGGGCTAGCTGAAAAGGGCTTTGGCGCTGAAGTGGTTTCTGAATGTGGAGTTGGTGGCATGTGAAACCCGCCTGTGGAGCCTTCGTTTGTGTGGGATGCTCACCAAGCTGCCCTTCAGGACAATGCACTCAAACGGTATTAAGCATAGTGTGTGAACACGTAGTTTGCTTGAGAGCTGCGTGTCAGCCTGATGCTGTGTGAAGTCAGTGAGCCAAATGGAGTTGTTCTCCCACAAGAACCACTCGGCTGATTCTTCTTCAATATGCCATTCAGCAACATGCAGTGTTGCTTGATGGAATTAGCTCTTACAGCCACATCTGCGTCTAGAGCCTTTGCATTTAGGGCTAGCTGAAAACGGCTTTGGCGCTGAAGTGGTTTCTGAATGTGGAGTTGGTGGCATGTGAAACCCGCCTGTGGAGCCTTCGTTTGTGTGGGATGCTCACCAACCTGCCCTTCAGGACAATGCACTCAAACGGCATTTAGCATAGTGTGTGAACACGTTGTTTGCTTGAGAGCTGCCTGTCAGCCTGATGCTGTGTGAAGTCAGTGAGCCAAATGGAGTTGTTCTCCCACAAGAACCACTCGGCTGATTCTTCTTCAATATGCAATTCAGCAACATGCAGTGTTGCTTGATGGAATGAGCTCTTACAGCCACATCTGCGACTAGAGCCTTTGTATTTAGGGCTAGCTGAAAAGGGCTTTGGCGCTGAAGTGGTTTCTGAATGTGGAGTTGGTGGCATGTGAAACCCGCCTGTGGAGCCTTCGTTTGTGTGGGATGCTCACCAAGCTGCCCTTCAGGACAATGCACTCAAACGGCATTAAGCATAGTGTGTGAACACGTAGTTTGCTTGAGAGCTGCGTGTCAGCCTGATGGTGTGTGAAGTCAGTGAGCCAAATGGAGTTGTTCTCCCACAAGAACCACTCGGCTGATTCTTCTTCAATATGCAATTCAGCAACATGCAGTGTTGCTTGATGGAATTAGCTCTTACAGCCACATCTGCGACTAGAGCCTTTGTATTTGGGGCTAGCTGAAAAGGGCTTTGGCGCTGAAGTGGTTTCTGAATGTGGAGTTGGTGGCATGTGAAACCCGCCTGTGGAGCCTTCGTTTGTGTGGGATGCTCACCAAGCTGCCCTTCAGGACAATGCACTCGAACGGCATTAAGCATAGTGTGTGAACACGTAGTTTGCTTGAGAGCTGCCTGTCAGCCTGATGGTGTGTGAAGTCAGTGAGCCAAATGGAGTTGTTCTCCCACAAGAACCACTCGGCTGATTCTTCTTCAATATGCAATTCAGCAACATGCAGTGTTGCTTGATGGAATTAGCTCTTACAGCCACATCTGCGACTAGAGCCTTTGTATTTGGGGCTAGCTGAAAAGGGCTTTGTCGCTGAAGTGGTTTCTGAATGTGGAGTTGGTGGCATGTGAAACCCGCCTGTGGAGCCTTCGTTTGTGTGGGATGCTCACCAAGCTGCCCTTCAGGACAATGCACTCAAACGGCATTAAGCATAGTGTGTGAACACGTAGTTTGCTTGAGAGCTGCCTGTCCGCCTGATGGTGTGTGAAGTCAGTGAGCCAAATGGAGTTGTTCTCCCACAAGAACCACTCGGCTGATTCTTCTTCAATATGCAATTCAGCAACATGCAGTGTTGCTTGATGGAATTAGCTCTTACAGCAACATCTGCGACTAGAGCCTTTGTATTTAGGGCTAGCTGAAAAGGGCTTTGGCGCTGAAGTGGTTTCTGAATGTGGAGTTGGTGGCATGTGAAACCCGCCTGTGGAGCCTTCGTTTGTGTGGGATGCTCACCAAGCTGCCCTTCAGGACAATGCACTCAAACGGCATTAAGCATAGTGTGTGAACACGTAGTTTGCTTGAGAGCTGCGTGTCAGCCTGATGGTGTGTGAAGTCAGTGAGCCAAATGGAGTTGTTCTCCCACAAGAACCACTCGGCTGATTCTTCTTCAATATGCAATTCAGCAACATGCAGTGTTGCTTGATGGAATTAGCTCTTACAGCCACATCTGCGTCTAGAGCCTTTGTATTTAGGGCTAGCTGAAAAGGGCTTTGGCGCTGAAGTGGTTTCTGAATGTGGAGTTGGTGGCATGTGAAACCCGCCTGTGGAGCCTTCGTTTGTGTGGGATGCTCACCAACCTGCCCTTCAGGACAATGCTCTCAAACGGCATTAAGCATAGTGTGTGAACACGTAGTTTGCTTGAGAGCTGCGTGTCAGCCTGATGCTGTGTGAAGTCAGTGAGCCAAATGGAGTTGTTATCCCACAAGAACCACTCGGCTGATTCTTCTTCAATATGCAATTCAGCAACATGCAGTGTTGCTTGATGGAATTAGCTCTTACAGCCACATCTGCGTCTAGAGCCTTTGTTTATAGGGCTAGCTGAAAAGGGCTTTGGCGCTGAAGTGGTTTCTGAATGTGGAGTTGGTGGCATGTGAAACCCGCCTGTGGAGCCTTCGTTTGTGTGGGATGCTCACCAAGCTGCCCTTCAGGACAATGCACTCAAACGGCATTTAGCATAGTGTGTGAACACGTAGTTTGCTTGAGAGCTGCCTGTCAGCCTGATGGTGTGTGAAGTCAGTGAGCCAAATGGAGTTGTTCTCCCACAAGAACCACTCGGCTGATTCTTCTTCAATATGCAATTCAGCAACATGCAGTGTTGCTTGATGGAATTAGCTCTTACAGCAACATCTGTGTCTAGAGCCTTTGTATTTAGGGCTAGCTGAAAAGGGCTTTGGCGCTGAAGTGGTTTCTGAATGTGGAGTTGGTGGCATGTGAAACCCGCCTGTGGAGCCTTCGTTTGTGTGGGATGCTCACCAAGCTGCCCTTCAGGACAATGCACTCAAACGGTATTAAGCATAGTGTGTGAACACGTAGTTTGCTTGAGAGCTGCGTGTCAGCCTGATGCTGTGTGAAGTCAGTGAGCCAAATGGAGTTGTTCTCCCACAAGAACCACTCGGCTGATTCTTCTTCAATATGCCATTCAGCAACATGCAGTGTTGCTTGATGGAATTAGCTCTTACAGCCACATCTGCGTCTAGAGCCTTTGCATTTAGGGCTAGCTGAAAAGGGCTTTGGCGCTGAAGTGGTTTCTGAATGTGGAGTTGGTGGCATGTGAAACCCGCCTGTGGAGCCTTCGTTTGTGTGGGATGCTCACCAAGCTGCCCTTCAGGACAATGCACTCAAACGGCATTTAGCATAGTGTGTGAACACGTAGTTTGCTTGAGAGCTGCCTGTCAGCCTGATGGTGTGTGAAGTCAGTGAGCCAAATGGAGTTGTTCTCCCACAAGAACCACTCGGCTGATTCTTCTTCAATATGCAATTCAGCAACATGCAGTGTTGCTTGATGGAATTAGCTCTTACAGCCACATCTGCGTCTAGAGCCTTTGTATTTAGGGCTAGCTGAAAACGGCTTTGGCGCTGAAGTGGTTTCTGAATGTGGAGTTGGTGGCATGTGAAACCCGCCTGTGGAGCCTTCGTTTGTGTGGGATGCTCACCAAGCTGCCCTTCAGGACAATGCACTCAAACGGCATTAAGCATAGTGTGTGAACACGTAGTTTGCTTGAGAGCTGCCTGTCAGCCTGATGGTGTGTGAAGTCAGTGAGCCAAATGGAGTTGTTCTCCCACAAGAACCACTCGGCTGATTCTTCTTCAATATGCAATTCAGCAACATGCAGTGTTGCTTGATGGAATGAGCTCTTACAGCCACATCTGCGACTAGAGCCTTTGTATTTAGGGCTAGCTGAAAACGGCTTTGGCGCTGAAGTGGTTTCTGAATGTGGAGTTGGTGGCATGTGAAACCCGCCTGTGGAGCCTTCGTTTGTGTGGGATGCTCACCAAGCTGCCCTTCAGGACAATGCACTCAAACGGCATTAAGCATAGTGTGTGAACACGTAGTTTGCTTGAGAGCTGCCTGTCAGCCTGATGCTGTGTGAAGTCAGTGAGCCAAATGGAGTTGTTCTCCCACAAGAACCACTCGGCTGATTCTTCTTCAATATGCAATTCAGCAACATGCAGTGTTGCTTGATGGAATTAGCTCTTACAGCCACATCTGCGACTAGAGCCTTTGTATTTAGGGCTAGCTGAAAAGGGCTTTGGCGCTGAAGTGGTTTCTGAATGTGGAGTTGGTGGCATGTGAAACCCGCCTGTGGAGCCTTCGTTTGTGTGGGATGCTCACCAAGCTGCCCTTCAGGACAATGCACTCAAACGGCATTAAGCACAGTGTGTAAACAGGTTGTTTGCTTGAGAGCTGCCTGTCAGCCTGATGCTGTGTGAAGTCAGTGAGCCAAATGGAGTTGTTCTCCCACAAGAACCACTCGGCTGATTCTTCTTCAATATGCAATTCAGCAACATGCAGTGTTTCTTCATGGAATTAGCTCTTACAGCCACATCTGCGACTAGAGCCTTTGTATTTAGGGCTAGCTGAAAAGGGCTTTGGCGCTGAAGTGGTTTCTGAATGTGGAGTTGGTGGCATGTGAAACCCGCCTGTGGAGCCTTCGTTTGTGTGGGATGCTCACCAAGTTGCCCTTCAGGACAATGCACTCAAACGGCATTAAGCATAGTGTGTGAACACGTAGTTTGCTTGAGAGCTGCGTGTCAGCCTGATGGTGTGTGAAGTCAGTGAGCCAAATGGAGTTGTTCTCCCACAAGAACCACTCGGCTGATTCTTCTTCAATATGCAATTCAGCAACATGCAGTGTTGCTTGATGGAATTAGCTCTTACAGCCACACCTGTGTCTAGAGCCTTTGTATTTAGGGCTAGCTGAAAACGGCTTTGGCGCTGAAGTGGTTTCTGAATGTGGAGTTGGTTGCATGTGAAACCCGCCTGTGGAGCCTTCGTTTGTGTGGGATGCTCACCAAGCTGCCCTTCAGGACAATGCACTCAAACGGCATTTAGCATAGTGTGTGAACACGTAGTTTGCTTGAGAGCTGCCTGTCAGCCTGATGGTGTGTGAAGTCAGTGAGCCAAATGGAGTTGTTCTCCCACAAGAACCACTCGGCTGATTCTTCTTCAATATGCAATTCAGCAACATGCAGTGTTGCTTGATGGAATTAGCTCTTACAGCCACACCTGTGTGTAGAGCCTTTGTATTTAGGGCTAGCTGAAAACGGCTTTGGCGCTGAAGTGGTTTCTGAATGTGGAGTTGGTGGCATGTGAAACCCGCCTGTGGAGCCTTCGTTTGTGTGGGATGCTCACCAAGCTGCCCTTCAGGACAATGCACTCAAACGGCATTAAGCATAGTGTGTGAACACGTAGTTTGCTTGAGAGCTGCCTGTCAGCCTGATGGTGTGTGAAGTCAGTGAGCCAAATGGAGTTGTTCTCCCACAAGAACCACTCGGCTGATTCTTCTTCAATATGCCATTCAGCAACATGCAGTGTTGCTTGATGGAATGAGCTCTTACAGCCACATCTGCGACTAGAGCCTTTGTATTTAGGGCTAGCTGAAAAGGGCTTTAGCGCTGAAGTGCTTTCTGAATGTGGAGTTGGTGGCATGTGAAACCCGCCTGTGGAGCCTTCGTTTGTGTGGGATGCTCACCAACCTGCCCTTCAGGACAATGCACTCAAACGGCATTTAGCATAGTGTGTGAACACGTTGTTTGCTTGAGAGCTGCGTGTCAGCCTGATGCTGTGTGAAGTCAGTGAGCCAAATGGAGTTGTTCTCCCACAAGAACCACTCGGCTGATTCTTCTTCAATATGCAATTCAGCAACATGCAGTGTTGCTTCATGGAATGAGCTCTTACAGCCACATCTGCGACTAGAGCCTTTGTATTTAGGGCTAGCTGAAAAGGGCTTTGGCGCTGAAGTGGTTTCTGAATGTGGAGTTGGTGGCATGTGAAACCCGCCTGTGGAGCCTTCGTTTGTGTGGGATGCTCACCAAGCTGCCCTTCAGGACAATGCACTCAAACGGCATTAAGCATAGTGTGTGAACATGTAGTTTGCTTGAGAGCTGCGTGTCAGCCTGATGGTGTGTGAAGTCAGTGAGCCAAATGGAGTTGTTCTCCCACAAGAACCACTCGGCTGATTCTTCTTCAATATGCAATTCAGCAACATGCAGTGTTGCTTGATGGAATTAGCTCTTACAGCCACATCTGCATCTAGAGCCTTTGTATTTAGGGCTAGCTGAAAACGGCTTTGGCGCTGAAGTGGTTTCTGAATGTGGAGTTGGTGGCATGTGAAACCCGCCTGTGGAGCCTTCGTTTGTGTGGGATGCTCACCAAGCTGCCCTTCAGGACAATGCACTCAAACGGCATTAAGCATAGTGTGTGAACACGTAGTTTGCTTGAGAGCTGCCTGTCAGCCTGATGGTGTGTGAAGTCAGTGAGCCAAATGGAGTTGTTCTCCCACAAGAACCACTCGGCTGATTCTTCTTCAATATGCAATTCAGCAACATGCAGTGTTGCTTGATGGAATTAGCTCTTACAGCCACATCTGCGACTAGAGCCTTTGTATTTAGGGCTAGCTGAAAACGGCTTTGGCGCTGAAGTGGTTTCTGAATGTGGAGTTGGTGGCATGTGAAACCCGCCTGTGGAGCCTTCGTTTGTGTGGGATGCTCACCAAGCTGCCCTTCAGGACAATGCACTCAAACGGCATTAAGCATAGTGTGTGAACACGTAGTTTGCTTGAGACCTGCCTGTCAGCCTGATGGTGTGTGAAGTCAGTGAGCCAAATGGAGTTGTTCTCCCACAAGAACCACTCGGCTGATTCTTCTTCAATATGCAATTCAGCAACATGCAGTGTTGCTTGATGGAATTAGCTCTTACAGCCACATCTGCGACTAGAGCCTTTGTATTTAGGGCTAGCTGAAAACGGCTTTGGCGCTGATGTGGTTTCTGAATGTGGAGTTGGTGGCATGTGAAACCCGCCTGTGGAGCCTTCGTTTGTGTGGGATGCTCACCAAGCTGCCCTTCAGGACAATGCACTCAAACGGCATTTAGCATAGTGTGTGAACACGTAGTTTGCTTGAGAGCTGCCTGTCAGCCTGATGGTGTGTGAAGTCAGTGAGCCAAATGGAGTTGTTCTCCCACAAGAACCACTCGGCTGATTCTTCTTCAATATGCAATTCAGCAACATGCAGTGTTGCTTGATGGAATTAGCTCTTACAGCCACACCTGTGTGTAGAGCCTTTGTATTTAGGGCTAGCTGAAAAGGGCTTTGGCGCTGAAGTGGTTTCTGAATGTGGAGTTGGTGGCATGTGAAACCCGCCTGTGGAGCCTTCGTTTGTGTGGGATGCTCACCAAGCTGCCCTTCAGGACAATGCACTCAAACGGCATTAAGCATAGTGTGTGAACACGTAGTTTGCTTGAGAGCTGCCTGTCAGCCTGATGGTGTGTGAAGTCAGTGAGCCAAATGGAGTTGTTCTCCCACAAGAACCACTCGGCTGATTCTTCTTCAATATGCCATTCAGCAACATGCAGTGTTGCTTGATGGAATGAGCTCTTACAGCCACATCTGCGACTAGAGCCTTTGTATTTAGGGCTAGCTGAAAAGGGCTTTAGCGCTGAAGTGGTTTCTGAATGTGGAGTTGGTGGCATGTGAAACCCGCCTGTGGAGCCTTCGTTTGTGTGGGATGCTCACCAACCTGCCCTTCAGGACAATGCACTCAAACGGCATTTAGCATAGTGTGTGAACACGTTGTTTGCTTGAGAGCTGCGTGTCAGCCTGATGCTGTGTGAAGTCAGTGAGCCAAATGGAGTTGTTCTCCCACAAGAACCACTCGGCTGATTCTTCTTCAATATGCAATTCAGCAACATGCAGTGTTGCTTCATGGAATGAGCTCTTACAGCCACATCTGCGACTAGAGCCTTTGTATTTAGGGCTAGCTGAAAAGGGCTTTGGCGCTGAAGTGGTTTCTGAATGTGGAGTTGGTGGCATGTGAAACCCGCCTGTGGAGCCTTCGTTTGTGTGGGATGCTCACCAAGCTGCCCTTCAGGACAATGCACTCAAACGGCATTAAGCATAGTGTGTGAACATGTAGTTTGCTTGAGAGCTGCGTGTCAGCCTGATGGTGTGTGAAGTCAGTGAGCCAAATGGAGTTGTTCTCCCACAAGAACCACTCGGCTGATTCTTCTTCAATATGCAATTCAGCAACATGCAGTGTTGCTTGATGGAATTAGCTCTTACAGCCACATCTGCATCTAGAGCCTTTGTATTTAGGGCTAGCTGAAAACGGCTTTGGCGCTGAAGTGGTTTCTGAATGTGGAGTTGGTGGCATGTGAAACCCGCCTGTGGAGCCTTCGTTTGTGTGGGATGCTCACCAAGCTGCCCTTCAGGACAATGCACTCAAACGGCATTAAGCATAGTGTGTGAACACGTAGTTTGCTTGAGAGCTGCCTGTCAGCCTGATGGTGTGTGAAGTCAGTGAGCCAAATGGAGTTGTTCTCCCACAAGAACCACTCGGCTGATTCTTCTTCAATATGCAATTCAGCAACATGCAGTGTTGCTTGATGGAATTAGCTCTTACAGCCACATCTGCGACTAGAGCCTTTGTATTTAGGGCTAGCTGAAAACGGCTTTGGCGCTGATGTGGTTTCTGAATGTGGAGTTGGTGGCATGTGAAACCCGCCTGTGGAGCCTTCGTTTGTGTGGGATGCTCACCAAGCTGCCCTTCAGGACAATGCACTCAAACGGCATTAAGCATAGTGTGTGAACACGTAGTTTGCTTGAGACCTGCCTGTCAGCCTGATGGTGTGTGAAGTCAGTGAGCCAAATGGAGTTGTTCTCCCACAAGAACCACTCGGCTGATTCTTCTTCAATATGCAATTCAGCAACATGCAGTGTTGCTTGATGGAATTAGCTCTTACAGCCACATCTGCGACTAGAGCCTTTGTATTTAGGGCTAGCTGAAAACGGCTTTGGCGCTGATGTGGTTTCTGAATGTGGAGTTGGTGGCATGTGAAACCCGCCTGTGGAGCCTTCGTTTGTGTGGGATGCTCACCAAGCTGCCCTTCAGGACAATGCACTCAAACGGCATTAAGCACAGTGTGTAAACAGGTTGTTTGCTTGAGAGCTGCCTGTCAGCCTGATGCTGTGTGAAGTCAGTGAGCCAAATGGAGTTGTTCTCCCACAAGAACCACTCGGCTGATTCTTCTTCAATATGCAATTCAGCAACATGCAGTGTTTCTTCATGGAATTAGCTCTTACAGCCACATCTGCGACTAGAGCCTTTGTATTTAGGGCTAGCTGAAAAGGGGTTTGTCGCTGAAGTGGTTTCTGAATGTGGAGTTGGTGGCATGTGAAACCCGCCTGTGGAGCCTTCGTTTGTGTGGGATGCTCACCAAGCTGCCCTTCAGGACAATGCACTCAAACGGCATTAAGCATAGTGTGTGAACACGTAGTTTGCTTGAGAGCTGCCTGTCAGCCTGATGGTGTGTGAAGTCAGTGAGCCAAATGGAGTTGTTCTCCCACAAGAACCACTCGGCTGATTCTTCTTCAATATGCAATTCAGCAACATGCAGTGTTGCTTGATGCAATTAGCTCTTACAGCCACATCTGCGTCTAGAGCCTTTGTATTTAGGGCTAGCTGAAAAGGGCTTTGGCGCTGAAGTGGTTTCTGAATGTGGAGTTGGTGGCATGTGAAACCCGCCTGTGGAGCCTTCGTATGTGTGGGATGCTCACCAAGCTGCCCTTCAGGACAATGCACTCAAACGGCATTTAGCATAGTGTGTGAACACGTAGTTTGCTTGAGAGCTGCGTGTCAGCCTGATGGTGTGTGACGTCAGTGAGCCAAATGGAGTTGTTCTCCCACAAGAACCACTCGGCTGATTCTTCTTCAATATGCAATTCAGCAACATGCAGTGTTGCTTGATGGAATTAGCTCTTACAGCCACATCTGCGTCTAGAGCCTTTGTATTTAGGGCTAGCTGAAAAGGGCTTTGGCGCTGAAGTGGTTTCTGAATGTGGAGTTGGTGGCATGTGAAACCCGCCTGTGGAGCCTTCGTTTGTGTGGGATGCTCACCAAGCTGCCCTTCAGGACAATGCACTCAAACGGCATTAAGCATAGTGTGTGAACACGTAGTTTGCTTGAGAGCTGCCTGTCAGCCTGATGGTGTGTGAAGTCAGTGAGCCAAATGGAGTTGTTCTCCCACAAGAACCACTCGGCTGATTCTTCTTCAATATGCAATTCAGCAACATGCAGTGTTGCTTGATGGAATTAGCTCTTACAGCCACATCTGCGACTAGAGCCTTTGTATTTAGGGCTAGCTGAAAACGGCTTTGGCGCTGAAGTGGTTTCTGAATGTGGAGTTGGTGGCATGTGAAACCCGCCTGTGGAGCCTTCGTTTGTGTGGGATGCTCACCAAGCTGCCCTTCAGGACAATGCACTCAAACGGCATTAAGCATAGTGTGTGAACACGTAGTTTGCTTGAGAGCTGCCTGTCAGCCTGATGGTGTGTGAAGTCAGTGAGCCAAATGGAGTTGTTCTCCCACAAGAACCACTCGGCTGATTCTTCTTCAATATGCAATTCAGCAACATGCAGTGTTGCTTGATGGAATTAGCTCTTACAGCCACATCTGGGTCTAGAGCCTTTGTATTTAGGGCTAGCTGAAAACGGCTTTGGCGCTGAAGTGGTTTCTGAATGTGGAGTTGGTGGCATGTGAAACCCGCCTGTGGAGCCTTCGTTTGTGTGGGATGCTCACCAACCTGCCCTTCAGGACAATGCACTCAAACGGCATTAAGCATAGTGTGTGAACACGTAGTTTGCTTGAGAGCTGCGTGTCAGCCTGATGGTGTGTGAAGTCAGTGAGCCAAATGGAGTTGTTCTCCCACAAGAACCACTCGGCTGATTCTTCTTCAATATGCAATTCAGCAACATGCAGTGTTGCTTGATGGAATTAGCTCTTACAGCCACATCTGCGACTAGAGCCTTTGTATTTAGGGCTAGCTGAAAACGGCTTTGGCGCTGAAGTGGTTTCTGAATGTGGAGTTGGTGGCATGTGAAACCCGCCTGTGGAGCCTTCGTTTGTGTGGGATGCTCACCAAGCTGCCCTTCAGGACAATGCACTCAAACGGCATTAAGCACAGTGTGTAAACAGGTTGTTTGCTTGAGAGCTGCCTGTCAGCCTGATGGTGTGTGAAGTCAGTGAGCCAAATGGAGTTGTTCTCCCACAAGAACCACTCGGCTGATTCTTCTTCAATATGCAATTCAGCAACATGCAGTGTTTCTTCATGGAATTAGCTCTTACAGCCACATCTGCGACTAGAGCCTTTGTATTTAGGGCTAGCTGAAAAGGGGTTTGGCGCTGAAGTGGTTTCTGAATGTGGAGTTGGTGGCATGTGAAACCCGCCTGTGGAGCCTTCGTTTGTGTGGGATGCTCACCAAGCTGCCCTTCAGGACAATGCACTCAAACGGCATTAAGCATAGTGTGTGAACACGTAGTTTGCTTGAGAGCTGCCTGTCAGCCTGATGCTGTGTGAAGTCAGTGAGCCAAATGGAGTTGTTCTCCCACAAGAACCTCTCGGCTGATTCTTCTTCAATATGCAATTCAGCAACATGCAGTGTTGCTTGATGGAATTAGCTCTTACAGCAACATCTGCGTCTAGAGCCTTTGTATTTAGGGCTAGCTGAAAAGGGCTTTGGCGCTGAAGTGGTTTCTGAATGTGGAGTTGGTGGCATGTGAAACCCGCCTGTGGAGCCTTCGTTTGTGTGGGATGCTCACCAAGCTGCCCTTCAGGACAATGCACTCAAACGGCATTAAGCATAGTGTGTGAACACGTAGTTTGCTTGAGAGCTGCCTGTGAGCCTGATGGTGTGTGAAGTCAGTGAGCCAAATGGAGTTGTTCTCCCACAAGAACCACTCGGCTGATTCTTCTTCAATATGCAATTCAGCAACATGCAGTGTTGCTTGATGGAATTAGCCCTTACAGCCACACCTGTGTCTAGAGCCTTTGTATTTAGGGCTAGCTGAAAACGGCTTTGGCGCTGAAGTGGTTTCTGAATGTGGAGTTGGTGGCATGTGAAACCCGCCTGTGGAGCCTTCGTTTGTGTGGGATGCTCACCAAGCTGCCCTTCAGGACAATGCACTCAAACGGCATTTAGCATAGTGTGTGAACACGTTGTTTGCTTGAGAGCTGCGTGTCAGCCTGATGCTGTGTGAAGTCAGTGAGCCAAATGGAGTTGTTCTCCCACAAGAACCACTCGGCTGATTCTTCTTCAATATGCAATTCAGCAACATGCAGTGTTGCTTGATGGAATTAGCTCTTACAGCCACATCTGCGACTAGAGCCTTTGTATTTAGGGCTAGCTGAAAAGGGCTTTGGCGCTGAAGTGGTTTCTGAATGTGGAGTTGATGGCATGTGAAACCCGCCTGTGGAGCCTTCGTTTGTGTGGGATGCTCACCAAGCTGCCCTTCAGGACAATGCACTCAAACGGCATTAAGCATAGTGTGTGAACACGTAGTTTGCTTGAGAGCTGCCTGTCAGCCTGATGGTGTGTGAAGTCAGTGAGCCAAATGGAGTTGTTCTCCCACAAGAACCACTCGGCTGATTCTTCTTCAATATGCAATTCAGCAACATGCAGTGTTGCTTGATGGAATTAGCTCTTACAGCCACATCTGCGACTAGAGCCTTTGTATTTAGGGCTAGCTGAAAACGGCTTTGGTGCTGAAGTGGTTTCTGAATGTGGAGTTGGTGGCATGTGAAACCCGCCTGTGGAGCCTTCGTTTGTGTGGGATGCTCACCAAGCTGCCCTTCAGGACAATGCACTCAAACGGCATTAAGCATAGTGTGTGAACACGTAGTTTGCTTGAGAGCTGCCTGTCAGCCTGATGGTGTGTGAAGTCAGTGAGCCAAATGGAGTTGTTCTCCCACAAGAACCACTCGGCTGATTCTTCTTCAATATGCAATTCAGCAACATGCAGTGTTGCTTGATGGAATTAGCTCTTACAGCCACATCTGCGTCTAGAGCCTTTGTATTTAGGGCTAGCTGAAACGGTTTTGGCGCTGAAGTGGTTTCTGAATGTGGAGTTGGTGGCATGTGAAACCCGCCTGTGGAGCCTTCGTTTGTGTGGGATGCTCACCAAGCTGCCCTTCAGGACAATGCACTCAAACGGCATTAAGCATAGTGTGTGAACACGTAGTTTGCTTGAGAGCTGCCTGTCAGCCTGATGCTGTGTGAAGTCAGTGAGCCAAATGGAGTTGTTCTCCCACAAGAACCTCTCGGCTGATTCTTCTTCAATATGCAATTCAGCAACATGCAGTGTTGCTTGATGGAATTAGCTCTTACAGCAACATCTGCGTCTAGAGCCTTTGTTTTTAGGGCTAGCTGAAAAGGGCTTTGGCGCTGAAGTGGTTTCTGAATGTGGAGTTGGTGGCATGTGAAACCCGCCTGTGGAGCCTTCGTTTGTGTGGGATGCTCACCAAGCTGCCCTTCAGGACAATGCACTCAAACGGCATTAAGCATAGTGTGTGAACACGTAGTTTGCTTGAGAGCTGCCTGTCAGCCTGATGGTGTGTGAAGTCAGTGAGCCAAATGGAGTTGTTCTCCCACAAGAACCACTCGGCTGATTCTTCTTCAATATGCAATTCAGCAACATGCAGTGTTGCTTGATGGAATTAGCTCTTACAGCCACACCTGTGTCTAGAGCCTTTGTATTTAGGGCTAGCTGAAAACGGCTTTGGCGCTGAAGTGGTTTCTGAATGTGGAGTTGGTGGCATGTGAAACCCGCCTGTGGAGCCTTCGTTTGTGTGGGATGCTCACCAAGCTGCCCTTCAGGACAATGCACTCAAACGGCATTAAGCATAGTGTGTGAACACGTAGTTTGCTTGAGAGCTGCCTGTCAGCCTGATGGTGTGTGAAGTCAGTGAGCCAAATGGAGTTGTTCTCCCACAAGAACCACTCGGCTGATTCTTCTTCAATATGCAATTCAGCAACATGCAGTGTTGCTTGATGGAATTAGCTCTTACAGCCAGATCTGCGACTAGAGCCTTTGTATTTAGGGCTAGCTGAAAAGGGCTTTGGCGCTGAAGTGTTTTCTGAATGTGGAGTTGGTGGCATGTGAAACCCGCCTGTGGAGCCTTCGTTTGTGTGGGATGCTCACCAAGTTGCCCTTCAGGACAATGCACTCAAACGGCATTAAGCATAGTGTGTGAACACGTAGTTTGCTTGAGAGCTGGGTGTCAGCCTGATGCTGTGTGAAGTCAGTGAGCCAAATGGAGTTGTTCTCCCACAAGAACCACTCGGCTGATTCTTCCTCAATATGCAATTCAGCAACATGCAGTGTTGCTTGATGGAATTAGCTCTTACAGCCACATCTGCGACTAGAGCCTTTGTATTTAGGGCTAGCTGAAAACGGCTTTGGCGCTGAAGTGGTTTCTGAATGTGGAGTTGGTGGCATGTGAAACCCGCCTGTGGAGCCTTCGTTTGTGTGGGATGCTCACCAAGCTGCCCTTCAGGACAATGCACTCAAACGGCATTTAGCATAGTGTGTGAACACGTAGTTTGCTTGAGAGCTGCCTGTCAGCCTGATGGTGTGTGAAGTCAGTGAGCCAAATGGAGTTGTTCTCCCACAAGAACCACTCGGCTGATTCTTCTTCAATATGCAATTCAGCAACATGCAGTGTTGCTTGATGGAATTAGCTCTTACAGCCACATCTGCATCTAGAGCTTTTGTTTTCAGGGCTAGCTGAAAAGGGCTTTGGCGCTGAAGTGGTTTCTGAATGTGGAGTTGGTGGCATGTGAAACCCGCCTGTGGAGCCTTCGTTTGTGTGGGATGCTTACCAAGCTGCCCTTCAGGACCATGAACTCAAACGGCATTTAGCATAGTGTGTGAACCCGTAGTTTGCTTGAGAGCTGCCTGTCAGCCTGATGGTGTGTGAAGTCAGTGAGCCAAATGGAGTTGTTCTCCCACAAGAACCACTCGGCTGATTCTTCTTCAATATGCAATTCAGCAACATGCAGTGTTGCTTGATGGAATTAGCTCTAACAGCAACACCTGGATCTAGAGCCTTTGTATTTAGGGCTAGCTGAAAACGGCTTTGGTGCTGAAGTGGTTTCTGAATGTGGAGTTGGTGGCATGTGAAACCCGCCTGTGGAGCCTTCGTTTGTGTGGGATGCTCACCAAGCTGCCCTTCAGGACAATGCACTCAAACGGCATTAAGCATAGTGTGTGAACACGTAGTTTGCTTGAGAGCTGCCTGTCAGCCTGATGGTGTGTGAAGTCAGTGAGCCAAATGGAGTTGTTCTCCCACAAGAACCACTCGGCTGATTCTTCTTCAATATGCAATTCAGCAACATGCAGTGTTGCTTGATGGAATTAGCTCTTACAGCCACATCTGCATCTAGAGCTTTTGTTTTCAGGGCTAGTTGAAAAGGGCTTTGGCGCTGAAGTGGTTTCTGAATGTGGAGTTGGTGGCATGTGAAACCCGCCTGTGGAGCCTTCGTTTGTGTGGGATGCTTACCAAGCTGCCCTTCAGGACCATGAACTCAAACGGCATTTAGCATAGTGTGTGAACCCGTAGTTTGCTTGAGAGCTGCCTGTGAGCCTGATGGTGTGTGAAGTCAGTGAGCCAAATGGAGTTGTTCTCCCACAAGAACCACTCGGCTGATTCTTCTTCAATATGCAATTCAGCAACATGCAGTGTTGCTTGATGGAATTAGCTCTAACAGCAACACCTGGATCTAGAGCCTTTGTATTTAGGGCTAGCTGAAAACGGCTTTGGTGCTGAAGTGGTTTCTGAATGTGGAGTTGGTGGCATGTGAAACCCGCCTGTGGAGCCTTCGTTTGTGTGGGATGCTCACCAAGCTGCCCTTCAGGACAATGCACTCAAACGGCATTAAGCATAGTGTGTGAACACGTAGTTTGCTTGAGAGCTGCCTGTCAGCCTGATGGTGTGTGAAGTCAGTGAGCCAAATGGAGTTGTTCTCCCACAAGAACCACTCGGCTGATTCTTCTTCAATATGCAATTCAGCAACATGCAGTGTTGCTTGATGGAATTAGCTCTTACAGCCACATCTGCGTCTAGAGCCTTTGTATTTAGGGCTAGATGAAAACGGCGTTGGCGCTGAAGTGGTTTCTGAATGTGGAGTTGGTGGCATGTGAAACCCGCCTGTGGAGCCTTCGTTTGTGTGGGATGCTCACCAAGTTGCCCTTCAGGACAATGCACTCAAACGGCATTAAGCATAGTGTGTGAACACGTAGTTTGCTTGAGAGCTGCGTGTCAGCCTGATGCTGTGTGAAGTCAGTGAGCCAAATGGAGTTGTTCTCCCACAAGAACCACTCGGCTGATTCTTCCTCAATATGCAATTCAGCAACATGCAGTGTTGCTTGATGGAATTAGCTCTTACAGCCACATCTGCGACTAGAGCCTTTGTATTTAGGGCTAGCTGAAAACGGCTTTGGCGCTGAAGTGGTTTCTGAATGTGGAGTTGGTGGCATGTGAAACCCGCCTGTGGAGCCTTCGTTTGTGTGGGATGCTCACCAAGCTGCCCTTCAGGACAATGCACTCAAACGGCATTTAGCATAGTGTGTGAACACGTAGTTTGCTTGAGAGCTGCCTGTCAGCCTGATGGTGTGTGAAGTCAGTGAGCCAAATGGAGTTGTTCTCCCACAAGAACCACTCGGCTGATTCTTCTTCAATATGCAATTCAGCAACATGCAGTGTTGCTTGATGGAATTAGCTCTTACAGCCACATCTGCATCTAGAGCTTTTGTTTTCAGGGCTAGCTGAAAAGGGCTTTGGCGCTGAAGTGGTTTCTGAATGTGGAGTTGGTGGCATGTGAAACCCGCCTGTGGAGCCTTCGTTTGTGTGGGATGCTTACCAAGCTGCCCTTCAGGACCATGAACTCAAACGGCATTTAGCATAGTGTGTGAACCCGTAGTTTGCTTGAGAGCTGCCTGTCAGCCTGATGGTGTGTGAAGTCATTGAGCCAAATGGAGTTGTTCTCCCACAAGAACCACTCGGCTGATTCTTCTTCAATATGCAATTCAGCAACATGCAGTGTTGCTTGATGGAATTAGCTCTAACAGCAACACCTGGATCTAGAGCCTTTGTATTTAGGGCTAGCTGAAACGGTTTTGGCGCTCAAGTGGTTTCTGAATGTGGAGTTGGTGGCATGTGAAACCCGCCTGTGGAGCCTTCGTTTGTGTGGGATGCTCACCAAGCTGCCCTTCAGGACAATGCACTCAAACGGCATTAAGCATAGTGTGTGAACACGTAGTTTGCTTGAGAGCTGCCTGTCAGCCTGATGCTGTGTGAAGTCAGTGAGCCAAATGGAGTTGTTCTCCCACAAGAACCTCTCGGCTGATTCTTCTTCAATATGCAATTCAGCAACATGCAGTGTTGCTTGATGGAATTAGCTCTTACAGCCACATCTGCGACTAGAGCCTTTGTTTTTAGGGCTAGCTGAAAAGGGCTTTGGCGCTGAAGTGGTTTCTGAATGTGGAGTTGGTGGCATGTGAAACCCGCCTGTGGAGCCTTCGTTTGTGTGGGATGCTCACCAAGCTGCCCTTCAGGACAATGCACTCAAACGGCATTAAGCATAGTGTGTGAACACGTAGTTTGCTTGAGAGCTGCCTGTCAGCCTGATGCTGTGTGAAGTCAGTGAGCCAAATGGAGTTGTTCTCCCACAAGAACCTCTCGGCTGATTCTTCTTCAATATGCAATTCAGCAACATGCAGTGTTGCTTGATGGAATTAGCTCTTACAGCCACATCTGCGACTAGAGCCTTTGTTTTTAGGGCTAGCTGAAAAGGGCTTTGGCGCTGAAGTGGTTTCTGAATGTGGAGTTGGTGGCATGTGAAACCCGCCTGTGGAGCCTTCGTTTGTGTGGGATGCTCACCAAGCTGCCCTTCAGGACAATGCACTCAAACGGCATTAAGCATAGTGTGTGAACACGTAGTTTGCTTGAGAGCTGCCTGTGAGCCTGATGGTGTGTGAAGTCAGTGAGCCAAATGGAGTTGTTCTCCCACAAGAACCACTCGGCTGATTCTTCTTCAATATGCAATTCAGCAACATGCAGTGTTGCTTGATGGAATTAGCTCTTACAGCCACATCTGCGACTAGAGCCTTTGTATTTAGGGCTAGCTGAAAACGGCTTTGGCGCTGAAGTGGTTTCTGAATGTGGAGTTGGTGGCATGTGAAACCCGCCTGTGGAGCCTTCGTTTGTGTGGGATGCTCACCAAGCTGCCCTTCAGGACAATGCACTCAAACGGCATTAAGCATAGTGTGTGAACACGTAGTTTGCTTGAGAGCTGCCTGTCAGCCTGATGGTGTGTGAAGTCAGTGAGCCAAATGGAGTTGTTCTCCCACAAGAACCACTCGGCTGATTCTTCTTCAATATGCAATTCAGCAACATGCAGTGTTGCTTGATGGAATTAGCTCTTACAGCCACATCTGCATCTAGAGCTTTTGTTTTCAGGGCTAGCTGAAAAGGGCTTTGGCGCTGAAGTGGTTTCTGAATGTGGAGTTGGTGGCATGTGAAACCCGCCTGTGGAGCCTTCGTTTGTGTGGGATGCTTACCAAGCTGCCCTTCAGGACCATGAACTCAAACGGCATTTAGCATAGTGTGTGAACCCGTAGTTTGCTTGAGAGCTGCCTGTCAGCCTGATGGTGTGTGAAGTCATTGAGCCAAATGGAGTTGTTCTCCCACAAGAACCACTCGGCTGATTCTTCTTCAATATGCAATTCAGCAACATGCAGTGTTGCTTGATGGAATTAGCTCTAACAGCAACACCTGGATCAAGAGCCTTTGTATTTAGGGCTAGCTGAAACGGTTTTGGCGCTCAAGTGGTTTCTGAATGTGGAGTTGGTGGCATGTGAAACCCGCCTGTGGAGCCTTCGTTTGTGTGGGATGCTCACCAAGCTGCCCTTCAGGACAATGCACTCAAACGGCATTAAGCATAGTGTGTGAACACGTAGTTTGCTTGAGAGCTGCCTGTCAGCCTGATGCTGCGTGAAGTCAGTGAGCCAAATGGAGTTGTTCTCCCACAAGAACCTCTCGGCTGATTCTTCTTCAATATGCAATTCAGCAACATGCAGTGTTGCTTGATGGAATTAGCTCTTACAGCCACATCTGCGACTAGAGCCTTTGTTTTTAGGGCTAGCTGAAAAGGGCTTTGGCGCTGAAGTGGTTTCTGAATGTGGAGTTGGTGGCATGTGAAACCCGCCTGTGGAGCCTTCGTTTGTGTGGGATGCTCACCAAGCTGCCCTTCAGGACAATGCACTCAAACGGCATTAAGCATAGTGTGTGAACACGTAGTTTGCTTGAGAGCTGCCTGTCAGCCTGATGCTGTGTGAAGTCAGTGAGCCAAATGGAGTTGTTCTCCCACAAGAACCTCTCGGCTGATTCTTCTTCAATATGCAATTCAGCAACATGCAGTGTTGCTTGATGGAATTAGCTCTTACAGCCACATCTGCGACTAGAGCCTTTGTTTTTAGGGCTAGCTGAAAAGGGCTTTGGCGCTGAAGTGGTTTCTGAATGTGGAGTTGGTGGCATGTGAAACCCGCCTGTGGAGCCTTCGTTTGTGTGGGATGCTCACCAAGCTGCCCTTCAGGACAATGCACTCAAACGGCATTAAGCATAGTGTGTGAACACGTAGTTTGCTTGAGAGCTGCCTGTGAGCCTGATGGTGTGTGAAGTCAGTGAGCCAAATGGAGTTGTTCTCCCACAAGAACCACTCGGCTGATTCTTCTTCAATATGCAATTCAGCAACATGCAGTGTTGCTTGATGGAATTAGCTCTTACAGCCACATCTGCGACTAGAGCCTTTGTATTTAGGGCTAGCTGAAAACGGCTTTGGCGCTGAAGTGGTTTCTGAATGTGGAGTTGGTGGCATGTGAAACCCGCCTGTGGAGCCTTCGTTTGTGTGGGATGCTCACCAAGCTGCCCTTCAGGACAATGCACTCAAACGGCATTAAGCATAGTGTGTGAACACGTAGTTTGCTTGAGAGCTGCCTGTCAGCCTGATGGTGTGTGAAGTCAGTGAGCCAAATGGAGTTGTTCTCCCACAAGAACCACTCGGCTGATTCTTCTTCAATATGCAATTCAGCAACATGCAGTGTTGCTTGATGGAATTAGCTCTTACAGCCACATCTGCATCTAGAGCTTTTGTTTTCAGGGCTAGCTGAAAAGGGCTTTGGCGCTGAAGTGGTTTCTGAATGTGGAGTTGGTGGCATGTGAAACCCGCCTGTGGAGCCTTCGTTTGTGTGGGATGCTTACCAAGCTGCCCTTCAGGACCATGAACTCAAACGGCATTTAGCATAGTGTGTGAACCCGTAGTTTGCTTGAGAGCTGCCTGTCAGCCTGATGGTGTGTGAAGTCATTGAGCCAAATGGAGTTGTTCTCCCACAAGAACCACTCGGCTGATTCTTCTTCAATATGCAATTCAGCAACATGCAGTGTTGCTTGATGGAATTAGCTCTAACAGCAACACCTGGATCAAGAGCCTTTGTATTTAGGGCTAGCTGAAACGGTTTTGGCGCTCAAGTGGTTTCTGAATGTGGAGTTGGTGGCATGTGAAACCCGCCTGTGGAGCCTTCGTTTGTGTGGGATGCTCACCAAGCTGCCCTTCAGGACAATGCACTCAAACGGCATTAAGCATAGTGTGTGAACACGTAGTTTGCTTGAGAGCTGCCTGTCAGCCTGATGCTGTGTGAAGTCAGTGAGCCAAATGGAGTTGTTCTCCCACAAGAACCTCTCGGCTGATTCTTCTTCAATATGCAATTCAGCAACATGCAGTGTTGCTTGATGGAATTAGCTCTTACAGCCACATCTGCGACTAGAGCCTTTGTTTTTAGGGCTAGCTGAAAAGGGCTTTGGCGCTGAAGTGGTTTCTGAATGTGGAGTTGGTGGCATGTGAAACCCGCCTGTGGAGCCTTCGTTTGTGTGGGATGCTCACCAAGCTGCCCTTCAGGACAATGCACTCAAACGGCATTAAGCATAGTGTGTGAACACGTAGTTTGCTTGAGAGCTGCCTGTGAGCCTGATGGTGTGTGAAGTCAGTGAGCCAAATGGAGTTGTTCTCCCACAAGAACCACTCGGCTGATTCTTCTTCAATATGCAATTCAGCAACATGCAGTGTTGCTTGATGGAATTAGCTCTTACAGCCACACCTGTGTCTAGAGCCTTTGTATTTAGGGCTAGCTGAAAACGGCTTTGGCGCTGAAGTGGTTTCTGAATGTGGAGTGGGTGGCATGTGAAACCCGCCTGTGGAGCCTTCGTTTGTGTGGGATGCTCACCAAGCTGCCCTTCAGGACAATGCACTCAAACGGCATTAAGCATAGTGTGTGAACACGTAGTTTGCTTGAGAGCTGCCTGTCAGCCTGATGGTGTGTGAAGTCAGTGAGCCAAATGGAGTTGTTCTCCCACAAGAACCACTCGGCTGATTCTTCTTCAATATGCAATTCAGCAACATGCAGTGTTGCTTGATGGAATTAGCTCTTACAGCCACACCTGTGTCTAGAGCCTTTGTATTTAGGGCTAGCTGAAAACGGCTTTGGCGCTGAAGTGGTTTCTGAATGTGGAGTGGGTGGCATGTGAAACCCGCCTGTGGAGCCTTCGTTTGTGTGGGATGCTCACCAAGCTGCCCTTCAGGACAATGCACTCAAACGGCATTTAGCATAGTGTGTGAACACGTAGTTTGCTTGAGAGCTGCCTGTCAGCCTGATGGTGTGTGAAGTCAGTGAGCCAAATGGAGTTGTTCTCCCACAAGAACCACTCGGCTGATTCTTCTTCAATATGCAATTCAGCAACATGCAGTGTTGCTTGATGGAATTAGCTCTTACAGCCACATCTGCATCTAGAGCTTTTGTTTTCAGGGCTAGCTGAAAAGGGCTTTGGCGCTGAAGTGGTTTCTGAATGTGGAGTTGGTGGCATGTGAAACCCGCCTGTGGAGCCTTCGTTTGTGTGGGATGCTTACCAAGCTGCCCTTCAGGACCATGAACTCAAACGGCATTTAGCATAGTGTGTGAACCCGTAGTTTGCTTGAGAGCTGCCTGTAAGCCTGATGGTGTGTGAAGTCAGTGAGCCAAATGGAGTTGTTCTCCCACAAGAACCACTCGGCTGATTCTTCTTCAATATGCAATTCAGCAACATGCAGTGTTGCTTGATGGAATTAGCTCTAACAGCAACACCTGGATCTAGAGCCTTTGTATTTAGGGCTAGCTGAAAACGGCTTTGGTGCTGAAGTGGTTTCTGAATGTGGAGTTGGTGGCATGTGAAACCCGCCTGTGGAGCCTTCGTTTGTGTGGGATGCTCACCAAGCTGCCCTTCAGGACAATGCACTCAAACGGCATTAAGCATAGTGTGTGAACACGTAGTTTGCTTGAGAGCTGCCTGTCAGCCTGATGGTGTGTGAAGTCAGTGAGCCAAATGGAGTTGTTCTCCCACAAGAACCACTCGGCTGATTCTTCTTCAATATGCAATTCAGCAACATGCAGTGTTGCTTGATGGAATTAGCTCTTACAGCCACATCTGCGTCTAGAGCCTTTGTATTTAGGGCTAGCTGAAACGGTTTTGGCGCTCAAGTGGTTTCTGAATGTGGAGTTGGTGGCATGTGAAACCCGCCTGTGGAGCCTTCGTTTGTGTGGGATGCTCACCAAGCTGCCCTTCAGGACAATGCACTCAAACGGCATTAAGCATAGTGTGTGAACACGTAGTTTGCTTGAGAGCTGCCTGTCAGCCTGATGCTGTGTGAAGTCAGTGAGCCAAATGGAGTTGTTCTCCCACAAGAACCACTCGGCTGATTCTTCTTCAATATGCAATTCAGCAACATGCAGTGTTGCTTGATGGAATTAGCTCTTACAGCCACATCTGCGTCTAGAGCCTTTGTATTTAGGGCTAGCTGAAAAGGGCTTTGGCGCTCAAGTGGTTTCTGAATGTGGAGTTCGTGGCATGTGAAACCCGCCTGTGGAGCCTTCGTTTGTGTGGGATGCTCACCAACCTGCCCTTCAGGACAATGCACTCAAACGGCATTAAGCATAGTGTGTGAACACGTAGTTTGCTTGAGAGCTGCCTGTCAGACTGATGGTGTGTGAAGTCAGTGAGCCAAATGGAGTTGTTCTCCCACAAGAACCACTCGGCTGATTCTTCTTCAATATGCAATTCAGCAACATGCCGTGTTGCTTGATGGAATTAGCTCTTACAGCAACATCTGTGTCTAGAGCCTTTGTATTTAGGGCTAGCTGAAAACGGCTTTGGCGCTGAAGTGGTTTCTGAATGTGGAGTTGGTGGCATGTGAAACCCGCCTGTGGAGCCTTCATTTGTGTGGGATGCTCACCAAGCTGCCCTTCAGGACAATGCACTCAAACGGCATTAAGCATAGTGTGTGAACACGTAGTTTGCTTGAGAGCTGCCTGTCAGCCTGATGCTGTGTGAAGTCAGTGAGCCAAATGGAGTTTTCTCCCACAAGAACCACTCGGCTGATTCTTCTTCAATATGCAATTCAGCAACATGCAGTGTTGCTTGATGGAATTAGCTCTTACAGCAACATCTGCGTCTAGAGACTTTGTTTTTAGGGCTAGCTGAAAAGGGCTTTGGCGCTGAAGTGGTTTCTGAATGTGGAGTTGGTGGCATGTGAAACCCGCCTGTGGAGCCTTCGTTTGTGTGGGATGCTCACCAAGCTGCCCTTCAGGACAATGCACTCAAGTGGCATTAAGCATAGTGTGTGAACACGTAGTTTGCTTGAGAGCTGCGTGTCAGCCTGATGCTGTGTGAAGTCAGTGAGCCAAATGGAGTTGTTCTCCCACAAGAACCACTCGGCTGATTCTTCTTCAATATGCAATTCAGCAACATGCAGTGTTGCTTGATGGAATTAGCTCTTACAGCAACATCTGCGTCTAGAGCTTTTGTTTTTAGGGCTAGCTGAAAAGGGCTTTGGCGCTGAAGTGGTTTCTGAATGTGGAGTTGGTGGCATGTGAATCCCGCCTGTGGAGCCTTCGTTTGTGTGGGATGCTCACCAAGCTGCCCTTCAGGACAATGCACTCAAACGGCATTTAGCATAGTGTGTGAACACGTAGTTTGCTTGAGAGCTGCCTGTCAGCCTGATGGTGTGTGAAGTCAGTGAGCCAAATGGAGTTGTTCTCCCACAAGAACCACTCGGCTGATTCTTCTTCAATATGCAATTCAGCAACATGCAGTGTTGCTTGATGGAATTAGCTCTTACAGCCACATCTGCGACTAGAGCCTTTGTATTTAGGGCTAGCTGAAAACGGCTTTGGCGCTGAAGTGGTTTCTGAATGTGGAGTTGGTGGCATGTGAAACCCGCCTGTGGAGCCTTCATTTGTGTGGGATGCTCACCAAGTTGATCTTCAGGACAATGCACTCAAACGGCATTAAGCATAGTGTGTGAACACGTAGTTTGCTTGAGAGCTGCCTGTCAGCCTGATGGTGTGTGAAGTCAGAAGCCAAATGGAGTTGTTCTCCCACAAGAACCACTCGGCTGATTCTTCTTCAATATGCAATTCAGCAACATGCAGTGTTGCTTGATGGAATTAGCTCTTACAGCAACACCTGCGTCTAGAGCCTTTGTATTTAGGGCTAGCTGAAAAGGGCTTTGGCGCTGAAGTGGTTTCTGAATGTGGAGTTGGTGGCATGTGAAACCCGCCTGTGGAGCCTTCGTTTGTGTGGGATGCTCACCAAGCTGCCCTTCAGGACAATGCACTCAAACGGCATTAAGCATAGTGTGTGAACACGTAGTTTGCTTGAGAGCTGCCTGTCAGCCTGATGGTGTGTGAAGTCAGTGAGCCAAATGGAGTTGTTCTCCCACAAGAACCACTCGGCTGATTCTTCAATATGCAATTCAGCAACATGCAGTGTTGCTTGATGGAATTAGCTCTTACAGCCACATCTGCGTCTAGAGCCTTTGTATTTAGGGCTAGCTGAAACGGCTTTGGCGCTCAAGTGGTTTCTGAATGTGGAGTTGGTGGCATGTGAAACCCGCCTGTGGAGCCTTCGTTTGTGTGGGATGCTCACCAAGCTGCCCTTCAGGACAATGCACTCAAACGGCATTAAGCATAGTGTGTGAACACGTAGTTTGCTTGAGAGCTGCCTGTCAGCCTGATGCTGTGTGAAGTCAGTGAGCCAAATGGAGTTGTTCTCCCACAAGAACCTCTCGGCTGATTCTTCTTCAATATGCAATTCAGCAACATGCAGTGTTGCTTGATGGAATTAGCTCTTACAGCAACATCTGCGTCTAGAGCCTTTGTTTTTAGGGCTAGCTGAAAAGGGCTTTGGCGCTGAAGTGGTTTCTGAATGTGGAGTTGGTGGCATGTGAAACCCGCCTGTGGAGCCTTCGTTTGTGTGGGATGCTCACCAAGCTGCCCTTCAGGACAATGCACTCAAACGGCATTAAGCATAGTGTGTGAACACGTAGTTTGCTTGAGAGCTGCCTGTGAGCCTGATGGTGTGTGAAGTCAGTGAGCCAAATGGAGTTGTTCTCCCACAAGAACCACTCGGCTGATTCTTCTTCAATATGCAATTCAGCAACATGCAGTGTTGCTTGATGGAATTAGCTCTTACAGCCACACCTGTGTCTAGAGCCTTTGTATTTAGGGCTAGCTGAAAACGGCTTTGGCGCTGAAGTGGTTTCTGAATGTGGAGTTGGTGGCATGTGAAACCCGCCTGTGGAGCCTTCGTTTGTGTGGGATGCTCACCAAGCTGCCCTTCAGGACAATGCACTCAAACGGCATTAAGCATAGTGTGTGAACACGTAGTTTGCTTGAGAGCTGCCTGTCAGCCTGATGGTGTGTGAAGTCAGTGAGCCAAATGGAGTTGTTCTCCCACAAGAACCACTCGGCTGATTCTTCTTCAATATGCAATTCAGCAACATGCAGTGTTGCTTGATGGAATTAGCTCTTACAGCCACATCTGCGACTAGAGCTTTTGTTTTCAGGGCTAGCTGAAAAGGGCTTTGGCGCTGAAGTGGTTTCTGAATGTGGAGTTGGTGGCATGTGAAACCCGCCTGTGGAGCCTTCGTTTGTGTGGGATGCTTACCAAGCTGCCCTTCAGGACCATGAACTCAAACGGCATTTAGCATAGTGTGTGAACCCGTAGTTTGCTTGAGAGCTGCCTGTCAGCCTGATGGTGTGTGAAGTCAGTGAGCCAAATGGAGTTGTTCTCCCACAAGAACCACTCGGCTGATTCTTCTTCAATATGCAATTCAGCAACATGCAGTGTTGCTTGATGGAATTAGCTCTAACAGCAACACCTGGATCTAGAGCCTTTGTATTTAGGGCTAGCTGAAAACGGCTTTGGTGCTGAAGTGGTTTCTGAATGTGGAGTTGGTGGCATGTGAAACCCGCCTGTGGAGCCTTCGTTTGTGTGGGATGCTCACCAAGCTGCCCTTCAGGACAATGCACTCAAACGGCATTAAGCATAGTGTGTGAACACGTAGTTTGCTTGAGAGCTGCCTGTCAGCCTGATGGTGTGTGAAGTCAGTGAGCCAAATGGAGTTGTTCTCCCACAAGAACCACTCGGCTGATTCTTCTTCAATATGCAATTCAGCAACATGCAGTGTTGCTTGATGGAATTAGCTCTTACAGCCACATCTGCGTCTAGAGCCTTTGTATTTAGGGCTAGCTGAAACTGTTTTGGCGCTCAAGTGGTTTCTGAATGTGGAGTTGGTGGCATGTGAAACCCGCCTGTGGAGCCTTCGTTTGTGTGGGATGCTCACCAAGCTGCCCTTCAGGACAATGCACTCAAACGGCATTAAGCATAGTGTGTGAACACGTAGTTTGCTTGAGAGCTGCCTGTCAGCCTGATGGTGTGTGAAGTCAGTGAGCCAAATGGAGTTGTTCTCCCACAAGAACCACTCGGCTGATTCTTCTTCAATATGCAATTCAGCAACATGCAGTGTTGCTTGATGGAATTAGCTCTTACAGCCACATCTGCGTCTAGAGCCTTTGTATTTAGGGCTAGCTGAAAAGGGCTTTGGCGCTCAAGTGGTTTCTGAATGTGGAGTTGGTGGCATGTGAAACCCGCCTGTGGAGCCTTCGTTTGTGTGGGATGCTCACCAAGCTGCCCTTCAGGACAATGCACTCAAACGGCATTAAGCATAGTGTGTGAACACGTAGTTTGCTTGAGAGCTGCCTGTCAGCCTGATGGTGTGTGAAGTCAGTGAGCCAAATGGAGTTGTTCTCCCACAAGAACCACTCGGCTGATTCTTCTTCAATATGCAATTCAGCAACATGCCGTGTTGCTTGATGGAATTAGCTCTTACAGCAACATCTGTGTCTAGAGCCTTTGTATTTAGGGCTAGATGAAAACGGCGTTGGCGCTGAAGTGGTTTCTGAATGTGGAGTTGGTGGCATGTGAAACCCGCCTGTGGAGCCTTCATTTGTGTGGGATGCTCACCAACCTGCCCTTCAGGACAATGCACTCAAGTGGCATTAAGCATAGTGTGTGAACACGTAGTTTGCTTGAGAGCTGCCTGTCAGCCTGATGGTGTGTGAAGTCAGTGAGCCAAATGGAGTTGTTCTCCCACAAGAACCACTCGGCTGATTCTTCTTCAATATGCAATTCAGCAACATGCAGTGTTGCTTGATGGAATTAGCTCTTACAGCAACATCTGCGTCTAGAGACTTTGTTTTTAGGGCTAGCAGAAAAGGGCTTTGGCGCTGAAGTGGTTTCTGAATGTGGAGTTGGTGGCATGTGAAACCCGCCTGTGGAGCCTTCGTTTGTGTGGGATGCTCACCAAGCTGCCTTTCAGGACAATGCACTCAAGTGGCATTAAACATAGTGTGTGAACACGTAGTTTGCTTGAGAGCTGCGTGTCAGCCTGATGGTGTGTGAAGTCAGTGAGCCAAATGGAGTTGTTCTCCCACAAGAACCACTCGGCTGATTCTTCTTCAATATGCAATTCAGCAACATGCAGTGTTGCTTGATGGAATTAGCTCTTACAGCAACATCTGCGTCTAGAGCCTTTGTTTTTAGGGCTAGCTGAAAAGGGCTTTGGCGCTGAAGTGGTTTCTGAATGTGGAGTTGGTGGCATGTGAAACCCGCCTGTGGAGCCTTCGTTTGTGTGGGATGCTCACCAAGCTGCCCTTCAGGACAATGCACTCAAACGGCATTAAGCATAGTGTGTGAACACGTAGTTTGCTTGAGAGCTGCCTGTGAGCCTGATGGTGTGTGAAGTCAGTGAGCCAAATGGAGTTGTTCTCCCACAAGAACCACTCGGCTGATTCTTCTTCAATATGCAATTCAGCAACATGCAGTGTTGCTTGATGGAATTAGCTCTTACAGCCACACCTGTGTCTAGAGCCTTTGTATTTAGGGCTAGCTGAAAACGGCTTTGGCGCTGAAGTGGTTTCTGAATGTGGAGTTGGTGGCATGTGAAACCCGCCTGTGGAGCCTTCGTTTGTGTGGGATGCTCACCAAGCTGCCCTTCAGGACAATGCACTCAAACGGCATTAAGCATAGTGTGTGAACACGTAGTTTGCTTGAGAGCTGCCTGTCAGCCTGATGGTGTGTGAAGTCAGTGAGCCAAATGGAGTTGTTCTCCCACAAGAACCACTCGGCTGATGCTTCTTCAATATGCAATTCAGCAACATGCAGTGTTGCTTGATGGAATTAGCTCTTACAGCCACATCTGCGACTAGAGCCTTTGTATTTAGGGCTAGCTGAAAACGGCTTTGGCGCTGAAGTGGTTTCTGAATGTGGAGTTGGTGGCATGTGAAACCCGCCTGTGGAGCCTTCGTTTGTGTGGGATGCTCACCAAGCTGCCCTTCAGGACAATGCACTCAAACGGCATTTAGCATAGTGTGTGAACACGTAGTTTGCTTGAGAGCTGCGTGTCAGCCTGATGGTGTGTGAAGTCAGTGAGCCAAATGGAGTTGTTCTCCCACAAGAACCACTCGGCTGATTCTTCTTCAATATGCAATTCAGCAACATGCAGTGTTGCTTGATGGAATTAGCTCTTACAGCCACATCTGCATCTAGAGCTTTTGTTTTCAGGGCTAGCTGAAAAGGGCTTTGGCGCTGAAGTGGTTTCTGAATGTGGAGTTGGTGGCATGTGAAACCCGCCTGTGGAGCCTTCGTTTGTGTGGGATGCTCACCAAGCTGCCCTTCAGGACCATGAACTCAAACGGCATTTAGCATAGTGTGTGAACCCGTAGTTTGCTTGAGAGCTGCCTGTCAGCCTGATGGAGTGTGAAGTCAGTGAGCCAAATGGAGTTGTTCTCCCACAAGAACCACTCGGCTGATTCTTCTTCAATATGCAATTCAGCAACATGCAGTGTTGCTTGATGGAATTAGCTCTAACAGCAACACCTGGATCTAGAGCCTTTGTATTTAGGGCTAGCTGAAAACGGCTTTGGTGCTGAAGTGGTTTCTGAATGTGGAGTTGGTGGCATGTGAAACCCGCCTGTGGAGCCTTCGTTTGTGTGGGATGCTCACCAAGCTGCCCTTCAGGACAATGCACTCAAACGGCATTAAGCATAGTGTGTGAACACGTAGTTTGCTTGAGAGCTGCCTGTGAGCCTGATGGTGTGTGAAGTCAGTGAGCCAAATGGAGTTGTTCTCCCACAAGAACCTCTCGGCTGATTCTTCTTCAATATGCAATTCAGCAACATGCAGTGTTGCTTGATGGAATTAGCTCTTACAGCAACATCTGCGTCTAGAGCCTTTGTTTTTAGGGCTAGCTGAAAAGGGCTTTGGCGCTGAAGTGGTTTCTGAATGTGGAGTTGGTGGCATGTGAAACCCGCCTGTGGAGCCTTCGTTTGTGTGGGATGCTCACCAAGCTGCCCTTCAGGACAATGCACTCAAACGGCATTAAGCATAGTGTGTGAACACGTAGTTTGCTTGAGAGCTGCCTGTGAGCCTGATATTGTGTGAAGTCAGTGAGCCAAATGGAGTTGTTCTCCCACAAGAACCACTCGGCTGATTCTTCTTCAATATGCAATTCAGCAACATGCAGTGTTGCTTGATGGAATTAGCTCTTACAGCCACACCTGTGTCTAGAGCCTTTGTATTTAGGGCTAGCTGAAAACGGCTTTGGCGCTGAAGTGGTTTCTGAATGTGGAGTTGGTGGCATGTGAAACCCGCCTGTGGAGCCTTCGTTTGTGTGGGATGCTCACCAAGCTGCCCTTCAGGACAATGCACTCAAACGGCATTAAGCATAGTGTGTGAACACGTAGTTTGCTTGAGAGCTGCCTGTCAGCCTGATGCTGTGTGAAGTCAGTGAGCCAAATGGAGTTGTTCTCCCACAAGAACCACTCGGCTGATTCTTCCTCAATATGCAATTCAGCAACATGCAGTGTTGCTTGATGGAATTAGCTCTTACAGCCACATCTGCGACTAGAGCCTTTGTATTTAGGGCTAGCTGAAAACGGCTTTGGCGCTGAAGTGGTTTCTGAATGTGGAGTTGGTGGCATGTGAAACCCGCCTGTGGAGCCTTCGTTTGTGTGGGATGCTCACCAAGCTGCCCTTCAGGACAATGCACTCAAACGGCATTTAGCATAGTGTGTGAACACGTAGTTTGCTTGAGAGCTGCCTGTCAGCCTGATGGTGTGTGAAGTCAGTGAGCCAAATGGAGTTGTTCTCCCACAAGAACCACTCGGCTGATTCTTCTTCAATATGCAATTCAGCAACATGCAGTGTTGCTTGATGGAATTAGCTCTTACAGCCACATCTGCATCTAGAGCTTTTGTTTTCAGGGCTAGCTGAAAAGGGCTTTGGCGCTGAAGTGGTTTCTGAATGTGGAGTTGGTGGCATGTGAAACCCGCCTGTGGAGCCTTCGTTTGTGTGGGATGCTCACCAAGCTGCCCTTCAGGACCATGAACTCAAACGGCATTTAGCATAGTGTGTGAACCCGTAGTTTGCTTGAGAGCTGCCTGTCAGCCTGATGGTGTGTGAAGTCAGTGAGCCAAATGGAGTTGTTCTCCCACAAGAACCACTCGGCTGATTCTTCTTCAATATGCAATTCAGCAACATGCAGTGTTGCTTGATGGAATTAGCTCTAACAGCAACACCTGGATCTAGAGCCTTTGTATTTAGGGCTAGCTGAAAACGGCTTTGGTGCTGAAGTGGTTTCTGAATGTGGAGTTGGTGGCATGTGAAACCCGCCTGTGGAGCCTTCGTTTGTGTGGGATGCTCACCAAGCTGCCCTTCAGGACAATGCACTCAAACGGCATTAAGCATAGTGTGTGAACACGTAGTTTGCTTGAGAGCTGCCTGTCAGCCTGATGGTGTGTGAAGTCAGTGAGCCAAATGGAGTTGTTCTCCCACAAGAACCACTCGGCTGATTCTTCTTCAATATGCAATTCAGCAACATGCAGTGTTGCTTGATGGAATTAGCTCTTACAGCCACATCTGTGTCTAGAGCCTTTGTATTTAGGGCTAGCTGAAACTGTTTTGGCGCTCAAGTGGTTTCTGAATGTGGAGTTGGTGGCATGTGAAACCCGCCTGTGGAGCCTTCGTTTGTGTGGGATGCTCACCAAGCTGCCCTTCAGGACAATGCACTCAAACGGCATTAAGCATAGTGTGTGAACACGTAGTTTGCTTGAGAGCTGCCTGTCAGCCTGATGGTGTGTGAAGTCAGTGAGCCAAATGGAGTTGTTCTCCCACAAGAACCACTCGGCTGATTCTTCTTCAATATGCAATTCAGCAACATGCAGTGTTGCTTGATGGAATTAGCTCTTACAGCCACATCTGCGTCTAGAGCCTTTGTATTTAGGGCTAGCTGAAAAGGGCTTTGGCGCTCAAGTGGTTTCTGAATGTGGAGTTGGTGGCATGTGAAACCCGCCTGTGGAGCCTTCGTTTGTGTGGGATGCTCACCAAGCTGCCCTTCAGGACAATGCACTCAAACGGCATTAAGCATAGTGTGTGAACACGTAGTTTGCTTGAGAGCTGCCTGTCAGCCTGATGGTGTGTGAAGTCAGTGAGCCAAATGGAGTTGTTCTCCCACAAGAACCACTCGGCTGATTCTTCTTCAATATGCAATTCAGCAACATGCCGTGTTGCTTGATGGAATTAGCTCTTACAGCAACATCTGTGTCTAGAGCCTTTGTATTTAGGGCTAGATGAAAACGGCGTTGGCGCTGAAGTGGTTTCTGAATGTGGAGTTGGTGGCATGTGAAACCCGCCTGTGGAGCCTTCATTTGTGTGGGATGCTCACCAACCTGCCCTTCAGGACAATGCACTCAAGTGGCATTAAGCATAGTGTGTGAACACGTAGTTTGCTTGAGAGCTGCCTGTCAGCCTGATGGTGTGTGAAGTCAGTGAGCCAAATGGAGTTGTTCTCCCACAAGAACCACTCGGCTGATTCTTCTTCAATATGCAATTCAGCAACATGCAGTGTTGCTTGATGGAATTAGCTCTTACAGCAACATCTGCGTCTAGAGACTTTGTTTTTAGGGCTAGCAGAAAAGGGCTTTGGCGCTGAAGTGGTTTCTGAATGTGGAGTTGGTGGCATGTGAAACCCGCCTGTGGAGCCTTCGTTTGTGTGGGATGCTCACCAAGCTGCCTTTCAGGACAATGCACTCAAGTGGCATTAAACATAGTGTGTGAACACGTAGTTTGCTTGAGAGCTGCGTGTCAGCCTGATGGTGTGTGAAGTCAGTGAGCCAAATGGAGTTGTTCTCCCACAAGAACCACTCGGCTGATTCTTCTTCAATATGCAATTCAGCAACATGCAGTGTTGCTTGATGGAATTAGCTCTTACAGCAACATCTGCGTCTAGAGCCTTTGTTTTTAGGGCTAGCTGAAAAGGGCTTTGGCGCTGAAGTGGTTTCTGAATGTGGAGTTGGTGGCATGTGAAACCCGCCTGTGGAGCCTTCGTTTGTGTGGGATGCTCACCAAGCTGCCCTTCAGGACAATGCACTCAAACGGCATTAAGCATAGTGTGTGAACACGTAGTTTGCTTGAGAGCTGCCTGTGAGCCTGATGGTGTGTGAAGTCAGTGAGCCAAATGGAGTTGTTCTCCCACAAGAACCACTCGGCTGATTCTTCTTCAATATGCAATTCAGCAACATGCAGTGTTGCTTGATGGAATTAGCTCTTATAGCCACACCTGTGTCTAGAGCCTTTGTATTTAGGGCTAGCTGAAAACGGCTTTGGCGCTGAAGTGGTTTCTGAATGTGGAGTTGGTGGCATGTGAAACCCGCCTGTGGAGCCTTCGTTTGTGTGGGATGCTCACCAAGCTGCCCTTCAGGACAATGCACTCAAACGGCATTAAGCATAGTGTGTGAACACGTAGTTTGCTTGAGAGCTGCCTGTCAGCCTGATGCTGTGTGAAGTCAGTGAGCCAAATGGAGTTGTTCTCCCACAAGAACCACTCGGCTGATTCTTCTTCAATATGCAATTCAGCAACATGCAGTGTTGCTTGATGGAATTAGCTCTTACAGCCACACCTGCGTCTAGAGCCTTTGTATTTAGGGCTAGCTGAAAACGGCTTTGGCGCTGAAGTGGTTTCTGAATGTGGAGTTGGTGGCATGTGAAACCCGCCTGTGGAGCCTTCGTTTGTGTGGGATGCTCACCAAGCTGCCCTTCAGGACAATGCACTCAAACGGCATTTAGCATAGTGTGTGAACACGTAGTTTGCTTGAGAGCTGCGTGTCAGCCTGATGGTGTGTGAAGTCAGTGAGCCAAATGGAGTTGTTCTCCCACAAGAACCACTCGGCTGATTCTTCTTCAATATGCAATTCAGCAACATGCAGTGTTGCTTGATGGAATTAGCTCTTACAGCAACACCTGCGTCTAGAGCCTTTGTATTTAGGGCTAGCTGAAAAGGGCTTTGGCGCTGAAGTGGTTTCTGAATGTGGAGTTGGTGGCATGTGAAACCCGCCTGTGGAGCCTTCGTTTGTGTGGGATGCTCACCAAGCTGCCCTTCAGGACAATGCACTCAAACGGCATTAAGCATAGTGTGTGAACACGTAGTTTGCTTGAGAGCTGCCTGTCAGCCTGATGGTGTGTGAAGTCAGTGAGCCAAATGGAGTTGTTCTCCCACAAGAACCACTCGGCTGATTCTTCAATATGCAATTCAGCAACATGCAGTGTTGCTTGATGGAATTAGCTCTTACAGCCACATCTGCGTCTAGAGCCTTTGTATTTAGGGCTAGCTGAAACGGTTTTGGCGCTCAAGTGGTTCCTGAATGTGGAGTTGGTGGCATGTGAAACCCGCCTGTGGAGCCTTCGTTTGTGTGGGATGCTCACCAAGCTGCCCTTCAGGACAATGCACTCAAACGGCATTAAGCATAGTGTGTGAACACGTAGTTTGCTTGAGAGCTGCCTGTCAGCCTGATGCTGTGTGAAGTCAGTGAGCCAAATGGAGTTGTTCTCCCACAAGAACCTCTCGGCTGATTCTTCTTCAATATGCAATTCAGCAACATGCAGTGTTGCTTGATGGAATTAGCTCTTACAGCAACATCTGCGTCTAGAGCCTTTGTTTTTAGGGCTAGCTGAAAAGGGCTTTGGCGCTGAAGTGGTTTCTGAATGTGGAGTTGGTGGCATGTGAAACCCGCCTGTGGAGCCTTCGTTTGTGTGGGATGCTCACCAAGCTGCCCTTCAGGACAATGCACTCAAACGGCATTAAGCATAGTGTGTGAACACGTAGTTTGCTTGAGAGCTGCCTGTGAGCCTGATGGTGTGTGAAGTCAGTGAGCCAAATGGAGTTGTTCTCCCACAAGAACCACTCGGCTGATTCTTCTTCAATATGCAATTCAGCAACATGCAGTGTTGCTTGATGGAATTAGCTCTTACAGCCACACCTGTGTCTAGAGCCTTTCTATTTAGGGCTAGCTGAAAACGGCTTTGGCGCTGAAGTGGTTTCTGAATGTGGAGTTGGTGGCATGTGAAACCCGCCTGTGGAGCCTTCGTTTGTGTGGGATGCTCACCAAGCTGCCCTTCAGGACAATGCACTCAAACGGCATTAAGCATAGTGTGTGAACACGTAGTTTGCTTGAGAGCTGCCTGTCAGCCTGATGGTGTGTGAAGTCAGTGAGCCAAATGGAGTTGTTCTCCCACAAGAACCACTCGGCTGATTCTTCTTCAATATGCAATTCAGCAACATGCAGTGTTGCTTGATGGAATTAGCTCTTACAGCCACATCTGCGACTAGAGCCTTTGTATTTAGGGCTAGCTGAAAAGGGCTTTGGCGCTGAAGTGTTTTCTGAATGTGGAGTTGGTGGCATGTGAAACCCGCCTGTGGAGCCTTCGTTTGTGTGGGATGCTCACCAAGTTGCCCTTCAGGACAATGCACTCAAACGGCATTAAGCATAGTGTGTGAACACGTAGTTTGCTTGAGAGCTGCCTGTCAGTCTGATGGTGTGTGAAGTCAGTCAGCCAAATGGAGTTGTTCTCCCACAAGAACCACTCGGCTGATTCTTCCTCAATATGCAATTCAGCAACATGCAGTGTTGCTTGATGGAATTAGCTCTTACAGCCACATCTGCGACTAGAGCCTTTGTATTTAGGGCTAGCTGAAAAGGGCTTTGGCGCTGAAGTGGTTTCTGAATGTGGAGTTGGTGGCATGTGAAACCCGCCTGTGGAGCCTTCGTTTGTGTGGGATGCTCACCAAGCTGCCCTTCAGGACAATGCACTCAAACGGCATTTAGCATAGTGTGTGAACACGTAGTTTGCTTGAGAGCTGCGTGTCAGCATGATGCTGTGTGAAGTCAGTGAGCCAAATGGAGTTGTTCTCCCACAAGAACCACTCGGCTGATTCTTCTTCAATATGCAATTCAGCAACATGCAGTGTTGCTTGATGGAATTAGCTCTTACAGCCACATCTGCATCTAGAGCTTTTGTTTTCAGGGCTAGCTGAAAAGGGCTTTGGCGCTGAAGTGGTTTCTGAATGTGGAGTTGGTGGCATGTGAAACCCGCCTGTGGAGCCTTCGTTTGTGTGGGATGCTTACCAAGCTGCCCTTCAGGACCATGAACTCAAACGGCATTTAGCATAGTGTGTGAACCCGTAGTTTGCTTGAGAGCTGCCTGTCAGCCTGATGGAGTGTGAAGTCAGTGAGCCAAATGGAGTTGTTCTCCCACAAGAACCACTCGGCTGATTCTTCTTCAATATGCAATTCAGCAACATGCAGTGTTGCTTGATGGAATTAGCTCTAACAGCAACACCTGGATCTAGAGCCTTTGTATTTAGGGCTAGCTGAAAACGGCTTTGGTGCTGAAGTGGTTTCTGAATGTGGAGTTGGTGGCATGTGAAACCCGCCTGTGGAGCCTTCGTTTGTGTGGGATGCTCACCAAGCTGCCCTTCAGGACAATGCACTCAAACGGCATTAAGCATAGTGTGTGAACACGTAGTTTGCTTGAGAGCTGCCTGTCAGCCTGATGCTGTGTGAAGTCAGTGAGCCAAATGGAGTTGTTCTCCCACAAGAACCTCTCGGCTGATTCTTCTTCAATATGCAATTCAGCAACATGCAGTGTTGCTTGATGGAATTAGCTCTTACAGCAACATCTGCGTCTAGAGCCTTTGTTTTTAGGGCTAGCTGAAAAGGGCTTTGGCGCTGAAGTGGTTTCTGAATGTGGAGTTGGTGGCATGTGAAACCCGCCTGTGGAGCCTTCGTTTGTGTGGGATGCTCACCAAGCTGCCCTTCAGGACAATGCACTCAAACGGCATTAAGCATAGTGTGTGAACACGTAGTTTGCTTGAGAGCTGCCTGTGAGCCTGATATTGTGTGAAGTCAGTGAGCCAAATGGAGTTGTTCTCCCACAAGAACCACTCGGCTGATTCTTCTTCAATATGCAATTCAGCAACATGCAGTGTTGCTTGATGGAATTAGCTCTTACAGCCACACCTGTGTCTAGAGCCTTTGTATTTAGGGCTAGCTGAAAACGGCTTTGGCGCTGAAGTGGTTTCTGAATGTGGAGTTGGTGGCATGTGAAACCCGCCTGTGGAGCCTTCGTTTGTGTGGGATGCTCACCAAGCTGCCCTTCAGGACAATGCACTCAAACGGCATTAAGCATAGTGTGTGAACACGTAGTTTGCTTGAGAGCTGCGTGTCAGCCTGATGCTGTGTGAAGTCAGTGAGCCAAATGGAGTTGTTCTCCCACAAGAACCACTCGGCTGATTCTTCCTCAATATGCAATTCAGCAACATGCAGTGTTGCTTGATGGAATTAGCTCTTACAGCCACATCTGCGACTAGAGCCTTTGTATTTAGGGCTAGCTGAAAACGGCTTTGGCGCTGAAGTGGTTTCTGAATGTGGAGTTGGTGGCATGTGAAACCCGCCTGTGGAGCCTTCGTTTGTGTGGGATGCTCACCAAGCTGCCCTTCAGGACAATGCACTCAAACGGCATTTAGCATAGTGTGTGAACACGTAGTTTGCTTGAGAGCTGCGTGTCAGCCTGATGGTGTGTGAAGTCAGTGAGCCAAATGGAGTTGTTCTCCCACAAGAACCACTCGGCTGATTCTTCTTCAATATGCAATTCAGCAACATGCAGTGTTGCTTGATGGAATTAGCTCTTACAGCCACATCTGCATCTAGAGCTTTTGTTTTCAGGGCTAGCTGAAAAGGGCTTTGGCGCTGAAGTGGTTTCTGAATGTGGAGTTGGTGGCATGTGAAACCCGCCTGTGGAGCCTTCGTTTGTGTGGGATGCTTACCAAGCTGCCCTTCAGGACCATGAACTCAAACGGCATTTAGCATAGTGTGTGAACCCGTAGTTTGCTTGAGAGCTGCCTGTAAGCCTGATGGTGTGTGAAGTCAGTGAGCCAAATGGAGTTGTTCTCCCACAAGAACCACTCGGCTGATTCTTCTTCAATATGCAATTCAGCAACATGCAGTGTTGCTTGATGGAATTAGCTCTAACAGCAACACCTGGATCTAGAGCCTTTGTATTTAGGGCTAGCTGAAAACGGCTTTGGTGCTGAAGTGGTTTCTGAATGTGGAGTTGGTGGCATGTGAAACCCGCCTGTGGAGCCTTCGTTTGTGTGGGATGCTCACCAAGCTGCCCTTCAGGACAATGCACTCAAACGGCATTAAGCATAGTGTGTGAACACGTAGTTTGCTTGAGAGCTGCCTGTCAGCCTGATGGTGTGTGAAGTCAGTGAGCCAAATGGAGTTGTTCTCCCACAAGAACCACTCGGCTGATTCTTCTTCAATATGCAATTCAGCAACATGCAGTGTTGCTTGATGGAATTAGCTCTTACAGCCACATCTGCGTCTAGAGCCTTTGTATTTAGGGCTAGCTGAAAAGGGCTTTGGCGCTCAAGTGGTTTCTGAATGTGGAGTTGGTGGCATGTGAAACCCGCCTGTGGAGCCTTCGTTTGTGTGGGATGCTCACCAAGCTGCCCTTCAGGACAATGCACTCAAACGGCATTAAGCATAGTGTGTGAACACGTAGTTTGCTTGAGAGCTGCCTGTCAGCCTGATGGTGTGTGAAGTCAGTGAGCCAAATGGAGTTGTTCTCCCACAAGAACCACTCGGCTGATTCTTCTTCAATATGCAATTCAGCAACATGCCGTGTTGCTTGATGGAATTAGCTCTTACAGCAACATCTGTGTCTAGAGCCTTTGTATTTAGGGCTAGATGAAAACGGCGTTGGCGCTGAAGTGGTTTCTGAATGTGGAGTTGGTGGCATGTGAAACCCGCCTGTGGAGCCTTCCTTTGTGTGGGATGCTCACCAACCTGCCCTTCAGGACAATGCACTCAAGTGGCATTAAGCATAGTGTGTGAACACGTAGTTTGCTTGAGAGCTGCCTGTCAGCCTGATGGTGTGTGAAGTCAGTGAGCCAAATGGAGTTTTCTCCCACAAGAACCACTCGGCTGATTCTTCTTCAATATGCAATTCAGCAACATGCAGTGTTGCTTGATGGAATTAGCTCTTACAGCAACATCTGCGTCTAGAGACTTTGTTTTTAGGGCTAGCAGAAAAGGGCTTTGGCGCTGAAGTGGTTTCTGAATGTGGAGTTGGTGGCATGTGAAACCCGCCTGTGGAGCCTTCGTTTGTGTGGGATGCTCACCAAGCTGCCTTTCAGGACAATGCACTCAAGTGGCATTAAACATAGTGTGTGAACACGTAGTTTGCTTGAGAGCTGCGTGTCAGCCTGATGGTGTGTGAAGTCAGTGAGCCAAATGGAGTTGTTCTCCCACAAGAACCACTCGGCTGATTCTTCTTCAATATGCAATTCAGCAACATGCAGTGTTGCTTGATGGAATTAGCTCTTACAGCAACATCTGCGTCTAGAGCCTTTGTTTTTAGGGCTAGCTGAAAAGGGCTTTGGCGCTGAAGTGGTTTCTGAATGTGGAGTTGGTGGCATGTGAAACCCGCCTGTGGAGCCTTCGTTTGTGTGGGATGCTCACCAAGCTGCCCTTCAGGACAATGCACTCAAACGGCATTAAGCATAGTGTGTGAACACGTAGTTTGCTTGAGAGCTGCCTGTGAGCCTGATGGTGTGTGAAGTCAGTGAGCCAAATGGAGTTGTTCTCCCACAAGAACCACTCGGCTGATTCTTCTTCAATATGCAATTCAGCAACATGCAGTGTTGCTTGATGGAATTAGCTCTTACAGCCACACCTGTGTCTAGAGCCTTTGTATTTAGGGCTAGCTGAAAACGGCTTTGGCGCTGAAGTGGTTTCTGAATGTGGAGTTGGTGGCATGTGAAACCCGCCTGTGGAGCCTTCGTTTGTGTGGGATGCTCACCAAGCTGCCCTTCAGGACAATGCACTCAAACGGCATTAAGCATAGTGTGTGAACACGTAGTTTGCTTGAGAGCTGCCTGTCAGCCTGATGGTGTGTGAAGTCAGTGAGCCAAATGGAGTTGTTCTCCCACAAGAACCACTCGGCTGATTCTTCTTCAATATGCAATTCAGCAACATGCAGTGTTGCTTGATGGAATTAGCTCTTACAGCCACACCTGTGTCTAGAGCCTTTGTATTTAGGGCTAGCTGAAAACGGCTTTGGCGCTGAAGTGGTTTCTGAATGTGGAGTTGGTGGCATGTGAAACCCGCCTGTGGAGCCTTCGTTTGTGTGGGATGCTCACCAAGCTGCCCTTCAGGACAATGCACTCAAACGGCATTTAGCATAGTGTGTGAACACGTAGTTTGCTTGAGAGCTGCGTGTCAGCCTGATGGTGTGTGAAGTCAGTGAGCCAAATGGAGTTGTTCTCCCACAAGAACCACTCGGCTGATTCTTCTTCAATATGCAATTCAGCAACATGCAGTGTTGCTTGATGGAATTAGCTCTTACAGCCACATCTGCATCTAGAGCTTTTGTTTTCAGGGCTAGCTGAAAAGGGCTTTGGCGCTGAAGTGGTTTCTGAATGTGGAGTTGGTGGCATGTGAAACCCGCCTGTGGAGCCTTCGTTTGTGTGGGATGCTTACCAAGCTGCCCTTCAGGACCATGAACTCAAACGGCATTTAGCATAGTGTGTGAACCCGTAGTTTGCTTGAGAGCTGCCTGTAAGCCTGATGGTGTGTGAAGTCAGTGAGCCAAATGGAGTTGTTCTCCCACAAGAACCACTCGGCTGATTCTTCTTCAATATGCAATTCAGCAACATGCAGTGTTGCTTGATGGAATTAGCTCTAACAGCAACACCTGGATCTAGAGCCTTTGTATTTAGGGCTAGCTGAAAACGGCTTTGGTGCTGAAGTGGTTTCTGAATGTGGAGTTGGTGGCATGTGAAACCCGCCTGTGGAGCCTTCGTTTGTGTGGGATGCTCACCAAGCTGCCCTTCAGGACAATGCACTCAAACGGCATTAAGCATAGTGTGTGAACACGTAGTTTGCTTGAGAGCTGCCTGTCAGCCTGATGGTGTGTGAAGTCAGTGAGCCAAATGGAGTTGTTCTCCCACAAGAACCACTCGGCTGATTCTTCTTCAATATGCAATTCAGCAACATGCAGTGTTGCTTGATGGAATTAGCTCTTACAGCCACATCTGCGTCTAGAGCCTTTGTATTTAGGGCTAGCTGAAACGGTTTTGGCGCTCAAGTGGTTTCTGAATGTGGAGTTGGTGGCATGTGAAACCCGCCTGTGGAGCCTTCGTTTGTGTGGGATGCTCACCAAGCTGCCCTTCAGGACAATGCACTCAAACGGCATTAAGCATAGTGTGTGAACACGTAGTTTGCTTGAGAGCTGCCTGTCAGCCTGATGGTGTGTGAAGTCAGTGAGCCAAATGGAGTTGTTCTCCCACAAGAACCACTCGGCTGATTCTTCTTCAATATGCAATTCAGCAACATGCAGTGTTGCTTGATGGAATTAGCTCTTACAGCCACATCTGCGTCTAGAGCCTTTGTATTTAGGGCTAGCTGAAAAGGGCTTTGGCGCTCAAGTGGTTTCTGAATGTGGAGTTGGTGGCATGTGAAACCCGCCTGTGGAGCCTTCGTTTGTGTGGGATGCTCACCAAGCTGCCCTTCAGGACAATGCACTCAAACGGCATTAAGCATAGTGTGTGAACACGTAGTTTGCTTGAGAGCTGCCTGTCAGCCTGATGGTGTGTGAAGTCAGTGAGCCAAATGGAGTTGTTCTCCCACAAGAACCACTCGGCTGATTCTTCTTCAATATGCAATTCAGCAACATGCCGTGTTGCTTGATGGAATTAGCTCTTACAGCAACATCTGTGTCTAGAGCCTTTGTATTTAGGGCTAGATGAAAACGGCGTTGGCGCTGAAGTGGTTTCTGAATGTGGAGTTGGTGGCATGTGAAACCCGCCTGTGGAGCCTTCATTTGTGTGGGATGCTCACCAACCTGCCCTTCAGGACAATGCACTCAAGTGGCATTAAGCATAGTGTGTGAACACGTAGTTTGCTTGAGAGCTGCCTGTCAGCCTGATGGTGTGTGAAGTCAGTGAGCCAAATGGAGTTTTCTCCCACAAGAACCACTCGGCTGATTCTTCTTCAATATGCAATTCAGCAACATGCAGTGTTGCTTGATGGAATTAGCTCTTACAGCAACATCTGCGTCTAGAGACTTTGTTTTTAGGGCTAGCAGAAAAGGGCTTTGGCGCTGAAGTGGTTTCTGAATGTGGAGTTGGTGGCATGTGAAACCCGCCTGTGGAGCCTTCGTTTGTGTGGGATGCTCACCAAGCTGCCTTTCAGGACAATGCACTCAAGTGGCATTAAACATAGTGTGTGAACACGTAGTTTGCTTGAGAGCTGCCTGTCAGCCTGATGGTGTGTGAAGTCAGTGAGCCAAATGGAGTTGTTCTCCCACAAGAACCACTCGGCTGATTCTTCTTCAATATGCAATTCAGCAACATGCAGTGTTGCTTGATGGAATTAGCTCTTACAGCAACATCTGCGTCTAGAGCCTTTGTTTTTAGGGCTAGCTGAAAAGGGCTTTGGCGCTGAAGTGGTTTCTGAATGTGGAGTTGGTGGCATGTGAAACCCGCCTGTGGAGCCTTCGTTTGTGTGGGATGCTCACCAAGCTGCCCTTCAGGACAATGCACTCAAACGGCATTAAGCATAGTGTGTGAACACGTAGTTTGCTTGAGAGCTGCCTGTGAGCCTGATGGTGTGTGAAGTCAGTGAGCCAAATGGAGTTGTTCTCCCACAAGAACCACTCGGCTGATTCTTCTTCAATATGCAATTCAGCAACATGCAGTGTTGCTTGATGGAATTAGCTCTTACAGCCACACCTGTGTCTAGAGCCTTTGTATTTAGGGCTAGCTGAAAACGGCTTTGGCGCTGAAGTGGTTTCTGAATGTGGAGTTGGTGGCATGTGAAACCCGCCTGTGGAGCCTTCGTTTGTGTGGGATGCTCACCAAGCTGCCCTTCAGGACAATGCACTCAAACGGCATTAAGCATAGTGTGTGAACACGTAGTTTGCTTGAGAGCTGCCTGTCAGCCTGATGGTGTGTGAAGTCAGTGAGCCAAATGGAGTTGTTCTCCCACAAGAACCACTCGGCTGATTCTTCTTCAATATGCAATTCAGCAACATGCAGTGTTGCTTGATGGAATTAGCTCTTACAGCCACACCTGTGTCTAGAGCCTTTGTATTTAGGGCTAGCTGAAAACGGCTTTGGCGCTGAAGTGGTTTCTGAATGTGGAGTTGGTGGCATGTGAAACCCGCCTGTGGAGCCTTCGTTTGTGTGGGATGCTCACCAAGCTGCCCTTCAGGACAATGCACTCAAACGGCATTTAGCATAGTGTGTGAACACGTAGTTTGCTTGAGAGCTGCGTGTCAGCCTGATGGTGTGTGAAGTCAGTGAGCCAAATGGAGTTGTTCTCCCACAAGAACCACTCGGCTGATTCTTCTTCAATATGCAATTCAGCAACATGCAGTGTTGCTTGATGGAATTAGCTCTTACAGCCACATCTGCATCTAGAGCTTTTGTTTTCAGGGCTAGCTGAAAAGGGCTTTGGCGCTGAAGTGGTTTCTGAATGTGGAGTTGGTGGCATGTGAAACCCGCCTGTGGAGCCTTCGTTTGTGTGGGATGCTTACCAAGCTGCCCTTCAGGACCATGAACTCAAACGGCATTTAGCATAGTGTGTGAACCCGTAGTTTGCTTGAGAGCTGCCTGTAAGCCTGATGGTGTGTGAAGTCAGTGAGCCAAATGGAGTTGTTCTCCCACAAGAACCACTCGGCTGATTCTTCTTCAATATGCAATTCAGCAACATGCAGTGTTGCTTGATGGAATTAGCTCTAACAGCAACACCTGGATCTAGAGCCTTTGTATTTAGGGCTAGCTGAAAACGGCTTTGGTGCTGAAGTGGTTTCTGAATGTGGAGTTGGTGGCATGTGAAACCCGCCTGTGGAGCCTTCGTTTGTGTGGGATGCTCACCAAGCTGCCCTTCAGGACAATGCACTCAAACGGCATTAAGCATAGTGTGTGAACACGTAGTTTGCTTGAGAGCTGCCTGTCAGCCTGATGGTGTGTGAAGTCAGTGAGCCAAATGGAGTTGTTCTCCCACAAGAACCACTCGGCTGATTCTTCTTCAATATGCAATTCAGCAACATGCAGTGTTGCTTGATGGAATTAGCTCTTACAGCCACATCTGCGTCTAGAGCCTTTGTATTTAGGGCTAGCTGAAACGGTTTTGGCGCTCAAGTGGTTTCTGAATGTGGAGTTGGTGGCATGTGAAACCCGCCTGTGGAGCCTTCGTTTGTGTGGGATGCTCACCAAGCTGCCCTTCAGGACAATGCACTCAAACGGCATTAAGCATAGTGTGTGAACACGTAGTTTGCTTGAGAGCTGCCTGTCAGCCTGATGGTGTGTGAAGTCAGTGAGCCAAATGGAGTTGTTCTCCCACAAGAACCACTCGGCTGATTCTTCTTCAATATGCAATTCAGCAACATGCAGTGTTGCTTGATGGAATTAGCTCTTACAGCCACATCTGCGTCTAGAGCCTTTGTATTTAGGGCTAGCTGAAAAGGGCTTTGGCGCTCAAGTGGTTTCTGAATGTGGAGTTGGTGGCATGTGAAACCCGCCTGTGGAGCCTTCGTTTGTGTGGGATGCTCACCAAGCTGCCCTTCAGGACAATGCACTCAAACGGCATTAAGCATAGTGTGTGAACACGTAGTTTGCTTGAGAGCTGCCTGTCAGCCTGATGGTGTGTGAAGTCAGTGAGCCAAATGGAGTTGTTCTCCCACAAGAACCACTCGGCTGATTCTTCTTCAATATGCAATTCAGCAACATGCCGTGTTGCTTGATGGAATTAGCTCTTACAGCAACATCTGTGTCTAGAGCCTTTGTATTTAGGGCTAGATGAAAACGGCTTTGGCGCTGAAGTGGTTTCTGAATGTGGAGTTGGTGGCATGTGAAACCCGCCTGTGGAGCCTTCATTTGTGTGGGATGCTCACCAAGCTGCCCTTCAGGACAATGCACTCAAACGGCATTAAGCATAGTGTGTGAACACGTAGTTTGCTTGAGAGCTGCCTGTCAGCCTGATGGTGTGTGAAGTCAGTGAGCCAAATGGAGTTGTTCTCCCACAAGAACCACTCGGCTGATTCTTCTTCAATATGCAATTCAGCAACATGCAGTGTTGCTTGATGGAATTAGCTCTTACAGCAACATCTGTGTCTAGAGCCTTTGTATTTAGGGCTAGCTGAAAAGGGCTTTGGCGCTGAAGTGGTTTCTGAATGTGGAGTTGGTGGCATGTGAAACCCGCCTGTGGAGCCTTCATTTGTGTGGGATGCTCACCAAGCTGCCCTTCAGGACAATGCACTCAAGTGGCATTAAGCATAGTGTGTGAACACGTAGTTTGCTTGAGAGCTGCCTGTCAGCCTGATGGTGTGTGAAGTCAGTGAGCCAAATGGAGTTTTCTCCCACAAGAACCACTCGGCTGATTCTTCTTCAATATGCAATTCAGCAACATGCAGTGTTGCTTGATGGAATTAGCTCTTACAGCAACATCTGCGTCTAGAGACTTTGTTTTTAGGGCTAGCTGAAAAGGGCTTTGGCGCTGAAGTGGTTTCTGAATGTGGAGTTGGTGGCATGTGAAACCCGCCTGTGGAGCCTTCGTTTGTGTGGGATGCTCACCAAGCTGCCTTTCAGGACAATGCACTCAAGTGGCATTAAGCATAGTGTGTGAACACGTAGTTTGCTTGAGAGCTGCGTGTCAGCCTGATGCTGTGTGAAGTCAGTGAGCCAAATGGAGTTGTTCTCCCACAAGAACCACTCGGCTGATTCTTCTTCAATATGCAATTCAGCAACATGCAGTGTTGCTTGATGGAATTAGCTCTTACAGCAACATCTGCGTCTAGAGCCTTTGTTTTTAGGGCTAGCTGAAAAGGGCTTTGGCGCTGAAGTGGTTTCTGAATGTGGAGTTGGTGGCATGTGAATCCCGCCTGTGGAGCCTTCGTTTGTGTGGGATGCTCACCAAGCTGCCCTTCAGGACAATGCACTCAAACGGCATTTAGCATAGTGTGTGAACACGTAGTTTGCTTGAGAGCTGCCTGTCAGCCTGATGGTGTGTGAAGTCAGTGAGCCAAATGGAGTTGTTCTCCCACAAGAACCACTCGGCTGATTCTTCTTCAATATGCAATTCAGCAACATGCAGTGTTGCTTGATGGAATTAGCTCTTACAGCCACATCTGCGACTAGAGCCTTTGTATTTAGGGCTAGCTGAAAACGGCTTTGGCGCTGAAGTGGTTTCTGAATGTGGAGTTGGGGGCATGTGAAACCCGCCTGTGGAGCCTTCGTTTGTGTGGGATGCTCACCAAGCTGCCCTTCAGGACAATGCACTCAAACGGCATTAAGCATAGTGTGTGAACACGTAGTTTGCTTGAGAGCTGCCTGTCAGCCTGATGGTGTGTGAAGTCAGTGAGCCAAATGGAGTTGTTCTCCCACAAGAACCACTCGGCTGATTCTTCAATATGCAATTCAGCAACATGCAGTGTTGCTTGATGGAATTAGCTCTTACAGCCACATCTGCGTCTAGAGCCTTTGTATTTAGGGCTAGCTGAAACGGTTTTGGCGCTCAAGTGGTTTCTGAATGTGGAGTTGGTGGCATGTGAAACCCGCCTGTGGAGCCTTCGTTTGTGTGGGATGCTCACCAAGCTGCCCTTCAGGACAATGCACTCAAACGGCATTAAGCATAGTGTGTGAACACGTAGTTTGCTTGAGAGCTGCCTGTCAGCCTGATGCTGTGTGAAGTCAGTGAGCCAAATGGAGTTGTTCTCCCACAAGAACCTCTCGGCTGATTCTTCTTCAATATGCAATTCAGCAACATGCAGTGTTGCTTGATGGAATTAGCTCTTACAGCCACACCTGTGTCTAGAGCCTTTGTTTTTAGGGCTAGCTGAAAAGGGCTTTGGCGCTGAAGTGGTTTCTGAATGTGGAGTTGGTGGCATGTGAAACCCGCCTGTGGAGCCTTCGTTTGTGTGGGATGCTCACCAAGCTGCCCTTCAGGACAATGCACTCAAACGGCATTAAGCATAGTGTGTGAACACGTAGTTTGCTTGAGAGCTGCCTGTTTGCCTGATGGTGTGTGAAGTCAGTGAGCCAAATGGAGTTGTTCTCCCACAAGAACCACTCGGCTGATTCTTCTTCAATGTGCAATTCAGCAACATGCAGTGTTGCTTGATGGAATTAGCTCTTACAGCAACATCTGTGTCTAGAGCCTTTGTATTTAGGGCTAGCTGAAAAGGGCTTTGGCGCTGAAGTGGTTTCTGAATGTGGAGTTGGTGGCATGTGAAACCCGCCTGTGGAGCCTTCATTTGTGTGGGATGCTCACCAACCTGCCCTTCAGGACAATGCACTCAAGTGGCATTAAGCATAGTGTGTGAACACGTAGTTTGCTTGAGAGCTGCCTGTCAGCCTGATGGTGTGTGAAGTCAGTGAGCCAAATGGAGTTTTCTCCCACAAGAACCACTCGGCTGATTCTTCTTCAATATGCAATTCAGCAACATGCAGTGTTGCTTGATGGAATTAGCTCTTACAGCAACATCTGCGTCTAGAGACTTTGTTTTTAGGGCTAGCTGAAAAGGGCTTTGGCGCTGAAGTGGTTTCTGAATGTGGAGTTGGTGGCATGTGAAACCCGCCTGTGGAGCCTTCGTTTGTGTGGGATGCTCACCAAGCTGCCTTTCTGGACAATGCACTCAAGTGGCATTAAGCATAGTGTGTGAACATGTAGTTTGCTTGAGAGCTGCGTGTCAGCCTGATGCTGTGTGAAGTCAGTGAGCCAAATGGAGTTGTTCTCCCACAAGAACCACTCGGCTGATTCTTCTTCAATATGCAATTCAGCAACATGCAGTGTTGCTTGATGGAATTAGCTCTTACAGCAACATCTGCGTCTAGAGCTTTTGTTTTTAGGGCTAGCTGAAAAGGGCTTTGGCGCTGAAGTGGTTTCTGAATGTGGAGTTGGTGGCATGTGAATCCCGCCTGTGGAGCCTTCGTTTGTGTGGGATGCTCACCAAGCTGCCCTTCAGGACAATGCACTCAAACGGCATTTAGCATAGTGTGTGAACACGTAGTTTGCTTGAGAGCTGCCTGTCAGCCTGATGGTGTGTGAAGTCAGTGAGCCAAATGGAGTTGTTCTCCCACAAGAACCACTCGGCTGATTCTTCTTCAATATGCAATTCAGCAACATGCAGTGATGCTTGATGGAATTAGCTCTTACAGCCACATCTGCGACTAGAGCCTTTGTATTTAGGGCTAGCTGAAAACGGCGTTGGCGCTGAAGTGGTTTCTGAATGTGGAGTTGGTGGCATGTGAAACCCGCCTGTGGAGCCTTCGTTTGTGTGGGATGCTCACCAAGCTGCCCTTCAGGACAATGCACTCAAACGGCATTAAGCATAGTGTGTGAACACGTAGTTTGCTTGAGAGCTGCCTGTCAGCCTGATGGTGTGTGAAGTCAGTGAGCCAAATGGAGTTGTTCTCCCACAAGAACCACTCGGCTGATTCTTCAATATGCAATTCAGCAACATGCAGTGTTGCTTGATGGAATTAGCTCTTACAGCCACATCTGCGTCTAGAGCCTTTGTATTTAGGGCTAGCTGAAACGGTTTTGGCGCTCAAGTGGTTTCTGAATGTGGAGTTGGTGGCATGTGAAACCCGCCTGTGGAGCCTTCGTTTGTGTGGGATGCTCACCAAGCTGCCCTTCAGGACAATGCACTCAAACGGCATTAAGCATAGTGTGTGAACACGTAGTTTGCTTGAGAGCTGCCTGTCAGCCTGATGCTGTGTGAAGTCAGTGAGCCAAATGGAGTTGTTCTCCCACAAGAACCTCTCGGCTGATTCTTCTTCAATATGCAATTCAGCAACATGCAGTGTTGCTTGATGGAATTAGCTCTTACAGCAACATCTGCGTCTAGAGCCTTTGTTTTTAGGGCTAGCTGAAAAGGGCTTTGGCGCTGAAGTGGTTTCTGAATGTGGAGTTGGTGGCATGTGAAACCCGCCTGTGGAGCCTTCGTTTGTGTGGGATGCTCACCAAGCTGCCCTTCAGGACAATGCACTCAAACGGCATTAAGCATAGTGTGTGAACACGTAGTTTGCTTGAGAGCTGCCTGTCAGCCTGATGGTGTGTGAAGTCAGTGAGCCAAATGGAGTTGTTCTCCCACAAGAACCACTCGGCTGATTCTTCTTCAATATGCAATTCAGCAACATGCAGTGTTGCTTGATGGAATTAGCTCTTACAGCAACATCTGCGACTAGAGCCTTTGTATTTAGGGCTAGCTGAAAAGGGCTTTGGCGCTGAAGTGTTTTCTGAATGTGGAGTTGGTGGCATGTGAAACCCGCCTGTGGAGCCTTCGTTTGTGTGGGATGCTCACCAAGTTGCCCTTCAGGACAATGCACTCAAACGGCATTAAGCATAGTGTGTGAACACGTAGTTTGCTTGAGAGCTGCCTGTCAGTCTGATGGTGTGTGAAGTCAGTCAGCCAAATGGAGTTGTTCTCCCACAAGAACCACTCGGCTGATTCTTCCTCAATATGCAATTCAGCAACATGCAGTGTTGCTTGATGGAATTAGCTCTTACAGCCACATCTGCGACTAGAGCCTTTGTATTTAGGGCTAGCTGAAAACGGCTTTGGCGCTCAAGTGGTTTCTGAATGTGGAGTTGGTGGCATGTGAAACCCGCCTGTGGAGCCTTCGTTTGTGTGGGATGCTCACCAAGCTGCCCTTCAGGACAATGCACTCAAACGGCATTTAGCATAGTGTGTGAACACGTAGTTTGCTTGAGAGCTGCGTGTCAGCATGATGCTGTGTGAAGTCAGTGAGCCAAATGGAGTTGTTCTCCCACAAGAACCACTCGGCTGATTCTTCTTCAATATGCAATTCAGCAACATGCAGTGTTGCTTGATGGAATTAGCTCTTACAGCCACATCTGCATCTAGAGCTTTTGTTTTCAGGGCTAGCTGAAAAGGGCTTTGGCGCTGAAGTGGTTTCTGAATGTGGAGTTGGTGGCATGTGAAACCCGCCTGTGGAGCCTTCGTTTGTGTGGGATGCTTACCAAGCTGCCCTTCAGGACCATGAACTCAAACGGCATTTAGCATAGTGTGTGAACCCGTAGTTTGCTTGAGAGCTGCCTGTCAGCCTGATGGTGTGTGAAGTCAGTGAGCCAAATGGAGTTGTTCTCCCACAAGAACCACTCGGCTGATTCTTCTTCAATATGCAATTCAGCAACATGCAGTGTTGCTTGATGGAATTAGCTCTAACAGCAACACCTGGATCTAGAGCCTTTGTATTTAGGGCTAGCTGAAAACGGCTTTGGTGCTGAAGTGGTTTCTGAATGTGGAGTTGGTGGCATGTGAAACCCGCCTGTGGAGCCTTCGTTTGTGTGGGATGCTCACCAAGCTGCCCTTCAGGACAATGCACTCAAACGGCATTAAGCATAGTGTGTGAACACGTAGTTTGCTTGAGAGCTGCCTGTCAGCCTGATGGTGTGTGAAGTCAGTGAGCCAAATGGAGTTGTTCTCCCACAAGAACCACTCGGCTGATTCTTCTTCAATATGCAATTCAGCAACATGCAGTGATGCTTGATGGAATTAGCTCTTACAGCCACATCTGCGACTAGAGCCTTTGTATTTAGGGCTAGCTGAAAACGGCGTTGGCGCTGAAGTGGTTTCTGAATGTGGAGTTGGTGGCATGTGAAACCCGCCTGTGGAGCCTTCGTTTGTGTGGGATGCTCACCAAGCTGCCCTTCAGGACAATGCACTCAAACGGCATTAAGCATAGTGTGTGAACACGTAGTTTGCTTGAGAGCTGCCTGTCAGCCTGATGGTGTGTGAAGTCAGTGAGCCAAATGGAGTTGTTCTCCCACAAGAACCACTCGGCTGATTCTTCAATATGCAATTCAGCAACATGCAGTGTTGCTTGATGGAATTAGCTCTTACAGCCACATCTGCGTCTAGAGCCTTTGTATTTAGGGCTAGCTGAAACGGTTTTGGCGCTCAAGTGGTTTCTGAATGTGGAGTTGGTGGCATGTGAAACCCGCCTGTGGAGCCTTCGTTTGTGTGGGATGCTCACCAAGCTGCCCTTCAGGACAATGCACTCAAACGGCATTAAGCATAGTGTGTGAACACGTAGTTTGCTTGAGAGCTGCCTGTCAGCCTGATGCTGTGTGAAGTCAGTGAGCCAAATGGAGTTGTTCTCCCACAAGAACCTCTCGGCTGATTCTTCTTCAATATGCAATTCAGCAACATGCAGTGTTGCTTGATGGAATTAGCTCTTACAGCAACATCTGCGTCTAGAGCCTTTGTTTTTAGGGCTAGCTGAAAAGGGCTTTGGCGCTGAAGTGGTTTCTGAATGTGGAGTTGGTGGCATGTGAAACCCGCCTGTGGAGCCTTCGTTTGTGTGGGATGCTCACCAAGCTGCCCTTCAGGACAATGCACTCAAACGGCATTAAGCATAGTGTGTGAACACGTAGTTTGCTTGAGAGCTGCCTGTCAGCCTGATGGTGTGTGAAGTCAGTGAGCCAAATGGAGTTGTTCTCCCACAAGAACCACTCGGCTGATTCTTCTTCAATATGCAATTCAGCAACATGCAGTGTTGCTTGATGGAATTAGCTCTTACAGCAACATCTGCGACTAGAGCCTTTGTATTTAGGGCTAGCTGAAAAGGGCTTTGGCGCTGAAGTGTTTTCTGAATGTGGAGTTGGTGGCATGTGAAACCCGCCTGTGGAGCCTTCGTTTGTGTGGGATGCTCACCAAGTTGCCCTTCAGGACAATGCACTCAAACGGCATTAAGCATAGTGTGTGAACACGTAGTTTGCTTGAGAGCTGCCTGTCAGTCTGATGGTGTGTGAAGTCAGTCAGCCAAATGGAGTTGTTCTCCCACAAGAACCACTCGGCTGATTCTTCCTCAATATGCAATTCAGCAACATGCAGTGTTGCTTGATGGAATTAGCTCTTACAGCCACATCTGCGACTAGAGCCTTTGTATTTAGGGCTAGCTGAAAACGGCTTTGGCGCTCAAGTGGTTTCTGAATGTGGAGTTGGTGGCATGTGAAACCCGCCTGTGGAGCCTTCGTTTGTGTGGGATGCTCACCAAGCTGCCCTTCAGGACAATGCACTCAAACGGCATTTAGCATAGTGTGTGAACACGTAGTTTGCTTGAGAGCTGCGTGTCAGCATGATGCTGTGTGAAGTCAGTGAGCCAAATGGAGTTGTTCTCCCACAAGAACCACTCGGCTGATTCTTCTTCAATATGCAATTCAGCAACATGCAGTGTTGCTTGATGGAATTAGCTCTTACAGCCACATCTGCATCTAGAGCTTTTGTTTTCAGGGCTAGCTGAAAAGGGCTTTGGCGCTGAAGTGGTTTCTGAATGTGGAGTTGGTGGCATGTGAAACCCGCCTGTGGAGCCTTCGTTTGTGTGGGATGCTTACCAAGCTGCCCTTCAGGACCATGAACTCAAACGGCATTTAGCATAGTGTGTGAACCCGTAGTTTGCTTGAGAGCTGCCTGTCAGCCTGATGGTGTGTGAAGTCAGTGAGCCAAATGGAGTTGTTCTCCCACAAGAACCACTCGGCTGATTCTTCTTCAATATGCAATTCAGCAACATGCAGTGTTGCTTGATGGAATTAGCTCTAACAGCAACACCTGGATCTAGAGCCTTTGTATTTAGGGCTAGCTGAAAACGGCTTTGGTGCTGAAGTGGTTTCTGAATGTGGAGTTGGTGGCATGTGAAACCCGCCTGTGGAGCCTTCGTTTGTGTGGGATGCTCACCAAGCTGCCCTTCAGGACAATGCACTCAAACGGCATTAAGCATAGTGTGTGAACACGTAGTTTGCTTGAGAGCTGCCTGTCAGCCTGATGCTGTGTGAAGTCAGTGAGCCAAATGGAGTTGTTCTCCCACAAGAACCTCTCGGCTGATTCTTCTTCAATATGCAATTCAGCAACATGCAGTGTTGCTTGATGGAATTAGCTCTTACAGCAACATCTGCGTCTAGAGCCTTTGTTTTTAGGGCTAGCTGAAAAGGGCTTTGGCGCTGAAGTGGTTTCTGAATGTGGAGTTGGTGGCATGTGAAACCCGCCTGTGGAGCCTTCGTTTGTGTGGGATGCTCACCAAGCTGCCCTTCAGGACAATGCACTCAAACGGCATTAAGCATAGTGTGTGAACACGTAGTTTGCTTGAGAGCTGCCTGTGAGCCTGATATTGTGTGAAGTCAGTGAGCCAAATGGAGTTGTTCTCCCACAAGAACCACTCGGCTGATTCTTCTTCAATATGCAATTCAGCAACATGCAGTGTTGCTTGATGGAATTAGCTCTTACAGCCACACCTGTGTCTAGAGCCTTTGTATTTAGGGCTAGCTGAAAACGGCTTTGGCGCTGAAGTGGTTTCTGAATGTGGAGTTGGTGGCATGTGAAACCCGCCTGTGGAGCCTTCGTTTGTGTGGGATGCTCACCAAGCTGCCCTTCAGGACAATGCACTCAAACGGCATTTAGCATAGTGTGTGAACACGTAGTTTGCTTGAGAGCTGCCTGTCAGCCTGATGGTGTGTGAAGTCAGTGAGCCAAATGGAGTTGTTCTCCCACAAGAACCACTCGGCTGATTCTTCTTCAATATGCAATTCAGCAACATGCAGTGTTGCTTGATGGAATTAGCTCTTACAGCCACATCTGCATCTAGAGCTTTTGTTTTCAGGGCTAGCTGAAAAGGGCTTTGGCGCTGAAGTGGTTTCTGAATGTGGAGTTGGTGGCATGTGAAACCCGCCTGTGGAGCCTTCGTTTGTGTGGGATGCTTACCAAGCTGCCCTTCAGGACCATGAACTCAAACGGCATTTAGCATAGTGTGTGAACCCGTAGTTTGCTTGAGAGCTGCCTGTCAGCCTGATGGTGTGTGAAGTCAGTGAGCCAAATGGAGTTGTTCTCCCACAAGAACCACTCGGCTGATTCTTCTTCAATATGCAATTCAGCAACATGCAGTGTTGCTTGATGGAATTAGCTCTAACAGCAACACCTGGATCTAGAGCCTTTGTATTTAGGGCTAGCTGAAAACGGCTTTGGTGCTGAAGTGGTTTCTGAATGTGGAGTTGGTGGCATGTGAAACCCGCCTGTGGAGCCTTCGTTTGTGTGGGATGCTCACCAAGCTGCCCTTCAGGACAATGCACTCAAACGGCATTAAGCATAGTGTGTGAACACGTAGTTTGCTTGAGAGCTGCCTGTCAGCCTGATGGTGTGTGAAGTCAGTGAGCCAAATGGAGTTGTTCTCCCACAAGAACCACTCGGCTGATTCTTCTTCAATATGCAATTCAGCAACATGCAGTGTTGCTTGATGGAATTAGCTCTTACAGCCACATCTGCGTCTAGAGCCTTTGTATTTAGGGCTAGCTGAAACGGTTTTGGCGCTCAAGTGGTTTCTGAATGTGGAGTTGGTGGCATGTGAAACCCGCCTGTGGAGCCTTCGTTTGTGTGGGATGCTCACCAAGCTGCCCTTCAGGACAATGCACTCAAACGGCATTAAGCATAGTGTGTGAACACGTAGTTTGCTTGAGAGCTGCCTGTCAGCCTGATGGTGTGTGAAGTCAGTGAGCCAAATGGAGTTGTTCTCCCACAAGAACCACTCGGCTGATTCTTCTTCAATATGCAATTCAGCAACATGCCGTGTTGCTTGATGGAATTAGCTCTTACAGCAACATCTGTGTCTAGAGCCTTTGTATTTAGGGCTAGATGAAAACGGCGTTGGCGCTGAAGTGGTTTCTGAATGTGGAGTTGGTGGCATGTGAAACCCGCCTGTGGAGCCTTCATTTGTGTGGGATGCTCACCAAGCTGCCCTTCAGGACAATGCACTCAAACGGCATTAAGCATAGTGTGTGAACACGTAGTTTGCTTGAGAGCTGCCTGTCAGCCTGATGGTGTGTGAAGTCAGTGAGCCAAATGGAGTTGTTCTCCCACAAGAACCACTCGGCTGATTCTTCTTCAATATGCAATTCAGCAACATGCAGTGTTGCTTGATGGAATTAGCTCTTACAGCAACATCTGTGTCTAGAGCCTTTGTATTTAGGGCTAGCTGAAAATGGCTTTGGCGCTGAAGTGGTTTCTGAATGTGGAGTTGGTGGCATGTGAAACCCGCCTGTGGAGCCTTCATTTGTGTGGGATGCTCACCAACCTGCCCTTCAGGACAATGCACTCAAGTGGCATTAAGCATAGTGTGTGAACACGTAGTTTGCTTGAGAGCTGCCTGTCAGCCTGATGGTGTGTGAAGTCAGTGAGCCAAATGGAGTTTTCTCCCACAAGAACCACTCGGCTGATTCTTCTTCAATATGCAATTCAGCAACATGCAGTGTTGCTTGATGGAATTAGCTCTTACAGCAACATCTGCGTCTAGAGACTTTGTTTTTAGGGCTAGCAGAAAAGGGCTTTGGCGCTGAAGTGGTTTCTGAATGTGGAGTTGGTGGCATGTGAAACCCGCCTGTGGAGCCTTCGTTTGTGTGGGATGCTCACCAAGCTGCCTTTCAGGACAATGCACTCAAGTGGCATTAAACATAGTGTGTGAACACGTAGTTTGCTTGAGAGCTGCGTGTCAGCCTGATGGTGTGTGAAGTCAGTGAGCCAAATGGAGTTGTTCTCCCACAAGAACCACTCGGCTGATTCTTCTTCAATATGCAATTCAGCAACATGCAGTGTTGCTTGATGGAATTAGCTCTTACAGCAACATCTGCATCTAGAGCCTTTGTTTTTAGGGCTAGCTGAAAAGGGCTTTGGCGCTGAAGTGGTTTCTGAATGTGGAGTTGGTGGCATGTGAATCCCGCCTGTGGAGCCTTCGTTTGTGTGGGATGCTCACCAAGCTGCCCTTCAGGACAATGCACTCAAACGGCATTTAGCATAGTGTGTGAACACGTAGTTTGCTTGAGAGCTGCCTGTCAGCCTGATGGTGTGTGAAGTCAGTGAGCCAAATGGAGTTGTTCTCCCACAAGAACCACTCGGCTGATTCTTCTTCAATATGCAATTCAGCAACATGCAGTGTTGCTTGATGGAATTAGCTCTTACAGCCACATCTGCGACTAGAGCCTTTGTATTTAGGGCTAGCTGAAAACGGCTTTTGCGCTGAAGTGGTTTCTGAATGTGGAGTTGGTGGCATGTGAAACCCGCCTGTGGAGCCTTCATTTGTGTGGGATGCTCACCAAGTTGCCCTTCAGGACAATGCACTCAAACGGCATTAAGCATAGTGTGTGAACACGTAGTTTGCTTGAGAGCTGCCTGTCAGCCTGATGGTGTGTGAAGTCAGAAGCCAAATGGAGTTGTTCTCCCACAAGAACCACTCGGCTGATTCTTCTTCAATATGCAATTCAGCAACATGCAGTGTTGCTTGATGGAATTAGCTCTTACAGCAACACCTGCGTCTAGAGCCTTTGTATTTAGGGCTAGCTGAAAACGGCTTTGGCGCTGAAGTGGTTTCTGAATGTGGAGTTGGTGGCATGTGAAACCCGCCTGTGGAGCCTTCGTTTGTGTGGGATGCTCACCAAGCTGCCCTTCAGGACAATGCACTCAAACGGCATTAAGCATAGTGTGTGAACACGTAGTTTGCTTGAGAGCTGCCTGTGAGCCTGATGGTGTGTGAAGTCAGTGAGCCAAATGGAGTTGTTCTCCCACAAGAACCACTCGGCTGATTCTTCTTCAATATGCAATTCAGCAACATGCAGTGTTGCTTGATGGAATTAGCTCTTACAGCCACATCTGCGTCTAGAGCCTTTGTATTTAGGGCTAGCTGAAAAGGGCTTTGGCGCTGAAGTGGTTTCTGAATGTGGAGTTGGTGGCATGTGAAATCCGCCTGTGGAGCCTTCGTTTGTGTGGGATGCTCACCAAGCTGCCCTTCAGGACAATGCACTCAAACGGCATTAAGCATAGTGTGTGAACACGTAGTTTGCTTGAGAGCTGCCTGTCAGCCTGATGGTGTGTGAAGTCAGTGAGCCAAATGGAGTTGTTCTCCCACAAGAACCACTCGGCTGATTCTTCTTCAGTATGCAATTCAGCAACATGCTGTGTTGCTTGATGGAATTAGCCCTTACAGCAACATCTGCTACTAGAGCCTTTGTATTTAGGGCTAGCTGAAAAGGGCTTTGGCGCTGAAGTGGTTTCTGAATGTGGAGTTGGTGGCATGTGAAACCCGCCTGTGGAGCCTTCGTTTGTGTGGGATGCTCACCAAGCTGCCCTTCAGGACAATGCACTCAAACGGCATTAAGCATAGTGTGTGAACACGTAGTTTACTTGAGAGCTGCCTGTCAGCCTGATGGTGTGTGAAGTCAGTGAGCCAAATGGAGTTGTTCTCCCACAAGAACCACTCGGCTGATTCTTCTTCAATATGCAATTCAGCAACATGCAGTGTTGCTTGATGGAATTAGCTCTTACAGCAACACCTGCGTCTAGAGCCTTTGTATTTAGGGCTAGCTGAAAACGGCTTTGGCGCTGAAGTGGTTTCTGAATGTGGAGTTGGTGGCATGTGAAACCCGCCTGTGGAGCCTTCGTTTGTGTGGGATGCGCACCAACCTGCCCTTCAGGACAATGCACTCAAACGGCATTAAGCATAGTGTGTGAACACGTAGTTTGCTTGAGTGCTGCGTGTCAGCCTGATGCTGTGTGAAGTCAGTGAGCCAAATGGAGTTGTTCTCCCACAAGAACCACTCGGCTGATTCTTCTTCAATATGCAATTCAGCAACATGCAGTGTTGCTTGATGGAATTAGCTCTTACAGCCACATCTGCGTCTAGAGCCTTTGTATTTAGGGCTAGCTGAAAACAGCTTTGGCGCTGAAGTGGTTTCTGAATGTGGAGTTGGTGGCATGTGAAACCCGCCTGTGGAGCCTTCGTATGTGTGGGATGCTCACCAAGCTGCCCTTCAGGACAATGCACTCAAACGGCATTTAGCATAGTGTGTGAACCCGTAGTTTGCTTGAGAGCTGCCTGTCAGCCTGATGGTGTGTGAAGTCAGTGAGCCAAATGGAGTTGTTCTCCCACAAGAACCACTCGGCTGATTCTTCTTCAATATGCAATTCAGCAACATGCAGTGTTGCTTGATGGAATTAGCTCTTACAACAACACCTGCGTCTAGAGCCTTTGTATTTAGGGCTTGCTGCAAACGGCTTTGGCGCTGAAGTGGTTTCTGAATGTGGAGTTGGTGGCATGTGAAACCCGCCTGTGGAGCCTTCGTTTGTGTGGGATGCTCACCAAGCTGCCCTTCAGGACAATGCACTCAAACGGCATTAAGCATAGTGTGTGAACACGTAGTTTGCTTGAGAGCTGCGTGTCAGCCTGATGGTGTGTGAAGTCAGTGAGCCAAATGGAGTTGTTCTCCCACAAGAACCACTCGGCTGATTCTTCTTCAATATGCAATTCAGCAACATGCAGTGTTGCTTGATGGAATTAGCTCTTACAGCCACATCTGCGTCTAGAGCCTTTGTATTTAGGGTTAGCTGAAAAGGGCTTTGGCGCTGAAGTGGTTTCTGAATGTGGAGTTGGTGGCATGTGAAACCCGCCTGTGGAGCCTTCGTTGTGTGGGATGCTCACCAAGCTGCCCTTCAGGACAATGCACTCAAACGGCATTTAGCATAGTGTGTGAACACGTTGTTTGCTTGAGAGCTGCCTGTCAGCCTGATGGTGTGTGAAGTCAGTGAGCCAAATGGAGTTGTTCTCCCACAAGAACCACTCGGCTGATTCTTCTTCAATATGCAATTCAGCAACATGCAGTGTTGCTTGATGGAATTAGCTCTTACAGCCACATCTGCGTCTAGAGCCTTTGTATTTAGGGCTAGCTGAAAACGGCTTTGGCGCTGAAGTGGTTTCTGAATGTGGAGTTGGTGGCATGTGAAACCCGCCTGTGGAGCCTTCGTTTGTGTGGGATGCTCACCAAGCTGCCCTTCAGGACAATGCACTCAAACGGCATTTAGCATAGTGTGTGAACATGTAGTTTACTTGAGAGCTGCCTGTCAGCCTGATGGTGTGTGAAGTCAGTGAGCCAAATGGAGTTGTTCTCCCACAAGAACCACTCGGCTGATTCTTCTTCAGTATGCAATTCAGCAACATGCTATGTTGCTTGATGGAATTAGCCCTTACAGCAACATCTGCGACTAGAGCCTTTGTATTTAGGGCTAGCTGAAAAGGGCTTTGGCGCTGAAGTGGTTTCTGAATGTGGAGTTGGTGGCATGTGAAACCCGCCTGTGGAGCCTTCGTTTGTGTGGGATGCTCACCAAGCTGCCCTTCAGGACAATGCACTCAAACGGCATTTAGCATAGTGTGTGAACACGTAGTTTACTTGAGAGCTGCCTGTCAGCCTGATGGTGTGTGAAGTCAGTGAGCCAAATGGAGTTGTTCTCCCACAAGAACCACTCGGCTGATTCTTCTTCAATATGCAATTCAGCAACATGCAGTGTTGCTTGATGGAATTAGCTCTTACAGCAACACCTGCGTCTAGAGCCTTTGTATTTAGGGCTAGCTCAAAACGGCTTTGGCGCTGAAGTGGTTTCTGAATGTGGAGTTGGTGGCATGTGAAACCCGCCTGTGGAGCCTTCGTTTGTGTGGGATGCGCACCAACCTGCCCTTCAGGACAATGCACTCAAACGGCATTAAGCATAGTGTGTGAACACGTAGTTTGCTTGAGAGCTGCGTGTCAGCCTGATGCTGTGTGAAGTCAGTGAGCCAAATGGAGTTGTTCTCCCACAAGAACCACTCGGCTGATTCTTCTTCAATATGCAATTCAGCAACATGCAGTGTTGCTTGATGGAATTAGCTCTTACAGCCACATCTGCGTCTAGAGCCTTTGTATTTAGGGCTAGCTGAAAAGGGCTTTGGCGCTGAAGTGGTTTCTGAATGTGGAGTTGGTGGCATGTGAAACCCGCCTGTGGAGCCTTCGTTTGTGTGGGATGCTCACCAAGCTGCCCTTCAGGACAATGCACTCAAACGGCATTAAGCATAGTGTGTGAACACGTAGTTTGCTTGAGAGCTGCGTGTCAGCCTGATGCTGTGTGAAGTCAGTGAGCCAAATGGAGTTGTTCTCCCACAAGAACCACCTGGCTGATTCTTCTTCAATATGCAATTCAGCAACATGCAGTGTTGCTTGATGGAATTAGCTCTTACAGCCACATCTGCGTCTAGAGCCTTTGTTTTTAGGGTTAGCTGAAAAGGGCTTTTGCGCTGAAGTGGTTTCTGAATGTGGAGTTGGTGGCATGTGAAACCCGCCTGTGGAGCCTTCGTTTGTGTGGGATGCTCACCAAGCTGCCCTTCAGGACAATGCACTCAAACGGCATTAAGCATAGTGTGTGAACACGTAGTTTGCTTGAGAGCTGCGTGTCAGCCTGATGCTGTGTGAATTCAGTGAGCCAAATGGAGTTGTTCTCCCACAAGAACCACTCGGCTGATTCTTCTTCAATATGGAATTCAGCAACATGCAGTGTTGCTTGATGGAATTAGCTCTTACAGCCACATCTGCGACTAGAGCCTTTGTATTTAGGGCTAGCTGAAAACGGCTTTGGCGCTGAAGTGGTTTCTGAATGTGGAGTCGGTGGCATGTGAAAGAAGCCTGTGGAGCCTTCGTTTGTGTGGGATGCTCACCAAGCTGCCCTTCAGGACAATGCACTCAAACGGCATTAAGCATAGTGTATGAACACGTAGTTTGCTTGAGAGCTGCGTGTCAGCCTGATGATGTGTGAAGTCAGTGAGCCAAATGGAGTTGTTCTCCCACAAGAACCACTCGGCTGATTCTTCTTCAATATGCAATTCAGCAACATGCAGTGTTGCTTGATGGAATTAGCTCTTACAGCCACATCTGCGTCTAGAGCCTTTGTTTTTAGGGTTAGCTGAAAAGGGCTTTGGCGCTGAAGTGGTTTTTGAATGTGGAGTTGGTGGCATGTGAAACCCGCCTGTGGAGCCTTCGTTTGTGTGGGATGCTCACCAAGCTGCCCTTCAGGACAATGCACTCAAACGGCATTAAGCATAGTGTGTGAACACGTAGTTTGCTTGAGAGCTGCCTGTCAGCCTGATGGTGTGTGAAGTCAGTGAGCCAAATGGAGTTGTTCTCCCACAAGAACCACTCGGTTGATTCTTCTTCAATATGCAATTCAGCAACATGCAGTGTTGCTTGATGGAATTAGCTCTTACAGCCACATCTGCGTCTAGAGCCTTTGTTTTTAGGGTTAGCTGAAAAGGGCTTTGGCGCTGAAGTGGTTTCTGAATGTGGAGTTGGTGGCATGTGAAACCCGCCTGTGGAGCCTTCGTTTGTGTGGGATGCTCACCAAGCTGCCCTTCAGGACAATGCACTCAAACGGCATTTAGCATAGTGTGTGAACACGTTGTTTGCTTGAGAGCTGCCTGTCAGCCTGATGGTGTGTGAAGTCAGTGAGCCAAATGGAGTTGTTCTCCCACAAGAACCACTCGGCTGATTCTTCTTCAATATGCAATTCAGCAACATGCAGTGTTGCTTGATGGAATTAGCTCTTACAGCCACATCTGCGTCTAGAGCCTTTGTATTTAGGGCTAGCTGAAAACGGCTTTGGCGCTGAAGTGGTTTCTGAATGTGGAGTCGGTGGCATGTGAAAGAAGCCTGTGGAGCCTTCGTTTGTGTGGGATGCTCACCAAGCTGCCCTTCAGGACAATGCACTCAAACGGCATTAAGCATAGTGTATGAACACGTAGTTTGCTTGAGAGCTGCGTGTCAGCCTGATGATGTGTGAAGTCAGTGAGCCAAATGGAGTTGTTCTCCCACAGGAACCACTCGGCTGATTCTTCTTCAATATGCAATTCAGCAACATGCAGTGTTGCTTGATGGAATTAGCTCTTACAGCCACATCTGCGTCTAGAGCCTTTGTTTTTAGGGTTAGCTGAAAAGGGCTTTGGCGCTGAAGTGGTTTCTGAATGTGGAGTTGGTGGCATGTGAAACCCGCCTGTGGAGCCTTCGTTTGTGTGGGATGCTCACCAAGCTGCCCTTCAGGACAATGCACTCAAACGGCATTAAGCATAGTGTGTGAACACGTAGTTTGCTTGAGAGCTGCCTGTCAGCCTGATGGTGTGTGAAGTCAGTGAGCCAAATGGAGTTGTTCTCCCACAAGAACCACTCGGTTGATTCTTCTTCAATATGCAATTCAGCAACATGCAGTGTTGCTTGATGGAATTAGCTCTTACAGCCACATCTGCGTCTAGAGCCTTTGTATTTAGGGCTAGCTGAAAACGGCTTTGGCGCTGAAGTGGTTTCTGAATGTGGAGTTGGTGGCATGTGAAACCCGCCTGTGGAGCCTTCGTTTGTGTGGGATGCTCACCAAGCTGCCCTTCAGGACAATGCACTCAAACGGCATTTAGCATAGTGTGTGAACATGTAGTTTACTTGAGAGCTGCCTGTCAGCCTGATGGTGTGTGAAGTCAGTGAGCCAAATGGAGTTGTTCTCCCACAAGAACCACTCGGCTGATTCTTCTTCAGTATGCAATTCAGCAACATGCTATGTTGCTTGATGGAATTAGCCCTTACAGCAACATCTGCGACTAGAGCCTTTGTATTTAGGGCTAGCTGAAAAGGGCTTTGGCGCTGAAGTGGTTTCTGAATGTGGAGTTGGTGGCATGTGAAACCCGCCTGTGGAGCCTTCGTTTGTGTGGGATGCTCACCAAGCTGCCCTTCAGGACAATGCACTCAAACGGCATTTAGCATAGTGTGTGAACACGTAGTTTACTTGAGAGCTGCCTGTCAGCCTGATGGTGTGTGAAGTCAGTGAGCCAAATGGAGTTGTTCTCCCACAAGAACCACTCGGCTGATTCTTCTTCAATATGCAATTCAGCAACATGCAGTGTTGCTTGATGGAATTAGCTCTTACAGCAACACCTGCGTCTAGAGCCTTTGTATTTAGGGCTAGCTCAAAACGGCTTTGGCGCTGAAGTGGTTTCTGAATGTGGAGTTGGTGGCATGTGAAACCCGCCTGTGGAGCCTTCGTTTGTGTGGGATGCGCACCAACCTGCCCTTCAGGACAATGCACTCAAACGGCATTAAGCATAGTGTGTGAACACGTAGTTTGCTTGAGAGCTGCGTGTCAGCCTGATGCTGTGTGAAGTCAGTGAGCCAAATGGAGTTGTTCTCCCACAAGAACCACTCGGCTGATTCTTCTTCAATATGCAATTCAGCAACATGCAGTGTTGCTTGATGGAATTAGCTCTTACAGCCACATCTGCGTCTAGAGCCTTTGTATTTAGGGCTAGCTGAAAAGGGCTTTGGCGCTGAAGTGGTTTCTGAATGTGGAGTTGGTGGCATGTGAAACCCGCCTGTGGAGCCTTCGTTTGTGTGGGATGCTCACCAAGCTGCCCTTCAGGACAATGCACTCAAACGGCATTAAGCATAGTGTGTGAACACGTAGTTTGCTTGAGAGCTGCGTGTCAGCCTGATGCTGTGTGAAGTCAGTGAGCCAAATGGAGTTGTTCTCCCACAAGAACCACCTGGCTGATTCTTCTTCAATATGCAATTCAGCAACATGCAGTGTTGCTTGATGGAATTAGCTCTTACAGCCACATCTGCGTCTAGAGCCTTTGTTTTTAGGGTTAGCTGAAAAGGGCTTTTGCGCTGAAGTGGTTTCTGAATGTGGAGTTGGTGGCATGTGAAACCCGCCTGTGGAGCCTTCGTTTGTGTGGGATGCTCACCAAGCTGCCCTTCAGGACAATGCACTCAAACGGCATTAAGCATAGTGTGTGAACACGTAGTTTGCTTGAGAGCTGCGTGTCAGCCTGATGCTGTGTGAATTCAGTGAGCCAAATGGAGTTGTTCTCCCACAAGAACCACTCGGCTGATTCTTCTTCAATATGGAATTCAGCAACATGCAGTGTTGCTTGATGGAATTAGCTCTTACAGCCACATCTGCGACTAGAGCCTTTGTATTTAGGGCTAGCTGAAAACGGCTTTGGCGCTGAAGTGGTTTCTGAATGTGGAGTCGGTGGCATGTGAAAGAAGCCTGTGGAGCCTTCGTTTGTGTGGGATGCTCACCAAGCTGCCCTTCAGGACAATGCACTCAAACGGCATTAAGCATAGTGTATGAACACGTAGTTTGCTTGAGAGCTGCGTGTCAGCCTGATGATGTGTGAAGTCAGTGAGCCAAATGGAGTTGTTCTCCCACAAGAACCACTCGGCTGATTCTTCTTCAATATGCAATTCAGCAACATGCAGTGTTGCTTGATGGAATTAGCTCTTACAGCCACATCTGCGTCTAGAGCCTTTGTTTTTAGGGTTAGCTGAAAAGGGCTTTGGCGCTGAAGTGGTTTTTGAATGTGGAGTTGGTGGCATGTGAAACCCGCCTGTGGAGCCTTCGTTTGTGTGGGATGCTCACCAAGCTGCCCTTCAGGACAATGCACTCAAACGGCATTAAGCATAGTGTGTGAACACGTAGTTTGCTTGAGAGCTGCCTGTCAGCCTGATGGTGTGTGAAGTCAGTGAGCCAAATGGAGTTGTTCTCCCACAAGAACCACTCGGTTGATTCTTCTTCAATATGCAATTCAGCAACATGCAGTGTTGCTTGATGGAATTAGCTCTTACAGCCACATCTGCGTCTAGAGCCTTTGTTTTTAGGGTTAGCTGAAAAGGGCTTTGGCGCTGAAGTGGTTTCTGAATGTGGAGTTGGTGGCATGTGAAACCCGCCTGTGGAGCCTTCGTTTGTGTGGGATGCTCACCAAGCTGCCCTTCAGGACAATGCACTCAAACGGCATTTAGCATAGTGTGTGAACACGTTGTTTGCTTGAGAGCTGCCTGTCAGCCTGATGGTGTGTGAAGTCAGTGAGCCAAATGGAGTTGTTCTCCCACAAGAACCACTCGGCTGATTCTTCTTCAATATGCAATTCAGCAACATGCAGTGTTGCTTGATGGAATTAGCTCTTACAGCCACATCTGCGTCTAGAGCCTTTGTATTTAGGGCTAGCTGAAAACGGCTTTGGCGCTGAAGTGGTTTCTGAATGTGGAGTCGGTGGCATGTGAAAGAAGCCTGTGGAGCCTTCGTTTGTGTGGGATGCTCACCAAGCTGCCCTTCAGGACAATGCACTCAAACGGCATTAAGCATAGTGTATGAACACGTAGTTTGCTTGAGAGCTGCGTGTCAGCCTGATGATGTGTGAAGTCAGTGAGCCAAATGGAGTTGTTCTCCCACAGGAACCACTCGGCTGATTCTTCTTCAATATGCAATTCAGCAACATGCAGTGTTGCTTGATGGAATTAGCTCTTACAGCCACATCTGCGTCTAGAGCCTTTGTTTTTAGGGTTAGCTGAAAAGGGCTTTGGCGCTGAAGTGGTTTCTGAATGTGGAGTTGGTGGCATGTGAAACCCGCCTGTGGAGCCTTCGTTTGTGTGGGATGCTCACCAAGCTGCCCTTCAGGACAATGCACTCAAACGGCATTAAGCATAGTGTGTGAACACGTAGTTTGCTTGAGAGCTGCCTGTCAGCCTGATGGTGTGTGAAGTCAGTGAGCCAAATGGAGTTGTTCTCCCACAAGAACCACTCGGTTGATTCTTCTTCAATATGCAATTCAGCAACATGCAGTGTTGCTTGATGGAATTAGCTCTTACAGCCACATCTGCGTCTAGAGCCTTTGTTTTTAGGGTTAGCTGAAAAGGGCTTTGGCGCTGAAGTGGTTTCTGAATGTGGAGTTGGTGGCATGTGAAACCCGCCTGTGGAGCCTTCGTTTGTGTGGGATGCTCACCAAGCTGCCCTTCAGGACAATGCACTCAAACGGCATTTAGCATAGTGTGTGAACACGTTGTTTGCTTGAGAGCTGCGTGTCAGCCTGATGGTGTGTGAAGTCAGTGAGCCAAATGGAGTTGTTCTCCCACAAGAACCACTCGGCTGATTCTTCTTCAATATGCAATTCAGCAACATGCAGTGTTGCTTGATGGAATTAGCTCTTACAGCAACACCTGCGTCTAGAGCCTTTGTATTTAGGGCTTGCTGCAAACGGCTTTGGCGCTGAAGTGGTTTCTGAATGTGGAGTTGGTGGCATGTGAAACCCGCCTGTGGAGCCTTCGTTTGTGTGGGATGCTCACCAAGCTGCCCTTCAGGACAATGCACTCAAACGGCATTAAGCATAGTGTGTGAACACGTAGTTTGCTTGAGAGCTGCGTGTCAGCCTGATGGTGTGTGAAGTCAGTGAGCCAAATGGAGTTGTTCTCCCACAAGAACCACTCGGCTGATTCTTCTTCAATATGCAATTCAGCAACATGCAGTGTTGCTTGATGGAATTAGCTCTTACAGCCACATCTGCGACTAGAGCCTTTGTATTTAGGGCTAGCTGAAAACGGCTTTGGCGCTGAAGTGGTTTCTGAATGTGGAGTCGGTGGCATGTGAAAGAAGCCTGTGGAGCCTTCGTTTGTGTGGGATGCTCACCAAGCTGCCCTTCAGGACAATGCACTCAAACGGCATTAAGCATAGTGTGTGAACACGTAGTTTGCTTGAGAGCTGCGTGTCAGCCTGATGCTGTGTGAAGTCAGTGAGCCAAATGGAGTTGTTCTCCCACAAGAACCACTCGGCTGATTCTTCTTCAATATGCAATTCAGCAACATGCAGTGTTGCTTGATGGAATTAGCTCTTACAGCCACATCTACGTCTAGAGCCTTTGTTTTTAGGGTTAGCTGAAAAGGGCTTTGGCGCTGAAGTGGTTTCTGAATGTGGAGTTGGTATCATGTGAAACCCGCCTGTTGAGCCTTCGTTTGTGTGGGATGCTCACCAAGCTGCCCTTCAGGACAATGCACTCAAACGGCATTTAGCATAGTGTGTGAACACGTAGTTTGCTTGAGAGCTGCCTGTCAGCCTGATGGTGTGTGAAGTCAGTGAGCCAAATGGAGTTGTTCTCCCACAAGAACCACTCGGCTGATTCTTCTTCAATATGCAATTCAGCAACATGCAGTGTTGCTTGATGGAATTAGCTCTTACAGCCACATCTGCGTCTAGAGCCTTTGTATTTAGGGCTAGCTGAAAAGGGCTTTGGCGCTGAAGTGGTTTCTGAATGTGGAGTTGGTGGCATGTGAAACCCGCCTGTGGAGCCTTCGTTTGTGTGGGATGCTCACCAAGCTGCCCTTCAGGACAATGCACTCAAACGGCATTTAGCATAGTGTGTGAACACGTTGTTTGCTTGAGAGCTGCCTGTCAGCCTGAGGGTGTGTGAAGTCAGTGAGCCAAATGGAGTTGTTCTCCCACAAGAACCACTCGGCTGATTTTTCTTCAATATGCAATTCAGCAACATGCAGTGTTGCTTGATGGAATTAGCTCTTACAGCAACACCTGGTCTAGAGCCTTTGTATTTAAGGCTAGCTGAAAACGGCTTTGGCGCTGAAGTGGTTTCTGAATGTGGAATTGGTGGCATGTGAAACCCGCCTGTGGAGCCTTCGTTTGTGTGGGATGCTCACCAACCTGCCCTTCAGGACAATGCACTCAAACGGCATTAAGCATAGTGTGTGAACACGTAGTTTGCTTGAGAGCTGCCTGTCAGCCTGATGGTGTGTGAAGTCAGTGAGCCAAATGGAGTTGTTCTCCCACAAGAACCACTCGGCTGATTCTTCTTCAAAATGCAATTCAGCAACATGCAGTGTTGCTTGATGGAATTAGCTCTTACAGCCACATCTGCGTCTAGAGCCTTTGTATTTAGGGCTAGCTGAAAACGGCTTTGGCGCTGAAGTGGTTTCTGAATGTGGAGTTGGTGGCATGTGAAACCCGCCTGTGGAGCCTTCGTTTGTGTGGGATGCTCACCAAGCTGCCCTTCAGGACAATGCACTCAAACGGCATTAAGCATAGTGTGTGAACACGTAGTTTGCTTGAGAGCTGCCTGTCCGCCTGATGGTGTGTGAAGTCAGTGAGCCAAATGGAGTTGTTCTCCCACAAGAACCACTCGGCTGATTCTTCTTCAATATGCAATTCAGCAACATGCAGTGTTGCTTGATGGGATTAGCTCTTACAGCCACATCTGCGTCTAGAGCCTTTGTATTTAGGGCTAGCTGAAAACGGCTTTGGCGCTGAAGTGGTTTCTGAATGTGGAGTTGGTGGCATGTGAAACCCGCCTGTGGAGCCTTCGTTTGTGTGGGATGCTCACCAAGCTGCCCTTCAGGACAATGCACTCAAACGGCATTAAGCATAGTGTGTGAACACGTAGTTTGCTTGAGAGCTGCCTGTCAGCCTGATGGTGTGTGAAGTCAGTGAGCCAAATGGAGTTGTTCTCCCACAAGAACCACTCGGCTGATTCTTCTTCAATATGCAATTCAGCAACATGCAGTGTTGCTTGATGGAATTAGCTCTTACAGCAACATCTGCGTCTAGAGCCTTAGTATTTAGGGCTAGCTGAAAAGGGATTTGGCGCTGAAGTGGTTTCTGAATGTGGAGTTGGTGGCATGTGAAACCCGCCTGTGGAGCCTTCTTTTGTGTGGGATGCTCACCAACCTGCCCTTCAGGACAATGCACTCAAACGGCATTTAGCATAGTGTGTGAACACGTTGTTTGCTTGAGAGCTGCGTGTCAGCCTGATGGTGTGTGAAGTCAGTGAGCCAAATGGAGTTGTTCTCCCACAAGAACCACTCGGCTGATTTTTCTTCAATATGCAATTCAGCAACATGCAGTGTTGCTTGATGGAATTAGCTCTTACAGCAACACCTGGTCTAGAGCCTTTGTATTTAGGGCTAGCTGAAACGGCTTTGGCGCTGAAGTGGTTTCTGAATGTGGAGTTGGTGGCATGTGAAACCCGCCTGTGGAGCCTTCGTTTGTGTGGGATGCTCACCAACCTGCCCTTCAGGACAATGCCCTCAAACGGCATTAAGCATAGTGTGTGAACACGTAGTTTGCTTGAGAGCTGCCTGTCAGCCTGATGGTGTGTGAAGTCAGTGAGCCAAATGGAGTTGTTCTCCCACAAGAACCACTCGGCTGATTCTTCTTCAATATGCAATTCAGCAACATGCAGTGTTGCTTGATGGAATTAGCTCTTACAGCCACATCTGCGTCTAGAGCCTTTGTATTTAGGGCTAGCTGAAAAGGGCTTTGACGCTGAAGTGGTTTCTGAATGTGGAGTTGGTGGCATGTGAAACCCGCCTGTGGAGCCTTCGTTTGTGTGGGATGCTCACCAAGCTGCCCTTCAGGACAATGCACTCAAACGGCATTAAACATAGTGTGTGAACACGTAGTTTGCTTGAGAGCTGCCTGTCAGCCTGATGGTGTGTGAAGTCAGTGAGCCAAATGGAGTTGCTCTCCCACAAAAACCACTCGGCTGATTCTTCTTCAATATGCAATTCAGCAACATGCAGTGTTGCTTGATGGAATTAGCTCTTAAAGCCACATCTGCGTCTAGAGCCTTTGTATTTAGGGCTAGCTGAAAACGGCTTTGGCGCTGAAGTGGTTTCTGAATGTGGAGTTGGTGGCATGTGAAACCCGCCTGTGGAGCCTTCGTTTGTGTGGGATGCTCACCAAGCTGCCCTTCAGGACAATGCACTCAAACGGCATTAAGCATAGTGTGTGAACACGTAGTTTGCTTGAGAGCTGCCTGTCAGCCTGATGGTGTGTGAAGTCAGTGAGCCAAATGGAGTTGTTCTCCCACAAGAACCACTCGGCTGATTCTTCTTCAATATGCAATTCAGCAACATGCAGTGTTGCTTGATGGAATTAGCTCTTACAGCCACATCTTCGTCTAGAGCCTTTGTATTTAGGGCTAGCTGAAAACGGCGTTGGCGCTGAAGTGGTTTCTGAATGTGGAGTTGGTGGCATGTGAAACCCGCCTGTGGAGCCTTCGTTTGTGTGCGATGCTCACCAAGCTGCCCTTCAGGACAATGCACTCAAACGGCATTAGGCATAGTGTGTGAACACGTAGTTTGCTTGAGAGCTGCCTGTTTGCCTGATGGTGTGTGAAGTCAGTGAGCCAAATGGAGTTGTTCTCCCACAAGAACCACTCGGCTGATTCTTCTTCAATATGCAATTCAGCAACATGCAGTGTTGCTTGATGGAATTAGCTCTTACAGCCACATCTGCGTCTAGAGCCTTTGTTTTTAGGGCTAGCTGAAAAGGGCTTTGGCGCTGAAGTGGTTTCTGAATGTGGAGTTGGTGGCATGTGAAACCCGCCTGTGGAGCCTTCGTTTGTGTGGGATGCTCACCAAGCTGCCCTTCAGGACAATGCACTCAAACGGCATTTAGCATAGTGTGTGAACACGTAGTTTGCTTGAGAGCTGCCTGTCAGCCTGATGGTGTGTGAAGTCAGTGAGCCAAATGGAATTGTTCTCCCACAAGAACCACTCGGCTGATTCTTCTTCAAATATGCAATTCAGCAACATGCAGTGTTGCTTGATGGAATTAGCTCTTATAGCCACATCTGCGTCTAGAGCCTTTGTATTTAGGGCTAGCTGAAAACGGCGTTGGCGCTGAAGTGGTTTCTGAATGTGGAGTTGGTGGCATGTGAAACCCGCCTGTGGAGCCTTCGTTTGTGTGCGATGCTCACCAAGCTGCCCTTCAGGACAATGCACTCAAACGGCATTAGGCATAGTGTGTGAACACGTAGTTTGCTTGAGAGCTGCCTGTCAGCCTGATGGTGTGTGAAGTCAGTGAGCCAAATGGAGTTGTTCTCCCACAAGAACCACTCGGCTGATTCTTCTTCAATATGCAATTCAGCAACGTGTAGTGTTGCTTGCTGGAATTAGCTCTTACAGCCACATGTGCGTCTAGAGCCTTTGTATTTAAGGCTAGCTGAAAAGGGCTTTGGCGCTGAAGTGGTTTCTGAATGTGGAGTTGGTGGCATGTGAAAACCGCCTGTTGGTCCTTCGTTTGTGTGGGATGCTCACCAAGCTGCCCTTCAGGACAATGCACTCAAACGGCATTAAGCATAGTGTGTGAACACGTAGTTTGCTTGAGAGCTGCCTGTCAGCCTGATGGTGTGTGAAGTCAGTGAGCCAAATGGAGTTGTTCTCCCACAAGAACCACTCGGCTGATTCTTCTTCAATATGCAATTCAGCAACATGCAGTGTTGCTTGATGGGATTAGCTCTTACAGCCACATCTGCGTCTAGAGCCTTTGTATTTAGGGCTAGCTGAAAACGGCTTTGGCGCTGAAGTGGTTTCTGAATGTGGAGTTGGTGGCATGTGAAACCCGCCTGTGGAGCCTTCGTTTGTGTGGGATGCTCACCAAGCTGCCCTTCAGGACAATGCACTCAAACGGCATTAAGCATAGTGTGTGAACACGTAGTTTGCTTGAGAGCTGCCTGTCAGGCTGATGGTGTGTGAAGTCAGTGAGCCAAATGGAGTTGTTCTCCCACAAGAACCACTCGGCTGATTCTTCTTCAATATGCAATTCAGCAACATGCAGTGTTGCTTGATGGAATTAGCTCTTACAGCCACATCTGCGTCTAGAGCCTTTGTATTTAGGGCTAGCTGAAAACGGCGTTGGCGCTGAAGTGGTTTCTGAATGTGGAGTTGGTGGCATGTGAAACCCGCCTGTGGAGCCTTCGTTTGTGTGCGATGCTCACCAAGCTGCCCTTCAGGACAATGCACTCAAACGGCATTAGGCATAGTGTGTGAACACGTAGTTTGCTTGAGAGCTGCCTGTCAGCCTGATGGTGTGTGAAGTCAGTGAGCCAAATGGAGTTGTTCTCCCACAAGAACCACTCGGCTGATTCTTCTTCAATATGCAATTCAGCAACATGCAGTGTTGCTTGATGGAATTAGCTCTTACAGCCACATCTGCGTCTAGAGCCTTTGTTTTTAGGGCTAGCTGAAAACGGCTTTGGCGCTGAAGTGGTTTCTGAATGTGGAGTTGGTGGCATGTGAAACCCGCCTGTGGAGCCTTCGTTTGTGTGGGATGCTCACCAAGCTGCCCTTCAGGACAATGCACTCAAACGGCATTTAGCATAGTGTGTGAACACGTAGTTTGCTTGAGAGCTGCCTGTCAGCCTGATGGTGTGTGAAGTCAGTGAGCCAAATGGAGTTGTTCTCCCACAAGAACCACTCGGCTGATTCTTCTTCAAATATGCAATTCAGCAACATGCAGTGTTGCTTGATGGAATTAGCTCTTACAGCCACATCTGCGTCTAGAGCCTTTGTATTTAGGGCTAGCTGAAAACGGCTTTGGCGCTGAAGTGGTTTCTGAATGTGGAGTTGGTGGCATGTGAAACCCGCCTGTGGAGCCTTCGTTTGTGTGCGATGCTCACCAAGCTGCCCTTCAGGACAATGCACTCAAACGGCATTAGGCATAGTGTGTGAACACGTAGTTTGCTTGAGAGCTGCCTGTCAGCCTGATGGTGTGTGAAGTCAGTGAGCCAAATGGAGTTGTTCTCCCACAAGAACCACTCGGCTGATTCTTCTTCAATATGCAATTCAGCAACGTGTAGTGTTGCTTGATGGAATTAGCTCTTACAGCCACATCTGCGTCTAGAGCCTTTGTATTTAAGGCTAGCTGAAAAGGGCTTTGGCGCTGAAGTGGTTTCTGAATGTGGAGTTGGTGGCATGTGAAACCCGCCTGTGGATCCTTCGTTTGTGTGGGATGCTCACCAAGCTGCCCTTCAGGACAATGCACTCAAACGGCATTAAGCATAGTGTGTGAACACGTAGTTTGCTTGAGAGCTGCCTGTCAGCCTGATGGTGTGTGAAGTCAGTGAGCCAAATGGAGTTGTTCTCCCACAAGAACCACTCGGCTGATTCTTCTTCAATATGCAATTCAGCAACATGCAGTGTTGCTTGATGGAATTAGCTCTTACAGCCACATCTGCGTCTAGAGCCTTTGTATTTAGGGCTAGCTGAAAACGGCTTTGGCGCTGAAGTGGTTTCTGAATGTGGAGTTGGTGGCATGTGAAACCCGCCTGTGGAGCCTTCGTTTGTGTGGGATGCTCACCAAGCTGCCCTTCAGGACAATGCACTCAAACGGCATTAGGCATAGTGTGTGAACACGTAGTTTGCTTGAGAGCTGCCTGTTTGCCTGATGGTGTGTGAAGTCAGTGAGCCAAATGGAGTTGTTCTCCCACAAGAACCACTCGGCTGATTCTTCTTCAATATGCAATTCAGCAACATGCAGTGTTGCTTGATGGAATTAGCTCTTACAGCCACATCTGTGTCTAGAGCCTTTGTTTTTAGGGCTAGCTGAAAAGGGCTTTGGCGCTGAAGTGGTTTCTGAATGTGGAGTTGGTGGCATGTGAAACCCGCCTGTGGAGCCTTCGTTTGTGTGGGATGCTCACCAACCTGCCCTTCAGGACAATGCACTCAAACAGCATTAAGCATAGTGTGTGAACACGTAGTTTGCTTGAGAGCTGCCTGTCAGCCTGATGGTGTGTGAAGTCAGTGAGCCAAATGGAGTTGTTCTCCCACAAGAACCACTCGGCTGATTCTTCTTCAATATGCAATTCAGCAACATGCAGTGTTGCTTGATGGAATTAGCTCTTACAGCCACATCTTCGTCTAGAGCCTTTGTATTTAGGGCTAGCTGAAAACGGCTTTGGCGCTGAAGTGGTTTCTGAATGTGGAGTTGGTGGCATGTGAAACCCGCCTGTGGAGCCTTCGTTTGTGTGCGATGCTCACCAAGCTGCCCTTGAGGACAATGCACTCAAACGGCATTAAGCATAGTGTGTGAACACGTAGTTTGCTTGAGAGCTGCCTGTCAGCCTGATGGTGTGTCAAGTCAGTGAGCCAAATGGAGTTGTTCTCCCACAAGAACCAGTCGGCTGATTCTTCTTCAATATGCAATTCAGCAACATTCAGTGTTGCTTGATGGAATTAGCTCTTACAGCCACATCTGCGTCTAGAGCCTTTGTATTTAGGGTAGCTGAAAACGGCTTTGGCACTGAAGTGGTTTCTGAATGTGGAGTTGGTGGCATGTGAAACCCGCCTGTGGAGCCTTCGTTTGTGTGGGATGCTCACCAAGCTGCCCTTCAGGACAATGCACTCAAACGGCATTAAGCATAGTGTGTGAACACGTAGTTTGCTTGAGAGCTGCCTGTCAGCCTGATGGTGTGTGAAGTCAGTGAGCCAAATGGAGTTGTTCTCCCACAAGAACCACTCGGCTGATTCTTCTTCAATATGCAATTCAGCAACATGCAGTGTTGCTTGATGGAATTAGCTCTTACAGCCACATCTGCGTCTAGAGCCTTTGTATTTAGGGCTAGCTGAAAACGGCTTTGGCGCTGAAGTGGTTTCTGAATGTGGAGTTGGTGGCATGTGAAACCCGCCTGTGGAGCCTTCGTTTGTGTGGGATGCTCACCAAGCTGCCCTTCAGGACAATGCACTCAAACGGCATTAGGCATAGTGTGTGAACACGTAGTTTGCTTGAGAGCTGCCTGTCAGCCTGATGGTGTGTGAAGTCAGTGAGCCAAATGGAGTTGTTCTCCCACAAGAACCACTCGGCTGATTCTTCTTCAATATGCAATTCAGCAACGTGTAGTGTTGCTTGATGGAATTAGCTCTTACAGCCACATCTGCGTCTAGAGCCTTTGTATTTAGGGCTAGCTGAAAACGGCGTTGGCGCTGAAGTGGTTTCTGAATGTGGAGTTGGTGGCATGTGAAACCCGCCTGTGGAGCCTTCGTTTGTGTGGGATGCTCACTAAGCTGCCCTTCAGGACAATGCACTCAAACGGCATTAAGCATAGTGTGTGAACACGTAGTTTGCTTGAGAGCTGCCTGTCAGCCTGATGGTGTGTGAAGTCAGTGAGCCAAATGGAGTTGTTCTCCCACAAGAACCACTCGGCTGATTCTTCTTCAATATGCAATTCAGCAACATGCAGTGTTGCTTGATGGAATTAGCTCTTACAGCCACATCTTCGTCTAGAGCCTTTGTATTTAGGGCTAGCTGAAAACGGCTTTGGCGCTGAAGTGGTTTCTGAATGTGGAGTTGGTGGCATGTGAAACCCGCCTGTGGAGCCTTCGTTTGTGTGCGATGCTCACCAAGCTGCCCTTGAGGACAATGCACTCAAACGGCATTAAGCATAGTGTGTGAACACGTAGTTTGCTTGAGAGCTGCCTGTCAGCCTGATGGTGTGTCAAGTCAGTGAGCCAAATGGAGTTGTTCTCCCACAAGAACCAGTCGGCTGATTCTTCTTCAATATGCAATTCAGCAACATTCAGTGTTGCTTGATGGAATTAGCTCTTACAGCCACATCTGCGTCTAGAGCCTTTGTATTTAGGGCTAGCTGAAAACGGCTTTGGCACTGAAGTGGTTTCTGAATGTGGAGTTGGTGGCATGTGAAACCCGCCTGTGGAGCCTTCGTTTGTGTGGGATGCTCACCAAGCTGCCCTTCAGGACAATGCACTCAAACGGCATTAAGCATAGTGTGTGAACACGTAGTTTGCTTGAGAGCTGCCTGTCAGCCTGATGGTGTGTGAAGTCAGTGAGCCAAATGGAGTTGTTCTCCCACAAGAACCACTCGGCTGATTCTTCTTCAATATGCAATTCAGCAACATGCAGTGTTGCTTGATGGAATTAGCTCTTACAGCCACATCTGCGTCTAGAGCCTTTGTATTTAGGGCTAGCTGAAAACGGCTTTGGCGCTGAAGTGGTTTCTGAATGTGGAGTTGGTGGCATGTGAAACCCGCCTGTGGAGCCTTCGTTTGTGTGCCATGCTCACCAAGCTGCCCTTCAGGACAATGCACTCAAACGGCATTAGGCATAGTGTGTGAACACGTAGTTTGCTTGAGAGCTGCCTGTCAGCCTGATGGTGTGTGAAGTCAGTGAGCCAAATGGAGTTGTTCTCCCACAAGAACCACTCGGCTGATTCTTCTTCAATATGCAATTCAGCAACGTGTAGTGTTGCTTGATGGAATTAGCTCTTACAGCCACATCTGCGTCTAGAGCCTTTGTATTTAGGGCTAGCTGAAAACGGCGTTGGCGCTGAAGTGGTTTCTGAATGTGGAGTTGGTGGCATGTGAAACCCGCCTGTGGAGCCTTCGTTTGTGTGGGATGCTCACTAAGCTGCCCTTCAGGACAATGCACTCAAACGGCATTAAGCATAGTGTGTGAACACGTAGTTTGCTTGAGAGCTGCCTGTCAGCCTGATGGTGTGTGAAGTCAGTGAGCCAAATGGAGTTGTTCTCCCACAAGAACCACTCGGCTGATTCTTCTTCAATATGCAATTCAGCAACATGCAGTGTTGCTTGATGGAATTAGCTCTTACAGCCACATCTGCGTCTAGAGCCTTTGTATTTAAGGCTAGCTGAAAACGGCTTTGGCGCTGAAGTGGTTTCTGAATGTGGAGTTTGTGGCATGTGAAACCCGCCTGTGGAGCCTTCGTTTGTGTGGGATGCTCACCAAGCTGCCCTTCAGGACAATGCACTCAAACGGCATTAAGCATAGTGTGTGAACACGTAGTTTGCTTGAGAGCTGCCTGTCAGCCTGATGGTGTGTGAAGTCAGTGAGCCAAATGGAGTTGTTCTCCCACAAGAACCACTCGGCTGATTCTTCTTCAATATGCAATTCAGCAACATGCAGTGTTGCTTGATGGAATTAGCTCTTACAGCAACATCTGTGTCTAGAGCCTTTGTATTTAGGGCTAGCTGAAAACGGCTTTGGCGCTGAAGTGGTTTCTGAATGTGGAGGTGGTGGCATGTGAAACCCGCCTGTGGAGCCTTCGTTTGTGTGGGATGCTCACCAAGCTGCCCTTCAGGACAATGCACTCAAACGGCATTAAGCATAGTGTGTGAACACGTAGTTTGCTTGAGAGCTGCCTGTCAGCCTGATGGTGTGTGAAGTCAGTGAGCCAAATGGAGTTGTTCTCCCACAAGAACCACTCGGCTGATTCTTCTTCAATATGCAATTCAGCAACATGCAGTGTTGCTTGATGGAATTAGCTCTTACAGCCACATCTGCGTCTAGAGCCTTTGTATTTAGGGCTAGCTGAAAACGGCTTTGGCGCTGAAGTGGTTTCTGAATGTGGAGTTGGTGGCATGTGAAACCCGCCTTTGGAGCCTTCGTTTGTGTGCGATGCTCACCAAGCTGCCCTTCAGGACAATGCACTCAAACGGCATTAGGCATAGTGTGTGAACACGTAGTTTGCTTGAGAGCTGCCTGTTTGCCTGATGGTGTGTGAAGTCAGTGAGCCAAATGGAGTTGTTCTCCCACAAGAACCACTCGGCTGATTCTTCTTCAATATGCAATTCAGCAACATGCATTGTTGCTTGATGGAATTAGCTCTTACAGCCACATCTGCGTCTAGAGCCTTTGTTTTTCGGGCTAGCTGAAAAGGGCTTTGGCGCTGAAGTGGTTTCTGAATGTGGAGTTGGTGGCATGTGAAACCCGCCTGTGGAGCCTTCGTTTGTGTGGGATGCTCACCAAGCTGCCCTTCAGGACAATGCACTCAGACGGCATTAAGCATAGTGTGTGAACACGTAGTTTGCTTGAGAGCTGCCTGTCAGCCTGATGGTGTGTGAAGTCAGTGAGCCAAATGGAGTTGTTCTCCCACAAGAACCACTCGGCTGATTCTTCTTCAATATGCAATTCAGCAACATGCAGTGTTGCTTGATGGAATTAGCTCTTACAGCAACATCTGTGTCTAGAGCCTTTGTATTTAGGGCTAGCTGAAAACGGCTTTGGCGCTGAAGTGGTTTCTGAATGTGGAGTTGGTGGCATGTGAAACCCGCCTGTGGAGCCTTCGTTTGTGTGGGATGCTCACCAAGCTGCCCTTCAGGACAATGCACTCAAACGGCATTAAGCATAGTGTGTGAACACGTAGTTTGCTTGAGAGCTGCCTGTCAGCCTGATGGTGTGTGAAGTCAGTGAGCCAAATGGAGTTGTTCTCCCACAAGAACCACTCGGCTGATTCTTCTTCAATATGCAATTCAGCAACATGCAGTGTTGCTTGATGGAATTAGCTCTTACAGCCACATCTGCGTCTAGAGCCTTTGTATTTAGGGCTAGCTGAAAACGGCTTTGGCGCTGAAGTGGTTTCTGAATGTGGAGTTGGTGGCATGTGAAACCTGCCTGTGGAGCCTTCGTTTGTGTGCGATGCTCACCAAGCTGCCCTTCAGGACAATGCCCTCAAACGGCATTAAGCATAGTGTGTGAACACGTAGTTTGCTTGAGAGCTGCCTGTCAGCCTGATGGTGTGTGAAGTCAGTGAGCCAAATGGAGTTGTTCTCCCACAAGAACCACTCGGCTGATTCTTCTTCAATATGCAATTCAGCAACATGCAGTGTTGCTTGATGGAATTAGCTCTTACAGCCACATCTGCGTCTAGAGCCTTTGTATTTAGGGCTAGCTGAAAACGGCTTTGGCGCTGAAGTGGTTTCTGAATGTGGAGTTGGTGGCAGGTGAAACCCGCCTGTGGAGCCTTCGTTTGTGTGCCATGCTCACCAAGCTGCCCTTCAGGACAATGCACTCAAACGGCATTAGGCATAGTGTGTGAACACGTAGTTTGCTTGAGAGCTGCCTGTCAGCCTGATGGTGTGTGAAGTCAGTGAGCCAAATGGAGTTGTTCTCCCACAAGAACCACTCGGCTGATTCTTCTTCAATATGCAATTCAGCAACGTGCAGTGTTGCTTGATGGAATTAGCTCTTACAGCCACATGTGCGTCTAGAGCCTTTGTATTTCAGGCTAGATGAAAACGGCTTTGGCGCTGAAGTGGTTTCTGAATGTGGAGTTGGTGGCATGTGAAACCCGCCTGTGGAGCCTTCGTTTGTGTGGGATGCTCACCAAGCTGCCCTTCAGGACAATGCACTCAAACGGCATTAAGCATAGTGTGTGAACACGTAGTTTGCTTGAGAGCTGCCTGTCAGCCTGATGGTGTGTGAAGTCAGTGAGCCAAATGGAGTTGTTCTCCCACAAGAACCACTCGGCTGATTCTTCTTCAATATGCAATTCAGCAACATGCAGTGTTGCTTGATGGAATTAGCTCTTACAGCAACATCTGTGTCTAGAGCCTTTGTATTTAGGGCTAGCTGAAAACGGCTTTGGCGCTGAAGTGGTTTCTGAATGTGGAGTTGGTGGCATGTGAAACCCACCTGTGGAGCCTTCGTTTGTGTGGGATGCTCACCAAGCTGCCCTTCAGGACAATGCACTCAAACGGCATTAAGCATAGTGTGTGAACACGTAGTTTGCTTGAGAGCTGCCTGTCAGCCTGATGGTGTGTGAAGTCAGTGAGCCAAATGGAGTTGTTCTCCCACAAAAACCACTCGGCTGATTCTTCTTCAATATGCAATTCAGCAACATGCAGTGTTGCTTGATGGAATTAGCTCTTACAGCCACATGTGCGTCTAGAGCCTTTGTATTTAGGGCTAGCTGAAAACGGCTTTGGCGCTGAAGTGGTTTCTGAATGTGGAGTTGGTGGCATGTGAAACCCGCCTGTGGAGCCTTCGTTTGTGTGGGATGCTCACCAAGCTGCCCTTCAGGACAATGCACTCAAACGGCATTAAGCATAGTGTGTGAACACGTAGTTTGCTTGAGAGCTGCCTGTCAGCCTGATGGTGTGTGAAGTCAGTGAGCCAAATGGAGTTGTTCTCCCACAAGAACCACTCGGCTGATTCTTCTTCAATATGCAATTCAGCAACATGCAGTGTTGCTTGATGGGATTAGCTCTTACAGCCACATCTGCGTCTAGAGCCTTTGTATTTAGGGCTAGCTGAAAACGGCTTTGGCGCTGAAGTGGTTTCTGAATGTGGAGTTGGTGGCATGTGAAACCCGCCTGTGGAGCCTTCGTTTGTGTGGGATGCTCACCAAGCTGCCCTTCAGGACAATGCACTCAAACGGCATTAAGCATAGTGTGTGAACACGTAGTTTGCTTGAGAGCTGCCTGTCAGGCTGATGGTGTGTGAAGTCAGTGAGCCAAATGGAGTTGTTCTCCCACAAGAACCACTCGGCTGATTCTTCTTCAATATGCAATTCAGCAACATGCAGTGTTGCTTGATGGAATTAGCTCTTACAGCAACATCTGCGTCTAGAGCCTTAGTATTTAGGGCTAGCTGAAAAGGGATTTGGCGCTGAAGTGGTTTCTGAATGTGGAGTTGGTGGCATGTGAAACCCGCCTGTGGAGCCTTCTTTTGTGTGGGATGCTCACCAACCTGCCCTTCAGGACAATGCACTCAAACGGCATTTAGCATAGTGTGTGAACACGTTGTTTGCTTGAGAGCTGCGTGTCAGCCTGATGGTGTGTGAAGTCAGTGAGCCAAATGGAGTTGTTCTCCCACAAGAACCACTCGGCTGATTTTTCTTCAATATGCAATTCAGCAACATGCAGTGTTGCTTGATGGAATTAGCTCTTACAGCAACACCTGGTCTAGAGCCTTTGTATTTAGGGCTAGCTGAAAAGGGCTTTGGCGCTGAAGTGGTTTCTGAATGTGGAGTTGGTGGCATGTGAAACCCGCCTGTGGAGCCTTCGTTTGTGTGGGATGCTCACCAACCTGCCCTTCAGGACAATGCCCTCAAACGGCATTAGGCATAGTGTGTGAACACGTAGTTTGCTTGAGAGCTGCCTGTCAGCCTGATGGTGTGTGAAGTCAGTGAGCCAAATGGAGTTGTTCTCCCACAAGAACCACTCGGCTGATTCTTCTTCAATATGCAATTCAGCAACATGCAGTGTTGCTTGATATAATTAGCTCTTACAGCCACATCTGCGTCTAGAGCCTTTGTATTTAGGGCTAGCTGAAAACGGCTTTGGCGCTGAAGTGGTTTCTGAATGTGGAGTTGGTGGCATGTGAAACCCGCCTGTGGAGCCTTCGTTTGTGTGGGATGCTCACCAAGCTGCCCTTCAGGACATGCACTCAAACGGCATTAAGCATAGTGTGTGAACACGTAGTTTGCTTGAGAGCTGCCTGTCAGCCTGATGGTGTGTGAAGTCAGTGAGCCAAATGGAGTTGTTCTCCCACAAGAACCACTCGGCTGATTCTTCTTCAATATGCAATTCAGCAACATGCAGTGTTGCTTGATGGAATTAGCTCTTACAGCCACATCTGCGTCTAGAGCCTTTGTATTTAGGGCTAGCTGAAAACGGCGTTGGCGCTGAAGTGGTTTCTGAATGTGGAGTTGGTGGCATGTGAAACCCGCCTGTGGAGCCTTCGTTTGTGTGCGATGCTCACCAAGCTGCCCTTCAGGACAATGCACTCAAACGGCATTAGGCATAGTGTGTGAACACGTAGTTTGCTTGAGAGCTGCCTGTCAGCCTGATGGTGTGTGAAGTCAGTGAGCCAAATGGAGTTGTTCTCCCACAAGAACCACTCGGCTGATTCTTCTTCAATATGCAATTCAGCAACATGCAGTGTTGCTTGATGGAATTAGCTCTTACAGCCACATCTGCGTCTAGAGCCTTTGTTTTTAGGGCTAGCTGAAAACGGCTTTGGCGCTGAAGTGGTTTCTGAATGTGGAGTTGGTGGCATGTGAAACCCGCCTGTGGAGCCTTCGTTTGTGTGGGATGCTCACCAAGCTGCCCTTCAGGACAATGCACTCAAACGGCATTTAGCATAGTGTGTGAACACGTAGTTTGCTTGAGAGCTGCCTGTCAGCCTGATGGTGTGTGAAGTCAGTGAGCCAAATGGAGTTGTTCTCCCACAAGAACCACTCGGCTGATTCTTCTTCAAATATGCAATTCAGCAACATGCAGTGTTGCTTGATGGAATTAGCTCTTACAGCCACATCTGCGTCTAGAGCCTTTGTATTTAGGGCTAGCTGAAAACGGCTTTGGCGCTGAAGTGGTTTCTGAATGTGGAGTTGGTGGCATGTGAAACCCGCCTGTGGAGCCTTCGTTTGTGTGCGATGCTCACCAAGCTGCCCTTCAGGACAATGCACTCAAACGGCATTAGGCATAGTGTGTGAACACGTAGTTTGCTTGAGAGCTGCCTGTCAGCCTGATGGTGTGTGAAGTCAGTGAGCCAAATGGAGTTGTTCTCCCACAAGAACCACTCGGCTGATTCTTCTTCAATATGCAATTCAGCAACGTGTAGTGTTGCTTGATGGAATTAGCTCTTACAGCCACATCTGCGTCTAGAGCCTTTGTATTTAAGGCTAGCTGAAAAGGGCTTTGGCGCTGAAGTGGTTTCTGAATGTGGAGTTGGTGGCATGTGAAACCCGCCTGTGGATCCTTCGTTTGTGTGGGATGCTCACCAAGCTGCCCTTCAGGACAATGCACTCAAACGGCATTAAGCATAGTGTGTGAACACGTAGTTTGCTTGAGAGCTGCCTGTCAGCCTGATGGTGTGTGAAGTCAGTGAGCCAAATGGAGTTGTTCTCCCACAAGAACCACTCGGCTGATTCTTCTTCAATATGCAATTCAGCAACATGCAGTGTTGCTTGATGGAATTAGCTCTTACAGCCACATCTGCGTCTAGAGCCTTTGTATTTAGGGCTAGCTGAAAACGGCTTTGGCGCTGAAGTGGTTTCTGAATGTGGAGTTGGTGGCATGTGAAACCCGCCTGTGGAGCCTTCGTTTGTGTGGGATGCTCACCAAGCTGCCCTTCAGGACAATGCACTCAAACGGCATTAGGCATAGTGTGTGAACACGTAGTTTGCTTGAGAGCTGCCTGTTTGCCTGATGGTGTGTGAAGTCAGTGAGCCAAATGGAGTTGTTCTCCCACAAGAACCACTCGGCTGATTCTTCTTCAATATGCAATTCAGCAACATGCAGTGTTGCTTGATGGAATTAGCTCTTACAGCCACATCTGTGTCTAGAGCCTTTGTTTTTAGGGCTAGCTGAAAAGGGCTTTGGCGCTGAAGTGGTTTCTGAATGTGGAGTTGGTGGCATGTGAAACCCGCCTGTGGAGCCTTCGTTTGTGTGGGATGCTCACCAAGCTGCCCTTCAGGACAATGCACTCAAACAGCATTAAGCATAGTGTGTGAACACGTAGTTTGCTTGAGAGCTGCCTGTCAGCCTGATGGTGTGTGAAGTCAGTGAGCCAAATGGAGTTGTTCTCCCACAAGAACCACTCGGCTGATTCTTCTTCAATATGCAATTCAGCAACATGCAGTGTTGCTTGATGGAATTAGCTCTTACAGCCACATCTTCGTCTAGAGCCTTTGTATTTAGGGCTAGCTGAAAACGGCTTTGGCGCTGAAGTGGTTTCTGAATGTGGAGTTGGTGGCATGTGAAACCCGCCTGTGGAGCCTTCGTTTGTGTGAGATGCTCACCAAGCTGCCCTTGAGGACAATGCACTCAAACGGCATTAAGCATAGTGTGTGAACACGTAGTTTGCTTGAGAGCTGCCTGTCAGCCTGATGGTGTGTCAAGTCAGTGAGCCAAATGGAGTTGTTCTCCCACAAGAACCAGTCGGCTGATTCTTCTTCAATATGCAATTCAGCAACATTCAGTGTTGCTTGATGGAATTAGCTCTTACAGCCACATCTGCGTCTAGAGCCTTTGTATTTAGGGCTAGCTGAAAACGGCTTTGGCACTGAAGTGGTTTCTGAATGTGGAGTTGGTGGCATGTGAAACCCGCCTGTGGAGCCTTCGTTTGTGTGGGATGCTCACCAAGCTGCCCTTCAGGACAATGCACTCAAACGGCATTAAGCATAGTGTGTGAACACGTAGTTTGCTTGAGAGCTGCCTGTCAGCCTGATGGTGTGTGAAGTCAGTGAGCCAAATGGAGTTGTTCTCCCACAAGAACCACTCGGCTGATTCTTCTTCAATATGCAATTCAGCAACATGCAGTGTTGCTTGATGGAATTAGCTCTTACAGCCACATCTGCGTCTAGAGCCTTTGTATTTAGGGCTAGCTGAAAAGGGCTTTGGCGCTGAAGTGGTTTCTGAATGTGGAGTTGGTGGCATGTGAAACCCGCCTGTGGAGCCTTCGTTTGTGTGCCATGCTCACCAAGCTGCCCTTCAGGACAATGCACTCAAACGGCATTAGGCATAGTGTGTGAACACGTAGTTTGCTTGAGAGCTGCCTGTCAGCCTGATGGTGTGTGAAGTCAGTGAGCCAAATGGAGTTGTTCTCCCACAAGAACCACTCGGCTGATTCTTCTTCAATATGCAATTCAGCAACGTGTAGTGTTGCTTGATGGAATTAGCTCTTACAGCCACATCTGCGTCTAGAGCCTTTGTATTTAGGGCTAGCTGAAAACGGCGTTGGCGCTGAAGTGGTTTCTGAATGTGGAGTTGGTGGCATGTGAAACCCGCCTGTGGAGCCTTCGTTTGTGTGGGATGCTCACTAAGCTGCCCTTCAGGACAATGCACTCAAACGGCATTAAGCATAGTGTGTGAACACGTAGTTTGCTTGAGAGCTGCCTGTCAGCCTGATGGTGTGTGAAGTCAGTGAGCCAAATGGAGTTGTTCTCCCACAAGAACCACTCGGCTGATTCTTCTTCAATATGCAATTCAGCAACATGCAGTGTTGCTTGATGGAATTAGCTCTTACAGCCACATCTGCGTCTAGAGCCTTTGTATTTAAGGCTAGCTGAAAACGGCTTTGGCGCTGAAGTGGTTTCTGAATGTGGAGTTTGTGGCATGTGAAACCCGCCTGTGGAGCCTTCGTTTGTGTGCGATGCTCACCAAGCTGCCCTTCAGGACAATGCACTCAAACGGCATTAAGCATAGTGTGTGAACACGTAGTTTGCTTGAGAGCTGCCTGTCAGCCTGATGGTGTGTGAAGTCAGTGAGCCAAATGGAGTTGTTCTCCCACAAGAACCACTCGGCTGATTCTTCTTCAATATGCAATTCAGCAACATGCAGTGTTGCTTGATGGAATTAGCTCTTACAGCAACATCTGTGTCTAGAGCCTTTGTATTTAGGGCTAGCTGAAAACGGCTTTGGCGCTGAAGTGGTTTCTGAATGTGGAGGTGGTGGCATGTGAAACCCGCCTGTGGAGCCTTCGTTTGTGTGGGATGCTCACCAAGCTGCCCTTCAGGACAATGCACTCAAACGGCATTAAGCATAGTGTGTGAACACGTAGTTTGCTTGAGAGCTGCCTGTCAGCCTGATGGTGTGTGAAGTCAGTGAGCCAAATGGAGTTGTTCTCCCACAAGAACCACTCGGCTGATTCTTCTTCAATATGCAATTCAGCAACATGCAGTGTTGCTTGATGGAATTAGCTCTTACAGCCACATCTGCGTCTAGAGCCTTTGTATTTAGGGCTAGCTGAAAACGGCTTTGGCGCTGAAGTGGTTTCTGAATGTGGAGTTGGTGGCATGTGAAACCCGCCTGTGGAGCCTTCGTTTGTGTGCGATGCTCACCAAGCTGCCCTTCAGGACAATGCACTCAAACGGCATTAGGCATAGTGTGTGAACACGTAGTTTGCTTGAGAGCTGCCTGTTTGCCTGATGGTGTGTGAAGTCAGTGAGCCAAATGGAGTTGTTCTCCCACAAGAACCACTCGGCTGATTCTTCTTCAATATGCAATTCAGCAACATGCATTGTTGCTTGATGGAATTAGCTCTTACAGCCACATCTGCGTCTAGAGCCTTTGTTTTTCGGGCTAGCTGAAAAGGGCTTTGGCGCTGAAGTGGTTTCTGAATGTGGAGTTGGTGGCATGTGAAACCCGCCTGTGGAGCCTTCGTTTGTGTGGGATGCTCACCAAGCTGCCCTTCAGGACAATGCACTCAGACGGCATTAAGCATAGTGTGTGAACACGTAGTTTGCTTGAGAGCTGCCTGTCAGCCTGATGGTGTGTGAAGTCAGTGAGCCAAATGGAGTTGTTCTCCCACAAGAACCACTCGGCTGATTCTTCTTCAATATGCAATTCAGCAACATGCAGTGTTGCTTGATGGAATTAGCTCTTACAGCAACATCTGCGTCTAGAGCCTTTGTATTTAGGGCTAGCTGAAAACGGCTTTGGCGCTGAAGTGGTTTCTGAATGTGGAGTTGGTGGCATGTGAAACCCGCCTGTGGAGCCTTCGTTTGTGTGGGATGCTCACCAAGCTGCCCTTCAGGACAATGCACTCAAACGGCATTAAGCATAGTGTGTGAACACGTAGTTTGCTTGAGAGCTGCCTGTCAGCCTGATGGTGTGTGAAGTCAGTGAGCCAAATGGAGTTGTTCTCCCACAAGAACCACTCGGCTGATTCTTCTTCAATATGCAATTCAGCAACATGCAGTGTTGCTTGATGGAATTAGCTCTTACAGCCACATCTGCGTCTAGAGCCTTTGTATTTAGGGCTAGCTGAAAACGGCTTTGGCGCTGAAGTGGTTTCTGAATGTGGAGTTGGTGGCATGTGAAACCTGCCTGTGGAGCCTTCGTTGTGTGGGATGCTCACCAAGCTGCCCTTCAGGACAATGCACTCAAACGGCATTAAGCATAGTGTGTGAACACGTAGTTTGCTTGAGAGCTGCCTGTCAGCCTGATGGTGTGTGAAGTCAGTGAGCCAAATGGAGTTGTTCTCCCACAAGAACCACTCGGCTGATTCTTCTTCAATATGCAATTCAGCAACATGCAGTGTTGCTTGATGGAATTAGCTCTTACAGCCACATCTGCGTCTAGAGCCTTTGTATTTAGGGCTAGCTGAAAACGGCTTTGGCGCTGAAGTGGTTTCTGAATGTGGAGTTGGTGGCAGGTGAAACCCGCCTGTGGAGCCTTCGTTTGTGTGCCATGCTCACCAAGCTGCCCTTCAGGACAATGCACTCAAACGGCATTAGGCATAGTGTGTGAACACGTAGTTTGCTTGAGAGCTGCCTGTCAGCCTGATGGTGTGTGAAGTCAGTGAGCCAAATGGAGTTGTTCTCCCACAAGAACCACTCGGCTGATTCTTCTTCAATATGCAATTCAGCAACGTGCAGTGTTGCTTGATGGAATTAGCTCTTACAGCCACATGTGCGTCTAGAGCCTTTGTATTTCAGGCTAGATGAAAACGGCTTTGGCGCTGAAGTGGTTTCTGAATGTGGAGTTGGTGGCATGTGAAACCCGCCTGTGGAGCCTTCGTTATTGTGGGATGCTCACCAAGCTGCCCTTCAGGACAATGCACTCAAACGGCATTAAGCATAGTGTGTGAACACGTAGTTTGCTTGAGAGCTGCCTGTCAGCCTGATGGTGTGTGAAGTCAGTGAGCCAAATGGAGTTGTTCTCCCACAAGAACCACTCGGCTGATTCTTCTTCAATATGCAATTCAGCAACATGCAGTGTTGCTTGATGGAATTAGCTCTTACAGCAACATCTGTGTCTAGAGCCTTTGTATTTAGGGCTAGCTGAAAACGGCTTTGGCGCTGAAGTGGTTTCTGAATGTGGAGTTGGTGGCATGTGAAACCCACCTGTGGAGCCTTCGTTTGTGTGGGATGCTCACCAAGCTGCCCTTCAGGACAATGCACTCAAACGGCATTAAGCATAGTGTGTGAACACGTAGTTTGCTTGAGAGCTGCCTGTCAGCCTGATGGTGTGTGAAGTCAGTGAGCCAAATGGAGTTGTTCTCCCACAAAAACCACTCGGCTGATTCTTCTTCAATATGCAATTCAGCAACATGCAGTGTTGCTTGATGGAATTAGCTCTTGCAGCCACATCTGCGTCTAGAGCCTTTGTATTTAGGGCTAGCTGAAAAGGGCTTTGGCGCTGAAGTGGTTTCTGAATGTGGAGTTGGTGGCATGTGAAACCCGCCTGTGGAGCCTTCGTTTGTGTGGGATGCTCACCAAGCTGCCCTTCAGGACAATGCACTCAAACGGCATTAAGCATAGTGTGTGAACACGTAGTTTGCTTGAGAGCTGCGTGTCAGCCTGATGCTGTGTGAAGTCAGTGAGCCAAATGGAGTTGTTCTCCCACAAGAACCACTCGGCTGATTCTTCTTCAATATGCAATTCAGCAACATGCAGTGTTGCTTGATGGAATTAGCTCTTACAGCCACATCTGCGTCTAGAGCCTTTGTATTTAGGGCTAGCTGAAAACGGCTTTGGCGCTGAAGTGGTTTCTGAATGTGGAGTTGGTGGCATGTGAAACCCGCCTGTGGAGCCTTCGTTTGTGTGGGATGCTCACCAACCTGCCCTTCAGGACAATGCACTCAAACGGCATTAAGCATAGTGTGTGAACACGTAGTTTGCTTGAGCTGCGTGTCAGCCTGATGGTGTGTGAAGTCAGTGAGCCAAATGGAGTTGTTCTCCCACAAGAACCACTCGGCTGATGCTTCTTCAATATGCAATTCAGCAACATGTAGTGTTGCTTGATGGAATTAGCTCTTACAGCAACATCTGCGTCTAGAGCCTTTGTATTTAGGGCTAGCTGAAAACGGCTTTGGCGCTGAAGTGGTTTCTGAATGTGGAGTTGGTGGCATGAGAAACCCGCCTGTGGAGCCTTCGTTTGTGTGGGATGCTCACCAAGCTGCCCTTCAGGACAATGCACTCAAACGGCATTAAGCATAGTGTGTGAACACGTAGTTTGCTTGAGAGCTGCCTGTCAGCCTGATGGTGTGTGAAGTCAGTGAGCCAAATGGAGTTGTTCTCCCACAAGAACCACTCGGCTGATTCTTCTTCAATATGCAATTCAGCAACATGCAGTGTTGCTTGATGGAATTAGCTCTTACAGCCACATCTGCGTCTAGAGCCTTTGTATTTAGGGCTAGCTGCAAACGGCTTTGGCGCTGAAGTGGTTTCTGAATGTGGAGTTGGTGGCATGTGAAACCCGCCTGTGGAGCCTTCGTTTGTGTGGGATGATCACCAAGCTGCCCTTCAGGACAATGCACTCAAAAGGCATTAAGCATAGTGTGTGAACACGTAGTTTGCTTGAGAGCTGCCTGTCAGCCTGATGGTGTGTGAAGTCAGTGAGCCAAATGGAGTTGTTCTCCCACAAGAACCACTCGGCTGATTCTTCTTCAATATGCAATTCAGCAACATGCAGTGTTGCTTGATGGAATTAGCTCTTACAGCCACATCTGCGTCTAGAGCCTTTGTATTTAGGGCTAGCTGAAAACGGCGTTGGTGCTGAAGTGGTTTCTGAATGTGGAGTTGGTGGCATGTGAAACAGCCTGTGGAGCCTTCGTTTGTGTGGGATGCTCACCAAGCTGCCCTTCAGGACAATGCACTCAAACGGCATTAGGCATAGTGTGTGAACACGTAGTTTGCTTGAGAGCTGCCTGTTTGCCTGATGGTGTGTGAAGTCAGTGAGCCAAATGGAGTTGTTCTCCCACAAGAACCACTCGGCTGATTCTTCTTCAATATGCAATTCAGCAACATGCAGTGTTGCTTGATGGAATTAGCTCTTACAGCCACATCTGCGTCTAGAGCCTTTGTATTTAGGGCTAGCTGAAAACGGCTTTGGCGCTGAAGTGGTTTCTGAATGTGGAGTTGGTGGCATGTGAAACCCGCCTGTGGAGCCTTCGTTTGTGTGGGATGCTCACCAAGCTGCCCTCAATGCACTCAAACGGCATTTAGCATAGTGTGTGAACACCTAGTTTGCTTGAGAGCTGCCTGTCAGCCTGCTGGTGTGTGAAGTCAGTGAGCCAAATGGAGTTGTTCTCCCACAAGAACCACTCGGCTGATTCTTCTTCAATATGCAATTCAGCAACATGCAGTGTTGCTTGATGGAATTAGCTCTTACAGCAACACCTGCGTCTAGAGCCTTTGTATTTAGGGCTTGCTGCAAACGGCTTTGCCGCTGAAGTGGTTTCTGAATGTGGAGTTGGTGGCATGTGAAACCCGCCTGTGGAGCCTTCGTTTGTGTGGGATGCTCACCAAGCTGCCCTTCAGGACAATGCACTCAAACGGCATTAAGCATAGTGTGTGAACACGTAGTTTGCTTGAGCTGCCTGTCAGCCTGATGGTGTGTGAAGTCAGTGAGCCAAATGGAGTTGTTCTCCCACAAGAACCACTCGGCTGATGCTTCTTCAATATGCAATTCAGCAACTTGTAGTGTTGCTTGATGGAATTAGCTCTTACAGCAACATCTGCGTCTAGAGCCTTTGTATTTAGGGCTAGCTGAAAAGGGCTTTGGCGCTGAAGTGGTTTCTGAATGTGGAGTTGGTGGCATGTGAAACCCGCCTGTGGAGCCTTCGTTTGTGTGCGATGCTCACCAAGCTGCCCTTCAGGACAATGCACTCAAACGGCATTAAGCATAGTGTGTGAACACGTAGTTTGCTTGAGAGCTGCCTGTCAGCCTGATGCTGTGTGAAGTCAGTGAGCCAAATGGAGTTGTTCTCCCACAAGAACCACTCGGCTGATTCTTCTTCAATATGCAATTCAGCAACATGCAGTGTTGCTTGATGGAATTAGCTCTTACAGCCACATCTGTGTCTAGAGCCTTTGTATTTAGGGCTAGCTGAAAACGGCTTTGGCGCTGAAGTGGTTTCTGAATGTGGAGTTGGTGGCATGTGAAACCCGCCTGTGGAGCCTTCGTTTGTGTGGGATGCTCACCAAGCTGCCCTTCAGGACAATGCACTCAAACGGCATTAAGCATAGTGTGTGAACACGTAGTTTGCTTGAGAGCTGCCTGTCAGCCTGATGGTGTGTGAAGTCAGTGAGCCAAATGGAGTTGTTCTCCCACAAGAACCACTCGGCTGATTCTTCTTCAATATGCAATTCAGCAACATGCAGTGTTGCTTGATGGAATTAGCTCTTACAGCAACATCTGCGTCTAGAGCCTTTGTATTTAGGGCTAGCTGAAAACGGCGTTGGCGCTGAAGTGGTTTCTGAATGTGGAGTTGGTGGCATGTGAAACCCGCCTGTGGAGCCTTCGTTTGTGTGGGATGCTCACCAAGCTGCCCTTCAGGACAATGCACTCAAACGGCATTAGGCATAGTGTGTGAACACGTAGTTTGCTTGAGAGCTGCCTGTTTGCCTGATGCTGTGTGAAGTCAGTGAGCCAAATGGAGTTGTTCTCCCACAAGAACCACTCGGCTGATTCTTCTTCAATATGCAATTCAGCAACATGCTGTGTTGCTTGATGGAATTAGCTCTTACAGCCACATCTGCGTCTAGAGCCTTTGTTTTTAGGGCTAGCTGAAAAGGGCTTTGGCGCTGAAGTGGTTTCTGAATGTGGAGTTGGTGGCATGTGAAACCCGCCTGTGGAGCCTTCGTTTGTGTGGGATGCTCACCAAGCTGCCCTTCAGGACAATGCACTCAAACGGCATTTAGCATAGTGTGTGAACACGTAGTTTGCTTGAGAGCTGCCTGTCAGCCTGATGGTGTGTGAAGTCAGTGAGCCAAATGGAGTTGTTCTCCCACAAGAACCACTCGGCTGATTCTTCTTCAATATGCAATTCAGCAACATGCAGTGTTGCTTGATGGAATTAGCTCTTACAGCAACACCTGCGTCTAGAGCCTTTGTATTTAGGGCTAGCTGAAAACGGCTTTGGCGCTGAAGTGGTTTCTGAATGTGGAGTTGGTGGCATGTGAAACCCGCCTGTGGAGCCTTCGTTTGTGTGGGATGCTCACCAACCTGCCCTTCAGGACAATGCACTCAAGTGGCATTAAGCATAGTGTGTGAATACGTAGTTTGCTTGAGAGCTGCCTGTCAGCCTGATGGTGTGTGAAGTCAGTGAGCCAAATGGAGTTGTTCTCCCACAAGAACCACTCGGCTGATTCTTCTTCAATATGCAATTCAGCAACATGCAGTGTTGCTTGATGGAATTAGCTCTTACAGCAACATCTGCGTCTAGAGCCTTTGTATTTAGGGCTAGCTGAAAAGGGCTTTGGCGCTGAAGTGGTTTCTGAATGTGGAGTTGGTGGCATGTGAAACCCGCCTGTGGAGCCTTCGTTTGTGTGGGATGCTCACCAAGCTGCCCTTCAGGACAATGCACTCAAACGGCATTAGGCATAGTGTGTGAACATGTAGTTTGCTTGAGAGCTGCGTGTCAGCCTGATGGTGTGTGAAGTCAGTGAGTCAAATGGAGTTGTTCTCCCACAAGAACCACTCGGCTGATTCTTCTTCAATATGGAATTCAGCAACATGCAGTGTTGCTTGATGGAATTAGCTCTTACAGCAACATCTGCGTCTAGAGCCTTTGTATATAGGGCTAGCTGAAAATGACTTTGGCGCTGAAGTGGTTTCTGAATGTGGAGGTGGTGGCATGTGAAACCCGCCTGTGGAGCCTTCGTTTGTGTGGGATGCTCATTAAGCTGCCCTTCAGGACAATGCACTCAAACGGCATTAAGCATAGTGTGTGAACACGTAGTTTGCTTGAGAGCTGCGTGTCAGCCTGATGGTGTGTGAAGTCAGTGAGCCAAATGGAGTTGTTCTCCCACAAGAACCACTCAGCTGATTCTTCTTCAATATGCAATTCAGCAACTTGCAGTGTTGCTTGATGGAATTAGCTCTTACAGCAACATCTGCGTCTAGAGCCTTTGTATTTAGGGCTAGCTGAAAAGGGCTTTGGCGCTGAAGTGGTTTCTGAATGTGGAGTTGGTGGCATGTGAAACCCGCCTGTGGAGCCTTCGTTTGTGTGGGATGCTCACCAAGCTGCCCTTCAGGACAATGCACTCAAACGGCATTAAGCATAGTGTGTGAACACGTAGTTTGCTTGAGAGCTGCCTGTCAGCCTGATGGTGTGTGAAGTCAGTGAGCCAAATGGAGTTGTTCTCCCACAAGAACCACTCGGCTGATTCTTCTTCAATATATAATTCAGCAACAAGCAGTGTTGCTTGTTGGAATTAGCTCTTACAGCAACATCTGCATCTAGAGCCTTTGTATTTAGTGCTAGCTGAAAACGGCTTTGGCTCTGAGGTGGTTTCTGAATGTGGAGTTGGTGGCATGTGAAACCCGTCTGTGGAGCCTTCGTTTGTGTGGGATGCTCACCAAGCTGCCCTTCAGGACAATGCACTCAAACGGCATTAAGCATAGTGTGTGAACACGTAGTTTGCTTGAGAGCTGCCTGTCAGCCTGATGGTGTGTGAAGTCAGTGAGCCAAATGGAGTTGTTCTCCCACAAGAACCACTCGGCTGATTCTTCTTCAATATGCAATTCAGCAACATGCAGTGTTGCTTGATGTAATTAGCTCTTACAGCCACATCTGCGTCTAGAGCCTTTGTATTTAGGGCTAGCTGAAAACGGCTTTGGCGCTGAAGTGGTTTCTGAATGTGGAGTTGGTGGCATGTGAAACCCGCCTGTGGAGACTTCGTTTGTGTGGGATGCTCACCAAGCTGCCCTTCAGGACAATGCACTCAAACGGCATTAAGCATAGTGTGTGAACACGTAGTTTGCTTGAGAGCTGCCTGTCAGCCTGATGGTGTGTGAAGGCAGTGAGCCAAATGGAGTTGTTCTCCCACAAGAACCACTCGGCTGATTCTTCTTCAATATGCAATTCAGCAACATGCAGTGTTGCTTGATGGAATTAGCTCTTACACCAACATCTGCATCTAGAGCCTTTGTATTTAGGGCTAGCTGAAAACGGCTTTGGCGCTGAAGTGGTTTCTGAATGTGGAGTTGGTGGCATGTGAAACTCGCCTGTGGAGCCTTCGTTTGTGTGGGATGCTCACCAAGCTGCCCTTCAGGACAATGCACTCAAACGGCATTAAGCATAGTTTGTGAACACGTAGTTTGCTTGATAGCTGCTGTCAGCCTGATGGTGTGTGAAGTCAGTGAGCCAAATGGAGTTGTTCTCCCACAAGAACCACTCGGCTGATTCTTCTTCAATATGCAATTCAGCAACTTGCAGTGTTGCTTGATGGAATTAGCTCTTACAGCAACATCTGCGTCTAGAGCCTTTGTATTTAGGGCTAGCTGAAAATGGCTTTGGCACTGAAGTGGTTTCTGAATGTGGAGTTGGTGGCATGTGAAACCCGCCTGTGGAGCCTTCGTTTGTGTGGGATGCTCACCAAGCTGCCCTTCAGGACAATGCACTCAAACGGCATTAAGCATAGTGTGTGAACACGTAGTTTGCTTGAGAGCTGCCTGTCAGCCTGATGGTGTGTGAAGGCAGTGAGCCAAATGGAGATGTTCTCCCACAAGAACCACTCGGCTGATTCTTCTTCAATATGCAATTCAGCAACATGCAGTGTTGCTTGATGGAATTAGCTCTTACAGCCAACATCTGCATCTAGAGCCTTTGTATTTAGGGCTAGCTGAAAACGGCTTTGGCGCTGAAGTGGTTTCTGAATGTGGAGTTGGTGGCATGTGAAACCCGCCTGTGGAGCCTTCGTTTGTGTGGGATGCTCACCAACCTGCCCTTCAGGACAATGCACTCAAACGGCATTAAGAATAGTTTGTGAACACGTAGTTTGCTTGAGAGCTGCCTGTCAGCCTGATGGTGTGTGAAGTCAGTGAGCCAAATGGAGTTGTTCTCCCACAAGAACCACTCAGCTGATTCTTCTTCAATATGCAATTCAGCAACTTGCAGTGTTGCTTGATGGAATTAGCTCTTACAGCAACATCTGCGTCTAGAGCTTTTGTTTTCAGGGCTAGCTGAAAAGGACTTTGGCGCTGAAGTGGTTTCTGAATGTGGAGTTGGTGACATGTGAAACCCGCCTGTGGAGCCTTCGTTTGTGTGGGATGCTCACCAAGCTGCCCTTCAGGACAATGCACTCAAACGGCATTAAGCATAGTGTGTGAACACGTAGTTTGCTTGAGAGCTGCCTGTCAGCCTGATGGTGTGTGAAGTCAGTGAGCCAAATGGAGTTGTTCTCCCACAAGAACCACTCGGCTGATTCTTCTTCAATATGCAATTCAGCAACATGCCGTGTTGCTTGATGGAATTAGCTCTTACAGCAACATCTGCGTCTAGAGCCTTTGTATTTAGGGCTAGCTGAAAATGGCTTTGGCACTGAAGTGGTTTCTGAATGTGGAGTTGGTGGCATGTGAAACCCGCCTGTGGAGCCTTCGTTTGTGTGGGATGCTCACCAACCTGCCATTCAGGACAATGCACTCAAACGGCATTAAGCATAGTGTGTGAACACGTAGTTTGCTTGAGAGCTGCCTGTCAGCCTGAGGGTGTGTGAAGTCAGTGAGCCAAATGGAGTTGTTCTCCCACAAGAACCACTCGGCTGATTCTTCTTCAATATGGAATTCAGCAACATGCAGTGTTGCTTGATGGAATTAGCTCTTACAGCAACATCTGCGTCTAGAGCCTTTGTATTTAGGGCTAGCTGAAAAGGGCTTTGGCGCTGAAGTGGTTTCTGAATGTGGAGTTGGTGGCATGTGAAACCCGCCTGTGGAGCCTTCGTTTGTGTGGGATGCTCACCAAGCTGCCCTTCAGGACAATGCACTCAAACGGCATTAAGCATAGTGTGTGAACACGTAGTTTGCTTGAGAGCTGTCTGTCAGCCTGATGGTGCGTGAAGTCAGTGAGCCAAATGGAGTTGTTCTCCCACAAGAACCACTCGGCTGATTCTTCTTCAATATGCAATTCAGCAACATGCAGTGTTGCTTCATGGAATTAGCTCTTACAGCCACATCTGCGTCTAGAGGCTTTGTATTTAGGGCTAGCTGAAAACGGCTTTGGCGCTGAAGTGGTTTCTGAATGTGGAGTTGGTGGCATGTGAAACCCGCCTGTGGAGCCTTCGTTTGTGTGGGATGCTCACCAAGCTGCCCTTCAGGACAATGCACTCAAACGGCATTAAGCATAGTGTGTGAACACGTAGTTTGTTTGAGAGCTGTCTGTCAGCCTGATGGTGTGTGAAGTCAGTTAGCCAAATGGAGTTGTTCTCCCACAAGAACCACTCGGCTGATTCTTCTTCAATATGCAATTCAGCAACATGCAGTGTTGCTTGATGGAATTAGCTCTTACAGCCACATCTGCGTCTAGAGCCTTTGTATTTAGGGCTAGCTGAAAACGGCTTTGGCGCTGAAGTGGTTTATGAATGTGGAGTTGGTGGCATGCGAAACCCGCCTGTGGAGCCTTCGTTTGTGTGGGATGCTCACCAAGCTGCCCTTCAGGACAATGCACTCAAACGGCATTAAGCATAGTGTGTGAACACGTAGTTTGCTTGAGAGCTGCCTGTCAGCCTGATGGTGTGTGAAGTCAGTGAGCCAAATGGAGTTGTTCTCCCACAAGAACCACTCGGCTGATTCTTCTTCAATATGCAATTCAGCAACATGCAGTGTTGCTTGATGGAATTAGCTCTTACAGCAACATCTGCGTCTAGAGCCTTTGTATTTAGGGCTAGCTGAAAAGGGCTTTGGCGCTGATGTGGTTTCTGAATGTGGAGTTGGTGGCATGTGAAACCCGCCTGTGGAGCCTTCGTTTGTGTGGGATGCTCACCAACCTGCCCTTCAGGACAATGCACTCAAACGGCATTTAGCATAGTGTGTGAACACGTAGTTTGCTTGAGAGCTGCCTGTCAGCCTGATGGTGTGTGAAGTCAGTGAGCCAAATGGAGTTGTTCTCCCACAAGAACCACTCGGCTGATTCTTCTTCAATATGCAATTCAGCAACAAGCAGTGTTGCTGGATGGAATTAGCTCTTACAGCAACATCTGTGTCTAGAGCCTTTGTATTTAGGGCTAGCTGAAAACGGCTTTGGCGCTGAAGTGGTTTCTGAATGTGGAGTTGGTGGCATGTGAAACCCGCCTGTGGAGCCTTCGTTTGTGTGGGATGCTCACCAAGCTGCCCTTCAGGACAATGCACTCAAAAGGCATTAAGCATAGTGTGTGAACACGTAGTTTGCTTGAGAGCTGCCTGTCAGCCTGATGCTGTGTGAAGTCAGTGAGCCAAATGGAGTTGTTCTCCCACAAGAACCACTCGGCTGATTATTCTTCAATATGCAATTCAGCAACATGCAGTGTTGCTTGATGGAATTAGCTCTTACAGCAACATCTGCGTCTAGAACCTTTGTATTTAGGGCTAGCTGAAAACAGCTTTGGCGCTGAAGTGGTTTCTGAATGTGGAGTTGGTGGCATGTGAAACCCGCCTGTGGAGCCTTCGTTTGTGTGGGATGCTCACCAAGCTGCCCTTCAGGACAATGCACTCAAACGGCATTAAGCATAGTGTGTGAACACGTAGTTTGCTTGAGAGCTGCCTGTCAGCCTGATGGTGTGTGAAGTCAGTGAGCCAAATGGAGTTGTTCTCCCACAAGAACCACTCGGCTGATTCTTCTTCAATATGCAATTCAGCAACATGCAGTGTTGCTTGATGGAATTAGCTCTTACAGCAACATCTGCATCTAGAACCTTTGTATTTAGGCCTAGCTGAAAACGGCTTTGGCGCTGAAGTGGTTTCTGAATGTGGAGTTGGTGGCATGTGAAACCCCCCTGTGGAGCCTCCGTTTGTGTGAGATGCTCACCAACCTGCCCTTCAGGACAATGCACTCAAACGGCATTAGGCATAGTGTGTGAACACGTAATTTGCTTGAGAGCTGCGTGTCAGCCTGATGCTGTGTGAAGTCAGTGAACCAAATGGAGTTGTTCTCCCACAAGAACCACTCGGCTGATTCTTCTTCAATATGCAATTCAGCAACATGCAGTGTTGCTTGATGGAATTAGCTCTTACAGCAACATCTGCTTCTAGAGCCTTTGTATTTAGGGCTAGCTGAAAAGGACTTTGGCGCTGAAGTGGTTTCTGAATGTGGAGTTGGTGGCATGTGAAACCCGCCTGTGGAGCCTTCGTTTGTGTGGGATGCTCACCAAGCTGCCCTTCAGGACAATGCACTCAAACGGCATTAGGCATAGTGTGTGAACACGTAGTTTGCTTGAGAGCTGCCTGTCAGCCTGATGCTGTGTGAAGTCAGTGAGCCAAATGGAGTTGTTCTCGCACAAGAACCACTCGGCTGATTCTTCTTCAATATGGAATTCAGAAACATGCAGTGTTGCTTGATGGAATTAGCTCTTACAGCAACATCTGCGTCTAGAGCCTTTGTATTTAGGGCTAGCTGAAAAGGGCTTTGGCGCTGAAGTGGTTTCTGAATGTGGAGTTGGTGGCATGTGAAACCCGCCTGTGGAGCCTTCGTTTGTGTGGGATGCTCACCAACCTGCCCTTCAGGACAATGCACTCAAACGGCATTAGGCATAGTGTGTGAACACGTAGTTTGCTTGAGAGCTGCGTGTCAGCCTGATGGTGTGTGAAGTCAGTGAGCCAAATGGAGTTGTTCTCCCACAAGAACCACTCGGCTGATTCTTCTTCAATATGGAATTCAGCAACATGCAGTGTTGCTTGATGGAATTAGCTCTTACAGCAACATCTGCGTCTAGAGCCTTTGTATTTAGGGCTAGCTGAATGTGGCTTTGGCGCTGAAGTGGTTTCTGAATGTGGAGTTGGTGGCATGTGAAACCCGCCTGTGGAGCCTTCGTTTGTGTGGGATGCTCACCAACCTGATCTTCAGGACAATGCACTCAAACGGCATTAAGCATAGTGTGTGAACACGTAGTTTGCTTGAGAGCTGCCTGTCAGCCTGATGGTGTGTGAAGTCAGTGAGCCAAATGGAGTTGTTCTCCCACAAGAACCACTCGGCTGATCCTTCTTCAATATGCAATTCAGCAACATGCAGTGTTGCTTGATGGAATTAGCTCTTACAGCCACATCTGCGTCTAGAGCCTTTGTATTTAGGGCTAGCTGAAAACGGCTTTGGCGCTGAAGTGGTTTCTGAATGTGGAGTTGGTGGCATGTGAAACCCGCCTGTGGAGCCTTCGTTTGTGTGGGATGCTCACCAAGCTGCCCTTCAGGACAATGCACTCAAACGGCATTAGGCATAGTGTGTGAACACGTAGTTTGCTTGAAAGCTGCCTGTCAGCCTGATGGTGTGTGAAGTCAGTGAGCCAAATGGAGTTGTTCTCCCACAAGAACCACCGGCTGATTCTTCTTCAATATGCAATTCAGCAACATGCAGTGTTGCTTGATGGAATTAGCTCTTACAGCCACATCTGCGTCTAGAGCCTTTGTATTTAGGGCTAGCTGAAAACGGCTTTGGCAATGAAGTGGTTTCTGAATGTGGAGTTGGTGGCATGTGAAACCTGACTGTGGAGCCTTCGTTTGTGTGGGATGCTCACCAAGCTGCCCTTCAGGACAATGCACTCAAACGGCATTAAGCATAGTGTGTGAACATGTAGTTTGCTTGAGAGCTGCGTGTCAGCCTGATGCTGTGTGAAGTCAGTGAGCCAAATGGAGTTGTTCTCCCACAAGAACCACTCGCCTGATTCTTCTTCAATATGCAATTCAGCAACATGCAGTGTTGCTTGATGGAATTAGCTCTTACAGCAACATCTGGATCTAGAGCCTTTGTATTTAGGGCTAGCTGAAAACGACTTTGGCGCTGAAGTGGTTTCTGAATGTGGAGTTGGTGGCATGTGAAACCCGCCTGTGGAGCCTTCGTTTGTGTGGGATGCTCACCAAACTGCCCTTCAGGACAATGCACTCAAACGGCATTAGGCATAGTGTGTGAACACGTAGTTTGCTTGAGAGCTGCCTGTCAGCCTGATGGTGTGTGAAGTCAGTGAGCCAAATGGAGTTGTTCTCCCACAAGAACCACTCGGCTGATTCTTCTTCAATATGCAATTCAGCAACATGCAGTGTTGCTTGATGGAATTAGCTCTTACAGCCACATCTTCGTCTAGAGCCTTTGTATTTAGGGCTAGCTGAAAACGGCTTTGGCGCTGAAGTGGTTTCTGAATGTGGAGTTGGTGGCATGTGAAACCCGCCTGTGGAGCCTTCGTTTGTGTGGGATGCTCACCAAGCTGCCCTTCAGGACAATGCACTCAAACGGCATTAAGCATAGTGTGTGAACACGTAGTTTGCTTGAGAGCTGCCTGTCAGCCTGATGGTGTGTGAAGTCAGTGAGCCAAATGGAGTTGTTCTCCCACAAGAACCACTCGGCTGATTCTTCTTCAATATGCAATTCAGCAACATGCAGTGTTGCTTGATGGAATTAGCTCTTACAGCAACATCTGGATCTAGAGCCTTTGTATTTAGGGCTAGCTGAAAGCGGCTTTGGCGCTGAAGTGGTTTCTGAATGTGGAGTTGGTGGCATGTGAAACCCGCCTGTTGAGCCTTCGTTTGTGTGGGATGCTCACCAAGCTGCCCTTCAGGACAATGCACTCAAACGGCATTAGGCATAGTGTGTGAACACGTAGTTTGCTTGAGAGCTGCGTGTCAGCCTGATGCTGTGTGAAGTCAGTGAGCCAAATGGAGTTGTTCTCCCACAAGAACCACTCGGCTGATCCTTCTTCAATATGCAATTCAGCAACATGCAGTGTTGCTTGATGGAATTAGCTCTTACAGCAACATCTGCGTCTAGAGCCTTTCTATTTAGGGCTAGCTGAAAAGGACTTTGGCGCTGAAGTGGTTTCTGAATGTGGAGTTGGTGGCATGTGAAACCTGCCTGTGGAGCCTTCGTTTGTGTGGGATGCTCACCAACCTGCCCTTCAGGACAATGCACTCAAACGGCATTAAGCATAGTGTGTGAACAAGTATTTGCTTGACAGCTGCCTGTTTGCCTGATGGTGTGTGAAGTCAGTGAGCCAAATGGAGTTGTTCTCCCACAAGAACCACTCGGCTGATCCTTCTTCAATATGCAATTCAGCAACATGCAGTGTTGCTTGATGGAATTAGCTCTTACAGCAATATCTGCGTCTAGAGCCTTTGTATTTAGGGCTAGCTGAAAACGGCTTTGGCGTTGAAGTGGTTTCTGAATGTGGAGTTGGTGGCATGTGAAACCTGCCTGTGGAGCCTTCGTTTGTGTGGGATGCTCACCAAGCTGCCCTTCAGGACAATGCACTCAAACGGCATTAGGCATAGTGTGTGAACACGTAATTTGCTTGAGAGCTGCGTGTCAGCCTGATGTTGTGTGAAGTCAGTGAGCCAAATGGAGTTGTTCTCCCACAAGAACCACTCGGCTGATTCTTCTTCAATATGCAATTCAGCAACATGCAGTGTTGCTTGATGTAATTAGCTCTTACAGCCACATCTGCGTCTAGAGCCTTTGTATTTAGGGCTAGCTGAAAACGGCTTTGGCGCTGAAGTGGTTTCTGAATGTGGAGTTGGTGGCATGTGAAACCCGCCTGTGGAGCCTTCGTTTGTGTGGGATGCTCACCAAGCTGCCCTTCAGGACAATGCACTCAAACGGCATTAGGCATAGTGTGTGAACACGTAGTTTGCTCGAGAGCTGCGTGTCAGCCTGATGCTGTGTGAAGTCAGTGAGTCAAATGGAGTTGTTCTCCCACAAGAACCACTCGGCTGATTCTTCTTCTATATGCAATTCAGCAACATGCAGTGTTGCTTGATGGAATTAGCTCTTACAGCAACATCTGGATCTAGAGCCTTTGTATTTAGGGCTAGCTGAAAAGGACTTTGGCGCTGAAGTGGTTTCTGAATGTGGAGTTGGTGGCATGTGAAACCCGCCTGTTGAGCCTTCGTTTGTGTGGGATGCTCACCAAGCTGCCCTTCAGGACAATGCACTCAAACGGCATTAGTCATAGTGTGTGAACACGTAGTTTGCTTGAGAGCTGCCTGTCAGCCTGATGGTGTGTGAAGTCAGTGAGCCAGATGGAGTTGTTCTCCCACAAGAACCACTCGGTTGAATCTTCTTCAATATGCCATTCAGCAACATGCAGTGTTGCTTGATGGAATTAGCTCTTACAGCCACATCTGCGTCTAGAGCATTTGTATTTAGGGCTAGCTGAAAAGGGCTTTGGCGCTGAAGTGGTTTCTGAATGTGGAGTTGGTGGCATGTGAAACCCGCCTGTGGAGCCTTCGTTTGTGTGGGATGCTCACCAACCTGCCCTTCAGGACAATGCACTCAAACGGCATTAAGCATAGTGTGTGAACACGTAGTTTGCTTGAGAGCTGCCTGTCAGCCTGATGCTGTGTGAAGTCAGTGAGCCAAATGGAGTTGTTCTCCCACAAGAACCACTCGGCTGATCCTTCTTCAATATGCAATTCAGCAACATGCAGTGTTGCTTGATGGAATTAGCTCTTACAGCCACATCTGCGTCTAGAGCCTTTGTATTTAGGGCTAGCTGAAAAAGGCTTTGGCGCTGAAGTGGTTTCTGAATGTGGAGTTGGTGGCATGTGAAACCCGCCTGTGGAGCCTTCGTTTGTGTGGGATGCTCACCAAGCTGCCCTTCAGGACAATGCACTCAAACGGCATTAAGCATAGTGTGTGAACACGTAGTTTGCTTGAGAGCTGCCTGTCAGCCTGATGGTGTGTGAAGTCAGTGAGCCAAATGGAGTTGTTCTCCCACAAGAACCACTCGGCTGATTCTTCTTCAATATGCAATTCAGCAACATGCAGTGTTGCTTGATGGAATTAGCTCTTACAGCAACATCTGGATCTAGAGCCTTTGTATTTAGGGCTAGCTGAAAGCGGCTTTGGCGCTGAAGTGGTTTCTGAATGTGGAGTTGGTGGCATGTGAAACCCGCCTGTTGAGCCTTCGTTTGTGTGGGATGCTCACCAACCTGCCCTTCAGGACAATGCACTCAAACGGCATTAGGCATAGTGTGTGAACACGTAGATTGCTTGAGAGCTGCCTGTCAGCCTGATGCTGTGTGAAGTCAGTGAGCCAAATGGAGTTGTTCTCCCACAAGAACCACTCGGCTGATTCTTCTTCAATATGCCATTCAGCAACATGCAGTGTTGCTTGATGGAATTAGCTCTTACAGCAACATCTGCGACTAGAGCCTTTGTATTTAGGGCTAGCTGAAAACGGCTTTGGCGCTGAAGTGGTTTCTGAATGTGGAGTTGGTGGCATGTGAAACCCGCCTGTGGAGCCTTCGTTTGTGTGGGATGCTCACTAACCTGCCCTTCAGGACAATGCACTCAAACGGCATTAAGCATAGTGTGTGAACAAGTATTTGCTTGACAGCTGCCTGTTTGCCTGATGGTGTGTGAAGTCAGTGAGCCAAATGGAGTTGTTCTCCCACAAGAACCACTCGGCTGATTCTTCTTCAATATGCAATTCAGCAACATGCAGTGTTGCTTGATGGAATTAGCTAATACAGCAACATCTGCGTCTAGAGCCTTTGTATTTAGGGCTAGCTGAATGTGGCTTTGGCGCTGAAGTGGTTTCTGAATGTGGAGTTGGTGGCATGTGAAACCCGCCTGTGGAGCCTTCGTTTGTGTGGGATGCTCACCAAGCTGCCCTTCAGGACAATGCACTCAAACGGCATTAAGCATAGTGTGTGACCAAGTATTTGCTTGACAGCTGCCTGTTTGCCTGATGGTGTGTGAAGTCATTGAGCCAAATGGAGTTGTTCTCCCACAAGAACCACTCGGCTGATCCTTCTTCAATATGCAATTCAGCAACATGCAGTGTTGCTTGATGGAATTAGCTCTTACAGCAACACCTGCGTCTAGAGCCTTTGTATTTAGGGCTAGCTGAATATGGCTTTGGCGCTGAAGTGGTTTCTGAATGTGGAGTTGGTGGCATGTGAAACCTGCCTGTGGAGCCTTCGTTTGTGTGGGATGCTCACCAAGCTGCCCTTCAGGACAATGCACTCAAACGGCATTAAGCATAGTGTGTGAACACGTACTTGCTTGAGAGCTGCCTGTCAGCCTGATGGTGTGTGAAGTCAGTGAGCCAAATGGAGTTGTTCTCCCACAAGAACCACTCGGCTGATTCTTCTTCAATATGCAATTCAGCAACATGCAGTGTTGCTTGATGGAATTAGCTCTTACAGCAACATCTGCGTCTAGAGCCTTTGTATTTAGGGCTAGCTGAAAACAGCTTTGGCGCTGAAGTGGTTTCTGAATGTGGAGTTGGTGGCATGTGAAACCCGCCTGTGGAGCCTTCGTTTGTGTGGGATGCTCACCAAGCTGCCCTTCAGGACACTGCACTCAAACGGCATTAGGCATAGTGTGTGAACACGTAGTTTGCTTGAGAGCTGCCTGTCAGCCTGATGCTGTGTGAAGTCAGTGAGCCAAATGGAGTTGTTCTCCCACAAGAACCACTCGGCTGATTCTTCTTCAATATGCAATTCAGCAACATGCAGTGTTGCTTGATGGAATTAGCTCTTACAGCAACATCTGCGTCTAGAGCCTTTGTATTTAGGCTAGCTGAAAAGGACTTTGGCGCTGAAGTGGTTTCTGAATGTGGAGTTGGTGGCATGTGAAACCCGCCTGTGGAGCCTTCGTTTGTGTGGGATGCTCACTAACCTGCCCTTCAGGACAATGCACTCAAACGGCATTAGGCATAGTGTGTGAACACGTAGTTTGCTTGAGAGCTGCCTGTCAGCCTGATGGTGTGTGAAGTCAGTGAGCCAAATGGAGTTGTTCTCCCACAAGAACCACTCGGCTGATCCTTCTTCAATATGCAATTCAGCAACATGCAGTGTTGCTTGATGGAATTAGCTCTTACAGCAACATCTGCGTCTAGAGCCTTTGTATTTAGGGCTAGCTGAAAACGGCTTTGGCGCTGAAGGTTTTACTGAATGTGGAGTTGGTGGCATGTGAAACCTGCCTGTGGAGCCTTCGTTTGTGTGGGATGCTCACCAAGCTGCCCTTCAGGACAATGCACTCAAACGGCATTAAGCATAGTGTGTGAACACGTATTTGCTTGAGAGCTGCCTGTCAGCCTGATGGTGTGTGAAGTCAGTGAGCCAAATGGAGTTGTTCTCCCACAAGAACCACTCGGCTGATCCTTCTTCAATATGCAATTCAGCAACATGCAGTGTTGCTTGATGGAATTAGCTCTTACAGCAACATCTGCGTCTAGAGCCTTTGTATTTAGGGCTAGCTGAAAACGGCTTTGGCAATGAAGTGGTTTCTGAATGTGGAGTTGGTGGCATGTGAAACCCGCCTGTGGAGCCTTCGTTTGTGTGGGATGCTCACCAAGCTGCCCTTCAGGACAATGCACTCAAACGGCATTAGGCATACTGTGTGAACACGTATTTGCTTGAGAGCTGCCTGTCAGCCTGATGGTGTGTGAAGTCAGTGAGCCAAATGGAGTTGTTCTCCCACAAGAACCACTCGGCTGATTCTTCTTCAATATGCAATGCAGCAACATGCAGTGTTGCTTGATGGAATTAGCTCTTACAGCAACATCTGGATCTAGAGCCTTTGTATTTAGGGCTAGCTGAAAACGGCTTTGGCGCTGAAGTGGTTTCTGAATGTGGAGTTGGTGGCATGTGAAACCCGCCTGTGGAGCCTTCGTTTGTGTGGGATGCTCACCAACCTGCCCTTCAGGACAATGCACTCAAACGGCATTAAGCATAGTGTGTGAACACGTAGTTTGCTTGAGAGCTGCCTGTCAGCCTGATGGTGTGTGAAGTCAGTGAGCCAAATGGAGTTGTTCTCCCACAAGAACCACTCGGCTGATTCTTCTTCAATATGCAATTCAGCAACATGCAGTGTTGCTTGATGGAATTAGTTCTTACAGCAACATCTGCGTCTAGAGCCTTTGTATTTAGGCTAGCTGAAAAGGACTTTGGCGCTGAAGTGGTTTCTGAATGTGGAGTTGGTGGCATGGGAAACCCGCCTGTGGAGCCTTCGTTTGTGTGGGATGCTCACCAAGCTGCCCTTCAGGACAATGCACTCAAACGGCATTAGGCATAGTGTGTGAACACGTATTTGCTTGAGAGCTGCCTGTCAGCCTGATGGTGTGTGAAGTCAGTGAGCCAAATGGAGTTGTTCTCCCACAAGAACCACTCGGCTGATCCTTCTTCAATATGCAATTCAGCAACATGCAGTGTTGCTTGATGGAATTAGCTCTTACAGCAACATCTGCGTCTAGAGCCTTTGTATTTAGGGCTAGCTGAAAACGGCTTTGGCAATGAAGTGGTTTCTGAATGTGGAGTTGGTGGCATGTGAAACCCGCCTGTGGAGCCTTCGTTTGTGTGGGATGCTCACCAAGCTGCCCTTCAGGACAATGCACTCAAACGGCATTAGGCATACTGTGTGAACACGTATTTGCTTGAGAGCTGCCTGTCAGCCTGATGGTGTGTGAAGTCAGTGAGCCAAATGGAGTTGTTCTCCCACAAGAACCACTCGGCTGATTCTTCTTCAATATGCAATGCAGCAACATGCAGTGTTGCTTGATGGAATTAGCTCTTACAGCAACATCTGGATCTAGAGCCTTTGTATTTAGGGCTAGCTGAAAACGGCTTTGGCGCTGAAGTGGTTTCTGAATGTGGAGTTGGTGGCATGTGAAACCCGCCTGTGGAGCCTTCGTTTGTGTGGGATGCTCACCAACCTGCCCTTCAGGACAATGCACTCAAACGGCATTAAGCATAGTGTGTGAACACGTAGTTTGCTTGAGAGCTGCCTGTCAGCCTGATGGTGTGTGAAGTCAGTGAGCCAAATGGAGTTGTTCTCCCACAAGAACCACTCGGCTGATTCTTCTTCAATATGCAATTCAGCAACATGCAGTGTTGCTTGATGGAATTAGTTCTTACAGCAACATCTGCGTCTAGAGCCTTTGTATTTAGGCTAGCTGAAAAGGACTTTGGCGCTGAAGTGGTTTCTGAATGTGGAGTTGGTGGCATGGGAAACCCGCCTGTGGAGCCTTCGTTTGTGTGGGATGCTCACCAAGCTGCCCTTCAGGACAATGCACTCAAACGGCATTAGGCATAGTGTGTGAACACGTAGTTTGCTTGAGAGCTGCGTGTCAGCCTGATGGTGTGTGAAGTCAGTGAGCCAAATGGAGTTGTTCTCCCACAAGAACCACTCGGCTGATCCTTCTTCAATATGCAATTCAGCAACATGCAGTGTTGCTTGATGGAATTAGCTCTTACAGCAACATCTGCGTCTAGAGCCTTTGTATTTAGGGCTAGCTGAAAAGGACTTTGGCGCTGAAGTGGTTTCTGAATGTGGAGTTGGTGGCATGTGAAACCCGCCTGTGGAGCCTTCGTTTGTGTGGGATGCTCACCAAGCTGCCCTTCAGGACAATGCACTCAAACGGCATTAGGCATAGTGTGTGAACACGTAGTTTGCTTGAGAGCTGCCTGTCAGCCTGATGGTGTGTGAAGTCAGTGAGCCAAATGGAGTTGTTCTCCCACAAGAACCACTCGGCTGATCCTTCTTCAATATGCAATTCAGCAACATGCAGTGTTGCTTGATGGAATTAGCTCTTACTGCAACATCTGCGTCTAGAGCCTTTGTATTTATGGCTAGCTGAAAACGGCTTTGGCGCTGAAGGGTTTACTGAATGTGGAGTTGGTGGCATGTGAAACCTGCCTGTGGAGCCTTCGTTTGTGTGGGATGCTCACCAAGCTGCCCTTCAGGACAATGCACTCAAACGGCAGTAGGCATAGTGTGTGAACACGTAGTTTGCTTGAGAGCTGCCTGTCAGCCTGATGGTGTGTGAAGTCAGTGAGCCAAATGGAGTTGTTCTCCCACAAGAACCACTCGGCTGATCCTTCTTCAATATGCAATTCAGCAACATGCAGTGTTGCTTGATGGAATTAGCTCTTACAGCAACATCTGCGTCTGGAGCCTTTGTATTTTGGGCTAGGTGAAAACGGCTTTGGCAATGAAGTGGTTTCTGAATGTGGAGTTGGTGGCATGTGAAACCCGCCTGTGGAGCCTTCGTTTGTGTGGGATGCTCACCAAGCTGCCCTTCAGGACAATGCACTCAAACGGCATTAGGCATAGTGTGTGAACACATAGTTTGCTTGAGAGCTGCCTTTCAGCCTGATGCTGTGTGAAGTCAGTGAGCCAAATGGAGTTGTTCTCCCACAAGAACCACTCGGCTGATTCTTCTTCAATATGCAATTCAGCAACATGCAGTGTTGCTTGATGGAATTAGCTCTTACAGCAACATCTGCGTCTAGAGCCTTTGTATTTAGGGCTAGCTGAAAAGGACTTTGGCGCTGAAGTGGTTTCTGAATGTGGAGTTGGTGGCATGTGAAACCCGCCTGTGGAGCCTTCGTTTGTGTGGCATGCTCACCAAGCTGCCCTTCAGGACAATGCACTCAAACGGCATTAGGCATAGTGTGTGAACACGTAGTTTGCTTGAGAGCTGCCTGTCAGCCTGATGCTGTGTGAAGTCAGTGAGCCAAATGGAGTTGTTCTCCCACAAGAACCACTCGGCTGATTCTTCTTCAATATGCAATGCAGCAACATGCAGTGTTGCTTGATGGAATTAGCTCTTACAGCAACATCTGCGTCTAGAGCCTTTGTATTTAGGGCTAGCTGAAAACGGCTTTGGCGCTGAAGTGGTTTCTGAATGTGGAGTTGGTGGCATGTGAAACCCGCCTGTGGAGCCTTCGTTTGTGTGGGATGCTCACTAAGCTGCCCTTCAGGACAATGCACTCAAACGGCAGTAGGCATAGTGTGTGAACACGTAGTTTGCTTGAGAGCTGCCTTTCAGCCTGATGGTGTGTGAAGTCAGTGAGCCAAATGGAGTTGTTCTCCCACAAGAACCACTCGGCTGATCCTTCTTCAATATGCAATTCAGCAACATGCAGTGTTGCTTGATGGAATTAGCTCTTACAGCAACATCTGCGTCTAGAGCCTTTGTATTTAGGGCTAGCTGAAAACGGCTTTGGCGCTGAAGTGGTTTCTGAATGTGGAGTTGGTGGCATGTGAAACCCGCCTGTGGAGCCTTCGTTTGTGTGGGATGCTCACCAACCTGCCCTTCAGGACAATGCACTCAAACGGCATTAGGCATAGTGTGTGAACACGTAGTTTGCTTGAGAGCTGCCTGTCAGCCTGATGGTGTGTGAAGTCAGTGAGCCAAATGGAGTTGTTCTCCCACAAGAACCACTCGGCTGATCCTTCTTCAATATGCAATTCAGCAACATGCAGTGTTGCTTGATGGAATTAGCTCTTACAGCAACATCTGCGTCTAGAGCCTTTGTATTTAGGGCTAGCTGAAAACGGCTTTGGCGCTGAAGTGGTTTCTGAATGTGGAGTTGGTGGCATGTGAAACCTGCCTGTGGAGCCTTCGTTTGTGTGGGATGCTCACCAAGCTGCCCTTCAGGACAATGCACTCAAACGGCATTAAGCATAGTGTGTGAACATGTATTTGCTTGAGAGCTGCCTGTCAGCCTGATGGTGTGTGAAGTCAGTGAGCCAAATGGAGTTGTTCTCCCACAAGAACCACTCGGCTGATCCTTCTTCAATATGCAATTCAGCAACATGCAGTGTTGCTTAATGGAATTAGCTCTTACAGCAACATCTGCGTCTAGAGCCTTTGTATTTAGGTCTAGCTGAAAACGGCTTTGGCGCTGAAGTGGTTTCTGAATGTGGAGTTGGTGGCATGTGAAACCCGCCTGTGGAGCCTTCGTTTGTGTGGGATGCTCACCAAGCTGCCCTTCAGGACAATGCACTCAAACGGCATTAGGCATAGTGTGTGAACACGTAGTTTGCTTGAGAGCTGCCTGTCAGCCTGATGGTGTGTGAAGTCAGTGAGCCAAATGGAGTTGTTCTCCCACAAGAACCACTCGGCTGATTCTTCTTCAATATGCAATTCAGCAACATGCAGTGTTGCTTGATGGAATTGGCTCTTACAGCAACATCTGCGTCTAGAGCCTTTGTATTTAGGGCTAGCTGAAAACGGCTTTGGCGCTGAAGTGGTTTCTGAATGTGGAGTTGGTGGCATGTGAAACCTGCCTGTGGAGCCTTCGTTTGTGTGGGATGCTCACCAAGCTGCCCTTCAGGACAATGCACTCAAACGGCATTAAGCATAGTGTGTGAACACGTAGTTTGCTTGAGAGCTGCCTGTCAGCCTGATGGTGTGTGAAGTCAGTGAACCAAATGGAGTTGTTCTCCCACAAGAACCACTCGGCTGATTCTTCTTCAATATGCAATTCAGCAACATGCAGTGTTGCTTGATGGAATTAGCTCTTACTGCAACATCTGCGTCTAGAGCCTTTGTATTTAGGGCTAGCTGAAAACGGCTTTGGCGCTGAAGTGGTTTCTGAATGTGGAGTTGGTGGCATGTGAAACCCGCCTGTGGAGCCTTCGTTTGTGTGGGATGCTCACCAAGCTGCCCTTCAGGACAATGCACTCAAACGGCATTAAGCATAGTGTGTGAACACGTAGTTTGCTTGAGAGCTGCCTTTCAGCCTGATGGTGTGTGAAGTCAGTGAGCCAAATGGAGTTGTTCTCCCACAAGAACCACTCGGCTGATCCTTCTTCAATATGCAATTCAGCAACATGCAGTGTTGCTTGATGGAATTAGCTCTTACAGCAACATCTGCGTCTAGAGCCTTTGTATTTAGGGCTAGCTGAAAACGGCTTTGGCGCTGAAGTGGTTTCTGAATGTGGAGTTGGTGGCATGTGAAACCCGCCTGTGGAGCCTTCGTTTGTGTCGGATGCTCACCAAGCTGCCCTTCAGGACAATGCACTCAGACGGCATTAGGCATAGTGTGTGAACACGTAGTTTGCTTGAGAGCTGCCTGTCAGCCTGATGGTTTGTGAAGTCAGTGAGCCAAATGGAGTTGTTCCCCACAAGAACCACTCGGCTGATTCTTCTTCAATATGCAATTCAGCAACATGCAGTGTTGCTTGATGGAATTAGCTAATACAGCAACATCTGCGTCTAGAGCCTTTGTATTTAGGGCTAGCTGAAAACGGCTTTGGCGCTGAAGTGGTTTCTGAATGTGGAGTTGGTGGCATGTGAAACCTGCCTGTGGAGCCTTCGTTTGTGTGGGATGCTCACCAAGCTGCCCTTCAGGACAATGCACTCAAACGGCATTAAGCATAGTGTGTGAACACGTAGTTTGCTTGAGAGCTGCCTGTCAGCCTGATGGTGTGTGAAGTCAGTGAGCCAAATGGAGTTGTTCTCCCACAAGAACCACTCAGCTGATTCTTCTTCAATATGGAATTCAGCAACATGCAGTGTTGTTTGATGGAATTAGCTAATACAGCAACATCTACGTCTAGAGCCTTTGTATTTAGGGCTAGCTGAAAACGGCTTTGGCGCTGAAGTGGTTTCTGAATGTGGAGTTGGTGGCATGTGAAACCCGCCTGTGGAGCCTTCGTTTGTGTGGGATGCTCACCAAGCTGCCCTTCAGGACAATGCACTCAAACGGCATTAAGCATAGTGTGTGAACACTTAGTTTGCTTGAGAGCTGCCTGTCAGCCTGATGGTGTGTGAAGTCAGTGAGCCAAATGGAGTTGTTCTCCCACAAGAACCACTCGGCTGATTCTTCTTCAATATGCAATTCAGCAACATGCAGTGTTGCTTGATGGAATTAGCTCTTACAGCAACATCCTGATCTAGAGCCTTTGTATTTAGGGCTAGCTGAAAAGGACTTTGGCGCTGAAGTGGTTTCTGAATGTGGAGTTGGTGGCATGTGAAACCCGCCTGTGGAGCCTTCGTTTGTGTGGGATGCTCACCAAGCTGCCCTTCAGGACAATGCACTCAAACGGCATTAAGCATAGTGTGTGAACACGTAGTTTGCTTGAGAGCTGCCTGTCAGCCAGATGGTGTGTGAAGTCAGTGAGCCAAATGGAGTTGTTCTCCCACAAGAACCGCTCGGCTGATTCTTCTTCAATATGCAATTCAGCAACATGCAGTGTTGCTTGATGGAATTAGCTCTTACAGCAACATCTGCGTCTAGAGCCTTTGTATTTAGGGCTAGCTGAAAAGGGCTTTGGCGCTGAAGTGGTTTCTGAATGTGGAGTTGGTGGCATGTGAAACCCGCCTGTGGAGCCTTCGTTTGTGTGGGATGCTCACCAACCTGCCCTTCAGGACAATGCACTCAAACGGCATTAGGCATAGTGTGTGAACACGTAGTTTGCTTGAGAGCTGCCTGTCAGCCTGATGCTGTGTGAAGTCAGTGAGCCAAATGGAGTTGTTCTCCCACAAGAACCACTCGGCTGATACTTCTTCAATATGCAATGCAGCAACATGCAGTGTTGCTTGATGGAATTAGCTCTTACTGCAACAACTGCGTCTAGAGCCTTTGTATTTAGGGCTAGCTGAAAACGGCTTTGGCGCTGAAGTGGTTTCTGAATGTGGAGTTGGTGGCATGTGAAACCCGCCTGTGGAGCCGTCGTTTGTATGGGATGCTCAAAAACCTGCCCTTCAGGACAATGCACTCAAACGGCATTAGGGATAGTGTGTGAACACGTAGTTTGCTTGAGAGCTGCCTGTCAGACTGATGGTGTGTGAAGTCAGTGAGCCAAATGGAGTTGTTCTCCCACAAGAACCACTCGGCTGATTCTTCTTCAATTTGCAATTCAGCAACATGCAGTGTTGCTTGATGGAATTAGCTCTTACTGCAACATCTGCGTCTAGAGCCTTTGTATTTAGGGCTAGCTGAAAAGGTCTTTGGCGCTGAAGTGGTTTCTGAATGTGGAGTTGGTGGCATGTGAAACCCGCCTGTGGAGCCTTCGTTTGTGTGGGATGCTCACCAACCTGCCCTTGAGGACAATGCACTCAAACGGCATTAAGCATAGTGTGTGAACATGTATTTGCTTGAGAGCTGCGTGTCAGCCTGATGGTGTGTGAAGTTAGTGAGCCAAATGGAGTTGTTCTCCCACAAGAACCACTCGGCTGATCCTTCTTCAATATGCAATTCAGCAACATGCAGTGTTGCTTGATGGAATTAGCTCTTACAGCAACATCTGGGTCTAGAGCCTTTGTATTTAGGGCTAGCTGAAAACGGCTTTGGCGCTGAAGTGGTTTCTGAATGTGGAGTTGGTGGCATGTGAAACCCGCCTGTGGAGCCTTCGTTTGTGTGGGATGCTCACCAAGCTGCCCTTCAGGACAATGCACTCAAATGGCATTAGGCATAGTGTGTGAACACGTAGTTTGCTTGAGAGCTGCCTGTCAGCCTGATGGTGTGTGAAGTCAGTGAGCCAAATGGAGTTGTTCCCCACAAGAACCACTCGGCTGATTCTTCTTCAATATGCAATTCAGCAACATGCAGTGTTGCTTGATGGAATTAGCTAATACAGCAACATCTGCGTCTAGAGCCTTTGTATTTAGGGCTAGCTGAAAATGGCTTTTTCGCTGAAGTGGTTTCTGAATGTGGAGTTGGTGGCATGTGAAACCTGCCTGTGGAGCCTTCGTTTGTGTGGGATGCTCACCAAGCTGCCCTTCAGGACAATGCACTCAAACGGCATTAAGCATAGTGTGTGAACACGTAGTTTGCTTGAGAGCTGCCTGTCAGCCTGATGGTGTGTGAAGTCAGTGAGCCAAATGGAGTTGTTCTCCCACAAGAACCACTCGGCTGATTCTTCTTCAATATGGAATTCAGCAACATGCAGTGTTGTTTGATGGAATTAGCTAATACAGCAACATCTACGTCTAGAGCCTTTGTATTTAGGGCTAGCTGAAAACGGCTTTGGCGCTGAAGTGGTTTCTGAATGTGGAGTTGGTGGCATGTGAAACCTGCCTGTGGAGCCTTTGTTTGTGTGGGATGCTCACCAAGCTGCCCTTCAGGACAATGCACTCAAACGGCATTAAGCATAGTGTGTGAACACGTAGTTTGCTTGAGAGCTGCCTGTCAGCCTGATGGTGTGTGAAGTCAGTGAGCCAAATGGAGTTGTTCTCCCACAAGAACCACTCGGCTGATTCTTCTTCAATATGCAATTCAGCAACATGCAGTGTTGCTTGATGGAATTAGCTCTTACAGCAACATCCTGATCTAGAGCCTTTGTATTTAGGGCTAGCTGAAAAGGACTTTGGCGCTGAAGTGGTTTCTGAATGTGGAGTTGGTGGCATGTGAAACCCGCCTGTGGAGCCTTCGTTTGTGTGGGATGCTCACCAAGCTGCCCTTCAGGACAATGCACTCAAACGGCATTAAGCATAGTGTGTGAACACGTAGTTTGCTTGAGAGCTGCCTGTCAGCCAGATGGTGTGTGAAGTCAGTGAGCCAAATGGAGTTGTTCTCCCACAAGAACCGCTCGGCTGATTCTTCTTCAATATGCAATTCAGCAACATGCAGTGTTGCTTGATGGAATTAGCTCTTACAGCAACATCTGCGTCTAGAGCCTTTGTATTTAGGGCTAGCTGAAAACGGCTTTGGCGCTGAAAGGTTTACTGAATGTGGAGTTGGTAGCATGTGAAACCTGCCTGTGGTGCCTTCGTTTGTGTGGGATGCTCACCAAGCTGCCCTTCAGGACAATGCACTCAAACGGCATTAAGCATAGTGTGTGAACAAGTAATTTGCTTGAGAGCTGCCTGTTTGCCTGATGGTGTGTGAAGTCAGTGAGCCAAATGGAGTTGTTCTCCCACAAGAACCACTCGGCTGATCCTTCTTCAATATGCAATTCAGCAACATGCAGTGTTGCTGGATGGAATTAGCTCTTACAGCAACATCTGCGTCTAGAGCCTTTGTATTTAGGGCTAGCTGAAAAGGGCTTTGGCGCTGAAGTGGTTTCTGAATGTGCAGTTGGTGGCATGTGAAACCCGCCTGTGGAGCCTTCGTTTGTGTGGGATGTTCACCAAGCTGCACCTCAGGACAATGCACTCAAACGGCATTAAGCATAGTGTGTGAACACGTAGTTTGCTTGAGAGCTGCCTGTCAGCCTGATGGTGTGTGAAGTCAGTGAGCCAAATGGAGTTGTTCTCCCACAAGAACCACTCGGCTGATTCTTCTTCAATATGCAATTCAGCAACATGCAGTGTTGCTTGATGGAATTAGCTCTTACAGCAACATCTGCGTCTAGAGCCTTTGTATTTAGGGCTAGCTGAAAATGGCTTTGACGCTGAAGTGGTTTCTGAATGTGGAGTTGGTGGCATGTGAAACCCGCCTGTGGAGCCTTCGTTTGTGTGGGATGCTCACCAAGCTGTCCTTCAGGACAATGCACTCAAACGGCATTAGGCATAGTGTGTGAACACGTAGTTTGCTTGAGAGCTGCCTGTCAGCCTGATGGTGTGTGAAGTCAGTGAGCCAAATGGAGTTGTTCTCCCACAAGAACCACTCGGCTGATTCTTCTTCAATATGCAATTCAGCAACATGCAGTGTTGCTTGATGGAATTAGCTCTTACAGCAACATCTGCGTCTAGAGCCTTTGTATTTAGGGCTAGCTGAAAACGGCTTTGGCGCTGAAGTGGTTTCTGAATGTGGAGTTGGTGGCATGTGAAACCCGCCTGTGGAGCCTTCGTTTGTGTCGGATGCTCACCAAGCTGCCCTTCAGGACAATGCACTCAAACAGCATTAGGCATAGTGTGTGAACACGTAGTTTGCTTGAGAGCTGCCTGTCAGCCTGATGCTGTGTGAAGTCAGTGAGCCAAATGGAGTTGTTCTCCCACAAGAACCACTCGGCTGATTCTTCTTCAATATGCAATTAAGCAACATGCAGTGTTGCTTGATGGAATTAGCTCTTACAGCAACATCTGCGTCTAGAGCCTTTGTATTTAGGGCTAGCTGAAAACGGCTTTGGCGCTGAAGTGGTTTCTGAATGTGGAGTTGGTGGCATGTGAAACCCGCCTGTGGAGCCTTCGTTTGTGTGGGATGCTCACCAACCTGCCCTTCAGGACAATGCACTAAAATGGCATTAAGCATAGTGTGTGAACACGTAGTTTGCTTGAGAGCTGCCTGTCAGCCTGATGGTGTGTGAAGTCAGTGAGCCAAATGGAGTTGTTCTCCCACAAGAACCACTCGGCTGATTCTTCTTCAATATGCAATTCAGCAACATGCAGTGTTGCTTGATGGAATTAGCTCTTACAGCAACATCTGCATCTAGAGCCTTTGTATTTAGGGCTAGCTGAAAAGGGCTTTGGCGCTGAAGTGGTTTCTGAATGTGGAGTTGGTGGCATGTGAATCCCGCCTGTGGAGCCTTCGTTTGTGTGGGATGCTCACCAAGCTGCCCTTCAGGACAATGCACTTAAATGGCATTAAGCATAGTGTGTGAACACGTAGTTTGCTTGAGAGCTGCCTGTCAGCCAGATGGTGTGTGAAGTCAGTGAGCCAAATGGAGTTGTTCTCCCACAAGAACCACTCGGCTGATTCTTCTTCAATATGCAATTCAGCAACATGCAGTGTTTTTGATGGAATTAGCTCTTACAGCATCATCTGCGTCTAAAACCTTTTTATTTAGGGCTAGCTGAAAAAGGGCTTTGGCGCTGAAGTGGTTTCTGAATGTGGAGTTGGTAGCATGTGAAACCCGCCTGTGGAGCCTTCGTTTGTGTGGGATGCTCACCAAGCTGCCCTTCAGGACAATGCACTCAAACGACATTAAGCATAGTGTGTGAACACGTAGTTTGCTTGAGAGCTGCCTTTCAGCCTGATGCTGTGTGAAGTCAGTGAGCCAAATGGAGTTGTTCTCCCACAAGAACCACTCGGCTGATTCTTCTTCAATATGCAATTCAGCAACATGCAGTGTTGCTTGATGGAATTAGCTCTTACAGCAACATCTGCGTCTAGAGCCTTTGTATTTAGGGCTAGCTGAAAACGGCTTTGGCGCTGAAGTGGTTTCTGAATGTGGAGTTGGTGGCATGTGAAACCCGCCTGTGGAGCCTTCGTTTGTATGGGATGCTCACCAAGCTGCCCTTCAGGACAATGCACTCAAACGGCGTTAGGCATAGTGTGTGAACACGTAGTTTGCTTGAGAGCTGCCTTTCAGCCTGATGCTGTGTGAAGTCAGTGAGCCAAATGGAGTTGTTCTCCCACAAGAACCACTCGGCTGATTCTTCTTCAATATGCAATTCAGCAACATGCAGTGTTGCTTGATGGAATTAGCTCTTACAGCAACATCTGCATCTAGAGCCTTTGTATTTAGGGCTAGCTGAAAACGGCTTTGGCGCTGAAAGGTTTACTGAATGTGGAGTTGGTAGCATGTGAAACCCGCCTGTGGAGCCTTCGTTTGTGTGGGATGCTCACCAACCTGCCCTTCAGGACAATGCACTCAATCGGCATTAAGCATAGTGTGTGAACACGTAGTTTGCTTGAGAGCTGCCTGTCAGCCTGATGGTGTGTGAAGTCAGTGAGCCAAATGGAGTTGTTCTCCCACAAGAACCACTCGGCTGATTCTTCTTCAATATGCAATTCAGCAACATGCAGTGTTTCTTGATGGAATTAGCTCTTACAGCAACATCTGCATCTAGAGCCTTTGTATTTAGGGCTAGCTGAAAAGGGCTTTGGCGCTGAAGTGGTTTCTGAATGTGGAGTTGGTGGCATGTGAAACCCGCCTGTGGAGCCTTCGTTTGTGTGGGATGCTCACCAAGCTGCCCTTCAGGACAATGCACTCAAACGGCATTAAGCATAGTGTGTGAACACGTAGTTTGCTTGAGAGCTGCCTGTCAGCCTGTTGCTGTGTGAAGTCAGTGAGCCAAATGGAGTTGTTCTCCCACAAGAACCACTCGGCTGATTCTTCTTCAATATGCAATTCAGCAACATGCAGTGTTGCTTGATGGAATTAGCTCTTACAGCATCATCTGCGTCTAAAACCTTTTTATTTAGGGCTAGCTGAAAAGGGCTTTGGCGCTGAAGTGGTTTCTTAATGTGGAGTTGGTAGCATGTGAAACCCGCCTGTGGAGCCTTCGTTTGTGTGGGATGCTCACCAAGCTGCCCTTCAGGACAATGCACTCAAACGGCATTAAGCATAGTGTGTGAACACGTAGTTTGCTTGAGAGCTGCCTGTCAGCCTGATGGTGTGTGAAGTCAGTGAGCCAATTGGAGTTGTTCTCCCACAAGAACCACTCGGCTGATTCTTCTTCAATATGCAATTCAGCAACATGCAGTGTTGCTTGATGGAATTAGCTCTTACAGCAACATCTGCGTCTAGAGCCTTTGTATTTAGGGCTAGCTGAAAACGGCTTTGGCGCTGAAGTGGTTTCTGAATGTGGAGTTGGTGGCATGTGAAACCCGCCTGTGGAGCCTTCGTTTGTATGGGATGCTCACCAAGCTGCCCTTCAGGACAATGCACTCAAACGGCGTTAGGCATAGTGTGTGAACACGTAGTTTGCTTGAGAGCTGCCTTTCAGCCTGATGCTGTGTGAAGTCAGTGAGCCAAATGGAGTTGTTCTCCCACAAGAACCACTCGGCTGATTCTTCTTCAATATGCAATTCAGCAACATGCAGTGTTGCTTGATGGAATTAGCTCTTACAGCAACATCTGCGTCTAGAGCCTTTGTATTTAGTGCTAGCTGAAAACGGCTTTGGCGCTGAAAGGTTTACTGAATGTGGAGTTGGTAGCATGTGAAACCCGCCTGTGGAGCCTTCGTTTGTGTGGGATGCTCACCAAGCTGCCCTGCAGGACAATGCACTCAATCGGCATTAAGCATAGTGTGTGAACACGTAGTTTGCTTGAGAGCTGCCTGTCAGCCTGATGGTGTGTGAAGTCAGTGAGCCAAATGGAGTTGTTCTCCCACAAGAACCACTCGGCTGATTCTTCTTCAATATGCAATTCAGCAACATGCAGTGTTTCTTGATGGAATTAGCTCTTACAGCAACATCTGCATCTAGAGCCTTTGTATTTAGGGCTAGCTGAAAAGGGCTTTGGCGCTGAAGTGGTTTCTGAATGTGGAGTTGGTGGCATGTGAAACCCGCCTGTGGAGCCTTCGTTTGTGTGGGATGCTCACCAAGCTGCCCTTCAGGACAATGCACTCAAACGGCATTAAGCATAGTGTGTGAACACGTAGTTTGCTTGAGAGCTGCCTGTCAGCCTGTTGCTGTGTGAAGTCAGTGAGCCAAATGGAGTTGTTCTCCCACAAGAACCACTCGGCTGATTCTTCTTCAATATGCAATTCAGCAACATGCAGTGTTGCTTGATGGAATTAGCTCTTACAGCATCATCTGCATCTAAAACCTTTTTATTTAGGGCTAGCTGAAAAGGGCTTTGGCGCTGAAGTGGTTTCTTAATGTGGAGTCGGTAGCATGTGAAACCCGCCTGTGGAGCCTTCGTTTGTGTGGGATGCTCACCAAGCTGCCCTTCAGGACAATGCACTCAAACGGCATTAAGCATAGTGTGTGAACACGTAGTTTGCTTGAGAGCTGCCTGTCAGCCTGATGGTGTGTGAAGTCAGTGAGCCAAATGGAGTTGTTCTCCCACAAGAACCACTCGGCTGATTCTTCTTCAATATGCAATTCAGCAACATGCAGTGTTGCTTGATGGAATTAGCTCTTACAGCAACATCTGCGTCTAGAGCCTTTGTATTTAGGGCTAGCTGAAAACGGCTTTGGCGCTGAAGTGGTTTCTGAATGTGGAGTTGGTGGCATGTGAAACCCGCCTGTGGAGCCTTCGTTTGTGTGGGATGCTCACCAAGCTGCCCTTCAGGACAATGCACTCAAACGGCATTAAGCATAGTGTGTGAACACGTAGTTTGCTTGAGAGCTGCCTGTCAGCCTGTTGCTGTGTGAAGTCAGTGAGCCAAATGGAGTTGTTCTCCCACAAGAACCACTCGGCTGATTCTTCTTCAATATGCAATTCAGCAACATGCAGTGTTGCTTGATGGAATTAGCTCTTACAGCATCATCTGCGTCTAAAACCTTTTTATTTAGGGCTAGCTGAAAAGGGCTTTGGCGCTGAAGTGGTTTCTTAATGTGGAGTTGGTAGCATGTGAAACCCGCCTGTGGAGCCTTCGTTTGTGTGGGATGCTCACCAAGCTGCCCTTCAGGACAATGCACTCAAACGGCATTAAGCATAGTGTGTGAACACGTAGTTTGCTTGAGAGCTGCCTGTCAGCCTGATGGTGTGTGAAGTCAGTGAGCCAAATGGAGTTGTTCTCCCACAAGAACCACTCGGCTGATTCTTCTTCAATATGCAATTCAGCAACATGCAGTGTTGCTTGATGGAATTAGCTCTTACAGCAACATCTGCGTCTAGAGCCTTTGTATTTAGGGCTAGCTGAAAACGGCTTTGGCGCTGAAGTGGTTTCTGAATGTGGAGTTGGTGGCATGTGAAACCCGCCTGTGGAGCCTTCGTTTGTATGGGATGCTCACCAAGCTGCCCTTCAGGACAATGCACTCAAACGGCGTTAGGCATAGTGTGTGAACACGTAGTTTGCTTGAGAGCTGCCTTTCAGCCTGATGCTGTGTGAAGTCAGTGAGCCAAATGGAGTTGTTCTCCCACAAGAACCACTCGGCTGATTCTTCTTCAATATGCAATTCAGCAACATGCAGTGTTGCTTGATGGAATTAGCTCTTACAGCAACATCTGCGTCTAGAGCCTTTGTATTTAGTGCTAGCTGAAAACGGCTTTGGCGCTGAAAGGTTTACTGAATGTGGAGTTGGTAGCATGTGAAACCCGCCTGTGGAGCCTTCGTTTGTGTGGGATGCTCACCAAGCTGCCCTGCAGGACAATGCACTCAATCGGCATTAAGCATAGTGTGTGAACACGTAGTTTGCTTGAGAGCTGCCTGTCAGCCTGATGGTGTGTGAAGTCAGTGAGCCAAATGGAGTTGTTCTCCCACAAGAACCACTCGGCTGATTCTTCTTCAATATGCAATTCAGCAACATGCAGTGTTGCTTGATGGAATTAGCTCTTACTGCAACATCTGCATCTAGAGCCTTTGCATTTAGGGCTAGCTGAAAAGGGCTTTGGCGCTGAAGTGGTTTCTGAATGTGGAGTTGGTGGCATGTGAAACCCGCCTGTGGAGCCTTCGTTTGTGTGGGATGCTCACCAAGCTGCCCTTCAGGACAATGCACTCAAACGGCATTAAGCATAGTGTGTGAACACGTAGTTTGCTTGAGAGCTGCCTGTCAGCCTGTTGCTGTGTGAAGTCAGTGAGCCAAATGGAGTTGTTCTCCCACAAGAACCACTCGGCTGATTCTTCTTCAATATGCAATTCAGCAACATGCAGTGTTGCTTGATGGAATTAGCTCTTACAGCATCATCTGCATCTAAAACCTTTTTATTTAGGGCTAGCTGAAAAGGGCTTTGGCGCTGAAGTGGTTTCTTAATGTGGAGTCGGTAGCATGTGAAACCCGCCTGTGGAGCCTTCGTTTGTGTGGGATGCTCACCAAGCTGCCCTTCAGGACAATGCACTCAAACGGCATTAAGCATAGTGTGTGAACACGTAGTTTGCTTGAGAGCTGCCTGTCAGCCTGATGGTGTGTGAAGTCAGTGAGCCAAATGGAGTTGTTCTCCCACAAGAACCACTCGGCTGATTCTTCTTCAATATGCAATTCAGCAACATGCAGTGTTGCTTGATGGAATTAGCTCTTACAGCAACATCTGCGTCTAGAGCCTTTGTATTTAGGGCTAGCTGAAAACGGCTTTGGCGCTGAAGTGGTTTCTGAATGTGGAGTTGGTGGCATGTGAAACCCGCCTGTGGAGCCTTCGTTTGTATGGGATGCTCACCAAGCTGCCCTTCAGGACAATGCACTCAAACGGCGTTAGGCATAGTGTGTGAACACGTAGTTTGCTTGAGAGCTGCCTTTCAGCCTGATGCTGTGTGAAGTCAGTGAGCCAAATGGAGTTGTTCTCCCACAAGAACCACTCGGCTGATTCTTCTTCAATATGCAATTCAGCAACATGCAGTGTTGCTTGATGGAATTAGCTCTTACAGCAACATCTGCATCTAGAGCCTTTGTATTTAGGGCTAGCTGAAAAGGGCTTTGGCGCTGAAGTGGTTTCTGAATGTGGAGTTGGTGGCATGTGAATCCCGCCTGTGGAGCCTTCGTTTGTGTGGGATGCTCACCAAGCTGCCCTTCAGGACAATGCACTTAAATGGCATTAAGCATAGTGTGTGAACACGTAGTTTGCTTGAGAGCTGCCTGTCAGCCAGATGGTGTGTGAAGTCAGTGAGCCAAATGGAGTTGTTCTCCCACAAGAACCACTCGGCTGATTCTTCTTCAATATGCAATTCAGCAACATGCAGTGTTTTTGATGGAATTAGCTCTTACAGCATCATCTGCGTCTAAAACCTTTTTATTTAGGGCTAGCTGAAAAAGGGCTTTGGCGCTGAAGTGGTTTCTGAATGTGGAGTTGGTAGCATGTGAAACCCGCCTGTGGAGCCTTCGTTTGTGTGGGATGCTCACCAAGCTGCCCTTCAGGACAATGCACTCAAACGACATTAAGCATAGTGTGTGAACACGTAGTTTGCTTGAGAGCTGCCTTTCAGCCTGATGCTGTGTGAAGTCAGTGAGCCAAATGGAGTTGTTCTCCCACAAGAACCACTCGGCTGATTCTTCTTCAATATGCAATTCAGCAACATGCAGTGTTGCTTGATGGAATTAGCTCTTACAGCAACATCTGCGTCTAGAGCCTTTGTATTTAGGGCTAGCTGAAAACGGCTTTGGCGCTGAAGTGGTTTCTGAATGTGGAGTTGGTGGCATGTGAAACCCGCCTGTGGAGCCTTCGTTTGTATGGGATGCTCACCAAGCTGCCCTTCAGGACAATGCACTCAAACGGCGTTAGGCATAGTGTGTGAACACGTAGTTTGCTTGAGAGCTGCCTTTCAGCCTGATGCTGTGTGAAGTCAGTGAGCCAAATGGAGTTGTTCTCCCACAAGAACCACTCGGCTGATTCTTCTTCAATATGCAATTCAGCAACATGCAGTGTTGCTTGATGGAATTAGCTCTTACAGCAACATCTGCATCTAGAGCCTTTGTATTTAGGGCTAGCTGAAAACGGCTTTGGCGCTGAAAGGTTTACTGAATGTGGAGTTGGTAGCATGTGAAACCCGCCTGTGGAGCCTTCGTTTGTGTGGGATGCTCACCAACCTGCCCTTCAGGACAATGCACTCAATCGGCATTAAGCATAGTGTGTGAACACGTAGTTTGCTTGAGAGCTGCCTGTCAGCCTGATGGTGTGTGAAGTCAGTGAGCCAAATGGAGTTGTTCTCCCACAAGAACCACTCGGCTGATTCTTCTTCAATATGCAATTCAGCAACATGCAGTGTTTCTTGATGGAATTAGCTCTTACAGCAACATCTGCATCTAGAGCCTTTGTATTTAGGGCTAGCTGAAAAGGGCTTTGGCGCTGAAGTGGTTTCTGAATGTGGAGTTGGTGGCATGTGAAACCCGCCTGTGGAGCCTTCGTTTGTGTGGGATGCTCACCAAGCTGCCCTTCAGGACAATGCACTCAAACGGCATTAAGCATAGTGTGTGAACACGTAGTTTGCTTGAGAGCTGCCTGTCAGCCTGTTGCTGTGTGAAGTCAGTGAGCCAAATGGAGTTGTTCTCCCACAAGAACCACTCGGCTGATTCTTCTTCAATATGCAATTCAGCAACATGCAGTGTTGCTTGATGGAATTAGCTCTTACAGCATCATCTGCGTCTAAAACCTTTTTATTTAGGGCTAGCTGAAAAGGGCTTTGGCGCTGAAGTGGTTTCTTAATGTGGAGTTGGTAGCATGTGAAACCCGCCTGTGGAGCCTTCGTTTGTGTGGGATGCTCACCAAGCTGCCCTTCAGGACAATGCACTCAAACGGCATTAAGCATAGTGTGTGAACACGTAGTTTGCTTGAGAGCTGCCTGTCAGCCTGATGGTGTGTGAAGTCAGTGAGCCAATTGGAGTTGTTCTCCCACAAGAACCACTCGGCTGATTCTTCTTCAATATGCAATTCAGCAACATGCAGTGTTGCTTGATGGAATTAGCTCTTACAGCAACATCTGCGTCTAGAGCCTTTGTATTTAGGGCTAGCTGAAAACGGCTTTGGCGCTGAAGTGGTTTCTGAATGTGGAGTTGGTGGCATGTGAAACCCGCCTGTGGAGCCTTCGTTTGTATGGGATGCTCACCAAGCTGCCCTTCAGGACAATGCACTCAAACGGCGTTAGGCATAGTGTGTGAACACGTAGTTTGCTTGAGAGCTGCCTTTCAGCCTGATGCTGTGTGAAGTCAGTGAGCCAAATGGAGTTGTTCTCCCACAAGAACCACTCGGCTGATTCTTCTTCAATATGCAATTCAGCAACATGCAGTGTTGCTTGATGGAATTAGCTCTTACAGCAACATCTGCGTCTAGAGCCTTTGTATTTAGTGCTAGCTGAAAACGGCTTTGGCGCTGAAAGGTTTACTGAATGTGGAGTTGGTAGCATGTGAAACCCGCCTGTGGAGCCTTCGTTTGTGTGGGATGCTCACCAAGCTGCCCTGCAGGACAATGCACTCAATCGGCATTAAGCATAGTGTGTGAACACGTAGTTTGCTTGAGAGCTGCCTGTCAGCCTGATGGTGTGTGAAGTCAGTGAGCCAAATGGAGTTGTTCTCCCACAAGAACCACTCGGCTGATTCTTCTTCAATATGCAATTCAGCAACATGCAGTGTTTCTTGATGGAATTAGCTCTTACAGCAACATCTGCATCTAGAGCCTTTGTATTTAGGGCTAGCTGAAAAGGGCTTTGGCGCTGAAGTGGTTTCTGAATGTGGAGTTGGTGGCATGTGAAACCCGCCTGTGGAGCCTTCGTTTGTGTGGGATGCTCACCAAGCTGCCCTTCAGGACAATGCACTCAAACGGCATTAAGCATAGTGTGTGAACACGTAGTTTGCTTGAGAGCTGCCTGTCAGCCTGTTGCTGTGTGAAGTCAGTGAGCCAAATGGAGTTGTTCTCCCACAAGAACCACTCGGCTGATTCTTCTTCAATATGCAATTCAGCAACATGCAGTGTTGCTTGATGGAATTAGCTCTTACAGCATCATCTGCATCTAAAACCTTTTTATTTAGGGCTAGCTGAAAAGGGCTTTGGCGCTGAAGTGGTTTCTTAATGTGGAGTCGGTAGCATGTGAAACCCGCCTGTGGAGCCTTCGTTTGTGTGGGATGCTCACCAAGCTGCCCTTCAGGACAATGCACTCAAACGGCATTAAGCATAGTGTGTGAACACGTAGTTTGCTTGAGAGCTGCCTGTCAGCCTGATGGTGTGTGAAGTCAGTGAGCCAAATGGAGTTGTTCTCCCACAAGAACCACTCGGCTGATTCTTCTTCAATATGCAATTCAGCAACATGCAGTGTTGCTTGATGGAATTAGCTCTTACAGCAACATCTGCGTCTAGAGCCTTTGTATTTAGGGCTAGCTGAAAACGGCTTTGGCGCTGAAGTGGTTTCTGAATGTGGAGTTGGTGGCATGTGAAACCCGCCTGTGGAGCCTTCGTTTGTGTGGGATGCTCACCAAGCTGCCCTTCAGGACAATGCACTCAAACGGCATTAAGCATAGTGTGTGAACACGTAGTTTGCTTGAGAGCTGCCTGTCAGCCTGTTGCTGTGTGAAGTCAGTGAGCCAAATGGAGTTGTTCTCCCACAAGAACCACTCGGCTGATTCTTCTTCAATATGCAATTCAGCAACATGCAGTGTTGCTTGATGGAATTAGCTCTTACAGCATCATCTGCGTCTAAAACCTTTTTATTTAGGGCTAGCTGAAAAGGGCTTTGGCGCTGAAGTGGTTTCTTAATGTGGAGTTGGTAGCATGTGAAACCCGCCTGTGGAGCCTTCGTTTGTGTGGGATGCTCACCAAGCTGCCCTTCAGGACAATGCACTCAAACGGCATTAAGCATAGTGTGTGAACACGTAGTTTGCTTGAGAGCTGCCTGTCAGCCTGATGGTGTGTGAAGTCAGTGAGCCAAATGGAGTTGTTCTCCCACAAGAACCACTCGGCTGATTCTTCTTCAATATGCAATTCAGCAACATGCAGTGTTGCTTGATGGAATTAGCTCTTACAGCAACATCTGCGTCTAGAGCCTTTGTATTTAGGGCTAGCTGAAAACGGCTTTGGCGCTGAAGTGGTTTCTGAATGTGGAGTTGGTGGCATGTGAAACCCGCCTGTGGAGCCTTCATTTGTATGGGATGCTCACCAAGCTGCCCTTCAGGACAATGCACTCAAACGGCGTTAGGCATAGTGTGTGAACACGTAGTTTGCTTGAGAGCTGCCTTTCAGCCTGATGCTGTGTGAAGTCAGTGAGCCAAATGGAGTTGTTCTCCCACAAGAACCACTCGGCTGATTCTTCTTCAATATGCAATTCAGCAACATGCAGTGTTGCTTGATGGAATTAGCTCTTACAGCAACATCTGCGTCTAGAGCCTTTGTATTTAGTGCTAGCTGAAAACGGCTTTGGCGCTGAAAGGTTTACTGAATGTGGAGTTGGTAGCATGTGAAACCCGCCTGTGGAGCCTTCGTTTGTGTGGGATGCTCACCAAGCTGCCCTGCAGGACAATGCACTCAATCGGCATTAAGCATAGTGTGTGAACACGTAGTTTGCTTGAGAGCTGCCTGTCAGCCTGATGGTGTGTGAAGTCAGTGAGCCAAATGGAGTTGTTCTCCCACAAGAACCACTCGGCTGATTCTTCTTCAATATGCAATTCAGCAACATGCAGTGTTTCTTGATGGAATTAGCTCTTACAGCAACATCTGCATCTAGAGCCTTTGTATTTAGGGCTAGCTGAAAAGGGCTTTGGCGCTGAAGTGGTTTCTGAATGTGGAGTTGGTGGCATGTGAAACCCGCCTGTGGAGCCTTCGTTTGTGTGGGATGCTCACCAAGCTGCCCTTCAGGACAATGCACTCAAACGGCATTAAGCATAGTGTGTGAACACGTAGTTTGCTTGAGAGCTGCCTGTCAGCCTGTTGCTGTGTGAAGTCAGTGAGCCAAATGGAGTTGTTCTCCCACAAGAACCACTCGGCTGATTCTTCTTCAATATGCAATTCAGCAACATGCAGTGTTGCTTGATGGAATTAGCTCTTACAGCATCATCTGCATCTAAAACCTTTTTATTTAGGGCTAGCTGAAAAGGGCTTTGGCGCTGAAGTGGTTTCTTAATGTGGAGTCGGTAGCATGTGAAACCCGCCTGTGGAGCCTTCGTTTGTGTGGGATGCTCACCAAGCTGCCCTTCAGGACAATGCACTCAAACGGCATTAAGCATAGTGTGTGAACACGTAGTTTGCTTGAGAGCTGCCTGTCAGCCTGATGGTGTGTGAAGTCAGTGAGCCAAATGGAGTTGTTCTCCCACAAGAACCACTCGGCTGATTCTTCTTCAATATGCAATTCAGCAACATGCAGTGTTGCTTGATGGAATTAGCTCTTACAGCAACATCTGCGTCTAGAGCCTTTGTATTTAGGGCTAGCTGAAAACGGCTTTGGCGCTGAAGTGGTTTCTGAATGTGGAGTTGGTGGCATGTGAAACCCGCCTGTGGAGCCTTCGTTTGTATGGGATGCTCACCAAGCTGCCCTTCAGGACAATGCACTCAAACGGCGTTAGGCATAGTGTGTGAACACGTAGTTTGCTTGAGAGCTGCCTTTCAGCCTGATGCTGTGTGAAGTCAGTGAGCCAAATGGAGTTGTTCTCCCACAAGAACCACTCGGCTGATTCTTCTTCAATATGCAATTCAGCAACATGCAGTGTTGCTTGATGGAATTAGCTCTTACAGCAACATCTGCGTCTAGAGCCTTTGTATTTAGGGCTAGCTGAAAACGGCTTTGGCGCTGAAAGGTTTACTGAATGTAGAGTTGGTAGCATGTGAAACCTGCCTGTGGAGCCTTCGTTTGTGTGGGATGCTCACCAAGCTGCCCTTCAGGACAATGCACTCAAACGGCATTAAGCATAGTGTGTGAACAAGTAATTTGCTTGAGAGCTGCCTGTTTGCCTGATGGTGTGTGAAGTCAGTGAGCCAAATGGAGTTGTTCTCCCACAAGAACCACTCGGCTGATCCTTCTTCAATATGCAATTCAGCAACATGCAGTGTTGCTGGATGGAATTAGCTCTTACAGCAACATCTGCGTCTAGAGCCTTTGTATTTAGGGCTAGCTGAAAAGGGCTTTGGCGCTGAAGTGGTTTCTGAATGTGGAGTTGGTGGCATGTGAAACCCGCCTGTGGAGCCTTCGTTTGTGTGGGATGTTCACCAAGCTGCACCTCAGGACAATGCACTCAAACGGCATTAAGCATAGTGTGTGAACACGTAGTTTGCTTGAGAGCTGCCTGTCAGCCTGATGGTGTGTGAAGTCAGTGAGCCAAATGGAGTTGTTCTCCCACAAGAACCACTCGGCTGATTCTTCTTCAATATGCAATTCAGCAACATGCAGTGTTGCTTGATGGAATTAGCTCTTACAGCAACATCTGCGTCTAGAGCCTTTGTATTTAGGGCTAGCTGAAAATGGCTTTGACGCTGAAGTGGTTTCTGAATGTGGAGTTGGTGGCATGTGAAACCCGCCTGTGGAGCCTTCGTTTGTGTGGGATGCTCACCAAGCTGTCCTTCAGGACAATGCACTCAAACGGCATTAGGCATAGTGTGTGAACACGTAGTTTGCTTGAGAGCTGCCTGTCAGCCTGATGGTGTGTGAAGTCAGTGAGCCAAATGGAGTTGTTCTCCCACAAGAACCACTCGGCTGATTCTTCTTCAATATGCAATTCAGCAACATGCAGTGTTGCTTGATGGAATTAGCTCTTACAGCAACATCTGCGTCTAGAGCCTTTGTATTTAGGGCTAGCTGAAAACGGCTTTGGCGCTGAAGTGGTTTCTGAATGTGGAGTTGGTGGCATGTGAAACCCGCCTGTGGAGCCTTCGTTTGTGTCGGATGCTCACCAAGCTGCCCTTCAGGACAATGCACTCGAACAGCATTAGGCATAGTGTGTGAACACGTAGTTTGCTTGAGAGCTGCCTGTCAGCCTGATGGTGTGTGAAGTCAGTGAGCCAAATGGAGTTGTTCTCCCACAAGAACCACTCGGCTGATTCTTCTTCAATATGCAATTAAGCAACATGCAGTGTTGCTTGATGGAATTAGCTCTTACAGCAACATCTGCGTCTAGAGCCTTTGTATTTAGGGCTAGCTGAAAACGGCTTTGGGGCTGAAGTGGTTTCTGAATGTGGAGTTGGTGGCATGTGAAACCCGCCTGTGGAGCCTTCGTTTGTGTGGGATGCTCACCAACCTGCCCTTCAGGACAATGCACTAAAATGGCATTAAGCATAGTGTGTGAACACGTAGTTTGCTTGAGAGCTGCCTGTCAGCCTGATGGTGTGTGAAGTCAGTGAGCCAAATGGAGTTGTTCTCCCACAAGAACCACTCGGCTGATTCTTCTTCAATATGCAATTCAGCAACATGCAGTGTTGCTTGATGGAATTAGCTCTTACAGCAACATCTGCATCTAGAGCCTTTGTATTTAGGGCTAGCTGAAAACGGCTTTGGCGCTGAAGTGGTTTCTGAATGTGGAGTTGGTGGCATGTGAAACCCGCCTGTGGAGCCTTCGTTTGTGTGGGATGCTCACCAAGCTGCCCTTCAGGACAATGCACTCAAACGGCATTAAGCATAGTGTGTGAACACGTAGTTTGCTTGAGATCTGCCTGTCAGCCTGATGGTGTGTGAAGTCAGTGAGCCAAATGGAGTTGTTCTCCCACAAGAACCACTCGGCTGATTCTTCTTCAATATGCAATTCAGCAACATGCAGTGTTGCTTGATGGAATTAGCTTTTACAGCAACACCTGCGTCTAGAAACTTTGTATTTAGGGCTAGCTGAAAAGGGCTTTGGCGTTGAAGTGGTTTCTGAATTTGGAGTTGGTAGCATGTGAAACCCGCCTGTGGAGCCTTCGTTTGTGTGGGATGCTCACCAAGCTGCCCTTCAGGACAATGCACTCAAACGGCATTAAGCATAGTGTGTGAACACGTAGTTTGCTTGAGAGCTGCCTGTCAGCCTGATGGTGTGTGAAGTCAGTGAGCCAAATGGAGTTGTTCTCCCACAAGAACCACTCGGCTGATTCTTCTTCAATATGCAATTCAGCAACATGCAGTGTTGCTTGATGGAATTAGCTCTTACAGCAACATCTGCGTCTAGAGCCTTTGTATTTAGGGCTAGCTGAAAACGGCTTTGGCGCTGAAGTGGTTTCTGAATGTGGAGTTGGTGGCATGTGAAACCCGCCTGTGGAGCCTTCGTTTGTGTCGGATGCTCACCAACCTGCCCATCAGGACAATGCACTAAAATGGCATTAGTCATAGTGTGTGAACACGTAGTTTGCTTGAGAGCTGCCTGTCAGCCTGATGGTGTGTGAAGTCAGTGAGCCAAATGGAGTTGTTCTCCCACAAGAACCACTCGGCTGATTCTTCTTCAATATGCAATTCAGCAACATGCAGTGTTGCTTGATGGAATTAGCTCTTACAGCAACATCTGCATCTAGAGCCTTTGTATTTAGGGCTAGCTGAAAACGGCTTTGGCGCTGAAGTGGTTTCTGAATGTGGAGTTGGTGGCATGTGAAACCCGCCTGTGGAGCCTTCGTTTGTGTGGGATGCTCACCAAGCTGCCCTTCAGGACAATGCACTCAAACGGCATTAAGCATAGTGTGTGAACACGTAGTTTGCTTGAGATCTGCCTGTCAGCCTGATGGTGTGTGAAGTCAGTGAGCCAAATGGAGTTGTTCTCCCACAAGAACCACTCGGCTGATTCTTCTTCAATATGCAATTCAGCAACATGCAGTGTTGCTTGATGGAATTAGCTCTTACAGCAACATCTGCGTCTAGAGCCTTTGTATTTAGGGCTAGCTGAAAATGGCTTTGACGCTGAAGTGGTTTCTGAATGTGGAGTTGGTGGCATGTGAAACCCGCCTGTGGAGCCTTCGTTTGTGTGGGATGCTCACCAAGCTGTCCTTCAGGACAATGCACTCAAACGGCATTAGGCATAGTGTGTGAACACGTAGTTTGCTTGAGAGCTGCCTGTCAGCCTGATGGTGTGTGAAGTCAGTGAGCCAAATGGAGTTGTTCTCCCACAAGAACCACTCGGCTGATTCTTCTTCAATATGCAATTCAGCAACATGCAGTGTTGCTTGATGGAATTAGCTCTTACAGCAACATCTGCGTCTAGAGCCTTTGTATTTAGGGCTAGCTGAAAACGGCTTTGGCGCTGAAGTGGTTTCTGAATGTGGAGTTGGTGGCATGTGAAACCCGCCTGTGGAGCCTTCGTTTGTGTCGGATGCTCACCAAGCTGCCCTTCAGGACAATGCACTCGAACAGCATTAGGCATAGTGTGTGAACACGTAGTTTGCTTGAGAGCTGCCTGTCAGCCTGATGGTGTGTGAAGTCAGTGAGCCAAATGGAGTTGTTCTCCCACAAGAACCACTCGGCTGATTCTTCTTCAATATGCAATTAAGCAACATGCAGTGTTGCTTGATGGAATTAGCTCTTACAGCAACATCTGCGTCTAGAGCCTTTGTATTTAGGGCTAGCTGAAAACGGCTTTGGGGCTGAAGTGGTTTCTGAATGTGGAGTTGGTGGCATGTGAAACCCGCCTGTGGAGCCTTCGTTTGTGTGGGATGCTCACCAACCTGCCCTTCAGGACAATGCACTAAAATGGCATTAAGCATAGTGTGTGAACACGTAGTTTGCTTGAGAGCTGCCTGTCAGCCTGATGGTGTGTGAAGTCAGTGAGCCAAATGGAGTTGTTCTCCCACAAGAACCACTCGGCTGATTCTTCTTCAATATGCAATTCAGCAACATGCAGTGTTGCTTGATGGAATTAGCTCTTACAGCAACATCTGCATCTAGAGCCTTTGTATTTAGGGCTAGCTGAAAACGGCTTTGGCGCTGAAGTGGTTTCTGAATGTGGAGTTGGTGGCATGTGAAACCCGCCTGTGGAGCCTTCGTTTGTGTGGGATGCTCACCAAGCTGCCCTTCAGGACAATGCACTCAAACGGCATTAAGCATAGTGTGTGAACACGTAGTTTGCTTGAGATCTGCCTGTCAGCCTGATGGTGTGTGAAGTCAGTGAGCCAAATGGAGTTGTTCTCCCACAAGAACCACTCGGCTGATTCTTCTTCAATATGCAATTCAGCAACATGCAGTGTTGCTTGATGGAATTAGCTTTTACAGCAACACCTGTGTCTAGAAACTTTGTATTTAGGGCTAGCTGAAAAGGGCTTTGGCGTTGAAGTGGTTTCTGAATTTGGAGTTGGTAGCATGTGAAACCCGCCTGTGGAGCCTTCGTTTGTGTGGGATGCTCACCAACCTGCCCTTCAGGACAATGCACTCAAACGGCATTAAGCATAGTGTGTGAACACGTAGTTTGCTTGAGAGCTGCCTGTCAGCCTGATGGTGTGTGAAGTCAGTGAGCCAAATGGAGTTGTTCTCCCACAAGAACCACTCGGCTGATTCTTCTTCAATATGCAATTCAGCAACATGCAGTGTTGCTTGATGGAATTAGCTCTTACAGCAACATCTGCGTCTAGAGCCTTTGTATTTAGGGCTAGCTGAAAACGGCTTTGGCGCTGAAGTGGTTTCTGAATGTGGAGTTGGTGGCATTTGAAACCCGCCTGTGGAGCCTTCGTTTGTGTCGGATGCTCACCAACCTGCCCATCAGGACAATGCACTAAAATGGCATTAGTCATAGTGTGTGAACACGTAGTTTGCTTGAGAGCTGCCTGTCAGCCTGATGGTGTGTGAAGTCAGTGAGCCAAATGGAGTTGTTCTCCCACAAGAACCACTCGGCTGATTCTTCTTCAATATGCAATTCAGCAACATGCAGTGTTGCTTGATGGAATTAGCTCTTACAGCAACATCTGCATCTAGAGCCTTTGTATTTAGGGCTAGCTGAAAACGGCTTTGGCGCTGAAGTGGTTTCTGAATGTGGAGTTGGTGGCATGTGAAACCCGCCTGTTGAACCTTCGTTTGTGTGGGATGCTCACCAAGCTGCCCTTCAGGACAATGCACTCAAACGGCATTAAGCATAGTGTGTGAACACGTAGTTTGCTTGAGATCTGCCTGTCTGCCTGATGGTGTGTGAAGTCAGTGAGCCAAATGGAGTTGTTCTCCCACAAGAACCACTCGGCTGATTCTTCTTCAATATGCAATTCAGCAACATGCAGTGTTGCTTGATGGAATTAGCTCTTACAGCAACACCTGCGTCTAGAAACTTTGTATTTAGGGCTAGCTGAAAAGGGCTTTGGCGTTGAAGTGGTTTCTGAATTTGGAGTTGGTAGCATGTGAAACCCGCCTGTGGAGCCTTCGTTTGTGTGGGATGCTCACCAACCTGCCCTTCAGGACAATGCACTCAAACGGCATTAAGCATAGTGTGTGAACACGTAGTTTGCTTGAGAGCTGCCTGTCAGCCTGATGGTGTGTGAAGTCAGTGAGCCAAATGGAGTTGTTCTCCCACAAGAACCACTCGGCTGATTCTTCTTCAATATGCAATTCAGCAACATGCAGTGTTGCTTGATGGAATTAGCTCTTACAGCATCATCTGCGTCTAGAACCTTTGTATTTAGGGCTAGCTGAAAACGGCTTTGGCGCTGAAGTGGTTTCTGAATGTGGAGTTGGTGGCATGTGAAACCCGCCTGTGGAGCCTTCGTTTGTGTGGGATGCTCACCAAGCTGCCCTTCAGGACAATGCACTCAAACGGCATTAGGCATAGTGTGTGAACACGTAGTTTGCTTGAGAGCTGCCTGTCAGCCTGATGCTGTGTGAAGTCAGTGAGACAAATGGAGTTGTTCTCCCACAAGAACCACTCGGCTGATTCTTCTTCAATATGCAATTCAGCAACACGCAGTGTTGCTTGATGGAATTAGCTCTTACAGCAACATCTGCGTCTAAAGCCTTTGTATTTAGGGCTAGCTGAAAACGGCTTTGGCGCTGAAGTGGTTTCTGAATGTGGAGTTGGTGGCATGTGAAACCCGCCTGTGGAGCCTTCGTTTGTGTGGGATGCTCACCAAGCTGCCCTTCAGGACAATGCACTCAAACGGCATTAGGCATAGTGCGTGAACACGTAGTTTGCTTGAGAGCTGCCTGTCAGCCTGATGGTGTGTGAAGTCAGTGAGCCAAATGGAGTTGTTCTCCCACAAGAACCACTCGGCTGATTCTTCTTCAATATGCAATTAAGCAACATGCAGTGTTGCTTGATGGAATTAGCTCTTACAGCAACATCTGCGTCTAGAGCCTTTGTATTTAGGGCTAGCTGAAAACGGCTTTGGCGCTGAAGTGGTTTCTGAATGTGGAGTTGGTGGCATGTGAAACCCGCCTGTGGAGCCTTCGTTTGTGTGGGATGCTCACCAACCTGCCCTTCAGGACAATGCACTAAAATGGCATTAAGCATAGTGTGTGAACACGTAGTTTGCTTGAGAGCTGCCTGTCAGCCTGATGGTGTGTGAAGTCAGTGAGCCAAATGGAGTTGTTCTCCCACAAGAACCACTCGGCTGATTCTTCTTCAATATGCAATTCAGCAACATGCAGTGTTGCTTGATGGAATTAGCTCTTACAGCAACATCTGCATCTAGAGCCTTTGTATTTAGGGCTAGCTGAAAACGGCTTTGGCGCTGAAGTGGTTTCTGAATGTGGAGTTGGTGGCATGTGAAACCCGCCTGTGGAGCCTTCGTTTGTGTGGCATGCTCACCAAGCTGCCCTTCAGGACAATGCACTCAAACGGCATTAAGCATAGTGTGTGAACACGTAGTTTGCTTGAGAGCTGCCTGTCAGCCTGATGCTGTGTGAAGTCAGTGAGCCAAATGGAGTTGTTCTCCCACAAGAACCACTCGGCTGATTCTTCTTCAATATGCAATTCAGCAACATGCAGTGTTGCTTGATGGAATTAGCTCTTACAGCATCATCTGCGTCTAGAACCTTTGTATTTAGGGCTAGCTGAAAAGGGCTTTGGCGTTGAAGTGGTTTCTGAATGTGGAGTTGGTAGCATGTGAAACCCACCTGTGGAGCCTTCGTTTGTGTGGGATGCTCACCAACCTGCCCTTCAGGACAATGCACTCAAACGGCATTAGGCATAGTGTGTGAACACGTAGTTTGCTTGAGAGCTGCCTGTCAGCCTGATGGTGTGTGAAGTCAGTGAGCCAAATGGAGTTGTTCTCCCACAAGAACCACTCGGCTGATTCTTCTTCAATATGCAATTCAGCAACATGCAGTGTTGCTTGATGGAATTAGCTCTTACAGCAACTTCTGCGTCTAGAACCTGTGTATTTAAGGCTAGCTGAAAAGGGCTTTGGCGCTGAAGTGGTTTCTGAATGTGGAGTTGGTGGCATGTGAAACCCGCCTGTGGAGCCTTCGTTTGTGTGGGATGCTCACCAAGCTGCCCTTCAGGACAATGCACTCAAACGGCATTAGTCATAGTGTGTGAACACGTAGTTTGCTTGAGAGCTGCCTGTCAGCCTGATGGTGTGTGAAGTCAGTGAGCCAAATGGAGTTGTTCTCCCACAAGAACCACTCGGCTGATTCTTCTTCAATATGCAATTCAGCAACTTGCAGTGTTGCTTTTGGAATTAGCTCTTACAGCAACATCTGCGTCTAGAGCCTTTGTATTTAGGGCTAGCAGAAAACGGCTTTGGCGCTGAAGTGGTTTCTGAATGTGGAGTTGGTGGCATGTGAAACCCGCCTGTGGAGCCTTCGTTTGTGTGGGATGCTCACCAAGCTGCCCTTCAGGACAATGCACTCAAACGGCATTCAGCATAGTGTGTGAACACCTAGTTTGCTTGAGAGCTGCCTGTCAGCCTGATGGTGTGTGAAGTCAGTGAGCCAAATGGAGTTGTTCTCCCACAAGAACCACTCGGCTGATTCTTCTTCAATATGCAATTCAGCAACATGCAGTGTTGCTTGATGGAATTAGCTCTTACAGCAACATCTGCGTCTAGAGCCTTTGTATTTAGGGCTAGCTGAAAAGTGCTTTGGCGCTGAAGTGGTTTCTGAATGTGGAGTTGGTGGCATGTGAAACCCGCCTGTGGAGCCTTCGTTTGTGTGGGATGCTCACCAAGCTGCCCTTCAGGACAATGCACTCAAACGGCATTAAACATAGTGTGTGAACACGTAGTTTGCTTGAGAGCTGCCTGTCAGCCTGATGGTGTGTGAAGTCAGTGAGCCAAATGGAGTTGTTCTCCCACAAGAACCACTCGGCTGATTCTTCTTCAATATGCAATTCAGCAACATACAGTGTTGCTTGATGGAATTGGCTCTTACAACAACATCTGCATCTAGAGCCTTTGTATTTAGGGCTAGCTGAAAACGGCTTTGGCGCTGAAGTGGTTTCTGAATGAGGAGTTGGTGGCATGTGAAACCTGCCTGTGGAGCCTTCGTTTGTGTGGGATGCTCACCAAGCTGCCCTTCAGGACAATGCACTCAAACGGCATTAAGCATAGTGTGTGAACACGTAGTTTGCTTGAGAGCTGCCTGTTAACCTGATGGTGTGTGAAGTCAGTGAGCCAAATGGAGTTGTTCTCCCACAAGAACCACTCGGCTGATTCTTCTTCAATATGCCATTCAGCAACATGCAGTGTTGCTTGATGGAATTAGCTCTTACAGCCACATCTGCGTCTAGAGCCTTTGTATTTAGGGCTAGCTGAAAACGGCTTTGGCGCTGAAGTGGTTTCTGAATGTGGAGTTGGTGGCATGTGAAACCCGCCTGTGGTGCCTTCGTTTGTGTGGGATGCTCACCAAGCTGCCCTTCAGGACAATGCACTCAAACGGCATTAGGCATAGTGTGTGAACACGTAGTTTGCTTGAGAGCTGCCTGTCAGCCTGATGGTGTGTGAAGTCAGTGAGCCAAATGGAGTTGTTCTCCCACAAGAACCACTCGGCTGATTCTTCTTCAATATGCAATTCAGCAACATGCAGTGTTGCTTGATGGAATTAGCTCTTACAGCAACATCTGGATCTAGAGCCTTTGTATTTAGGGCTAGCTAAATGTGGCTTTGGCGCTGAAGTGGTTTCTGAATGTGGAGTTGGTGGCATGTGAAACCCGCCTGTGGAGCCTTCGTTTGTGTGGGATGCTCACCAACCTGCCCTTCAGGACAATGCACTCAAACGGCATTAAGCATAGTGTGTGAACACGTAGTTTGCTTGAGAGCTGCCTGTCAGCCTGATGGTGTGTGAAGTCAGTGAGCCAAATGGAGTTGTTCTCCCACAAGAACCACTCGGCTGATTCTTCTTCAATATGCAATTCAGCAACATGCAGTGTTGCTTGATGGAAGTAGCTCTTACAGCAACATCTGCGTCTAGAGCCTTTGTATTTAGGGCTAGCTGAAAACGGCTTTGGCGCTGACGTGGTTTCTGAATGTGGAGTTGGTGGCATGTGAAACCCGCCTGTGGAGCCTTCGTTTGTGTGGGATGCTCACCAAGCCGCCCTTCAGGACAATGCACTCAAACGGCATTAAGCATAGTGTGTGAACACGTAGTTTGCTTGAGAGGTGCCTGTCAGCCTGATGGTGTGTGAAGTCAGTGAGCCAAATGGAGTTGTTCTCCCACAAGAACCACTCGGCTGATTCTTCTTCAATATGCAATTCAGCAACATGCAGTGTTGCTTGATGGAATTAGCTCTTACAGCAACATCTGCGTCTAGAGCCTTTGTATTTAGGGCTAGCTGAAAACAGCTTTGGCGCTGAAGTGGTTTCTGAATGTGGAGTTGGTGGCATGTGAAACCCGCCTGTGGAGCCTTCGTTTGTGTGGGATGCTCACCAAGCTGCCCTTCAGGACAATGCACTCAAACGGCATTAAGCATAGTGTGTGAACACGTAGTTTGCTTGAGAGCTGCCTTTCAGCCTGATGGTGTGTGAAGTCAGTGAGCCAAATGGAGTTGTTCTCCCACAAGAACCACTCGGCTGATTCTTCTTCAATGTGTCATTCAGCAGCATGCAGTCTTGCTGGATGGAATTAGCTCTTACAGCCACATCTGCGTCTAGAGCCTTTGTATTTAGGGCTAGCTGAAAAGTGCTTTGGCGCTGAAGTGGTTTCTGAATGTGGAGTTGGTGGCATGTGAAACCCGCCTGTGGAGCCTTCGTTTGTGTGGGATGCTCACCAAGCTGCCCTTCAGGACAATGCACTCAAACGGCATTTAGCATAGTGTGTGAACACGTAGTTTGCTTGAGAGCTGCCTGTCAGCCTGATGGTGTGTGAAGTCAGTGAGCCAAATGGAGTTGTTCTCCCACAAGAACCACTCGGCTGATTCTTCTTCAATATGCAATTCAGCAACATACAGTGTTGCTTGATGAAATTAGCTCTTACAGCAACATCTGCGTCTAGAGCCTTTGTATTTAGGGCTAGCTGAATGTGGCTTTGGCGCTGAAGTGGTTTCTGAATGTGGAGTTGGTGGCATGTGAAACCCGCCTGTGGAGCCTTCGTTTGTGTGGGATGCTCACCAACCTGCCCTTCAGGACAATGCACTCAAACGGCATTAAGCATAGTGTGTGAACACGTAGTTTGCTTGAGAGCTGCGTGTCAGCCTGATGGTGTGTGAAGTCAGTGAGCCAAATGGAGTTGTTCACCCACAAGAACCACTCGGCTGATTCTTCTTCAATATGCCATTCAGCAACATGCAGTGTTGCTGGATGGAATTAGCTCTTACAGCCACATCTGCGTCTAGAGCCTTTGTATTTAGGGCTAGCTGAAAAGGGCTTTGGCGCTGAAGTGGTTTCTGAATGTGGAGTTGGTGGCATGTGAAACCCGCCTGTGGAGCCTTCGTTTGTGTGGGATGCTCACCAAGCTGCCCTTCAGGACAATGCACTCAAACGGCATTAGTCATAGTGTGTGAACACGTAGTTTGCTTGAGAGCTGCCTGTCAGCCTGATGGTGTGTGAAGTCAGTGAGCCAAATGGAGTTGTTCTCCCACAAGAACCACTCGGCGTATTCTTCTTCAATATGCAATTCAGCAACATGCAGTGTTGCTTGATGGAATTAGCTCTTACAGCAACATCTGCGTCTAGAGCCTTTGTATTTAGGGCTAGCAGAAAACGGCTTTGGCGCTGAAGTGGTTTCTGAATGTGGAGTTGGTGGCATGTGAAACCCGCCTGTGGAGCCTTCGTTTGTGTGGGATGCTCACCAAGCTGCCCTTCAGGACAATGCACTCAAACGGCATTAAACATAGTGTGTGAACACGTAGTTTGCTTGAGAGCTGCCTGTCAGCCTGATGGTGTGTGAAGTCAGTGAGCCAAATGGAGTTGTTCTCCCACAAGAACCACTCGGCTGATTCTTCTTCAATATGCAATTCAGCAACATGCAGTGTTGCTTGATGGAATTAGCTCTTACAGCAACATCTGCGTCTAGAGCCTTTGTATTTAGGGCTAGCTAAATGTGGCTTTGGCGCTGAAGTGGTTTCTGAATGTGGAGTTGGTGGCATGTGAAACCCGCATGTGGAGCCTTCGTTTGTGTGGGATGCTCACCAACCTGCCCTTCAGGACAATGCACTCAAACGGCATTAAGCATAGTGTGTGAACACGTAGTTTGCTTGAGAGCTGCCTGTCAGCCTGATGCTGTGTGAAGTCAGTGAGCCAAATGGAGTTGTTCTCCCACAAGAACCACTCGGCGTATTCTTCTTCAATATGCAATTCAGCAACATGCAGTGTTGCTTGATGGAATTAGCTCTTACAGCAACATCTGCGTCTAGAGCCTTTGTATTTAGGGCTAGCTGAAAACGGCTTTGGCGCTGAAGTGGTTTCTGAATGTGGAGTTGGTGGCATGTGAAACCCGCCTGTGGAGCCTTCGTTTGTGTGGGATGCTCACCAAGCCGCCCTTCAGGACAATGCACTCAAACGGCATTAAGCATAGTGTGTAAACACGTAGTTTGCTTGAGAGGTGCCTGTCAGCCTGAAGGTGTGTGAAGTCAGTGAGCCAAATGGAGTTGTTCTCCCACAAGAACCACTCGGCTGATTCTTCTTCAATATGCAATTCAGCAACATGCAGTGTTGCTTGATGGAATTAGCTCTTACAGCAACATCTGCGTCTAGAGCCTTTGTATTTAGGGCTAGCTGAAAACAGCTTTGGCGCTGAAGTGGTTTCTGAATGTGGAGTTGGTGGCATGTGAAACCCGCCTGTGGAGCCTTCGTTTGTGTGGGATGCTCACCAAGCTGCCCTTCAGGACAATGCACTCAAACGGCATTTAGCATAGTGTGTGAACACGTAGTTTGCTTGAGAGCTGCCTGTCAGCCTGATGGTGTGTGAAGTCAGTGAGCCAAATAGAGTTGTTCTCCCACAAGAACCACTCGGCTGATTCTTCTTCAATATGCAATTCAGCAACATGCAGTGTTGCTGGATGGAATTAGTTCTTACAGCAACATCTGAGTCTAGAGCCTTTGTATTTAGTGCTAGCTGAAAAGTGCTTTGGCGCTGAAGTGGTTTCTGAATGTGGAGTTGGTGGCATGTGAAACCCGCCTGTGGAGCCTTCGTTTGTGTGGGATGCTCACCAAGCTGCCCTTCAGGACAATGCACTCAAACGGCATTAAGCATAGTGTGTGAACACGTAGTTTGCTTGAGAGCTGCCTGTCAGCCTGATGGTGTGTGAAGTCAGTGAGCCAAATGGAGTTGTTCTCCCACAAGAACCACTCGGCTGATTCTTCTTCAATATGCAATTCAGCAACATGCAGTGTTGCTTGATGGAATTAGCTCTTACAGCAACATCTGCGTCTAGAGCCTTTGTATTTAGGGCTAGCTGAAAACGGCTTTGGCGCTGAAGTGGTTTCTGAATGTGGAGTTGGGGGCATGTGAAACCCGCCTGTGGAGCCTTCGTTTGTATGGGATGCTCACCAAGCTGCCCTTCAGGACAATGCACTCAAACGGCGTTAGGCATAGTGTGTGAACACGTAGTTTGCTTGAGAGCTGCGTGTCAGCCTGATGGTGTGTGAAGTCAGTGAGCCAAATGGAGTTGTTCTCCCACAAGAACCACTCGGCTGATTCTTCTTCAATATGCAATTCAGCAACATGCATTGTTGCTTGATGGAATTAGCTCTTACAGCAACATCTGGGTCTAGAGCCTTTGTATTTAGGGCTAGCTGAAAACGGCTTTGGCGCTGAAGTGGTTTCTGAATGTGGAGTTGGTGGCATGTGAAACCCGCCTGTGGAGCCTTCGTTTTTGTGTGGGATGCTCACCAAGCTGCCCTTCAGGACAATGCACTTAAATGGCATTAAGCATAGTGTGTGAACACGTAGTTTGCTTGAGAGCTGCCTGTCTGCCTGGTGGTGTGTGAAGTCAGTGAGCCAAATGGAGTTGTTCTCCCACAAGAACCACTCGGCTGATTCTTCTTCAATATGCAATTCAGCAACATGCAGTGTTGCTGGATGGAATTAGTTCTTACAGCAACATCTGCGTCTAGAGCCTTTGTATTTAGTGCTAGCTGAAAAGGGCTTTGGCGCTCAGGTGGTTTCTGAATGTGGAGTTGGTGGCATGTGAAACCCGCCTGTGGAGCCTTCTTTTGTGTGGGATGCTCACCAAGCTGCCCTTCAGGACAATGCACTCAAACGGCATTAAGCATAGTGTGTGAACACGTAGTTTGCTTGAGAGCTGCCTGTCAGCCAGATGGTGTGTGAAGTCAGTGAGCCAAATGGAGTTGTTCTCCCACAAGAACCACTCGGCGTATTCTTCTTCAATATGCAATTCAGCAACATGCAGTGTTGCTTGATGGAATTAGCTCTTACAGCAACATCTGCGTCTAGAGCCTTTGTATTTAGGGCTAGCTGAAAACGGCTTTGGCGCTGAAGTGGTTTCTGAATGTGGAGTTGGTGGCATGTGAAACCCGCCTGTGGAGCCTTCGTTTGTGTGGGATGCTCACCAACCTGCCCTTCAGGACAATGCACTCAAACGGCATTAAGCATAGTGTGTGAACACGTAGTTTGCTTGAGAGCTGCGTGTCAGCCTGATGGTGTGTGAAGTCAGTGAGCCAAATGGAGTTGTTCTCCCACAAGAACCACTCGGCTGATTCTTCTTCAATATGCAATTCAGCAACATGCAGTGTTGCTTGATGGAATTAGCTCTTACAGCAACATCTGGGTCTAGAGCCTTTGTATTTAGGGCTAGCTGAAAAGGGCTTTGGCGCTGAAGTGGTTTCTGAATGTGGAGTTGGTGGCATGTGAAACCCGACTGTGGAGCCTTCGTTTGTGTGGGATGCTCACCAAGCTGCCCTTCAGGACAATGCACTCAAACGGCATTAGGCATAGTGTGTGAACACGTAGTTTGCTTGAGAGCTGCCTGTCAGCCTGATGGTGTGTGAAGTCAGTGAGCCAAATGGAGTTGTTCTCCCACAAGAACCACTCGGCTGATTCTTCTTCAATATGCAATTCAGCAACATGCAGTGTTGCTTGATGGAATTAGCTCTTACAGCAACATCTGCGTCTAGAACCTGTGTATTTAAGGCTAGCTGAAAAGGGCTTTGGCGCTGAAGTGGTTTCTGAATGTGGAGTTGGTGGCATGTGAAACCCGACTGTGGAGCCTTCGTTTGTGTGGGATGCTCACCAAGCTGCCCTTCAGGACAATGCACTCAAACGGCATAAAGCATAGTGTGTGAACACGTAGTTTGCTTGAGAGCTGCCTGTCAGCCTGATGGTGTGTGAAGTCAGTGAGCCAAATGGAGTTTTCTCCCACAAGAACCACTCGGCTGATTCTTCTTCAATATGCAATTCAGCAACATGCAGTGTTGCTTGATGAAATTAGCTCTTACAGCAACATCTGCGTCTAGAGCCTTTCTATTTAGGGCTAGCTGAATGTGGCTTTGGCGCTGAAGTGGTTTCTGAATGTGGAGTTGGTGGCATGTGAAACCCGCCTGTGGAGCCTTCGTTTGTGTGGGATGCTCACCAACCTGCCCTTCAGGACAATGCACTCAAACGGCATTAAGCATAGTGTGTGAACACGTAGTTTGCTTGAGAGTTGCCTCTCAGCCTGATGGTGTGTGAAGTCAGTGAGCCAAATGGAGTTGTTCACCCACAAGAACCACTCGGCTGATTCTTCTTCAATATGCCATTCAGCAGCATGCAGTGTTGCTTGATGGAATTAGCTCTTACAGCCACATCTGCGTCTAGAGCCTTTGTATTTAGGGCTAGCTGAAAAGGGCTTTGGCGCTGAAGTGGTTTCTGAATGTGGAGTTGGTGGCATGTGAAACCCGACTGTGGAGCCTTCGTTTGTGTGGGATGCTCACCAAGCTGCCCTTCAGGACAATGCACTCAAACGGCATTAGGCATAGTGTGTGAACACGTAGTTTGCTTGAGAGCTGCCTGTCAGCCTGATGGTGTGTGAAGTCAGTGAGCCAAATGGAGTTGTTCTCCCACAAGAACCACTCGGCTGATTCTTCTTCAATATGCAATTCAGCAACATGCAGTGTTGCTTGATGGAATTAGCTCTTACAGCAACATCTGCGTCTAGAACCTGTGTATTTAAGGCTAGCTGAAAAGGGCTTTGGCGCTGAAGTGGTTTCTGAATGTGGAGTTGGTGGCATGTGAAACCCGCCTGTGGAGCCTTCGTTTGTGTGGGATGCTCACCAAGCTGCCCTTCAGGACAATGCACTCAAACGGCATTAGTCATAGTGTGTGAACACGTAGTTTGCTTGAGAGCTGCCTGTCAGCCTGATGGTGTGTGAAGTCAGTGAGCCAAATGGAGTTGTTCTCCCACAAGAACCACTCGGCTGATTCTTCTTCAATATGCAATTCAGCAACATGCAGTGTTGCTTGATGGAATTAGCTCTTACAGCAACATCTGCGTCTAGAGCCTTTGTATTTAGGGCTAGCAGAAAACGGCTTTGGCAATGAAGTGGTTTCTGAATGTGGAGTTGGTGGCATGTGAAACCCGCCTGTGGAGCCTTCGTTTGTGTGGGATGCTCACCAAGCTGCCCTTCAGGACAATGCACTCAAACGGCATTAGGCATAGTGTGTGAACACGTAGTTTGCTTGAGAGCTGCGTGTCACCCTGATGGTGTGTGAAGTCAGTGAGCCAAATGGAGTTGTTCTCCCACAAGAACCACTCGGCTGATTCTTCTTCAATATGCAATTCAGCAACATGCAGTGTTGCTTGATGGAATTAGCTCTTACAGCCACATCTGCGTCTAGAGCCTTTGTATTTAGTGCTAGCTGAAAACGGCTTTGGCGCTGAAGTGGTTTCTGAATGTGGAGTTGGTGGCATGTGAAACCCGCCTGTGGTGCCTTCGTTTGTGTGGGATGCTCACCAAGCTGCCCTTCAGGACAATGCACTCAAACGGCATTAGGCATAGTGTGTGAACACGTAGTTTGCTTGAGAGCTGCCTGTCAGCCTGATGGTGTGTGAAGTCAGTGAGCCAAATGGAGTTGTTCTCCCACAAGAACCACTCGGCTGATTCTTCTTCAATATGCAATTCAGCAACATGCAGTGTTGCTTGATGGAATTAGCTCTTACAGCAACATCTGGATCTAGAGCCTTTGTATTTAGGGCTAGCTAAATGTGGCTTTGGCGCTGAAGTGGTTTCTGAATGTGGAGTTGGTGGCATGTGAAACCCGCCTGTGGAGCCTTCGTTTGTGTGGGATGCTCACCAAGCTGCCCTTCAGGACAATGCACTCAAACGGCATTAAGCATAGTGTGTGAACACGTAGTTTGCTTGAGAGCTGCCTGTCAGCCTGATGGTGTGTGAAGTCAGTGAGCCAAATGGAGTTGTTCTCCCACAAGAACCACTCGGCTGATTCTTCTTCAATATGCAATTCAGCAACATGCAGTGTTGCTTGATGGAATTAGCTCTTACAGCAACATCTGCGTCTAGAGCCTTTGTATTTAGGGCTAGCTGAAAACGGCTTTGGCGCTGACGTGGTTTCTGAATGTGGAGTTGGTGGCATGTGAAACCCGCCTGTGGAGCCTTCGTTTGTGTGGGATGCTCACCAAGCCGCCCTTCAGGACAATGCACTCAAACGGCATTAAGCATAGTGTGTGAACACGTAGTTTGCTTGAGAGGTGCCTGTCAGCCTGATGGTGTGTGAAGTCAGTGAGCCAAATGGAGTTGTTCTCCCACAAGAACCACTCGGCTGATTCTTCTTCAATATGCAATTCAGCAACATGCAGTGTTGCTTGATGGAATTAGCTCTTACAGCAACATCTGCGTCTAGAGCCTTTGTATTTAGGGCTAGCTGAAAACAGCTTTGGCGCTGAAGTGGTTTCTGAATGTGGAGTTGGTGGCATGTGAAACCCGCCTGTGGAGCCTTCGTTTGTGTGGGATGCTCACCAAGCTGCCCTTCAGGACAATGCACTCAAACGGCATTAAGCATAGTGTGTGAACACGTAGTTTGCTTGAGAGCTGCCTGTCAGCCTGATGGTGTGTGAAGTCAGTGAGCCCAATGGAGTTGTTCTCCCACAAGAACCACTCGGCTGATTCTTCTTCAATGTGTCATTCAGCAGCATGCAGTCTTGCTGGATGGAATTAGCTCTTACAGCCACATCTGCGTCTAGAGCCTTTGTATTTAGGGCTAGCTGAAAAGTGCTTTGGCGCTGAAGTGGTTTCTGAATGTGGAGTTGGTGGCATGTGAAACCCGCCTGTGGAGCCTTCGTTTGTGTGGGATGCTCACCAAGCTGCCCTTCAGGACAATGCACTCAAACGGCATAAAGCATAGTGTGTGAACACGTAGTTTGCTTGAGAGCTGCCTGTCAGCCTGATGGTGTGTGAAGTCAGTGAGCCAAATGGAGTTTTCTCCCACAAGAACCACTCGGCTGATTCTTCTTCAATATGCAATTCAGCAACATACAGTGTTGCTTGATGAAATTAGCTCTTACAGCAACATCTGCGTCTAGAGCCTTTCTATTTAGGGCTAGCTGAATGTGGCTTTGGCACTGAAGTGGTTTCTGAATGTGGAGTTGGTGGCATGTGAAACCCGCCTGTGGAGCCTTCGTTTGTGTGGGATGCTCACCAACCTGCCCTTCAGGACAATGCACTCAAACGGCATTAAGCATAGTGTGTGAACACGTAGTTTGCTTGAGAGTTGCCTCTCAGCCTGATGGTGTGTGAAGTCAGTGAGCCAAATGGAGTTGTTCACCCACAAGAACCACTCGGCTGATTCTTCTTCAATATGCCATTCAGCAGCATGCAGTGTTGCTGGATGGAATTAGCTCTTACAGCCACATCTGCGTCTAGAGCCTTTGTATTTAGGGCTAGCTGAAAAGGGCTTTGGCGCTGAAGTGGTTTCTGAATGTGGAGTTGGTGGCATGTGAAACCCGACTGTGGAGCCTTCGTTTGTGTGGGATGCTCACCAAGCTGCCCTTCAGGACAATGCACTCAAACGGCATTAGGCATAGTGTGTGAACACGTAGTTTGCTTGAGAGCTGCCTGTCAGCCTGATGGTGTGTGAAGTCAGTGAGCCAAATGGAGTTGTTCTCCCACAAGAACCACTCGGCTGATTCTTCTTCAATATGCAATTCAGCAACATGCAGTGTTGCTTGATGGAATTAGCTCTTACAGCAACATCTGCGTCTAGAACCTGTGTATTTAAGGCTAGCTGAAAAGGGCTTTGGCGCTGAAGTGGTTTCTGAATGTGGAGTTGGTGGCATGTGAAACCCGCCTGTGGAGCCTTCGTTTGTGTGGGATGCTCACCAAGCTGCCCTTCAGGACAATGCACTCAAACGGCATTAGTCATAGTGTGTGAACACGTAGTTTGCTTGAGAGCTGCCTGTCAGCCTGATGGTGTGTGAAGTCAGTGAGCCAAATGGAGTTGTTCTCCCACAAGAACCACTCGGCTGATTCTTCTTCAATATGCAATTCAGCAACATGCAGTGTTGCTTGATGGAATTAGCTCTTACAGCAACATCTGCGTCTAGAGCCTTTGTATTTAGGGCTAGCAGAAAACGGCTTTGGCAATGAAGTGGTTTCTGAATGTGGAGTTGGTGGCATGTGAAACCCGCCTGTGGAGCCTTCGTTTGTGTGGGATGCTCACCAAGCTGCCCTTCAGGACAATGCACTCAAACGGCATTAGGCATAGTGTGTGAACACGTAGTTTGCTTGAGAGCTGCGTGTCACCCTGATGGTGTGTGAAGTCAGTGAGCCAAATGGAGTTGTTCTCCCACAAGAACCACTCGGCTGATTCTTCTTCAATATGCAATTCAGCAACATGCAGTGTTGCTTGATGGAATTAGCTCTTACAGCAACATCTGCGTCTAGAGCCTTTGTATTTAGGGCTAGCTAAATGTGGCTTTGGCGCTGAAGTGGTTTCTGAATGTGGAGTTGGTGGCATGTGAAACCCGCCTGTGGAGCCTTCGTTTGTGTGGGATGCTCACCAACCTGCCCTTCAGGACAATGCACTCAAACGGCATTAAGCATAGTGTGTGAACACGTAGTTTGCTTGAGAGCTGCCTGTCAGCCTGATGGTGTGTGAAGTCAGTGAGCCAAATGGAGTTGTTCTCCCACAAGAACCACTCGGCGTATTCTTCTTCAATATGCAATTCAGCAACATGCAGTGTTGCTTGATGGAATTAGCTCTTACAGCAACATCTGCGTCTAGAGCCTTTGTATTTAGGGCTAGCTGAAAACGGCTTTGGCGCTGACGTGGTTTCTGAATGTGGAGTTGGTGGCATGTGAAACCCGCCTGTGGAGCCTTCGTTTGTGTGGGATGCTCACCAAGCCGCCCTTCAGGACAATGCACTCAAACGGCATTAAGCATAGTGTGTAAACACGTAGTTTGCTTGAGAGGTGCCTGTCAGCCTGAAGGTGTGTGAAGTCAGTGAGCCAAATGGAGTTGTTCTCCCACAAGAACCACTCGGCTGATTCTTCTTCAATATGCAATTCAGCAACATGCAGTGTTGCTTGATGGAATTAGCTCTTACAGCAACATCTGCGTCTAGAGCCTTTGTATTTAGGGCTAGCTGAAAACAGCTTTGGCGCTGAAGTGGTTTCTGAATGTGGAGTTGGTGGCATGTGAAACCCGCCTGTGGAGCCTTCGTTTGTGTGGGATGCTCACCAAGCTGCCCTTCAGGACAATGCACTCAAACGGCATTAAGCATAGTGTGTGAACACGTAGTTTGCTTGAGAGCTGCCTGTCAGACTGATGGTGTGTGAAGTCAGTGAGCCAAATGGAGTTGTTCTCCCACAAGAACCACTCGGCTGATTCTTCTTCAATATGCAATTCAGCAACATGCAGTGTTGCTTGATGGAATTAGCTCTTACAGCAACATCTGGTTCTAGAGCCTTTGTATTTAGGGCTAGCTGACAAGGGCTTTGGCGCTGAAGTGGTTTCTGAATGTGGAGTTGGTGGCATGTGAAACCCGCCTGTGGAGCCTTCGTTTGTGTGGGATGCTCACCAAGCTGCCCTTCAGGACAATGCACTCAAACGGCATTTAGCATAGTGTGTGAACACGTAGTTTGCTTGAGAGCTGCCTGTCAGCCTGATGGTGTGTGAAGTCAGTGAGCCAAATAGAGTTGTTCTCCCACAAGAACCACTCGGCTGATTCTTCTTCAATATGCAATTCAGCAACATGCAGTGTTGCTGGATGGAATTAGTTCTTACAGCAACATCTGCGTCTAGAGCCTTTGTATTTAGTGCTAGCTGAAAAGTGCTTTGGCGCTGAAGTGGTTTCTGAATGTGGAGTTGGTGGCATGTGAAACCCGCCTGTGGAGCCTTCGTTTGTGTGGGATGCTCACCAAGCTGCCCTTCAGGACAATGCACTCAAACGGCATTAAGCATAGTGTGTGAACACGTAGTTTGCTTGAGAGCTGCCTGTCAGCCTGATGGTGTGTGAAGTCAGTGAGCCAAATGGAGTTGTTCTCCCACAAGAACCACTCGGCTGATTCTTCTTCAATATGCAATTCTGCAACATGCAGTGTTGCTTGATGGAATTAGCTCTTACAGCAACATCTGCGTCTAGAGCCTTTGTATTTAGGGCTAGCTGAAAACGGCTTTGGCGCTGAAGTGGTTTCTGAATGTGGAGTTGGTGGCATGTGAAACCCGCCTGTGGAGCCTTCGTTTGTGTGGGATGCTCACCAAGCTGCCCTTCAGGACAATGCACTTAAATGGCATTAAGCATAGTGTGTGAACACGTAGTTTGCTTGAGAGCTGCCTGTCAGCCTGATGGTGTGTGAAGTCAGTGAGCCAAATGGAATTGTTCTCAAACAAGAACCACTCGGCTGATTCTTCTTCAATATGCAATTCAGCAACATGCATTGTTGCTTGATGGAATTAGCTCTTACAGCAACATCTGGGTCTAGAGCCTTTGTATTTAGGGCTAGCTGAAAACGGCTTTGGCGCTGAAGTGGTTTCTGAATGTGGAGTTGGTGGCATGTGAAACCCGCCTGTGGAGCCTTCGTTTGTGTGGGATGCTCACCAAGCTGCCCTTCAGGACAATGCACTTAAATGGCATTAAGCATAGTGTGTGAACACGTAGTTTGCTTGAGAGCTGCCTGTCAGCCTGATGGTGTGTGAAGTCAGTGAGCCAAATGGAGTTGTTCCCCACAAGAACCACTCGGCTGATTCTTCTTCAATATGCAATTCAGCAACATGCAGTGTTGCTTGATGGAATTAGCTCTTACAGCAACATCAGGGTCTAGAGCCTTTGTATTTAGGGCTAGCTGAAAACGGCTTTGGCGCTGAAGTGGTTTCTGAATGTGGAGTTGGTGGCATGTGAAACCCACCTGTGTAGCCTTCGTTTGTGTGGGATGCTCACCAAGCTGCCCTTCAGGACAATGCACTCAAACGGCATTAAGCATAGTGTGTGAACACGTAGTTCGCTTGAGAGCTGCCTGTCAGACTGATGGTGTGTGAAGTCAGTGAGCCAAATGGAGTTGTTCTCCCACAAGAACCACTCGGCTGATTCTTCTTCAATATGCAATTCAGCAACATGCAGTGTTGCTTGATGGAATTAGCTCTTACAGCAACATCTGGGTCTAGAGCCTTTGTATTTAGGGCTAGCTGAAAACGGCTTTGGCGCTGAAGTGGTTTCTGAATGTGGAGTTGGTGGCATGTGAAACCCGCCTGTGGAGCCTTCGTTTGTGTGGGATGCTCACCAAGCTGCCCTTCAGGACAATGCACTCAAACGGCACTTAGCATAGTGTGTGAACACGTAGTTTGCTTGAGAGCTGCCTGTCAGCCTGATGGTGTGTGAAGTCAGTGAGCCAAATAGAGTTGTTCTCCCACAAGAACCACTCGGCTGATTCTTCTTCAATATGCAATTCAGCAACATGCAGTGTTGCTGGATGGAATTAGTTCTTACAGCAACATCTGCGTCTAGAGCCTTTGTATTTAGTGCTAGCTGAAAAGTGCTTTGGCGCTGAAGTGGTTTCTGAATGTGGAGTTGGTGGCATGTGAAACCCGCCTGTGGAGCCTTCGTTTGTGTGGGATGCTCACCAACCTGCCCTTCAGGACAATGCACTCAAACGGCATTAAGCATAGTGTGTGAACACGTAGTTTGCTTGAGAGCTGCCTGTCAGCCTGATGGTGTGTGAAGTCAGTGAGCCAAATGGAGTTGTTCTCCCACAAGAACCACTCGGCTGATTCTTCTTCAATATGCAATTCAGCAACATGCAGTGTTGCTGGATGGAATTAGCTCTTACAGCAACATCTGCGTCTAGAGCCTTTGTATTTAGGGCTAGCTGAAAACGGCTTTGGCGCTGAAGTGGTTTCTGAATGTGGAGTTGGTGGCATGTGAAACCCGCCTGTGGAGCCTTCGTTTGTGTGGGATGCTCACCAAGCTGCCCTTCAGGACAATGCACTTAAATGGCATTAAGCATAGTGTGTGAACACGTAGTTTGCTTGAGAGCTGCCTGTCAGCCTGATGGTGTGTGAAGTCAGTGAGCCAAATGGAATTGTTCTCAAACAAGAACCACTCGGCTGATTCTTCTTCAATATGCAATTCAGCAACATGCATTGTTGCTTGATGGAATTAGCTCTTACAGCAACATCTGGGTCTAGAGCCTTTGTATTTAGGGCTAGCTGAAAACGGCTTTGGCGCTGAAGTGGTTTCTGAATGTGGAGTTGGTGGCATGTGAAACCCGCCTGTGGAGCCTTCGTTTTTGTGTGGGATGCTCACCAAGCTGCCCTTCAGGACAATGCACTTAAATGGCATTAAGCATAGTGTGTGAACACGTAGTTTGCTTGAGAGCTGCCTGTCTGCCTGGTGGTGTGTGAAGTCAGTGAGCCAAATGGAGTTGTTCTCCCACAAGAACCACTCGGCTGATTCTTCTTCAATATGCAATTCAGCAACATGCAGTGTTGCTGGATGGAATTAGTTCTTACAGCAACATCTGCGTCTAGAGCCTTTGTATTTAGTGCTAGCTGAAAAGGGCTTTGGCGCTCAGGTGGTTTCTGAATGTGGAGTTGGTGGCATGTGAAACCCGCCTGTGGAGCCTTCTTTTGTGTGGGACGCTCACCAAGCTGCCCTTCAGGACAATGCACTCAAACGGCATTAAGCATAGTGTGTGAACACGTAGTTTGCTTGAGAGCTGCCTGTCAGCCTGATGGTGTGTGAAGTCAGTGAGCCAAATGGAGTTGTTCTCCCACAAGAACCACTCGGCTGATTCTTCTTCAATATGCAATTCAGCAACATGCAGTGTTGCTTGATGGAATTAACCCTTACAGCAACATCTGGGTCTAGAGCCTTTGTATTTAGTGCTAGCTGAAAACGGCTTTGGCGCTGAAGTGGTTTCTGAATGTGGAGTTGGTGGCATGTGAAACCCGCCTGTGGAGCCTTCGTTTGTGTGGGATGCTCACCAAGCTGCCCTTCAGGACAATGCACTCAAACGGCATTAAGCATAGTGTGTGAACACGTAGTTTGCTTGAGAGCTGCCTGTCAGCCTGATGGTGTGTGAAGTCAGTGAGCCAAATAGAGTTGTTCTCCCACAAGAACCACTCGGCTGATTCTTCTTCAATATGCAATTCAGCAACATGCAGTGTTGCTTGATGGAATTAGTTCTTACAGCAACATCTGCGTCTAGAGCCTTTGTATTTAGGGCTAGCTGAAAACGGCTTTGGCGATGAAGTGGTTTCTGAATGTGGAGTTGGTGGCATGTGAAACGCGTCTGTGGAGCCTTCGTTTGTGTGGGATGCTCACCAACCTGCCCTTCAGGACAATGCACTCAGACGGCATTAAGCATAGTGTGTGAACACGCAGTTTGCTTGAGAGCTGCCTGTCAGCCTGATGGTGTGTGAAGTCAATGAGCCAAATGGAGTTGTTCTCCCACAAGAACCAATCGGCTGATGCTTCTTCAATATGCAATTCAGCAACATGCAGTGTTGCTTGATGGAATTAGCTCTTACAGCAACATCTGCGTCTAGAGCCTTTGTATTTAGGGCTAGCTGAAAACGGCTTTGGCGCTGAAGTGGTTTCTGAATGTGGAGTTGGTGGCATGTGAAACCCGCCTGTGGAGCCTTCGTTTGTGTGGGATGCTCACCAAGCTGCCCTTCAGGACAATGCACTCAAACGGCATTAAGCATAGTGTGTAAACACGTAGTTTGCTTGAGAGCTGCCTGTCAGCCTGATGGTGTGTGAAGTCAGTGAGCCAAATGGAGTTGTTCTCCCACAAGAACCACTCGGCTGATTCTTCTTCAATATGCAATTCAGCAACATGCAGTGTTGCTTGATGGAATTAGCTCTTACAGCAACATCTGCGTCTAGAGCCTTTGTATTTAGGGCTAGCTGAATGTGGCTTTGGCGCTGAAGTGGTTTCTGAATGTGGAGTTGGTGGCATGTGAAACCCGCCTGTGGAGCCTTCGTTTGTGTGGGATGCTCACCAAGCTGCCCTTCAGGACAATGCACTTAAATGGCATTAAGCATAGTGTGTGAACACGTAGTTTGCTTGAGAGCTGCCTGTCAGACTGATGGTGTGTGAAGTCAGTGAGCCAAATGGAGTTGTTCCCCACAAGAACCACTCGGCTGATTCTTCTTCAATATGCAATTCAGCAACATGCAGTGTTGCTTGATGGAATTAGCTCTTACAGCAACATCTGGGTCTAGAGCCTTTGTATTTAGGGCTAGCTGAAAACGGCTTTGGCGCTGAAGTGGTTTCTGAATGTGGAGTTGGTGGCATGTGAAACCCACCTGTGTAGCCTTCGTTTGTGTGGGATGCTCACCAAGCTGCCCTTCAGGACAATGCACTCAAACGGCATTAAGCATAGTGTGTGAACAAGTAATTTGCTTGAGAGCTGCCTGTCTGCCTGGTGGTGTGTGAAGTCAGTGAGCCAAATGGAGTTGTTCTCCCACAAGAACCACTCGGCTGATTCTTCTTCAATATGCAATTCAGCAACATGCAGTGTTGCTGGATGGAATTAGTTCTTACAGCAACATCTGCGTCTAGAGCCTTTGTATTTAGTGCTAGCTGAAAAGGGCTTTGGCGCTCAGGTGGTTTCTGAATGTGGAGTTGGTGGCATGTGAAACCCGCCTGTGGAGCCTTCTTTTGTGTGGGACGCTCACCAAGCTGCCCTTCAGGACAATGCACTCAAACGGCATTAAGCATAGTGTGTGAACACGTAGTTTGCTTGAGAGCTGCCTGTCAGCCTGATGGTGTGTGAAGTCAGTGAGCCAAATGGAGTTGTTCTCCCACAAGAACCACTCGGCTGATTCTTCTTCAATATGCAATTCAGCAACATGCAGTGTTGCTTGATGGAATTAACCCTTACAGCAACATCTGCGTCTAGAGCCTTTGTATTTAGGGCTAGCTGAAAACGGCTTTGGCGCTGAAGTGGTTTCTGAATGTGGAGTTGGTGGCATGTGAAACCCGCCTGTGGAGCCTTCTTTTGTGTGGGACGCTCACCAAGCTGCCCTTCAGGACAATGCACTCAAACGGCATTAAGCATAGTGTGTGAACACGTAGTTTGCTTGAGAGCTGCCTGTCAGCCTGATGGTGTGTGAAGTCAGTGAGCCAAATGGAGTTGTTCTCCCACAAGAACCACTCGGCTGATTCTTCTTCAATATGCAATTCAGCAACATGCAGTGTTGCTTGATGCAATTAACCCTTACAGCATCATCTGCGTCTAGAGCCTTTGTATTTAGGGCTAGCTGAAAACGGCTTTGGCGCTGAAGTGGTTTCTGAATGTGGAGTTGGTGGCATGTGAAACCCGCCTGTGGAGCCTTCGTTTGTGTGGGATGCTCACCAAGCTGCCCTTCAGGACAATGCACTCAAACGGCATTAAGCATAGTGTGTGAACACGTAGTTTGCTTGATTGCTGCGTGTCAGCCTGATGGTGTGTGAAGTCAGTGAGCCAAATGGAGTTGTTCTCCCACAAGAACCACTCGGCTGATTCTTCTTCAATATGCAATTCAGCAACATGCAGTGTTGCTTGATGGAATTAGTTCTTACAGCAACATCTGCGTCTAGAGCCTTTGTATTTAGGGCTAGCTGAAAACGGCTTTGGCGATGAAGTGGTTTCTGAATGTGGAGTTGGTGGCATGTGAAACCCGTCTGTGGAGCCTTCGTTTGTGTGGGATGCTCACCAAGCTGCCCTTCAGGACAATGCACTCAGACGGCATTAAGCATAGTGTGTGAACACGCAGTTTGCTTGAGAGCTGCCTGTCAGCCTGATGGTGTGTGAAGTCAATGAGCCAAATGGAGTTGTTCTCCCACAAGAACCAATCGGCTGATGCTTCTTCAATATGCAATTCAGCAACATGCAGTGTTGCTTGATGGAATTAGCTCTTACAGCAACATCTGCGTCTAGTGGCTTTGTATTTAGAGCTAGCTGAAAATGTCTTTGGCGCTGAAGTGGTTTCTGAATGTGGAGTTGGTGGCATGTGAAACCCGCCTCTGGAGCCTTCGTTTGTGTGGGATGCTCACCAACCTGCCCTTCAGGACAATGCACTCAGACGGCATTAAGCATAGTGTGTAAACACGTAGTTTGCTTGAGAGCTGCCTGTCAGCCTGATGGTGTGTGAAGTCAGTGAGCCAAATGGAGTTGTTCTCCCACAAGAACCACTCGGCTGATTCTTCTTCAATATGCAATTCAGCAACATGCAGTGTTGCTTGATGGAATTAGCTCTTACAGCAACATCTGCGTCTAGAGCCTTTGTATTTAGGGCTAGCTGAATGTGGCTTTGGCGCTGAAGTGGTTTCTGAATGTGGAGTTGGTGGCATGTGAAACCCGCCTGTGGAGCCTTCGTTTGTGTGGGATGCTCACCAAGCTGCCCTTCAGGACAATGCACTCAAACGGCATTAAGCATAGTGTGTAAACACGTAGTTTGCTTGAGAGCTGCGTGTCAGCCTGATGGTGTGTGAAGTCAGTGAGCCAAATGGAGTTGTTCTCCCACAAGAACCACTCGGCTGATTCTTCTTCAATATGCAATTCAGCAACATGCAGTGTTGCTTGATGGAATTAGCTCTTACAGCCACATCTGCGTCTAGAGCCTTTGTATTTAGGGCTAGCTGAAAAGGGCTTTGGCGCTGAAGTGGTTTCTGAATGTGGAGTTGGTGGCATGTGAAACCCGCCTGTGGAGCCTTCGTTTGTGTGGGATGCTCACCAAGCTGCCCTTCAGGACAATGCACTCAAACGGCATTAAGCATAGTGTGTGAACACGTAGTTTGCTTGAGAGCTGCCTGTCAGACTGATGGTGTGTGAAGTCAGTGAGCCAAATGGTGTTGTTCCCCACAAGAACCACTCGGCTGATTCTTCTTCAATATGCAATTCAGCAACATGCAGTGTTGCTTGATGGAATTAGCTCTTACAGCAACATCTGAGTCTAGAGCCTTTGTATTTAGGGCTAGCTGAATGTGGCTTTGGCGCTGAAGTGGTTTCTGAATGTGGAGTTGGTGGCATGTGAAACCCGCCTGTGGAGCCTTCGTTTGTGTGGGATGCTCACCAAGCTGCCCTTCAGGACAATGCACTCAAACAGCATTAAGCATAGTGTGTGAACACGTAGTTTGCTTGAGAGCTGCCTGTCAGACTGATGGTGTGTGAAGTCAGTGAGCCAAATGGAGTTGTTCCCCACAAGAACCACTCGGCTGATTCTTCTTCAATATGCAATTCAGCAACATGCAGTGTTGCTTGATGGAATTAGCCCTTACAGCAACATCTGCGTCTAGAGCCTTTGTATTTAGGGCTAGCTGCATGTGGCTTTGGCGCTGAAGTGGTTTCTGAATGTGGAGTTGGTGGCATGTGAAACCCGCCTGTGGAGCCTTCGTTTGTGTGGGATGCTCACCAAGCTGCCCTTCAGGACAATGCACTCAAACGGCATTAAGCATAGTGTGTGAACACGTAGTTTGCTTGAGAGCTGCCTGTCAGACTGATGGTGTGTGAAGTCAGTGAGCCAAATGGAGTTGTTCCCCACAAGAACCACTCGGCTGATTCTTCTTCAATATGCAATTCAGCAACATGCAGTGTTGCTTGATGGAATTAGCTCTTACAGCAACATCTGCGTCTAGAGCCTTTGTATTTAGTGCTAGCTGAAAAGGGCTTTGGCGCTGAAGTGGTTTCTGAATGTGGAGTTGGTGGCATGTGAAACCCGCCTGTGGAGCCTTCGTTTGTGTGGGATGCTTACCAACCTGCCCTTCAGGACAATGCACTCAAACGGCATTAAGCATAGTGTGTGAACACGTAGTTTGCTTGAGAGCTGCCTGTCAGCCTGATGGTGTGTGAAGTCAGTGAGCCAAATGGAGTTGTTCTCCCACAAGAACCACTCGGCTGATTCTTCTTCAATATGCAATTCAGCAACATGCAGTGTTGCTTGATGGAATTAGCTCTTACAGCAACATCTGCGTCTAGAGCCTTTGTATTTAGGGCTAGCTGAAAAGGGCTTTGGCGCTGAAGTGGTTTCTGAATGTGGAGTTGGTGGCATGTGAAACCCGCCTGTGGAGCCTTCGTTTGTGTGGGATGCTCACCAAGCTTCCCTTCAGGACAATGCACTTAAATGGCATTAAGCATAGTGTGTGAACACGTAGTTTGCTTGAGAGCTGCCTGTCAGCCTGATGGTGTGTGAAGTCAGTGAGCCAAATGGAGTTGTTCTCCCACAAGAACCACTCGGCTGATTCTTCTTCAATATGCAATTCAGCAACATGCAGTGTTGCTTGATGGAATTAGCTCTTACAGCCACATCTGCGTCTAGAGCCTTTGTATTTAGGGCTAGCTGAAAAGGGCTTTGGCGCTGAAGTGGTTTCTGAATGTGGAGTTGGTGGCATGTGAAACCCGCCTGTGGAGCCTTCGTTTGTGTGGGATGCTCACCAAGCTGCCCTTCAGGACAATGCACTCAAACGGCATTAAGCATAGTGTGTGAACACGTAGTTTGCTTGAGAGCTGCCTGTCAGCCTGATGGTGTGTGAAGTCAGTGAGCCAAATGGAGTTGTTCTCCCACAAGAACCGCTCGGCTGATTCTTCTTCAATATGCAATTCAGCAA